>NC_064624.1:168421869-169131244 GCF_023898315.1 Schistocerca nitens | reverse complement strand
CTCTCACGTGTGGGTGCTGTCACAACCTTAATTGACTTGACGGACCTACCTCGGTTGCAATCGGCAGACCCCGATACCGTGCAGTTAATTTCAGACCACAGCTCCTCTCTCCAACCGGTACGCTCTACTTTCCCTGGCGTATCTGACTTAGTGTGGTGTGATGAATCGACTGGTACGTTGCGGCCATTCATTCCTAAGCCCCTTCAACGCAAGGTCTTTGACAAACTACACACATTAGCACACCCCGGTGTCGAAGCTTCCACCCGTCTGGTAGCTGAACGGTTTGTCTGGAGAGACATGCGCCGTGACTGTCAGTCTTGGGCAAGGGCATGCATGGTGTGTCAACAGAACAAAGTTTCCAGGCACACTTCTCCACCCCTTGGCTGTTTTGCCCAACCGCCAGGCCGGTTTCACCATGTTCATGTCGACCTCGTAGGCCCTTTGCCCCCCTCCGAGGGTTTCCGTTACTTGTTTACAGCTATTGACAGGATGACTCGGTGGGCTGAGGCTGTGCCTATTCCGAACATTACCTCTGAGACAGTAAGTCGAGCATTCTTAGATTCGTGGATCTCTAGATTTGGCTCACCTGTTTACCTCACCACTGACCAGGGCCGACAATTCGAGTCTTCAGTTTTCTCTGACTTATGTAAAATGTGTGGTATTGTCAAAATTCATACTTCTGCATACCACCCCCAAAGCAATGGGCTTGTCGAGCGATGGCATCGCACCTTAAAGTCTGCCCTGCATTGCCATGACTCACTATGGACAGGCACTGCCCTTCGTGCTTCTTGACCTTCGTGCGACTTTCAAGGAAGGCCTCAAGGGTTCCGTAGCCGAGTTTGTGTATGGCCAACCTCGGGTTTTGCCTGGAGAATTAGTCACTCCGACCCCACTTCCACGGCCCTCTGAACTACCTTCACTTCTCGAGCGGGTGCGCTTGCACTGCAGCAAAATTCAGCCGCCACCTCCGGCTGCTCATACACCTCCGCGCGTGTATGAACCACGCACGCTAGACTCTTGTGAGTACGTGTTTCTCAGAGACGACTCAGTCAAAGCCCCGCTTCAGTAGCCCTACACAGGTCCTTACAAGGTCATCAAATGCTCGGAGAATAACATGGATCTCCTCATAAAAGACTCTGTAATCACAGTCTTACTCAACCGAGTGAAACCAGCTTTCATTGAGCCCCAGGTGATCCTCCCTGATTCTGCCCCTATCACGCCCACTCCTGCTTCGAGCGGCCATCCATCTTCCCACACCATGCATTCGGGTATTGATTCTCCACAGCGTGTTTCTCTGCCGAGCACTGCTCCTTCTCCGCGTTCATCTAATTCGAGTGGCCAATCTTCTCGGGGCTTCACTCCTCACAGCCCTCTCAGTCAAACTGCCAACCACACGGATTCTACCATTGTGTTACCATCTTCGTGTGACAGCTCTTTGTCACGCCGTTCAATCCACGCTGGCTCCTCATTGCCTTCGGTCACGCTCCCTCGTCTGTCAGCTGATCGCCCGAGGTTGTCTCCTGCGCAGTCCAGTGCACCTGCCAGCCCCCTCTTAGCAGATGCTTCCCTCTGCCATGGCTTTCCCACACCTCCCTGCCTCCCTACCATTGCTCGTACAGGTGCCATCCAAGAATTCACAACACATGTGCACCCTGATGACATACATAAATTATCTGTTGTCGTTGATGGCGATATGGTGTGTGTGGTACTCACGTGTGACAGTACTGAGGGAGGAAGTGCAGAATCTCGTGTGGTGCGCTGCTTTAAATTGAACAGAAGTGCTGCGTGTGGCAATTTGCGTGCCTTTGTTAGGCCTTCTGGCAAGGTGATTCTCCGCCTGCCGGCTGACGAAGTGCTACACCTCCACTCCAGGACGGGATGTCGTCTTCAGCTGCCGGCGTCGCTTGCTGACTTCACCGTCGACGTACCGGGTTTCACCCCCCGGTCTCCTAGCAGTCGACCGCTTCCGCCTGATGCAGAAGAACTGTGCGTTACCTTCCTAACTTCTCACCCCCCCCCCCATTCACAGGGACGTACTCCATACTGTGCGGGGGGGGGGGGGCTATGTGGCGTAGAGCACCATAAATATCGATATTTGTTCTGTGTGTAAGTGTGCTATCTTTGAGGGGAGGGCTTTGGGGCAGGATGTTGGACGCTAACGATAGTTACCCTCCGGACTTGTATCTGTGTAGAAGCTAAGTGTGACTAAATTTGTATCTGAGTGAATTCTAGTTGTTTACCTACAACTATCCCATATTCCCTCACATGCTATGCCAATAATTTCTGTAAATAATATTTTTTGTTATGCTCTATAAATGCTATGCTAATAATTAACTCTCATTCTGAATGATGACTTCTGATGGTTTGTAACTGGCCAATGAGTGCCAATAATTATTTTAAATGTGTCGTATATCACTTGAATGATGAAAAATGTTTTGTAATATTCAATACTTGCTATATGTTTAGTAACTGGCCAATGAATGCCACTGTTTCTTATATTTTAAATTTGTATTATGACACTTACATGCTATTATATATGAATACCAGTAGCTTGATGCTACACTCATTAGCTCCTGTTTTGAATGATGACTTCTGATGATTTGTAACTGGCCAATGAGTGCCAATAATTATTTTGAATATGTCGTATGTCACTTGAATGATGAAAAATGTTTTGTAATATTCAGTACTTGCTATATGTTTAGTAACTGGCCAATGAAATACCAGTAGCTTGATGCTACACTCTTTAGCTCCTGTTTTGAAGGATGACTTCTGATGGTTTGCAACTGGCCAATGAGTGCCAATAATTACTATAACTAGATAAATTATGTAAATGGTATACCATTAATTAACTCTTATTTTTAATGATCACTTTTGAATCATGCATATAAATGGTTTGTACTTGACCAATGTGTGCCAATGTTCTCTGTAATCAAATGACTTATGAACATTCTTCTGTAATAATTCATACATAGTACAGAAATGTTTAGTAACTAGGCAATGAGTGCCACCAATTACTCAAATCGGTTGATAAACTAGTGTAATTCTCAATGATGACTAGCATACGACTTAATGTCCTTCGCCTTCTGACCTAATTACTGGAAATTACTGCACTATCCGTTTGTCCTGTCCATCCTTATGATCATGGAGCACCATACTTGGTTTTTGCACTAATTCTGCGTTAGTGAAGGAGTATGGATTCTACAAGAGTGTGGTGTTGACACATCATGCTGTCCACCACCTTGAGCGATGGAGATGTTATTATGGTCCCACTGTTTGGTGTACTTAATGTACTACCAAATTGAGAAAATTGAATATTAATATGATATTTCAGTGTCTTGGCTACACTGATTAATACTTCAGGGAAGAGAACTTCAGATTGTCTCACTTGGTGTTGTGCTTCTGTAAAAAGATATGGAATTTCAGTGCAGCTACGTGCAACCTACTGTGCTACAACCATGATACAATCCTTCCCTTTCCTATCCTAGTTCTTGTAAAATGGTAAAAAAATATATATATACAGTGCGTGTGCACTTTATGTCATTTGTTAATATGATTTGTACTCATTGCGTATAAATTTTCTCATTGCTTGATATGTTCTGTCCTACAGTGTGTATGCATCTTATGTCATTTTTTAATATGATTTGTACTCATTGCGTATACATTTTGTCATTGCTAAATATTTTCTGTACTACAGAGCGTGTGTACTTAATGTCATTTGTTAATATGTTTTTTACTCATTGCGTATACATTTTGTCATTGCTTGATATGTTCTGTAATCAGTGCATGTGCACTATATTTCATTTCATGTTCTGCACTTATATATATGTATATATTCTGTGACTGTAAACTTAGTTAATAAAGGAAAATTTGTTGCTCATGGCAAGTCCAATTGACTCACCATCGCTGCCAAATTTTTGCCCCCCCCCCCCCCCCCCAGTGGAGGGTTATGTAAGAGGTATGCGCTGCCTGCGATATGCAATGTATAAGAGAATCGCTGACCAGAGAGCAGTGTTGACTGAGTACGAACTGTGTAGCTGTAGCAGTAAGTTGTTGGTTGTCGCTAGTCTGCGGCTGTCTGCAGTCTGCGCTTGTCTGCAGACTTCTCTGGTCGGGAGTCTGGAGCCTGAGTATTATTGTATAAGGTAAAAAAGCAGCCTCGCGCATATCTAGTAACGTATCTGAACTGTCATCCAAATGTTTTTAAAAAAATGTCCTAATAAAAATGTTTGTAATGTAAAGTAATTTTTTTTAAAAGCATTCATTTCAATTTAAAGAATTTACTAATTTCTCCAATCCATGATCATTCCGATTGTTGCAAAAGCAAAATCAGTTTGCTTCCTTTCATAAATGACAAATGTATAGGCCAGCATTGCACAGAGCTGTGCCGAAAAAAAGTTTTTGGTAAGAGCAGATATATTCGCCGTTTTTATTGAGGTAAGAATTTTTGCTTTTTTTATTCAGAATGATGTTACAGGGCCATGACGCAGCACTGCTGTCGTCCAAAGTTTTCCAGGTTACTGAATTTATTATTTTTTTTATTATGAGGTTTAAGAATTTTTCTGCTTCGAGCTTACATTAAATGAGAAAAGAATTTTGTGGGTACATTAAATGGGAAACAAATTTTGTGTGGAGGTTAAATGTGAATGAATTTGTGTAGAGAGGTTACACTAAATTAGAATCACATTCATTATTCATATTTAAATTTATTTAATAATTTCGTGTGGGGAGGTTACAAGAATAAAATCTGAGTTATGTAGTGATTTATGTGCATTTATTGCAATATATACAGAAAGGCCATGTGTTCACTTAACACATTTTATCAAAACGTTAAGCAAACATATTAGGATTTGCTGCAGAGCAGTAGCCTTATTCCCTCAACATTCATCTTAACGGAGTAGAAAAAGAAAATTTCAGCATAATATTAATACATGGAAAATGTATTGTATCGTCTGAAAAGTTTAGTATCTTGAAGATGTGGGATATTTCCACATTCCAATTCAAATGTGGAATTGCATTTCTTCAAGGTACCAGATGAGCAGTGTGATGCTCTTCCACTTTTACAGTTTCAAATAATGACAGCATTTCGAGTAAGTGTAGTCGCTGAGATATGGGTTGTTGTGGGAATGAAGAGAAACATCTCTGAAACGTGTTTTGTACTTGGAATGCTTGAAGTGCAATACGTCTACTAAAGAGATTGCTTATAAATCATGCGACCCATCCTAGATTACTGGTCAAGTGTGTGGACCTATACCAGATACGACTAACATGGGATACTGAACTTATACAGAGATAGGGCAGCATCTGTGACCACAAATTTGTTTAATCTATGGGAGTGTGTCAACACACTGAAGGAACTGAAATGGCAAACTCTTGAAGGCAGACATAAGCTACCTCGAGACAATCTGTTAACAAAGTTATGAGAAAATGCTTTAAATGATTACTCTAGAAATATGCTACACCCCATACGTATTGCTCACACAGGGATTGTGAGGATAGCATTAGAATAATCACTTCATGCACAGAGACAGTCAAACAATGGTTATTCCCATGCTCCATACGAGAATGACACAGGAAGTAACCCTATTAACTGGTAGAGTGGGACTTACCCTCTGCCATAGAGCCCATGGACGTTTGCAGTAGGGTTGCACAACCTAAAACTTTAAGTTGACAAACATTTTCAGCTACAGTAGGCACAGTAGGCCATAGGAGCAATACGTAAATTAGAATTCAAGGCAACAATGACAAATATATTTAGCGATTCGGAAAGTATATTGGTTTAGAAACGTCAATTTGCGCGATGGCCAGAGATATTGGACTACCTTAGTGGTCATGGTGTAATGTCTCTTGCAGCGGTCTCTCTGCGATATTTTCAGAAATTTTATAAATTATATAACTCAGTACATATCTCGAAATCTCCCTTCTTATCTTACCGATTATCAATGCAAAGTAGTTTCAAGCCCAATTATTCCTTGGAGCGTCCATTTACTCCATGGAATAGCTTCTCTGCTATCTATGTTTTCTCGTATAAAAAGAATGAAGGAATTCTTGCCGATTAGTCGTGAAAGACGGAGGATGAATATGGATGTATTGTTGAGCTAGTCACCATCTTGATGAGATTCTGTATGAGAAGGAATTTAATACATGAACTAAACTAAGGTAAGTGTGTTCGCGTGTTATTTAACTGATTATATTGACAGTGTCTGCTTACTATGCTGTGTTGCACGGGATCAGTGGGGAACGTCAGATTTACACTGGACGAACCTGCCGTTTTGTATGCTCAAGATATCCAGTTACTTCAAATAAATAGGCTAACACGGTCTTACCAGCAGATCTTCGGTCTTCCCCATGTGATCACCAAAAGTTAATAATTTTTACAAATGTTTTCAGGAGATCGACTGACAATTTTCGTCGCACCGAGACTTCGAAATTACTTCACTGCCTTATGGAATTTAAGTTAAGCTCAATTTAATCAAGATAGAACAGTATTGAACTGTGTGAATGTGATAAGCCTGCTTTGTGAATGAAAATTCCTTAACATACGAATGTTTTTACTATCCTGATCAGTGAAGCTAAATCAGGCCGGTGTGAGAGAGGTTTTTTAAATTTTAGATCCCACAAAAAAAAATAATAAATTTGGCTTCACTGTGACAGGACACGTTTTTGAGCATTACTTAAACATTGTGTGAATTTTATGTTGCATTTGCACGAGAGAAAAGAAGACGAGGCCTGTCCCAGAAGTCACAATTTCGCCACAACCTACGAGAACGTAGTTCAGGACAGACAATATACAATTAAATTTTTGTAGATAGAAATTTAATATAACTATTTAAATGTCTATCGGGTTGAATCAGATTGATTGAGTGACTGTTGGGTTGAACTTTAGATAGGAATTGTTTATTATAAGTGAGTATTATGCAAAGTTTAGGTCAGTGACATTATTAACTCAGATGCGAGTGAATTTATATATTTGTTGTTCTGTGTATTAATGGTTCTTACTAGGGCGGCTTATAAAATGGCAATGCAACAGCTGAGCGAATCACAACAGCCCACAGCTGTTTCTGAGGTTAGTGAAACATTAGACGCTAGCTTAACTGAAGTAGTGCCTAGGGGCAGCATTAGTCAGGCCCCACTACAGAGCTTAAGTGTTTCGATGTCATCTGAGCAGGACGAAATAAACCCACTGACTGTAATCATGCAGCAGTTAACACTGTTAGCCAAAAATGTAACAGACTTAACTAAAGCGCAAATAGAGACTAAAAGGGAATTAACTAAAGCGCAAATAGAGACTAAAATGGAAATGAATGAACGATTAGCAGCCAATCAAGTGAAAGTCCAGGAGCAATTAGAAGCTAATCAAGCGGAATTAAATAATAAATTAGTAGAGAGTTTTCAGAAACTTGATGATAAATTAAATAAAACTGCGGAAGAATTGAAAATTCAGAATGAAAAGACAGAATTAAAATTAGCTGCTGAAATTGAGCAAGTCACTCAGTAGTGTAATGAAAATACGAAGAAGTTACGCCTAGAGCTAACTGAGTATGTTGCTACTAAGCTTGATACTATTAAAGAACAGGTCGAGTCAATCCCACAGATAGTTCAAGCACAAGAACAGATGCAATGTTCTATGGCGGTAATTCCGGTATTAGTTGAAGTTCAAGATGAATTAAAGCAACAAGTAAATGAGATGTCAGTAGATATGCAGGATTTGAGACAATCACAAGACAAGATCCCGAAGGACATCCAAAATTTGGATAAATCCATAAATAACATAAAGGAGGGACAAGACGAGGTTGATCATAAGGTAAACATTCTCGCGGGAAAATTCTCGCAGTTAAGTTTGGAAAGGCAAAGCATTTCTTCAGACAATATTGAACATACAGTCAGGGCAGCTATACAATCTATAACCGAAAGTTCTGAAGAAAATTTATTAAATAAAGGTTTTCGAGAAGCGAGAGAACAACTAGGCGAAGAACCTATGACCGAAAGTTCTGAAGAAAATTTATTTAATAAACGTTTTCGAGAAGCCAGAGAACAACTGTTCTGAAGAAAATTTATTAAATAAAGGTTTTCTATCTATGACCGAAAGTTCTGAAGAAAATTTATTTAATAAAGGTTTTCGAGAAGCCAGAGAACAACTAGGCGAAGAACTTAAATAATGGAAAGAAAACATTGAGAGATCTTTAAATCTATCTCGAGAAGGTTTGTGTTCCACGCAAGGAAATGAACCCATAACAAGATCTATCAGTGAAGCTACATTATTTAACCGATCAAGTACAGACAGGGACATTAATGCACACGTTCGTTTTTGCAATCAGCATCAATCACAACGCCGTGAGGGTAGTCATAATGACTGTAATTGTAAAAGCAATACTGAGGAGAAAATGCTGAAACAACATCAATTCCAGATCTACAACCCAGACAAGAAAAATGTTCATCCCGTAGTGTTTTTAAGAAGTTTTAGGGGTGTATTGCCTAAAAATTGGAGTGAGTGGCAAAAGGTTAGTTTCGTGACCGGTTATATTCAGGGGTCAGGAGCTATATGGGCATCTGATATGATATCAACTTGGGACACATATGAAGATTTTGAACGAGCATTTTTATCCAAATACTGGTCCGAAGGAGTACAAGAACGTTTAAGGCAGGAGGTATTATACCCAGAACCTTTTTCCTTTTCACGTCGGTCTTTAAAGAAATACTTTGAGAAATATATAAACAAATCGCGGTATTGGGGTAAGCCTATGCCTCTACAAGACGTGATTGGCATGTTAAAATCTCGACTTCCGGCCAGCATCAGAAATAGAATGCTGTATATTAATGAGAATGACCTTGACTCTTTCATGACTACGCTTGACACTATAGATATGATCGAGGAAGATGAACATCGGCCAAGACAACCGGTTATGCAGAGGAGAGCGATTGAGGCGCCAAACGCAAACCGGAACGGAAACGGATTTAATAATTATTATACTAGGAATAGTCAGAGATTCAACGGAAACAATTTCAACGGAAATGGAAATTTCAATAACAGTGCAGCGAGGAGCAGATTCAGAGACAATCGAACAGGTCGCAGATACAACCCAATGTTTGGAAATGCAAGAGATTATCAGAACCAGCAGTTTTCAAACAATAATAATGCGTACAGAAATTCTGACCCTCGATTTGAAGCAAATAACACAACCAGTCATCAACAACAACCAGTCATAGCAGAAGTAGTAGATGATTCAAGAGGAAATAATAATCGACATTTAAACTGAAGAGGACCGCTTTATGCTCCGTAAAGTCGGCCAGGGAATACAAAAAGGGCAAAACTGTTTTAAACGAAATTAATTCCGTGGCAATGTTAACATATAATGAAGGCGAATTAATGACAGATGAAATGATGAGAGACATAGAGGCCTGTGTAGTCGAAGATAAAAGGGTTCCTGTGTCTGAGATCATTACAGAAGTGGGAGGAATTTTAACCAATGTTGTATTGGACACAGCTTCATCTACAGATGTAGTATCCGGAATTTTGTTTCGCAGAATTAGTAAAATTAAGAAAATACCTGTCCTACCAGTACAAAATTGTCGAGTTATACGTGCAGTGGGAGCAAAATTCCGGAACGTGAAGATACAAACGCTTATAGAGATAAAATTGGAAAATGTAGCTAAACAATGCACATTCCTTGTAGTGGAAAAGTTGGTAGTAGATTGTATTCTTGGCATTGGAACATTGCAAGCCTGCAATTGCAAGTAGGACTTGGTAGAAGGAAAGGTGAATTTTAAAATCGAAGATCAATTTGTTACACTGATCTTACTGAGAAAGGAGGCAGTGTATGGGCGATATTTCCGTGGTGCTGCTGTGCAGTTGATTTATGCCGAAAATAATAGTATGTACCGACTACCGATCAAGTCAATACAAGTAGAGGATTTCAGACAAACAGTCGAACAGAAGACTGCTGAGTCAGATTGCCTAACAGATAGTCAGAGGGAACAATTATTCAATATATTAACAGAATATGAGTCAGTTTTCGATGAAAAGCCCGGAATCATTAGAGGACAAGTTTGTACATTACAGATTAAGCCCCATAAGACATTTTGCCGCACACACCATCCCATTCCCTGGCGATTAAAACAACCAGTTCAGAAAGATATACAAAAAATGTTAAACTGGAATCTTATTGAACCGTCGAACAGCCCATATTGTTCTCCGTTGCTTGTTGTACCAAAGCCAGGAGGAAATGTTCGATTGGTATTAGGTGCAAGGGAAATTAACAAAATTATAGTACCTGTGCGCACACATCCGGAGAACATTGATGAGTTAATACAGAAATTTCAAGATGTATCCAATTTGACCAGTATTGATTTGAGAAGTTCGTTCTGGCAAGTCCACTTAGACAAGGATTCAAGAAAATATATTGCTTTTATATATGGAGGGAGAAGTTATCATTTCAAGGTCGTTCTGTTTGGTCTCAATATCAGCTCTGGAGTTTTTATTTCTGCATTGGACTATGCCCTAGGACCAGAACTACGTAGTTGAATAACAATTTTTGTGGACGATCTATTAATTGCCTCTAAAACTTGGGAGGAACACGTACAACTTATTAGGAGGATTTTTGCTGTGTTCAAACAAACTGGTATAACTGCAAATCTAAAAAAATCCCAATTTTCTCTACAGAGAATTAAATTCTTAGGACATATAATTAATGCAAAAGGCATTCTTCCAACAGAAGCGAAGATTAGTGTGATAAAAAATTTTCCAACTCCAAGAAACAGAAGACAACTGAAAGGCTTTATAGGCTTGGCCTCATTTTTTCATCGATATATTAAAACTCAAGCAATGAACTCTGAAGCACTAAACCGGCTCCTGAGGAAAGATGTACCATGGCAATGGTCTAATGATTGTGAAAAGGCTTTTTGTGAAATAAAGGATCAACTGATAAATGCTCCGTTATTATACCACCCTGATATGAATGTCGGATTCTGTTTAGCCACTGATTCATCAGATGTGGGATTAGGATCTTGTTTATTTCAAATTAGGTACATTGATGGTGTAAAAACCTTTTGTCCAATTGCATTTGCTAGCAGAGTTTTATCCACCTGTGAAAGAGCATATACCACTAAGGAATTGGAAGCTTTAGCAGTTATTTGGTCTTTGAAAAGGTTTAATTATTATGTATATGGCTCAAGGATAGCCGTTTATTGTGACCACCGATCACTAGCCTTTTTACAAACTTGTAAGTTGCTGCATCCTCGCTTGTCAAGGTGGACGCTGGCGCTGCAAGAATACCAGTTTCAAGTTATTCATGTAGCCGGAAAAGAAAATATTATAGCTGACACATTGTCAAGATCTCCAGAAGGAATAACACGTGAACTGGATGTAAATAATAAGGCAGAATTTCCAGTGCTTCTCCTTCAAGAAAATAATCACAAGTTATATTATATTCATTTATGTAAGACAATGGCTCAGCTTCAGAAGAAGGATCGATAATGGAATGCTATAATACGACAATTCAATCAACAAAATCCTATGGTCAATTTGGAATACTACCGGCTTGTGAATAATATTTTATTTTTTAAATCTGGGAAGGCTGAGAATCCAAAGTGGTGTGTCTGCATACCAGAAGAATATGAAGAACGATTAATTTGGTTTACACATTTGAGCTGGGGTCATGTTAGTGTTGTAAAGTGTGCTAATAAGATTAGTTATTATTGTTACTTCCAAAATATAAGGCGAAAAGTGCACAAAGTCATACAGAAATGTGTTCTCTGTCAAAAGGCTAAGCTGGACAACAAGGGAAATAAAATTGCGCTTCACTCAATAATCCCTGAAGCACCAAGATCATTTATATCATGTGATATTTGTGGACCACTTCCTAGAGCCAGAGGTGGTGTTAAGTACATTATTGGATTCTGTGATGCGTTTACAAAATATGTAAAACTATACCCTATAAAATCAGCAACTGCAAGAGCTGTCGCAGTAAATTTTGTAAATGACTACATTCTTCATGCTGGGATTCCAAAATCTATAATCTCTGACCATGCGAAGCTATTTACTGGATATTTATGGAGAAAATTAGAATCACAACTAGGAATAAAACAGATATTTACATCTTGCTATCATCCACAAGGGAATTTAATTGAACGGGTTTTTCGAGAACTAAATAGATTCATGAGAACGTACTGTCATGATAAAGAAACTACCTGGACAAACTATTTGACCGAGTTTTAGCAGATTTATAATAATTTACTTCATAGTTCTACAAACTTTACCCCAAATGAACTGATGTTCAGAGATAACAAAAGAAACTTTTGGGTAGATAACTTACCTAAACTAGAGGACACCAAAATGTCATGGGAAGAAAAAATTTGCAATGCTCTCATTAATATTACGGAGAAAGCAAGACAGCGAAAGGAAATCCATGACAGAAACATCAAACGGATTCAGACTTTCAATATGGGACAGAAAATTGTTTTAAGAAGACACATCAAGTCATCAAGGTTGACGAAGACCAGCAGAAAATGGAATCTAATTTATACAGGTCCATATATAATAGTTGATATACCGAATCCTGGTGCGTATTTATTAGCATATCCGGATTCTGGAAGAAGAAGGATTATTTCGCCATGCAGACATAAAGGGGTACTTTTAAGGAAAGTGTTTCAAATTAAATGAAAAGTCTGTATGAAGTATTTGGGTGTTGAAAAAAAAATTGAAGTGCGAAGGACAGTATTCCTCAGCTACTGTGATAGGTTAAATGACAGCATGCCAAGCATCTGTGATAGTTTAATGAACAGTAAGCGATTGCTTCTGTGATAGTATAGGAATATTTAGAAAAGTAAGTGGAACTGTAGCTATTGCTGCTGTGGAGACTTACGGATTATCTGTCTACACGATGATCACCAAAGAAGCTTGTGCGTGTGAAATAATATACATTCAAGGAGTGTTAATCTCCAGTGAGAATAAGTTTACTGTAACTATACGATCGAATACAGCGCTTGCGTGTGAAGTTAGTGTTTGTCAACTGACAGTTCACAGGAGAACAAATGAACCGCGTTAGGAAATTAGAACCGATTGCTACTGTCCACAGATATAAAGACTCGCTGTTTTTTTTTTTTTTTTTTTTTTTTTTTTTTTTTTTTTTTTGGCGTGAGCTAAATTCTATTCAAGAGAATTTAATTAACTAGCGTAGTGTGTGTTTATAAAATTTGAGTTAATAAGAAAGTTCTTCATTGAGTTTATAATAATGTGTCATTTTCCAGTTGGATTTGTTTATTGTTATATTGCATTCATATATGTTCATGAGAAAATGCGTAAGTCGGAGTATAAAAGAGAAAACTTTGATCGTCAATCAATACTAACAAAGATTAATTTCAGCTGAAGAGGGCATGCAGTAAGACTTAATTAAACGTTCTCTTTCAGCAAAATTTCATTTTAATCATTTATGAGTAAGATATAATTTTTTTTTGGAAATTGTCTCAAATAATAAAGTTTTTAACATTCTGACATGCTATCCACATTCGTACTTGAAACCAAATTAGGAAAGATTCAGATCTACTTCCACCTGGAAAAGCCAACGAAAAAAAAAAGTAATTAAAACCAGGATTACTCAAGAAGATGGATGAAATTATCCATGTTTTCAAAATTGTTTTCCGATCTGGAGCTGTGATATTGTGCAACTACAGTATCGATTAAGACACCTAGGTGTGGAAAGTGTAAGACGAATGGATTTTCCCATTGCTCAGATGGAAGATTGGATGGATCAGGTCCATATTTGAGTTCAAAATGAATGTGGAGCAACCCTTCTCTTCCAGGAATCTTTAATAGTTGACCATTCCATAGACGAATTACGATTGTTTCATGCCACAATCCTGAGTACCTGTTCCTGAGGTTCCTTCTGGTCTCTCAAATCCGTTACGTCTCCTGTCCGGTACGACAATGCGACGACTGTCCTCCGTGCCGTGTCCCATGTTCCTGTTCGATCAGTTTCACCGCAGTTCAGCAAGACATCGATGAAGAAAATTTTTCAGAAGATTGTAAAACATTTGCATGTGTAAAGTTTTTTTTTTCGGCTATGAGGTAGATTTTATCTTTCCTATGAATTCTAGAATATCTCTCAAATTTCTAAATTATTCCGTCTTTCCTATCAGCTGTGATACCTAGTTGGGGTCTAAGCCTCCAGGTTTTCTGGGGTTTCCCTGTGAAGGCCAGTTCCTGAAAAGGTAGACCTGATTAACAACTATATAAGTCCATCTTCCCTGGTTGTGTACGTGGGATGCGGGTATGCCCCAGTACACATGAAAGCAACAACTAGGTATCTAGGTAACGAAGATACCAAATCTCGTTCATTTCTTGTAATCAAAGAAATCTTACTAACTTCTTTAAATTTATAGGAACGTATGTTCCACAAATTCTAACGAGTTAGCTAAGCCAATAGTTAGCTCGCAAAATGGATACATATCAACTTTGCTCGCTGCGAGGGGCGATGTAATGTCTCTTGCAGCGGTCTCTCCGCGATATTTTCAGAAATTTTATAAATTATATAACTCAGTACATATCTCGAAATATCTCTTCTTATCTTACCGATTATCAATGCAAAGTAGTTTCAAGCCCAATTATTCCTTGGAGCGTCCATTTACTCCATGGAATAGCTTCTCTGCTATCTATGTTTTCTCTTCGATTCTTGCCGATTAGTCGTGAAAGAAGGAGGATGTATATGTATGTATTGTTGAGCTAGTCGCCATCTTGATGAGATTCTGTATGAGAAGGAATTTAATACATGAACTAAACTAAAGTAAGTGTGTTCGCATATTATTTAACTGATTATTATTATTATCAGTGTCTGCTTACTACGCTGTGCTGCACGGGATCAGTGGGGAACATCTGATTTACACTGGACGAACCTGCCATTTTGTATGCTCAAGATATCCAGTTACTTCAAAAAAATCGGCTAACACGGTCTTACCAGCAGATCTCTGGTCTTCCCCATGTGATCACCGAAAGTTAATAATGTTTTCAGGGGATCGACTGACAATTTTCGTCGCACCAAGACTTCGAAATTGCTTCACTGCCTTATGGAATTTAAGTTAAGCTCAATTTAATCAGGATAGAACAGTATTGAACTGTGTGAATGTGATAAGCCTGCTTTGTGAATGAAAATTCCCTTAACATACGCATGTTTTTACTATCCTGATCAGTGAAGCTAAATCAGGCCGGTGTGAGAGAGGTTTTTTAAATTTTAGATCCCACAAAAAATATTAAAATGGTTATTGTTTATGACAATGCTGTGTACAAATTATCCAGTTAATAAGCACTTTAAAACAAATGAAAAGGCATTCGTGATAAGATTGTATAGAATAACCGCCTCTAATTCGTGATTAATGAGTTAGCTTCGTAAAATAGAGGTATGAACCTGGGCATCCATGATGCCCGTCTGCCTACAATAGCTAAAAGTATCTTTTGCATTAAAATTTTAAAAAAATAGTAAGTCATAGCACTAAATTGGTATGCAGTGCCAAATAAAACTATTTCTAGTGATACCACATTCGACTGTGTACAATTAGTACATGTTAACAAAATATTTGTTGTCTTGAGAAATAATATATTATACTCTTCTTCTCGTAACATTGGCCGATTTAGAAAGAGATTGTAACAATTTTTACTTATATAGCAAACTTTGAAGTTTGAAGGTATCGCAGATTTTTAGAAAATGGAGTGAACGATTATTCAAGAATTGTACAGAAACCAGACTGCAGTTGCAAGAGTCACAGAATGTGAAAGGAAAGCAGTGGCTAAGGGGGGAAAGTGGGTTGTAGTGTACCACTGGTGTTATTCAGTCTGTACACTGAGAAAGGAGAAAAGGAAATCAAGGAGAAATTTGTCAGCGAAATTAAAGTTCTGGGACAAACAACAAAGGCTTTGAGGTTTTCTAATGATATTGTAATTCTCTCAGAGACAAAAATAGGCTATGAAGAGCAGTTGAATGGAATTAACAGTATGTTGAAAAGCGGTTGTATGAATAACAGTGACAAAAATAAAACAGGGGTACAGCTATGTAGTCGAAACAAACCAGCTGATGCTGAGGGTATTAGACTAGAAAATGACACACTGGAGTAGTATACGACTTTAATCAATTAGGTGGCAAAATAACTGATTCTGGCTGAAGTGAAGAGGATATAAAATATTATAGCAAAGAAAGCATTTCTTGTTGCTGAATAATGCAGGTAGCTACGAATACTTCCGAAATGTTACAAAATAACTTCACGTACTGAGACACTATATTGACATCAGCCATTTGGACCAGAAGAAAATTTGTGCCAGACCAGGATTCGAACCCAGATTTGTCGCTTACCACAAGCGCTCGCCTTAACCACTACAACTACCTGCGCACACTTCCAATATCAATCGGAACTTACACGTGTCACATAGTCACAACCCTTATACTTGCACAATTAGTGATTCCCACACGGGGAAAACCTTTAAGACAGAAATAAAAGCAACTCACCTAGAAGATATTGTCCACTTGGGACTGAAATTGGTAGACGTTATGTACTTGTACAGCCAACCAAATGGTCACAACTGCAGAAAAAATGGTCGACATATTCAAGAGAAAGAGCTCCACAAATTGAGCAAGTCAGAAAAGTGTTGGTCTACCACTGGTCCTTATATTAGCAGTTATATGGCTTGGCATTGATTGATAGATTTGTTGGATGTCCTCTTGAGGGATGTCGAGCCATATACTGTCCAGTTGGCGCTTTAGCTCATCAAAATCCTGAGCTGGTCAGATGGCCTCACCAATAATGTTACATACGTTTTCAGATGGGAGCGAACCTGCGACCTCACTGGCCAAGGGAGGGTTTTTAAGCATGAAGACAAGCAGTAGAAACTATAGCTATGTGCAGATGTGCATTATCGTGCTGAAATGTAGCCAAGGATGCATTTCCGTAGAGTGCTACAAATGGGTGCATAGAATATCACCGACATACGACTGTGCTCTAACAGTACTGTGGATGACAACCAAAGGGGTCCTACTACAAAATGAAATGGCACCCTGGACCACGACTCCACATCGACGGTCAGTGTGGAGGGTGACAGATTGCTATCCCATGGCTTTGTGCAGCGTCTCCCGACACTACTTTGCTCCTCATCCAGGCTCAGTTACAAGTGGGATTCGTCACTGAAGACAATTCTACTCCAGTCAACGAAATTCCAGGTCTAATACGTGTTTCAAGACGCCCTGGACAGCAGTGGGATACCAACCTGAATGTTGCCCACCATGTGGCCTGACAACCATATGGTCTGGGGTGCCACGTCTTTTCATAGCAGAGCCCCACTGGTTGCCATCTGTGGCACCCACACAATGCACAGATAAGTCGAGGACATTCTATGCACCATTTTGTTTCCCTTCATAACAAGCCATCTTGGGCTTACATTTCAGCAACATAATCTGCCTGTATGTTGTGAGAGTTTCAAGTGGTTGTCTTTGTAGTTGTCAAACACTATCTTGGACACCATAGCCGCTGGTTCTCTCCCCAACTGAGAATGTTTGGAGCATTATGGCCAGGGCAGGGCCATCCAACCAGCTCAGGATTTTCGTCTATTGATTTCTGTCTCGTTTCGCCATTTCATGCATAGTATTATTTTGTGTGTGTTATATCGTGATTTTTTGCGGTAGAGGAATAGATACATCATTGATTGTTCCAATAATGTGTTTATGCAGTGACCATATCTTTACAGTATATTCCTTCAAACATCCATACACATCTGAGAGAGCAGAAATCTCACTGGCCATTACAGCAGTGGTAAACATTACAAAATAGCTTTGGATACTGCGACTATACATTGATGTCAGATGTTTGTGACACATGAAAATTTGTTCTTGTCTGGGACTCAAACCCGTAATGTTCACCACTGCTATGATTGTCAATGACAGTGCCTGTTCCTTCAGATTTGCATGCCGTTCTGAAGGACATAGTATTGTGAAGACACAGATACTGTATAAACAGTTTCGAAGTGCCTTATTTCAGTGCCATAAGTGGCCTTAGGAATCTGTGCCCATCTCCACATGGCTGACGTTTCCAGTTACATTTATGTATTCATCAAAAGCATGTTGTCAGCTCCAGCACTATGTTCCAGTAGATTATACTTTGTCTTGCATCAGTCCATATGTTATTCTGCGACCTTAGCAAGACAAAGCGTTGTGCATTGGAACATATGAAATAATAGACATCATCAGAAGAATGGCATACCCAAGGGGAGTACAAGTTAAAAAAATGCAATAATCAATGGTTTACATAAGAAAAGAGGTCCATAGCATAAAAAATGGCAGGTAATGCATAATATAAAAAGTAAATTGAACAATATATAGGAAAAAGTGACTTAAAAGTAGAATAACCAAATTTTTAAAAACTCACATCAGGATGTCAAAGTAATTCTGATTCTTCCAATTAAACAAGAAGGTCACTTTTCTTGCCGCTTTCTGGCATAATTCAGAATCTGGAGATCATCCAGAACGGGTGGTCGATGCCCTGTTGACTTAAAATTCTCAACAGAGGCAGAATGCTGCTTCATCTGGCCAAAGTTTTAAACCTCCCACCAGTCATAAAATTTTTGGCAGACATTACACTCCAGTGCTGTAATTGAAGAAGTGTCATGATGATCTCTCCATTGGCAAAAGATTCCGGAATAGTCCCCCATTCGGATCTCCGGGAGGGGACTGCCAAGGGGGAAGTTACCATGAAAAAAAGATTGAATAATCAACGAAAGGATAACGTTCTACGAGTCGGGGCGTGGAATGTCAGAAGCTTGAACGTGGTAGGGAAACTAGAAAATCAGAAAAGGGGAATGCAAAGGCTCAATCTAGATATAGAAGGGCTCAGTGAAGTGAAGTGGAAGGAAGACAAGGATTTCTGGTCAGGTGAGTATGGGGTAATATCAACAGCAGCAGAAAATGGTATAACAGGTGCAGGATTCGTTGTGAATAGGAAGGTAGGGCAGAGGGTGTGTTACTGTGAACAGTTCAGTGACCGAGTTGTTCTAATCAGAATCGACAGCAGACCAACACCGACAACGATAGTTCAGGTATACATGCCGACATCGCAAGCTGAAGATGAACAGATTAATTGAGTTCTGTAACAAGTTTCAGCTAGTAATAGCGAATACCCTGTTCAAGAATCACAAGAGGAGGAGGTATACTGGGAAAAGGCCAGGAGATACGGGAAGATTTCAATTAGATTACATCATGGTCAGACAGAGATTCCGAAATCAGATACTGGATTGTAAGGCATACCCAGGAGCAGATATAGACTCAGATCACAATATAGTAGTGATGAAGAGTAGGCTGAAGTTCAAGACATTAGTCAGGAAGAATCAATACGCAAAGAAGTGGGATACGGAAGTACTAAGGAATGACGAGATACGTTTGAAGTTCTCTAACGCTATAGATACAGCAATAAGGAATAGCGCAGTAGGCAGTACAGTTGAAGAGGAATGGACATCTCTAAAATGGGCCATTACAGAAGTTGGGAATGAAAACATAGGTACAAAGAAGGTAGCTGCGAAGAAACCATGGGTAACAGAAGAAATACTTCAGTTGATTGATGAAAGGAGAAAGCACAAACATGTTCCGAGAAAATCAGGAATACAGAAATACAAGTCGCTGAGGAATGAAATAAATAGGAAGTGCAGGGAAGCTAAGACGAAATGGCTGCAGGAAAAATGTGAAGACATCGAAAAAGATATGATTGTCGGAAGGACTGACTCAGCATACAGGAAAGTCAAAACAACCTTTGGTGACATTAAAAGCAACGGCGGTAACATTAAGAGTGCAACGGGAATTCCACTGTTAAATGCAGAGGAGAGAGCAGATAGGTGGAAAGAATACACTGAAAGCCTCTATGAGGGTGAAGATTTGGCGGATGTGATAGAAGAAGAAACAGGAGTCGATTTGGAAGAGATAGGAGATCCAGTATTAGAATCGGAATTTAAAAGAGCTTTGGAGGACTTACGGTCAAATAAGGCAGAAGGGATAGATAACATTCCATCAGAATTTCTAAAATCATTGGGGGAAGTGGCAACAAAACGACTATTCACGTTGGTGTGTAGAATATATAAGTCTGGCGACATACCATGTGACTTTCGGAAAAGCATAATCCACACAATTTCGAAGACGGCAAGACCTGACAAGCGTGAGAATTATCGCACAATCAGCTTAACAGCTCATGCATCGAAGCTGCTTACAAGAATAGTATACAGAAGAATGGAAAAGAAAATTGAGAATGCGCTAGGTGACGATCAGTTTGGCTTTAGGAAAAGTAAAGGGACGAGAGAGGCAATTCTGACGTTACGGCTAATAATGGAAGCAAGGCTAAAGAAAAATCAAGACACTTTCATAGGATTTGTCGACCTGGAAAAAGTGTTCGATAATATAAAATGGTGCAAGCTGTTCGAGATTCTGAAAAAAGTAGGGGTAAGCTATAGGGAGAGACGGGTCATATACAATATGTACAACAACCAAGAGGGAATAATAAGAGTGGACGATCAAGAACGAAGAGCTCGTATTAAGAAGGGTGTAAGACAAGGCTGTAGCCTTTCGCCCCTACTCTTCAAACTGTACATCGAGGAAGCAATGATGGAAATAAAAGAAAGGTTCAGGAGTGGAATTAAAATACAAGGTGAAAGGATATCAATGATACGATTCGCTGATGACATTGCTATCCTGAGTGAAAGTGAAGAAGAATTAAATGATCTGCTGAACGGAATGAATAGTCTAATGAGTACACAGTATGGTTTGAGAGTAAATTGGAGAAAGACGAAGGTAATGAGAAGTAGTAGAAATGAGAACAGCGAGAACTTAACATCAGGATTGATGGTCACGAAGTCAATGAAGTTAAGGAATTCTGCTACCTTGGCAGTAAAATAACCAATATGACGGACGGAGCAAGGAGGACATCAAAAGCAGACTCGCTATGGCAAAAAAGGCATTTCTGGCCAAGAGAAGTCTACTCATATCAAATACCGGCCTTAATTTGAGGAAGAAATTTCTGAGGATGTACGTCTGGAGTTCAGCATTGTATGGTAGTGAAACATGGACTGTGGGAAAACCGGAACAGAAGAGAATCGAAGCATTTGAGATGTGGTGCTATAGACGAATGTTGAAAATTGAGTGCACTGATAAGGTAAGGAATGAGGAGGTTCTATGCAGAATCGGAGAGGAAAGGAATATGTGGAAAACACTGATAAGGAGAAGGGACAGGATGATAGGACATCTGCTAAGACATGAGGGAATGACTTCCATGGTACTAGAGGGAGCTGTAGAGGGCAAAAACTGTAGAGGAAGACAGAGATTGGAAAACGTCAAGCAAATAATTGAGGACGTAGGTTGCAAGTGCTACTCCGAGATGAAGAGGTTAGCACATTAGCACAAGAAGGGTATTCGTGGCGGGCCGCATCAAACCAGTCAGTAGACTGATGACAAAAAAAAAAAAAAAAAAAAAAAAAAAAAAACAATACTCCAGTTTATATACCAGTTTATATACTCAGTTTATGAGGCTATTCAGTCGGAACATGATTGTGCTGGGTTTTGTTCTGGACTTCTAGAAGAAATTAAATTATCAAAGATGGATATGCAGTTAATGATCACCTGCTTAATGATCAGATGATTACTAAGGGTCAGAACTACCTTGACACCACAATGTCAATTTTTGAAATATTTACTTAGCCAGTTTTTTTACTTTAGTTATTCTGCATTCAAATTGCTTTTTTTTTACTGTGTATTAATTTATGTATTTTTACATGATGCATTTCCAGCCAGTTTTTATGCTGCAGCTCCCTTTGTTTATGTTAAGTGTATGATCAGTTTATTTGAGCATTCAAACTGAACTCCTCTCAGATACCCCTATTTTCTAATTGTTAATTCCTTTATATTTTTTATCCTGTAGATATATACATGCAATCTTTGTATTTTTCTAAAGCTACAAATTTACTTTTTAAATTTTAACTACCAAACAGGATTTTTGTCATTGTAATTCAAGTTTAGGTGGTAACACTTGCATATTTTACTTCACTTTCTCCTTCCTGCGGATCGTGTCACTCGCAATCTTGTGCACTACGCACGTGGCGTTATTAATTTGTTATGTGTTTCCTGTCAGTCTCATTATTTCACTGAAGTTGTTCATTTGTCCAAAGCTTTTCTGCTAGTGACAGCTTCCCAACGTTTTGTGAACTTCTGCATACCAGATAGAGCGCCTTCATTGTTGAGTTGTCTGATTATTCGGGTTACCTCACTGAAAGCCCTTGTACTCTTACGGATTTATGGGCAGCTCGGCAGGGTTCATGGTGTCAGTTTCTTTTAGAACCACTTCAGACGTTAGTTGAGTCCATGCCACATCGTGTTACGCCACCTCTACGTGCTCGCAGGGACCCCGCACCATATTAGGCAGGTACACCAGTTTCTTTGCCCCTTCAGTGTATAATAGAAACATATACTTCCATAACGTAAATTAACTACTTTGTGCTCATTATCACATAGAAAAAATGTCCAACGAAGTCAGACATCCTGCCACTGTAGCATAATTAACCACACTCTGAACAATGTGTTTTGGAGAGATCATGAGTGATGTGTATCACTGAAACTACATATTTTCGTAAGACGCGTGTATAAATATGAAAAAAATCAATTACGGCCTGTTCGTTTCTACGGTGGTGATCCCATCTGACTCTAATCGCTGGTGAGAGTAGGAAAGTGGATTCACAAAATAATAACGATTTTAATATTTGTGGCACGGTGTTTATCTTTCATCCCGTATGTTTGTGAAACTTGTCTGGTAATTACAGTAACTGGGGACAGAGTGTGCAGTACTTGCCACGTTCGTTTTGAGACAGATGCAGCTGATTTACATGCATTTTATAACAGCAAAAGCCGAACTGCAGCACTCGTCTTCAAGCACAGAGGCGCCGTGGTATCCATCCCATCATTGTAGGTTAGAATATAGCCTACTTCATACATAAAATAGGTTCTGACCTAACCTAACCTCCTCGATCTCGTCAAAAACTAACGAATCAGGTGGGACACACAGTGACCAAGCTGTCAGACGATGTTGGAGGGCAACCTTTGGCGACGGAGTCCGATGACCTTTGTCGGTGACAATGTGAGCGCAGCCTTATCGCACGTCCCACAATCTTCTGCACCACTGGTCCGTCACAAGTCAATGCGGACGGCTTGCCATAGAGGAAAAAAAAAATAATTTCTTAATTCTATCGTCATCTGAATAGTGAAGCAATGGAAGACTGACCCCGAACCAATTGGAAGAAAAATGCAATTTCACGGCATTTATCCAGCACTTGACATCGTAACGCGAAAGTCATAGAAGCTCTTTAGTTTTGAAATTTGTGGTTACTGAAGTTGATGATTGGATGGGTAGGGAAAGAAATAAACAGCAGAGTAAAAAATTATTGCGCTGCGGTTCTGTAAACTCGATAGTCCTTGTAAACAAAGCAAAAGCGTCACCTATTTCCGAAGGGTAAAGTTTGGAAATACTACAGCTCGCGACTCTCACGTTTTATTGCGAGAACTGTTGAAATCTGCGGGTTGGTTTGAGAGGAATGTGGAGTTGCGCTTGGGAGATACCAGCATCACACATCTCCCAACTCATGAGCATGCAGTCACCGACATCACACTCACTACACCGAGCGAGGTTGCGCAGTGGTTAGAGCGCTGGACTCGCATTCGGGAGGACGGCGGTTCAAACTCGTGTCCGCCAACCTGATTTAGGATTTCTGTGCTTTCTTCCCTAAATCGCTTCAGGCAAATGCCAGAATGGTTCCTTTGAACGTCACGGCCGACCCCTTTCCCGTCCTACCCTAACCCAATGCGACCGACGACCTCACTGTTTTGTCCCCTTCCCCTAAAACAACCAACACCCACTTACAATTATCTATCGTCTACTGGCTCGAGTCACAGAATACAAGCTGTCCAAAATTGTCACAAATGTACACGAAATCAAACACGTACATTTTCCCCACATTGCTATCACATCACCATGAACGTTGCTGACATTGATATCATAACCAAAAATCGGCTTTCAAATATCTGTATCTTGAATTCAGTGTTCCTTTCAGGATGCTATGTTTGAGCTAACATGAATGATGTAGCAATTCCTGATGCTTCCTAAGTGGTATCAACAACTCCTCCTCAGGAAAGGGAGCTGCACTGACCTACCTACTGGCATTTTCTTCTTCCACACCCTCTACCCTCAGGTAAAAAACAACCCAGTAGAAATGTGTTGCTTGTTATTACCTTTTGCAAATTATTTGATTGCCGGACTTCCATACTGGCAGAATTTAGAAAAGTTCAGCATGTCAGTACTTCATGTCTATGTACCGGCACTGGTAATATTGCATAAAGCAGTACAGTAGCTGTTACAAAGTCCCTGTTGTTTTACCTCTTAGTATGTTTATCCGTTTCAAACGGAATACTGAACAAATCGAATTCAGTAATCGTCCACAGACACACACGTAAAATCTTGACACAGGGCTAATAAAGTCTGGAGCTGTAATTCAATGACTCGTGAACTACCGCCACGTATTTGTCAGCTTCTGTAAAAATTCAGACGCCCATATTTTTCTTTCCCTTCGCCGTTTTACTTTCTGCATCACCAATAGCACAGCTGACATACACAACAATCCTGTGTGGATACCACTGCTTTTCATTGCAAGTATTTCGCTACAGTAGCGTTGTATCGGATATTTGTGTGTGTGTGTGTGTGTGTGTGTGTGTGTGTGTGTGTGTGTGAGGTTAGCAACAAAGAAACAGAATCGCTTGTGTTCCCTCGCTCATTATTCGTCCGACAGTTGCGTATTGCGTAAAATCTTGTTCGTAAGTTCAGGCCAACTGTAGTGAACACTATCATTATTCTGAGGACTGGTCGTTCGCCTGTTGTTTGCTCTGGCGTACAGGCATTGCAGAGCAATCGGAGACAGGAGACGGAGGTTTTTCCCGGCAGCGTAACGAGCTGACATCTGTCGGCGACACCAGGCAACAGTGCATTCAACGGACGGCCGTTTATTCGATGTCGCAATAATAAGCTTAACAGGAAATGGTTGGAAGTAAGAAAAGTCGCCTTATCTGCGTCTATTGAGTATCGATTGTCTGTTAACAAAGGGGTAACCCCGTCCATGTCTCTTGTTTATTTCCAAAGACAGTTCTTCATATTCAGCAACACTAGTGATGATCATAGCGTGTAGGCTTGACTTGTGATGATGCGTTTCTTTAAAAAAGTGAAAGGTATGCAACAAATTCCATCATTCGAGGGTTGGATTTCCTCACTTCCTTATCGAGGACTCACACTGCCTGGGCTACACTCAGGGCGTATCTTTGACGTGGAAGACCCCACACCTTACCTGCTCTGTTGTCTGCACGCCGTCACTACTGCCAACCGTCCGGACCTCATCGCCATCGCCGCCACCGCCTTGTCTTCGCCCCCCTCTCGCGTGCAGCCACCATGTACCAACCCACCACCACTATCATTTTCCCCTCTCCCTCCGCTGCTCCAACCACCATCACATGGAACTCATCCTCCACCTCCATTCCTGTCCTTCCTTCCCTCCCTGTCCACCCCACTCCTGCGCCATTTTCGGCTGTAACTACCCCCAACTCTCCCTCTTCTGTCACTGTCGCCCCATCGACATCTGCAGACTTTCCGCCGCTCCCTGCACCACCTCCGACAGGCTCTAAGCCGGCACGGATTTTGGCTGGATTTCGGCTCACCATTACACAGTCTCTGTGACACCCACACCCCCTCCCTCTGCGTCATCTGCTCCTCAGGGTGGTACTGCCCCCCGTCATCTCCCCCTGCAACCCATCCCCCAGCCCCCTCTCCACCCTGTCGTGACCACGAAACCTTACAAGTGCCCTAATGTTGACCCTTCCCCCGAAATCTCCTTGAAGAAAACCCCCAATCCCCGTGACCTACCTTTCCCCGTGGACATGACCCCGACCTCCACCCCTGCCACGTCTGCCATCCACACCTTTGTCCTCTCCAATCCTGACCCTCAATTCCTTGATACCTGTGCCCTCACCCTTGCCATCCAGAAATAGTACCCCAGTGCCCCCATATCCCTTCTTATTCCTCGCAAGGACTCGATCCTCATTAAATCCCCCAATGCTTCCTTCCACTCCGGGCACCTCTCTTGCATCCCACATATCCAATTTGGCCAACATGCAAGCCTCACCCCCTACCACACCCCTTCCTCACCCCGTCAGCCTCAACCTCCCTGACGTACGCCAACCTTCACCGCTGTGATCACATACCTTAGCCCCGTGGTAACGGAGGTTGAGGTGTTGGCGGAACTCAACTCCTGGCCCAACATCGAAATCTGCTCAGACCATTGCATCTTTAATGATGACGGGCCGACTTATCTAATGCGGATATTAACCGAATCCCCCTCCTCCATCGACTGCCGCCTCACTGAGGTAGCCCTCATCTACAATCGCCATCATAAGGTGGACCCCTCCCATTCCACAGTCCAATCCTACCACTGCAAACGCTGCCTCACATACAATGACCATGTTACATCTGCCTGCAAGAACCCCCCTACTTGTCCCCATTGCAAAGCTTCCCACTTCCTCAAGAACTGCCCCAACCTCACCTCTCCCGCCCTCCTGCAACACCTGTAACGAACCACATCCTACCTTCTCATCTAAATGTAAAGAGAAACCTCCTCCAGTCACCCCTGAGCTCACCGTCCCTGCTCGTCCTGTTGATGATCCCATCCACCCCAAAAACTCGCTCCGCCCTCCGCCTGCTGCAGAGGACATCATCCGTTTCATCACCATTGTGCTCCAAAACATTCACCCCTCAGCGCCCCCACACCCTTTCCCAGATCGCCCTCGATGCCCGTTCCATCTTCCATCTTACCACCTATGGCACCTACTCCCACAACCAGGCCCACTTCACCTTCACCCCCCTCACCACCCTCGTCTAGCACTCCCCTCCCATGGAACTACAACCCTACCATATCCTGTACCACAATATTCTCTCCCTGCCCACCCACAAACTCCTCTTCCTCCACACCATCCAACAGCACCACGTGGATGCTTTCGTCCTAAATGAAACCTTCCTTCAACCCTGTATCCGCATCTCCACAGCTCCTTACACCCTTCACCACACCGATAACCCATACCCTCTGGTGCGTGGCAGAGTTGCTATAGGTCACCTCAAGCACCTCCCTGTCCAGCCCCAACATCTCCTTACCAATCCTGCCTAGCATCTCACCCTCAGCCTCTTCTTCCCCACCCTTACTGTCACCTTGCCACCATTTATGTCCGCCCTCGCACCCCAATCCCGTACGATTCCCTGGCCCACATTGACCACACCTTCTCCACCTACGTGATTGTCACTGACCTCAATATCCACAGCCGTGATCCTGCCAATCTCCAGTGGTGGCATCGGTTTATCGCCTCCCTCCAGGGAGGCCCGGTCCCCTCCCCCAGCACACCCGATCAGAATCCAACACTACTCCCGATGTGGCCCTTGCCTCTTCCAACCTCCTTGGGCGCATCACCGCAGATGTCCTTCACTTCATTGCCAGTGACCATGCTCCTGTTCTCCTCACTATCTCTAGTGGTCGCAATCCCTGCCCCGCTCCTTCCCATGACGTCCCTCCTAAACTTGCCCATGATTACTCCTGTGCCAACTGGGATACCTACCGGGACTCCATTCACACCCAGGTTGACGGCCACGACCTTGCCCTCCAATCTCCAGATGACCTCTCTCGCACTGCCGCCATGATGCACCAGACCTTGTCTGACGCCATCGCCACCCATATCTCCATCTAAGCCATCCACCCTCACCGGTCTGCCCTGCCTCTACAGGCCATCCACCTTCCAGAGTCCCGCCACCTCTACCGCTCTTTTCTCCGCACTCGTGACCGGGACACACTTAACCGCCACGGCAATGACGACGACACATCTGCAGCCTGCTTAGTGCGAAGAAACGCCGTGCCTGCCGCCAGTCATGTACACAACTCAACACCACACTCCCAATAAACTCTTACAAGTATTGGTCTGCTTTCTACCGCCTTACTGGAAACCGCCCCACCCCCCAGTACCCTCTCCTCCTTGATGACCGTCCCTTTCCTGACAACCTCAGTACGGCCAACCACTTTGCCTCTCACCTCTCCAATGTTTTTTGAGTACCAGATGATCCCCAATTTGATTATTCCCTCTTCCCTGACCTCATGGCCTGTATGAATACCTCTGTTCCTCCCCTTACCCCTAGCTTCCAGTACTAGGGCCACACACCACCATATGAACTTGACACTCCCATCAGTACACAGGACCTCAGCCTCACACTCCGCACTAAACGCAACACTGCTCCCGACCATGACTGCATTACCTACCCCCACCTCAAACACTGCCCTCCCTCCTTCCTCTCAGTCCTTGCCACCCTCTACATTATCATCCTTGCCACTGGCTTCTAACCCGACCTGTGGAAAACCTCCCGTATCCTGATGTTCTCCAAATCCAACAAGCCTCCATCTGATGCCTGTTCCTATCGTCCTATCTGTCTCACAACTGTGTTTAGTAAGCTCTTGGAATCCATCTTTCCCCAGCGCATCCATCACCACCTCTGCCAAATCCACCTCTTCCCCGACACCCAATGTGGCTTTCGACCTTCCTTCTCTGCCGATGACCAACTCCTCCGCCTCACTCATCTCCTCTCCCTCCAGCTTAACTCCCTTCGCTCCACCATTTTTGTCTCCCTTGACCTCGAAAATGCCTACGACTGTGTCTGTCATCCCGGTCTCCTGTTTAAACTCCAAACCTATGCCCTTCCTATCAACTACATCTGTCTGATGGCTTCCTTCCTGTCCCGCTGCCCCTCCTATGTTACCATCCATAATGCCAATTCCCACACCTTCTACCCCTCTGCAGGGGTGCCCCAGGGCTCTGTCCTCTCCCCTCTCCGCTACCTCCTGTACATGACAGCTGTGCCCCAACACCCCCTCCAGTACACCTCTTGCAATATGCCGATGACACCACATTTCTCGCCCTCGCTCCTACCCTCCAACGGTCCCAACGCATTCTCCAGAAACACCTTGACGTTTCTGCCACATGGTGTAACCAGTGGCTCTTGAAAATCAATCCTTCGAAGACCCAGGCAATCATCGTAATTTGTACCAATCGCTCCTTCCTGTTTCTGGATTTCTCCCTTACCATCCTTGCCCATCATGTCTGCCTCTCCCCCACCCTCACCTACCTTGGCCTTACCATTGACCATCACCTCACCTGGATCACTCATCTCTGCTCCATCCAATCCAAAGCCCACTACCGCCTCTGACTCCTCAAACTCCTCTCTGGCAGGACATGGGGGTTGCACCCCTCTACCATCCTCCACACCGACAAATCCTTAATCCGTCCCAACCTCTGTTATGACAGTCTCGCCTGGATATCTGCCCGCCCCCCCCCCCAAATTCTATTAGTCCCTCCAGATCCTTGAGCGACATGCACTACGCCTCGCCTTCCCTATACGCCTTCCATCCCCCACGTCGATACTCTATGACCTCATTCCTCTCCATCTGCTCCTATTCCCCGAACATATACGCCTACTCAACACCTCCCACCGCCTTGATTCCCCTCATCCCCTGGTGGCTCCTCTCCTGTCCTGTCACTGCCTCCTGCCACACCTTCACTGTTGTGTCCCCCCTACCCTCCATCTCTACACCCTTCATCTATTTTCCCTAGGTAGCTTCCATCAACTCCCCCTCCTGGATGATGCCCTCTTTCCCTCCATCTATCCCTCCTATCAACTCTGATCCTCACCCCCCTCCTTTCCTCAGTCCATTCCCTGGGCTCACTCTCCCCCCACTTCATCCTGCTTTCTCCTAGCCAAACGTCTCCCTACCTCCCTTCTCCCCCCCTGCCGAGTCCTTTTGTATTCCCCCCCTCTGCCTTCCTCACTCCCTGTCGCATCTGCCCAGCACCCCCAACCACTCCATTGGCTCCTTTCTCCACCTTCACTTTTCCTCTCCATCTCCCCTTTTTTATTTACCCATCATCTGTCCAGTTTCCCCCCACCTGCTCTCGGCTGTGGTATGTCACATTTGCCAACTTTATAGTGCAGTGTTCCAGTCAATGTTCAGTGTTGTTCGCCTTTCTAGTGTTGTGAACAGAAACCAGACTGTCGCCATGTTTTTAATTGTCTGTATTTTTTTTACCAGTCTGCTTCGCATGTATTTTATTTGCGTCATCATCCCTTCGTTCTATGTTTTATGTTCCACGATTTTTTCGCCATGTTACTATGTAAGTCTCCAGTTTTATCGCCTGTTTTTATTATGTATTATCTTCATGTTTTTAAAACAAAGTCTGTAGGAAAAAAAAACAACAAATTCCATATTTGGCGGTACCTTGAAAGAGTACCGCCCTTCAGTCACGGCATAGCCACTTATCAAAGTGTTAGGTGTTCCAGGACCTGCCAGCCTGCCATCCTAGCAGCCTCTGCGGTCACCTCCCGCCAGCAGCAGTGGAGTGGGGCTTCGGCCCCAGGTGGCGTTTCATCCGTCTTCATCCGTCTTTGTGAGCTCCTTGTTTTCTTCTTTAGTTTTGTCCAGTCCTGTCCTGTTCTTTTCCTTCTTTTCTCGTTGTCATCATGATAACCACCACCACCACCACCACTACCACCACCACCACCATTGTATATAGCTCTCCCTCTGCCTCCACCACCACAATTACGGGGTGTAATCGGCCCCCTCATTCCATCCCCCAAGCTTCTCACCCCCCCTTCTCCTTCGCATTTTGTAGCCTCATCCCCTGCTCCTTCCTCCCTCACCTCCTCCTCTAATCCCTTCCCTCCACTCCCTCACCCTGTTCCCTCCGTCTCTGCAGCCCCCGCCAGGGTGGAGGCCCGTCATCATCCCCGTCTTTGGCGTCAGCACCAGCATCCATGCCAGGACCTGCCACCTCCGCCATCTCCCAGTTGCTGCTGCCTCACACACCTCCTCTCACCCTTCAGTTGCTGTTAAGTGCCCCAGTGGCACCCCTGCCTCCTCCGCTCCCAAAAAGTTCCAGTCCCCTCCTCTTACCCCCCCCCCCGGATGGCATGGATTTTTCCTCACCTGTCCCCTCTGCCACCACCGCTACCTTCTCCTCCTCCTCCTCCTCCTCCTCCTACAAATACCTCCTATCCTTTCCTGATCCCTCACTCCTCGAGGCCCGGAACCTCATGAAGCTCTTCCGCCACCTCTACCCCGGAGCTCTCATCTCTCTCCTCACTCCCCGTTGGGACTCCGTTCTCATTACCTCCCCTTGCCCCACCCTTCACTCAGACATCCTTTCCCGAATCCCCAGCACCTGCTTTGTCCCCAATGCCTTTCTCTCCCCTGCTCCTTCCCCTTCCCACTCCCACCAACCCCATGCCCCGCATTGCATGCCAACCCTTACCGCCATGACCACTTAGCTTAGTCTGACGATCACAGAGGAGGAGGTGCTGTTGGAGCTTAAGGCACATACCTACCTAAACATCCGTGCAGTGCACTGGATTTTCAATCCTGCCGGCCCCACCCACCTTATGCATGGGTCCAGTCCTGTCCTGTTCATTTCCTTCGTTTCTCGTTGTAGCCATGACAATCACAACCACCACCACCACCACCACCACCACCACCACCACCACCACCGCCATTGTATATAGCTCTCCCTTTGCTGCCACCACCACAATTACGTGGTGTGCCCAATCGGCCCCCCTCATTCCATCTCCCAAGCTTCTGACCCTCTCTTCTCCTTCTCCTGAAGGAAGGTGCCCTTCTGTTCCATCGTTGGTACATGGTCACCCCACCTATTCCCCTCCTCAGTCCATCCGTTGCCAGAGGTGCCTGCACTACAATGCACACCCAACATCAGAGTGTTGCAAGGACCCCGTCTGCCCACCCTGCAAACAGGCGCAATTCCTCAGGCAGTGTCGTAACCTCCAGTCCCCTCTCTCCTGCAACACCTGCAACCTCCCGCACCCCACCTACTCCCATAAACGCAAGGCCAACCCCCCCCCCCCCATACTCCTGAAATAACCGTCCCCATCCGCCCTCTGGACACTCCCATCCCTCCTGGTAACTACCTCCACCCCCCCCCCCTGCTGAGGACATCAGCTGGTTTGTCACCATCGTCCTCCAGAATGTCCACCCGTTACAGCGCCCCCTCACCCACCAGGAGATATCACTCGCCACACAATCTGCCTTCCACCTTAACACTTATGCCACCTATTCCCACAACCAATCCCACTTCACCTTCTCCCACCTCGGCACCCTTGTCTAAATTCCTGCCATAGCGCGACAGCACTGTATCTTGTTTAACAACATCCGGTCCCTACCTACCAACAAGAACCTCCTCATGCACACCCTCACGTCCCACAGTGTGCATGCTTTCCTCTAAAACAAAACCTTTCTACAGCCTCAGCATACTGTCCACACTTCTCCCTTCATCCTCAACTGCTCCGATAATCGGCCACCATCGCCAGATCCCTAGTCAGGTCCAACACCTCCTTCCCAACCCCACAGAACACCTGATCCTTAGTCTCTTCTTCCCCGGCCTCACTGTTACCTGCGCCACCATCCATGTTTGCCCTAATGCTCATATTCCTTTTGATTTCCTTTCCCACATCGACTGCACCTTCTCCTTCTACATAATCGCTGCCGACCACAACATTCATAGTTGTTCCACCGCCCAGTAACAGCAGTCGCATAGGTTCCTCTCTTCCCTCCAAGGCGACCTCATTCCCATTCCCCAGCACACCCGCCCTGAATCCAACTCCACTCCCGATGTGATCCTCTCCTCCCCTAACCTCCTTGGCCGCATAACGGTGGATGTCCTGGACCCCATTGGTAGCGAACATCTCCCTGTCCTCCACACCATTTCCGACGGTTGTCACCCCAGCCCCAACGCTCGAAATGACCCTCCCCTGAAGTACATCCATGATTATTCCCGTCCCCCTTCATCCCCACAGGCCATCCTTCCCCTCCGTGAATCCCGGCGTCTCTACCATGCCTTCATTCACACGCGTGACCCGGACACACTACGACGCCACCGGAAACTACAAAGACACGTCCAAAACTTTCACACGGCTAAGAATCGCCGCGACTGGCGACAGACATGCACCTGTCATAATGTTACACTTCCTATCAACTCGCCCAAGTACTGGTCTGCCTCCCCCCGTACCATCCTCTCCCTCATCATGACCAACATTTCCCTGACAACCTTAGTAAGGCCAATCACTTTGCGTCCTACCTGTCCAATTTCTTTACCCTCCCTTACGATCCCCAGTTCGATTACTCCCTCTTCCCAGATGTCTGTGATCGAACTGACACCTATGTCCTCCATTCGCCCCTGGCTTCCAGTACTTGGACAACATTACACCCAATGAACTCAATGCCCACATAACTACTCAGGATTTCATCACTACACTCCACACGAAACACAACACCACTCCTGGTCACGATCGTCTTATCTATCGCCACCTCCGTGAAGCTCCCACCTCCTTTCTCTCCACCCCAGCCAGACCTCCCCTTATCCTGATGTTCCTCAAACACGACAAACCGCCATCAGCTGTCACCTCCTACCATCCCATCAGCCTTACCTCGGTCTTTAGCAAGGTCCTGGAATCCATCCTTACCCGATGCATCCACCAGCATCTCCCCCAGCGCTGCCTCCTTTCTGTTACCCAAGTGTGGCTTTCGACCATCCTTCTCTACTGATGACCTTCTCCTTCACCTCACTCACCTCCTCTCCGAACAGCTCATTTCCTGTCACTCCGCCATCTTCCTCTCCCTCGACATGGAACGTGCCTACGACGGTGTGTAGCATTCTGGTCTCCTCTTCAAGTTCAAAATCTTCGCACTTCCTATCAACTACGTCTGTCTGATCGGGTCCTTTCTTTCCCAACGTCCTTCACATGTCACCATCCATAACATGGATTCCTACACCTTCTTCCCCTCCACCGGTGTGCCCCAAGTTTCCGTCCTCTCCCCTCTTCCATACCTTTTGTATACGGCGCATATACCGCCACCTTCGCCCCCAATCCACCTTCTCCAGTACTTCGATGAAATAGCCTCTCTTGCCCTCGCCCCCACCCTGCAACGCTCCCAACACTTTCTCCAATCCGATCTTGACTGGTTGACCATTTGGTGTAACCAGTGTTGCTCAAGGTCTATCCTTCCAAGAGCCAGGCGATCATTGTAGGCAAAACCACCACTTCCTTCTGTCTCCTCGACTTCTATCTCATCATTTATGACCATCCTATCGCCCTCACCCCCACCATTAAGTACCTTGGCGTCACCCTTGACCATCACCTCTCCTGGACCCCCATCTCTAGACAATCCATGCCAAGGAACGCTCTCGACTCTGTCTCCTCGAGCTCCTTTCTAGCCGCGCATGGGGTCAGGACCCCTCCACCATCCTCCGCACCTATAAATCCCTTATCCGCCCAATCCTGTGCTACGCTCATCCCACCTGAATCTCCGTCCCTCCTACCTTTTACAAATCCCATCAAATCCTAGAAAGCCATGATCTCCACCTCGCCTATCGCATCCGTCTCCCGTCCCCCACACAGATCCTATATTACCTTATTCCGATCCCGCACCTCCTTCTCTTCCTCGAATGGATACAGATCCTCTACATCTCCTGCAAACTTGATCCCCCTCACCCGCTTGTCTCTCCCATGCTCTCCCACCCACGTCCTGTGTTGCACCTTCATTCACACATCCCACCTGCACTCCATCTTTCCACTCTCCATACCCTCTCCCAAAGTGGCTTCCACCAACTCCCCCTCCTAATGAAGCCCTCATCCCCTCCATCTACCCCTCCTGCCAACTTTGATCCTCCTCTACCACACCCTGTGTTTTTTCCCAAGGGCACTCTCTCTTCCTTCTCTCCCTCCTCCTTTCCTTCCTCCCTCCTACCCTGGGCCTCCCCTACCCACTTACCTTCTTTCCTGCCCCTCCCATCTCCTCTGCCACTGGCATCTACACACTCCCCTCTCCCTCCTCCCCCCTTTTCCCCTTTTGGCAGGTCTCCAGGCCCGTACACGTATTGTAAACTTTTGCGTGCCGGAGATCATCGCCTAGCGTTTGTATGTGCTGTCGTGTTTGTCCTCAAGTGTTCCAGTGTTTAATCGTTTGTACTCCAAAGTTTGCGTGTGCCATCTGTCATCTCTGCGCATGTCCACATGTCTGAACATATTTAATTTGGACTCTGCGCTTGTGAATGGCTCTGTGTGTTTTAATTTTGTATGTCTACATTTGTATATCCACCATGTCTGTTCTGTGATTGTCTTCTTTTGTATCATTAGTTTATTCTGTGTCTGAAGAGCGGCGTAGTATGCTGTTGGTGGCCTACCTGTATAAGGTGTGAAATTAACAATAAAGGGGAAAAAAGCAAATTCGTTCCAGGCCCTATAAATCCCTCCAAATCCTCGAACACCATGTGCTCCGCCTCCCCTTCCGCATCCGCTTTCCATCCTCCTCGCGCATCCCTCACCCCCTTCCCCCACCTCCTCCTTTTCTTGAACACATCTGTACACTGTATATTGTCCACCGTGTTGATCCCCCTCACCCCCTGGTGTCTCCCTTGCTTTCCACACCCAATCCGTTGCCGCACGTTTGCCGTTGTGTCCCACCCTCTCTCCATCTCCACACCCTCCACCTCCTTGCACAATGCAACTTCCACCATCTACCCCTGCCAGATGATGCGCTTTGCCCTCACATCTACCCTTCCTACCAACTCGAACCCCATCTTCCTGCCTCTTCTTCAGGGCTCCCTCTTCTCCCCCTCCCTTTTCCTGAGTGGCTTCCCCCTCCTATTGCCCCTCCCTCTCTTGTGCTCCCCTTCAGTGTCTCTGCACTCCCTCCCGCCTTGTCTTCCCTCTTCATCTCCTGCCCCACCAGTCTCCTGCCTGCTGACGCCTCTACTCTCTTCATCCCGACACCTCCCCTGCTCCCCCTTGCATTCCCCTCCTTCTCCATCCTCTCTGGCCTCTCCCTCAGCAGGTCCCATGTGGTAGTCTTATTCTTCATGTTGTGTGCTCCAAGTGGGTTTTAAGTGCGTTGTTCTGGAGGGTTTTTAATAGTGTGGCCAACTTTTAATCTGTGCGTGTGCCTTCAGTGTCTTCTTTGTGTTTTTTTAACCTTATGTCGACTTTTTTAATTGTCACCCCATGAACATCTCCATCTCAGTGTCTTTTTACCTCCTTTATCTCCCCTTGCTCTGTTTTAAATACCCCATTTCTATCGCCTTATGTGTGTAACATTTTATTCTTGTCATAGTTGTCATATTACTCGGCGGATTGTGCCGCTGACAGGCCTTCCCTGCCCATATGGGGCATTGGAATGAAATCACAATAAAGGAAGCACTCCGTCTTAAGGCCGCAAGTGGCCCATTGGACCGCCGTATCATAGGGGATAGGGGATAGGAGGGGCATGCGGTCAGCAGACTGCTCTCCCAGTCATTATGATGGTTTTCTTTGACCGGAGCCGCTACTATTCAGTCGAGTAGCTCCTCAGTTGGATTCATTAGGCTAAGTGCACCCCGAAAAATGGCAACAGCGCATGGCGGCTGGATGGTCACCCATCCAACTGCCAGCCACGCCCGACAGCGCTTAGCCTGTGATCTCACGGGAACCGGTGTATCCACTGTGGCAACGCCGTTCCCACAGTAAAGAGAAAAAAGCAACAAATTCCTATACATGAAACCATTATATGCGCATTCGGGAGGACGACGGTTCAATCCCGTCTCCAGCCATCCTGATTTAGGTTTTCCATGATTTCCCTAAATCGTTTCAGGCAAATGCCGGGATGGTTCCTTTGAAGGGCACGGCCGATTTCCTTCCCAATCCTTCCCTAACCCGAGCTTGCGCTCCATCTCTAATGACCTCGTTGTCGACGGGACGTTAAACACTAACCACCGCCACCACCACCATAAAATGTTTACGAAATTTTGGAAGGCTTCTGCTGTTCTGTGCGAGCAGTCAAATAGTTCGTGAATGTTAGATGTTGGGGTGCCAGTTACAGTAACACGTTTGCAACTAGCCATTATTGTTTATTTTTCGAATGCACTACAAAACTCATCCCTACCCTCCAGCTACCATGCATGGAGAACTGCATCACGCCAGTACATGGACTGAAGACGACAACAACAACAACAGTCGTTTTGAAGATGGTTGCAGATGCATATGTTATTCCTGGTTGTTTAACTGTTCTACAATGTTTTAAATTTGCAACTATAGACAGGCTTTTTAGTTGTATGCGTTGTTGCTAATGTAAATTTCCTTGATGGGGTTTTTATTCGACTTTGTCATGTTTGTTTCTCATTTAGATTTCCAGTAATGATGTCACCTAAATATTTAAATTGATCAACGATTTTGATTTCCTGTTCTTCCACTGAAATTGTGTGTACCAGCTGGCATAATTTGTTTTTTCAAATGATATTCTGAGGGTGATTTTCTGTGATATTTCTTAGAGATGTAAATAGTTTAGTGGTTTCTTGAACATTCGTGGTTAGGAGAGTAAGATCAGCAACAAATCCCAAGCAGTTTCAACTTTTACCATTTGTCACACTTCCAGTTCTTACATTCTTTGCGTTACCTTGTACCATTCGCTCATTACATATTCCAGTGCACAGTCGAACAGTAATGGTGATAGGCATTCACCTTGTCTTAAGCCTCTTTTTATGAGGAAAGGTTGAGAAATTTTTTCTCTAAGCTTTACTTTCAAATTGACGTTGTTTGGAGTAAGTTCTACTAGATTCATTAATTGCATCGTAATTCAGAGTAACACAGGCGCTGGAGTATTGTAAGAGGGGAAAATGTCATCCTGGCGGTGCAAAACTAGTGACTTAGGAAGTGGAAATGAAAAATCACATCAACTCATTTCCTGTCCAGAAAGCACATGCCAATGAAGAACAGAATTATCTGGACCATAAACATGTGAAGATTATGTGGCAGATGTTCAAAACTTTTTAACCCCATATTCAAGTTGATTATCAGTTTTATTTGAAAATTAAGCATGGATATTTTAATTTAAAATTTGGGCAACCACAGGTGTATGCGAGCAGTACATGTGGAGAGCCGCAGAATAATGTAACAAGTCCATCTTTGAATGATGCTGCTAAAAGGCCAGCAAAGCTGAGTTAATAGTGCACAAGAAATTACACCCAGTTACAGCAAAAACTGCCACTGATTCTACCATTGCAGGCCTCTCGTTTGATATAATGCAGAATTTGCAATTACCTCAGATACAAAGCCAACTTACATGTCACTTTTGGCAGCTTTCATTAATTTCTTAAATGCGCAGAATTACGGAGTGGAACAACCAGGTTTTTGTCTCTATCATGAAAGAATAGCACGGAAAAGCTCTGATGAAGCTTGTTCATTTATTTTTAATTATATAAATGAAAATGTTGGACAACGTGTTAAAGACTTTCACTCATTCTCTGACTGTTGTGGAGGCCAAAATAAAAACCATTCAATGGTGAGGCTTGTTTAATGCTTGTGGCACAGGGAAGGTTTCAGTTCATCACCCATTACTTTCCAACTGGAGGGTAGTGCTACCTTGCACATGATAGGCATATCAACAGACAAAAAGGAAAATTAGAAAGGTTGATAGGATATATGTTCTGAAAGAATATGCAGAATTAATAACTGAATCCCGCACAAAGAGGAATTTTGTAGTGAAAATATCAAAAACAGAAGAGGTTCCAAATTTGAAGGAGTGGTGGCCAAAATTCCATAGAAATACTAATATTTCTGTTGAAAGGAAAGGAAGGGCTTCACACAGAAACAATCAGCTCTTTTATGTAACGCAGTTTTTGCAATTCTGTTGTTCACAAGACACTCGTGGTGTTGTTAAAGTTAAGCCATTCATTGATGTGGCAGAATAGCACACATTCCAACTTTCTGATCAAACTGTAGTTCCACCAAGCCCTGTAAATCAGGCTCAATTGGGCTCATGTAACGATAAATGAGAGGAACATGCACCATCTAAGGCGATTTCTTCCATTCCTCCCAAAACAGAACATCATAAAGAACTTCTAACATATACAATTGGCCATATGTCAAAGAATGAACCACGAGTGCAGTATAATGCGAAAGACAAAGGGAATTAGCCATTTACTTGATTTTTGCCAATATTACGATAAACTGAGTTACGTATTGATTTATGTACATTTATTGCACTGTATTCAACAAGGCCATATGTTCACTTAATAAATTTTAATAGAACGTCAAGAAAATATATTAGGTTTACCAGCAGAGCATTTGCATTCACCCCTCCATAGAATAATGCTAGTGTTCACTGCAATTAGTCTGTGTTTGCTCCGCTATACAGGCACTGCAGAGCAGACGGCGACAGGAGATGGAAGTGAAAGGCTCGCCATGTTTTTCCCGGAAGCGCACCGCTCTGACATCTGTCGTCGACGCCAAGCAACAGGGCATTCAACCGCCGGCCGATTATTCGATGTTGAAATAGGAAGCTTAACAGGAAATGGTTGTAAATAACAAAAACCTCCTTATCTACTGCAATTGAATATGTTTATTTCTTAACAAAGGTGGAAAGCTCATCCGTGTCTGTTTTTTATTTCCAAAGACAATTTTTCATACTCAGCCATATTTGTGGTGACATGTTGGTTAAAAGTGAGAAAGAAAGTTCAACAGTAAACTCCTGTCTGGCCGGACATGGGGCTTGCATCCTTCTACCATCCTCCACACCTACAAATCCCTCATCCGTCCTATCCTCTGTTATGCCAGCGTTGCCTGGATCTCCGCCCCCACCCGCTTTTACAAGGCCCTCCAAATCCTTGAACGCCATGCGCTCCGCCTTGCCTTCCGTATCCGCCTTCCTTCCCCCACAAGGCTCCTGTATGAACTGATCCCCTTCCCCCACCTCCTCCTGTTCCTCCAACATCTCCGCATCCTTTACATTGTTCGCAGGCTTGATCCCCCCCACCCTCTGGTTTCCTCCTTCCTCTCCACACCCCGCCCGTTGCCGCGCCTCTATCGCTGTATCCCTCCCTCTCTCCACCTCCATACCCTCCATCTCCTTCATCAGGGCAATTTCCAACGCCTCCCCCTCCCGGATGACGAACTTCGCCGTGACATCTACCCTTCCTTCCAACTATAACCTGGCCTTGTCCCCCCCCCCCCTCCCCAGGGCCCCTTTCCCTCTTTCCTCCTTCTCCCAGAGCGGATTTTCCTCTGTCCACCCCTCCCCTGAGACCCTGCACCCCATACTTGCCTCTCTCCTTCCCACATCCCTTCCTCCCTGGCCCTCTTCCACGCGCCCCCCGGTCGCCTCCCCCATCTCTTCCCCTCCCTCCCTTCTTCGGGTCTCCCTCATCTCCTAGCGCCTGGCAGGTCCTCTGTGTTGCTCTTCATCAGTGTGCCACATCAGTGTTGTTTAGTGCTGTTTCTCGTGTGCGTCAAGAGGTGTGATTTTAATTGTGTCCTGCCTTGAGGTTCGCCGTCAGTGTTACATTATGTGCTATGCCTTACGTCGCTACCTTTATGCTCCAGTCATACTGTGCCTCGTGTTCCTTTAACCATCGCAGTGTGTGGCTTTTTGTGTGTGCTACTTTTAAACAGTTTTTTATCTCCATTTTAGTCTCCCCGTTTTTTTTTTTTTTTTTTTTTTTTTTTTTTTTTTTTTTTTGCCTTCCATGATGTTCCCCTTTTTTTATATCTATGTTCACCTTATTCTCTCCTTTGCTGTTTTTAACTGTCTTCTGTTGTTTTGTTCTATGTCTTTCGGCTGAAGAGCAGCGCCTATGCTGCTGCCAGCCCGCCCCGATGGGGAATTGAAATACAATAAAGGAAAAAAAAAAAATTCAACAGTAGTCGTTGTGTCCCTCCCTCTCTCCATCTCCACACCCTCCATCTCCTTTCCCAACACAACTTCCACCGTCTCCCGCTCCCGGATGATGAGCTTCGCCCTGACATCTACCCTTCCTACCAACTCTAACCCCCTCTTCCTGCCTCCTCCTCAGGGCTCCCTCTCCTCCCCCTCCCTCCTTCTGAGCGGATTTCCCCTCCCCCTCCATCTCTTGTGCCTTCTTTCAGTGTCTCTGCGCTCCCTCCTGCCCTGTCTTCCCTTTTCCTCTCCCGCCCCATGTGTCTCCTGCCTCTTCGTGAACCCACGGTTACCCCTCCTCCCTTCCTCCCGCCGCTTCCCCAGCTGCCCCATGCTCTCCCCTCCTTTTCCATCCTCTCTGCCTTTTCCCTCGGCAGGTCCCACCTGGTAGTTTTCTTCTTCGTCGTGTGTGCTCCGAGTGGGTTTTAAATGTGTTGTTTCGGAGTGTTTTTAATACTGTGGCCGACTTTTAACCTGTGCCTGTGCATCTAGTGACTTCCATGTGTTTTAAGAATCACCCATTGTGTTTTTTTTAACTTTCTGGTGACTTTTTTAACTGTCCCCAATGAACGTATACATATCAGTGTATTTTTACCTCCATTTTCTCCCCTTACTCTGTTTTATGTTCCCCCTTTTTACCTCCTTATGTATGTATTATTTTATTCTTGTTTTAATTGTCATATCACTCGGCTGAAGAGCGGCGGATTGTGCTGCTGACAGCCCTCCCCTGCCCATATGGGGCAGGGGAATGAAATCACAATAAAGAAAAAAAAAAAAAAAATTCAACAGTAGTATGGTTGCACTCGGAGATATTCTTTTAACAATTTTTGGAGGGTTCGTGCCGTTAGGTGCGAACCGGCAAATAGATTGATAATGTTATATGGCCTGAAGTGGCGAAGGTTAGAGGGTGCGAACCGGCAAATGTGTCTGTAAATACACGGTGTTACCATAAATTACATTCTACTGTATGCACTAGAGAGCTGCTCGGCAAATAGATTGATAACGTTGTAAGGCGTATTATTTTTGGAGGGTTCGTGCCGTTAGGTGCGAACCGGCAAATACATTGATAATGTTATAAGGCGTAAAGTGGCGACGGATGAGAGTCAAACTTACATGTCTGTAAGTACACGGTTTTATTTCAATTTGCTGAATGCACTAGAGAGCTCCCCATTTCTCTGCAGCCACCATGCATGGAGAGCTGCATCGAGCCAGTACCTGGACTGAAGACGCCGACAACAACAACCCTTGTCCTGAAGATGGTTGCTGCTGCATATGTTATTTCTGGTCATTTGATTGTTTTATAATGTTTTAAATTTGCAACTACAGACAGCCGTTTTTTGTTGTATGTTTTTTTTGCTGATTTAATTTTCCTTAGTGAGGTTTTTATTCTATTTTGCCATGTTCCTCATTTAGATTTCCCATTATGGTGTCACCTAAATATTTAAATTGATCATCGATTTTGATTTCCTGTTCTTCCGCTGTATTTTTGTGGACCAGCTGGCAAAATTCGTTTTTGCAAATGATTTTCTGAGGCTGAGTTTCTGTGCTATTTTTTAATGATTTAACTACTTTAGTAGTTTCTTGAACGTTCTTGGCTCGGAGCATATTATCAGCAACAAATCCTAAGCAGTTTAAACTTTTATCAGTTTTCACACTTCCAATTCTTATGTTCTTTGCATTATCCTTGTACCATTCTCTCATTACATATTCCAGTGCTCAGTCAAACAGTAATGATAATAGGCATTCACCTTGTCTTACGCCTGTTTTTATGAGGAATGTTTCAGAATTTTTTTCTCTAAACCTTACTTTCAATTTAGCGTTGTTTAGAGTAAGTTCTACTAGTTTAATTAATTTTGGATAAAGTCCTAGATTTCTTAGAATTTTTAAAACTGGAGTTCCATGGAGACATTGGATGGCTTCTTAAAGTTTACAAACGTTATTGCCAGAGATTGTTCTGTCTCCTACAGCACACCATTATCAACTTTAAACGAATGATCTGCTCTGTATAAATTCTCCATGGTCTGAAACCTTCCAGATTTCCTCGTAACTCCTGTTTTAGTTGTCCCTTAATTGTTCCACATAGAATCCAGGACTAAGTCTTGCATGTGGAGTCTAGGAGAGAGATTGCTCTGTAGATATTCAGACTGCTGTTATCCCCATCTGAATGACGGTTGTGGTATAATGTTCAGGGAATGGCTACGTCGTCCATCTTTCTGTTAGAGTTATGTGTAAGGAGATATTGACAGTGTGACTTAAATATATTCACATTTCAGCAACAACCTTACCAGTTTTTGATGTGTGAGTTCTCCTTCAACATCTAGGAAATTTTAAGAGCCTGATTTGTTAGGTTTGGTTTTTGTTGTGTTATTTACACCGGTCTGTAAGATATATTTGCCTTTTTCACAGTCCAAACATTTATTAAATGCTTCTGTCATAGTTTCAGCACTTTCTTTGTTACTGTGTGTCTTCTATCTTTATTCTCAAATATTACCGTAAATAGTTAGTATTACTGCAGTTGTTTCCCAAGGATTTTGCAGTAACTCCTGGAAGTTGTTTTGTTGTTTTGAGGCTGATAGTTTTTTGTTGATTTTTGAACTAGATATCAGTTCACCTAGGTCATTTCTTAATTTAATGCTTTGTTTTATTTGGTGCTGCTTGTCATTTTTAACGGTTGAGGTGGGTTGTAACTCATTTTCTTTAAAGGTGTGAATTTTATATTAATTTCAACTACATAGTGGTCTGAGCCTGTGTCTTCTCCTCTCATTGAAGTCGTAGTGTAATTTTGTAGATACAGGTCTACTCAATAAGCGGTGGCAGGAGAAAACATATACAAATATTGTAGAAATACTCAAGTTTAGGAGCCAGTGGCTCCTTCTTCTTGTAGAAGCATTGAAGGGGAAACAAGAGGGGTGAAGGATAAGGCTGGTGAGGTTTGGGAAATGTGTAGTGTCTGAGAAAGCCACCCAGAGCACTGGGTCTGGGGAGACTTACCCAGTGGATGAGAAAGAGGAAGTCTTTCCTTCCTCTGGTTCAATCTATGTCATACCAGGAAGAGAGAGCTGTGTTTAATGCAGAGAACTAGCTGTAATCAGGACTTTAAAATCGCCCATGGACAATATTGTAATTATCTTGACTTTCTCATCAAAACATAAAAAAATTAATTATGAATTGAAACACTTGATCCCTCAGTTACCAAATGTGGAGCACTGTTACCCATGAAACAAATGACATGTAAAACAAATGACGATCAACTCCCCTATGACAATAGCTGCAAGGAACCACTTTTCTTGATGTTCATCTTATAATCTCTTTTCGAGACACTATTCCTTCCATTCAACTTGCCCTGCAAGAACTTTGCCAACAGTGACAGAACTATACTGTCATTGGCAAACCTTAAAGCTATAATTTCTTCTTCATGAACTATATAAACATGTCCAAATTTTTATCAGTGTCCTTAACAGCTTGTCCAGTGCACAGATTGAATGACACGGTGAATAGACTACAACCCTGCCTCAGTCCCTTCTCAACCACTGTTCTACTTTCACGCCCTTTGCCTTTTACAACTGCTGTTGTAGATTATGATCCATCTGTCCATTTATTGCCTAATAACTTATGAAATACAGCATATGTATGGCTGTAAAAAACTACCAGGAAATATCTACAAGATGAGTGAATAGGCAGTAATACATGAAATTACTTTTGAATACATTGTGGGATTATGCAGTGATCAAAGCTATTACAAATATTTAATATTAAAAACAGTCTTGATCACAAATTATTTATTCCAGAGACCGGTTTTGACCACAACTGTGGTCATCTTAATATCAATGAGGAAGAACCTCCTCCTGCTGGTAAATTACTACAGTGCCAGTGTAATCACTACTGTGATTTACCACCAGAAGGAGGTTCTTAATCATTGGTCTGAAAATGACCACAGTTGTGGTCGAAACCGGTCACCAGAATAAATAATTTGTGATCAAGAGTGTTTTTGATTGTAAATATTAGTAATACATGACCTCAAGAATGATCAGATCAGATTTAGGAGTAAGGTAAGAACAGAAGAAGCAATACTGATTTATTTTGTAAATGAATGGGAATATTACGGAAACAAACATCCATTTTTGACTGCATGAGTTACATATGTGTTTGTGCTTTAAGGATGTAGCCCAGTCATGATGTAACGAAATCCCATATGTCCTGAAACATTTTGTATTATTATGCAGCCATTGTTATCACATTCTCTCGAAGTGAAAGCCCACAGGTACAAAAGATTTTGGCTCGCTAAAAATTTTATACTATCATCTCAGTTTAAGGCAAGGAGAATAATCAATATTCCTCTTACTCTTTTATTTATCTATTTTGTTATTGGTGGTAAGATGTCAGACAGTCGTGACGTTAGTGACAAAGATCAGGGAGTAATGGAAAAAGAAAGAGTGCAGTGGCGGTTCCAAAACATATAGCCATATAGCGAGCAGAGTGAAAATGAAGCATATATAAATTGGAGAGGGAATAGATACCAACCAAAACATAATGGTTATATCAGCATGCGTGTCTTAACCTGAAATTTAGTATTACTTCAAAATCAACGTTTAACTACCACAGCGAACATAATAATGTAGAACGTTAAGTTCAACTGAATATGTCATTCTGTTTCCAGTTGTCAGATGAAAAGCATGACAACTGAGATGACAGAGGGCAGCAAGATAGAACAAAAAATGAACAGGATGGAATCGTTCAAAGCCTCATAGGAGTAAAACAAGTGGCAAGAAAGAAGCCTAGAAGTGATAAGGAATTTAGTGGGAAGAAACCAAAATTGTAGTCATGCATTTGTTGGCTATCAAGGTCTGAAGGAAAAATTCAAGTTTGCCTTCCAAAGTGTTGGTGATGTCAGCAATGGGCGAATATAGCAATATGTTAAAAGAAGGTAAATCTCCAAGAGATAAAGGAGGAAACCTGGAATGAATTCACAGTTGCGAAAATGGACAACCAACAGCTGTATAATGGAGTGATGACAATGAAAATTTTTGCCAGAGTGGCACTCGAATCCAGATAACCCACTTATCAAGAGGGTCCTTGTCCCATGGGATATTGCATCGTAATTCAGAATAACACAGGCACTGGTGTGTTGTAATAGGGGAAAATGTAACCCTGGCCGTGCAGAACCAGTGGCTTAAGAAGTGGAAATAAAAAGCACATCGACTCATTTCCAATCCGGGAAACACATTATGGCAATGAAGAATCTAATTATCTTGACCCCAAACATGTGCAGATTATGTGGCACATGTTCAAATCTATTAATATGGATATTCAAGTTGATTATCAATTTCTATTTTAATCTAAAATCTGGGGAACCACAGGTGTATACGAGCAGTACATGTGAAGAAATTTGGATAAAAATCAAAAGTCCATCTCTGAATGATGCTGGTAAAAGGGCAGCAATAGCTGAGTTAATAGTGCACAAGAGGTGTGGTAATTAATTCTTCAAGAAATTACACGCAGTTACAGCAAAAACTGACACTGATTCAACCATTGCAGGCCTCTCGTTTGATTGTATGCAGAATTTGCAATTACCTCAGATACCAATTCAATTTCCATTTAACTTGGGTCAGATTTCATTAAATATCTTTAATGTGCACGAGTTACAAAGTGCAAGGGCCATATGTTACCTCTATCACGAAAAACCTCTGATAAAGCCTGTTTTGAAGGCAACAACAAAAACCATGCACTGGTGAGGTTTGTTTAATGCTTGTGGTAGAGTGAAGGTTTCAATTCATCTCCCATTACTTTCCAACAGGAGGATAGTGCAACCTTGCACATGATAGAGATTTCAACAGATAAAGAGGAAAATTAGGAAGATGGATAAGATATATTTTGTGAAGAAAGATGCAGAATTAATAATTGACTCCCACGAAAAGATGAATTTTGAAATGAAAATATCAAAAACAGGAGAGGTGCTAATGTTTAAGGAATGGTGGCCAAAACTGTACAGAAAGAATAATATTTCTGTTGAAAGTAAAGGAAGGGCTTCACACAGAAATAACTAACAGCACTGCCAGGTAACACAATTTGTGCAATTCTGTTGTTCACAAGTTAGCCCATTCATTGATGCTTCTGAAGATCACACATTCCAACTGTCTGATCAGACTGGAGTTCCACCAAGTCCAGTTGGGGTCATATACCCATAAATGAGAAGAACATACCATCTAAGGTGATTTCTACCATTCCTACCAAAAGAAGGAATCATCAAGAGTTTCTAATCTAATCTGACCATATGTCAAAGAATGAACCATGAGTAGAGTATAATGCCAAAGACACTGGGAACTAGCCATAATTTGTACGATTTTTGTTTCTACTGGCAAGAAACTCTGAGTTATGTGCATTTATTACAATATATTCAGAAAAGCCATATGTTCAATTCATAAATTTTAACAGAACACCCAGAAAATATATTAGGATTACTGGCAGAGCATTGGCATTCATTCCTCCACATTCATTTTAATGGAGTAGAAAAACATAATTTAAGCATAATATTAAGACATAGAATAATATCTGAGTTATGTAGTGATTTATGTGCATTTATTGCAATATATACAGAAAGGCCATGTGTTCACTTACATTTTATCAAAATGTTAAGCAAACATATTAGGATTTGCTGCAGAGCATTAGCCTTAATCCCTCCACATTCATCTTAACGGAGTAGAAAAAGAAAATTTTAGCATAATATTAATACATGGAAAATGTATTGTATCATCTGAAAAGTTTAGTATCTTGAAGATGTGGGATATCTCAACATTCCAATTCAAATGTGGAATTGCATTTCTTCAAGGTACTGGATGAGCAGTGTGATGCTCTTCCACTTTTACAGTTTCAAATAATGACAGCATCTGGAGTAAGTGTAGTTGCTGGGATATGGGTTGTTGTGGGAATGAAGAGAAACATCTCTGAAAATGAACTGAAAAATGGGAAATACTAATTGTGAATTAATGGTACAGCCTTGTATATATGTTTCCATGTTTTCTAAAATGCATTTTGTACTTGGAATGCTTGAAGTGCAATAAGTCTACTAAAGAGATTGCTTATAAATCAATTATGCGACCCATCTTAGATTACTGGTCAAGTGTGTGGACCTATACTAGATATACTTATATACTGAACTTATACAGAGAAGGGCAGCATCTGTGACCACAAATTTGTTTAATTCATGGGATAGTGTCATATACACACTGAAGGAACTGAAATGGTAAACTCTTGAAGACAGACATAAACTACCCCAAGAAAATCTGTGAAAGTTCTGAGAAAAAGCTATAAATGATTACTCTAGAAATATGCTACACCCCCCATGTATTGCTCATGCAGGGATTGTGAGTGTGTCAAACAATGATTATTCCCATGCTCCATTCGAGAATGAAACAGGAAGTAACCCTATTAACTGCTACAGTGGGACATACCCTCTGCCATAGACCCCATGGAGGTTTGCAGTAGGGCTACACAACCTGAAACTTTAAGTTGACAAACATTTTCAACTACAGTAAGCACATTAGACCATAGGAGCAATGCGTAAATTACAATTCAAGGCACAAATGACAAATACATTTAGCAATTCGGAAAGTATATTTGTTTAGAAACGTCAACTTGCATGATGGCCAGAGAGAATGGACTACCTTAGTGGTCATAGTTATTGTTTATGACAATGCTGTGTACAAATTATCCAGTTAATAAGCACTTTAAAACAAATGAAAAGGCATTTGTGATAACACTGTATAGAAAGACCATCTCTTATTTGTGATTAATGAGTTAACTTCGTAAAATAGAGGTATGAGCCTGGACATCCATGATGCCCTTTTGCCTACGATAGCTAAAAGTGTCTTTTGTATTAAAATTTTCAGAAAATAGTAAGTCATGGCACAAAATGGTATGCAGTGCCAAATAAAACTCTTTCTAGTGATACCACATTCGGCTGTGTACAATTAGTAAATGTTCACAAGAGATTTGTTGTCTTGAGAAATAACATATCATGCTCTTCTTCTCATAGCACTGGCCGATTTAGAAAGAGATTGTAACAATGTTTACTTATATACACTCTTTGAAGTTTGAAGGTATCACAAATTTTTAGAAATTGGAGTGAACAATTATTCAAGACTTGTACAGAAACAAGACTGCAGTTGCACGAGCCACAGAATGTGAAAGGAAAAAGTGGGTAAGTGGGGAAAACGGGGTTGTAGTGCACCACTGGTGTTATTCAGTCTGTACGTTGAGTATGGAGTAAAGGAAATCAAGGAGAAATTTGTGAGGGAAATTAAAGTTCTGGGACAAACAACAAAGGCTTTGAGGTTTTCTAATGATACTGTAATTCTCTCAGAGACAGAAAAAGGCTATGAAGAGCAGTTGAATGGAATGAACAGTGTGTTGAAAAGCGGTCATATGAAGAACAGTGACAAAAATAAAACAAGGGTACAGCTATGTAGTTGAAACAAACCAGCTGATGCTGAGGGAATTAGACTAGAAAATGACACACTGAAGTAGTATACGACTTTACCCAATTAGGTGGCAAAATAACTGATTCTGGCTGAAGTGAAGAGGATATAAAATGTTATTAAAAAAAAAGCATTTCTTGTTGCTGAATAATACAGCTAGCTATGAATACTTCCGAAATGTTACAAAATAACTTCATGTACTGAGACACTATATTGACATCAGCCATTTGGACCAGAAAAAAATTTGTGCCGGACCGGGATTCGAACCCAGATTTGTCGCTTACCACAAGCACTTCCCTTAAGAACTACAACTACCTCAGCACACTTCCAGTATCAATCGAAACTTACACGTGTCACATAGTCACAACCCTTATACTTGCACAATTCATGATTCCCACTCAGGGAAAAACTTCTAAGACAGAAAAAAAAACAACTCACCTAGAAGAAATTTTCCACATGGGACCGAAATTGATGGATGTTATATACATGTACAGTGAACCAAACGATCAGAAATGCAGAAAAATTGGACGACTTATTCAAGAGAAAGAGCTTCACAAATGGAGCAAGGCAGTAATGTGTTGATGCGCCATTGGCCCTTATATAAGCTGTTATTTGGCTTTGCATTGATTGATAGATTTGTTGGATGTCCTCTTGAGGGATGTCGAGCCATATACTGTCCAGTTGGTGCTTTAGCTCATCAAAATCCTGAGCTGGTCAGAGGGCCTCACCAATAATGTTACATGCGTTTTCAGATGAGGAGCGACCCTGCGGCCTCACTGGCCAAGGGAGGGTTTTTAAGCATGAAGACAAGCAGTAGAAAGTGTCGCTGTGTGGAGATGGGCATTATCTTTCTGAAATGTAAGCCCAGAATGGCTTTCCATACAGGGCTACAAATGGGTTCATAGAATATCGCCGACATACGACTGTGCTCTATCAGGCACTGCAGATCAGATGGCGACAGGAGACAGGTGGTAAAAGGATCGCCATATTTTTCCCAGCATCGTGCCGAGCTCACAACTGTTAGTGACACCAAGCAACAGTGCAAGCAATGGAGAACCTTTTATTTGATGTCACAATTAGAAGCTTTATCTATGTTTATTGCTTACTTATAGTTTGATAACAAAGTTGGTATAAGTGCTCAAGTTTATTAATTATTTGCAAAGAGAATTCTTCACACTCAGCAACACTTGTGGTGATGCATTGATTAAAAAAAGAAAAAAAAATCCAATAGAAAGCTCACAACCGCCTCTGACTCATTCAAATCCTTTCTGTCCGGACATGGGGTTTGAACCCCTCTACCATCCTCCACGCCTACAATTCCTTAATTCATCCTATCCTCTCTTATGCCAGTCCCACCTGGATATCTACCCTCCCCCCCCCCCCCCCCAAATTCTACGAGTCCCTCCAGATCCTTGAGCGCGATGCACTGTGTCTCACCATCCATTTACACCTCCCATCCCCACGTGGATCCTCTATGACCTGATTGCTTTCCCCCATCTGCTCACTTTCCTCGAACATATCCTGATCCTTTACACCTCCCGCAAACTTGATACTCCTCATTTTTCCGGGCGCGCCCTATTCCGGTAGCGTTGCGTGCACCTGTCAAGGCTGAGATAGACAGGTTAACAGCTTCAGGGATTCTCCTTCCTGCTACCTCCAGCGAATGGGCATCGCCAATCGTGGTGGTTTCTAAACCAAACGGGAGTCTGCGATTGTGTGGTGATTTTAAAGCCACTGTCAACGCTCAGAGCCTCATTGACACTTATCCTCTTTTCCGTCCTGAGGAGTTATTTACCAAGCTCGCTGGGGGCCAGTTCTTTTCCAAACTTGACTTATCGGAGGCGTACCATCAGTTGCCGTTGGATGCTTCTTCCAAGGAATTTCTCGTCATCAACACTCCTTGTGGGTTGTAGCAGTACCAGCGGTTACCATTTGGCGTCGCTAGCGCCCCGGCCATTTTTCAGCGGTTTTCGAACAGCTCATGGCTTCCGTTCCCGGCTGCATAAACTATCTGGATGACATTGTTGTCACGGGGGCCTCCACTGAGTAGCGCCTTCGCAATTTGCGTTCACTGTTTCGGGTTTTGCATTCGGCTGGGTTGAGGTGCAATCCGGACAAGTCACAGTTCTTCGAACCCTCCATTGTGTATCTTGGTTTCCACTTCTCCCGTGAGGGTACACGTCCTCTACGTCAGCACGTTGCGGCCATTAACGCTCTACCCCGGCCGTCTACGGTCAAAGAACTTCAGGCGTTTCTAGGCAAGATTGCTTATTATCACAAATTCATTCCATCCGGCGGTAGCTCATCCTCTGCATCAGCTGTTACGAAAGAAACGTCCCTTTCTGTTGGTCCGACGAGTGTGAGCAGGCTTTTGTCCGCCTGAAGGCTCAATTGCAGTCGGCGCCTTGTCTTGCCACATTCCGTCCGGGTCAGCACTTGATTCTGCCGACTGACGCGTCACAGTATGGCCTAGGGGCTGTTCTCGCCCATCGGTATGAGGATGGGTCGGAACGATCCATCGCCTATGCTTCCAAGACCCTCAACGATGCGCAACGGCGTTACTCTCAAATCAAAAACGAGGCGCTCACTATCATTTATGTTCTAAAAAAGTTCAGCATTTATATGTATGGTTCTAAGTTTCACCTCATCACGGACCACAAGCAAATAAACGGCGACGCAGCTGCCAAACGTATTCTAAAATGTTTCGAATTCTCCATTCTGCCACAGCCAGAAAACGTTTATTAGCCGACGTGTTCCTTAAGGTAGCTAGTAATGGGAATGCTCGCACATTTAAAATGCGGTTGCATTAATAGTGGGATCTGAACTACCACGTGTATAGGCAAACTGATTTTATTTGCATTCCTTTATACGTGATTTGGATCCTAAGCGTAGCTACGATTAGTATGCTGATGTATCGACTGCAACAAAAACATTTCGAATAAAGAGTAGCGGAAATTATTATGCGGCCCTCATATTCAGTAACTGTGGTAATTATTTTCGTTGTTAGGATTTCGTCACGTAAATCGGTAAAAACTCGTATCACTTTCTTGACCGTCTGTCTGTCTACCTAACCCTTAAAACACGTTTACCTCGAGTAGGGGTGGACATAATAAGTGGAAATGTATCGCACTTTCTGCGGTATACGGTCCCTTGGTGGTGCAAAAAAGTGAGCTATGTCGACGCAATCTAAAGATACGGCCGTTTATGTAAAGAAAATTTACGCGAAAGGTCAAAAGATGGCTCTAAGAACTATGCCAACAAACTGCTTAGGTCATCAGTCCCCTGGATCTAGAACTACTTCAACCTACGTAACCTAACACTGAAACAAGGCCCCCAGAGTAGACAACATTCCATTAGAACTAGTGACAGCCTTGGGAGAGCCAGTCCTGACAAAACTCTACCATCTGGTGAGCAAGATGTATGAAACAGGCGAAATACCCTCAGACTTCAAGAAGAATATTATAATCCCAATCCCAAAGAAAACAGGTGTTGACAGATGTGAAAATTACCGAACTATCAGTTTAATAAGTCACGGCTGCAAAATACTAACGCAAATTCTGTACAGACGAATGGAAAAACTGATAGAAGCCGACCTCGGGGAAGATCAGTTTGGATTCCGTAGAAATGTTGGAACACGTGAGGCAATACTGACCCTACGACTTATCTTAGAAGAAAGATTAAGGAAAGGCAAAAATTCTGAAGGTGGCAGGAGTAAAATACAGGGAAAGAAAGGCTATTTACGATTTGTACAGAAACAAGGTGGCAGTTATAAGAGTCGAGGGGTATGAAAGGGAAGCAGTGGTTGGGAAGGGAGTGAGACAGTGTTGTAGCCTGTCCCCGATGCTATTCAATCTGTATATTGAGCAAGCAGTAAAGGAAACAAAAGAAAAGTTCGGAGTAGGTATTAAAATCCTTGGAGAAGAAATAAAAACTTTGAGGTTCGCTGATGACATTGTAATTCTGTCAGAGACAGCAAAGGACTTGGAAGAGCGGTTGAACGGAATGGATAGTGTCTTGAAAGGAGGATATATGATGAACATCAACAAAAGCAAAACGAGGATTATGGAATGTAGTCGAATTAAGTCGGGTGATGCTGAGGGAATTAGATTAGGAAATGAGGCACTTAGTAAAGGAGTTTTGCTATTTGGGGAGCAAAATAACTGATGATGGTCGCAGTAGGGAGGATATAAAATGTAGACTGGCAATGGCAAGGAAAGCATTTCTGAAGAAGAAAAATTTGTTAACATCGAGTATAGATTTAAATGTCAGGAAGTCGTTTCTGAAAATATTTGTATGGAGTGTAGCCATGTATGGAAGTGAAACATGGATGATAAATAGCTTAGACAAGAAGAGAATAGAAGCTTTCGAAATGTGGTGCTACAGAAGAATGCTGAAGATTAGATGGGTAGATCACATAAGTAATGAGGAGGTATTGAATACAATTGGGGAGGAGTTTGTGGCACAACTTGACTAGAAGAAGGGATCGGTTGGTACGACATGTTCTGAGACATCGAGGGATCACCAATTTAGTATAGGAGGGCAGCGTGGAGGGTAAAAATCGTAGAGGGAGACCAAGAGATCAATACCCTAAGCAGACTCAGAAGGATGTAGGCTGCAGTAGGTACTGGGAGATGAAGCAGCTTGCACAGGATAGAGTAGCATGGAGAGCTGCATCAAACCAGTCTGAGGACTGAAGACAACAACAACAACAACAACAACAACCTAACAGATATCCATGCCCGGGGAAGGATTCGAACTGACGGTACAAGGAGCAAGTCGGGCTGCAATATGACGCCGTTGAGCGCACGGCTAACCCGCGCCGGCAAGCTGTTAATATGATCCGGTGTTACTAAAAAGTTACTCACTTCTGGTGAATGATTTTCTGCGCAGTTCATTTAAAAAAGAATAACTAAAATATATTTGATGTTACAGAAGAGGTTGGACGCTTAATTCATTTCCCCTTGTCTTTATTCATGATGTTAGATTCGCAATCTGAGCATACGTACTATCCATAACCACACTTTAGATACAAGTCATAGTCACATATATGCAAATACAACACGTTGGCTTGTACTTGAGGTATTTCGTTTCCCACGAAGTGGTGGCAGAGGATGCTGTTTCTCCAGTGCTAGCTATCTCAGCAATCAGCTGACAAGGAGACGGCACGACCGTGGGGTCGGGGATTTGTCTGAAATTTTGTGTGGTGAAAGAGGGACCCTTAACACCTCGCGTGGTTAAAATATTTGGACGCACTACCCGGAAAATCCCGTGAAAAATCGATCTAAAGTTTCTTAGGTGCCTTACGAACATAAAATGTTAGCCCACTGACCAGCCGCCGTGTGGCCTGGATGTTTATGGCGCGGAGTGTTACGCCAGAGGTCTAGGGTTCGATTCCTCCTCCAGCACAATTTTTTCTGTTCTGTTTCATTTTCTTTGGTTATTCCACCAATTATTCAGAAAGCTTCCCAAACCTACATTATCTTTAACAAATTAGTTACATTATTGAATAAAAAGTATTTTCTTTTTGTCCAACAACACAATTCATGGCGGTGGGTTTTCCATTTTTCACTGTAAAGTAGATGAGGAATAACATTGGGTTTTTAATCAGAATAACAAAGTCGATTGGGAAACATTCAATTATTTTTATATATATAATAATTATAAACAAGAACCGCAGTGGTAATTATCGTAAAAACAAACAAAGCAATAATTTTTGCAACATCTTGCGCAGCACATAAAAGCGGATTTTTTACAATCACAGGGCGTTTGCAATAAATCTGTACAAAAACAAGCCCCATTAACATTTGCGAAAGTGTTTTGAGTTTCTGATAATTTTGAGGCAAACTGGGCATATTTAATCATGTCTCGGGATATTGGTGACGATAATTGAGGGTGAATTATAGATCTTCCCGGGAATTAATTTCATGATTCTCCTGTAACAATGCGCTGTAATTTTGCAAGCAACGGAAGAAAAAAAAAGTACCAGAGGAGGAATCGAACCCGAGACCTCTGGCGTAAGGGTCCGAGCTCTAACCATGTAGGTTAGACAGCAGTTTGGCAATGGACTAATATTTTATACTCATAAGGCATCTAAGAAACTTTGGATCGATTTTTCTCGGGATTTTACGAGTAGTGGGTCCTACTATTTTAACCACGTGAGATATTAGGGGTCGTGTTTCACCACATAATTTCGGACAAATCCCCGACCCCACGGTCGTGCCATCTCCTTGTGAGTAAACTTGCATATTATGTTGGTAGCACTTCGTCGCCTTCTCTGTTATGCTGTGTAGCACACATTAAAGCTGTGCGGATCAGCATAACGAAAAGGCGAGGGGTCTCGCTCGTTTTGTCCACGACCATACGTCTATATCTACATCTACATACACACTCCGCAATCCACCATACGGTGCGTGGCGGAGGGTACCTCGTACCACAACTACCTGTCCCACTCCCAAACAGTACGAGGGAAAAATGACTGCCTATATGCCTCTGTAAGAGCCCTAATCTCTCTTATCTTATCTTTGTGGTCTTTCGGCGAAATGTAAGTTGGCGGCAGTAAAATTGTACTGCAGTCAGCCTCAAATGCTGGTTCTCTAAATTTCCTCAGTAGCGATTCACGAAAAGAACGCCTCCTTTCCTCTAGAGACTCCCACCAGAGTTCCTGAAGCATTTCCGTAACACTCGTGTGATGATCAAACCTACCAGTAACAAATCTAGCAGCCCGCCTCTGAATTGCTTCTATGTCCTCCCTCAATCCGACCTGATAGGGATCCCAAACGCTCGAGCAGTACTCGAGAATATTTTGTATTAGTGTTTTATAAGCGGTCTCCTTTACAGATGAACCACATCTTCCCCAAATTCTACCAATGAACCGAAGACGACTATCTGCCTTCCCCACGACTGCCATTACATGCTTGTCCCACCTCATATCGCTAAATGATTTTTAACTGAATTTCGTTATGAATCTTCACGCATTGCTAAATTTGCACACTTTCATGGTAGGTCAGCAACGGTAAACCAGTATGACTGGGCTGAACGTCGACACAGGTCATTTCGGGAAAGAATGCGCATAATATTTTGCTAATTCGTAACTATCTGGGGTACTTAGTCTTACTAAAACAGTTATGTTATCTCGATAAGCTGAAATTCATTTTCATTAGTACAATTCATACTAATTCATCTACATCTACATCCATACTCCGCAAACCACCCGAGTGCGTGTGGTGGAGGGTACCTTGAGTACCTCTACCGGTTCTCCCTTCTATTCCATTCTCGTATTGTTCGTGGAAAGAAGGATTGTCGGTATGCTTCTGTGTGGGCTCTAATCTCTCTGATTTTATCCTCATGGTGTCTTCACGAGATATACGTAGGAGGGAGCAATATACTGCTTGACTCTTCGGTGAAGGTATGTTCTCGAAACTTTAACAAAAGCCTGTACCGAGCTACTGAGCGTCTCTCCTGGAGAGTCTTCCATTGGAGTTTATCTATCATCTCCGTAACGCTTTCGCGATTACTAAATGATCCTGTAACGAAATGCGCTGCTCTCCGTTGGGTCTTCTCTCTCTCTTCTATCGACCCTATCTGGTACGGATCCCACACTGCTGAGCAGTACTCAAACAGTGGGCGAACAAGCGTACTGTAACCTACTTCCTTTGTTTTCGGATTGCATTTCGTTAGGATTCTTCCAATGAATCTCAGTCTGGCATATGCTTTACCAACGATTAACGTTATATGATCATTCCATTATAAATCACACCTAATGCGTACTCCCAGATAATTTATGGAATTAACTGCTTCCAGTTGCCGATCTGCTATTTTGTAGCTAAATGATAAGGGATCTATCTTTCTATGGATTCGCAGCACATTACACTTGTCTACATTGAGATTCAGTTGCCATTCCCTGCACCATGCGTCAATTCGCTGCAGATCCTCCTGCATTTCAGTACAATTTTCCATTGTTACAACATCTCGATAGACCACAGCATCATCTGCAAAAATCCTCATCCACAAGGTCATTCATGTATATTGTGAATAGCAACGGTTCTACGACACTCCCCTGCGGCACGCCAGAAATCACTCTTACTTCGGAAGACTTCTCTCCATTGAGAATGACATGCTGCGTTCTGTTATCTAGGAACTCTTCAATCCCATCCCACAATCAATCCCATCACACAATTGGTCTGATGGTCCATATGCTCTTACTTTGTTCATTAAACGACTGTGGGGGAACTGTATCGAACGCCTTGCGGAAGTCAAGAAACACGGCATCTACCTGGGAACCCGTGTCTATGGCCCTCAGAGTCTCGTGGACGAATAGCGCGAGCTGGGTTTCACACCATCGTCTTTTCGAAACCCATGCTGATTCCTACAGAGTAGATTTCTAGTCTCCAGAAAAGTCATTATACTCGAACATAATACGTGTTCCAAAATTCTACAACTGATCGACGTTAGAGATATAGGTCTATAGTTGTGCACATCTGTTCGACGTCCCTTCTTGAAGATGGGGATGACCTGTGCCCTTTCCCAATCCTTTGGAACGCTACGCTTTTCTAGAGACCTACCTAGCGTTTATTCTTTCATTTCTATCTTATATTTAGGTGTTGTGGTTAACACACTAATCAGTATTAATATAGAATGAGATTTTCACTCTGCAGTGGAGTGTGTGCTGATATGAAACTTCCCGGCAAATTAAAACTGTGTGCCCGACCGAGACTCGAACTCGGGACCTTTGCCTTTCGCCGGCAAGTGCTCTACCATCTGCGCTACCGAAGCACGACTCACGGCCACTACTCACAGCCTTACTTCTGCCAGTATCTCGTCTCCTACCTTCCAAACTTTACAATAGCTCTCCTGCAAACCTTGCAGAACTAGCACTCCTGAAAGAAAGGATATTGCGGAGACACGGCTTAGCCACAGCCTGGGGGATGTTTCCAGAATGAGATTTTCACTATGCAGCGGAGTGTGCGCTGATATGAAAGTTCCTGGCAGATTAAAACTGTGTGCCCGACCGAGACTCGAACTCGGGATCTTTACCTTTCGCGGGGAAATGCTCTACCATCTGAGCTACCGAAGCACGACTCACGGCCGGTACTCACAGCTTTACTTCTGCCAAGTTTGGAAGGTAGGAGACGAGATACTGGCAGAAGTAAATCTGTGAGTACCGGCCGTGAGTCGTGCTTCGGTAGCTCAGATAGTAGAGCACTTGCCGGCGAGAGGCAAAGGTCCCGAGTTCGAGTCTCGGTCGGGCACACAGTTTTAATCTGCCAGGAAGTTTCAGTATTAATATAGTCTTACACATGATTGAAAACAGTCTGACAAATTTCGGATGGTTTTTCAATTTCACGCCTGTGCATAGTAAGTTCGTAGCACTTCGTCACCTTGCCTGTTAAGCTGTGTAGCAGACTTTAAAGCTGTGCGTATCAGCATAACGAAAAGGCGAGGGGTCTCGCTCGTTTTGTCCACGACTGTACATTTTACTCCCTGCTTCGATACTGCAGCCCTGCATTGGTATTCGATGAATTTCGGTCGCTTCATTCCCTAACTTGAAGCACAACTTCATGTTAATGCGTGGCTCCATTTTGTGATTTTGACCGCGTATGCCTTTGTCGGCTGTGGTGTGCGTATGAGCACGAGCATATTGACAGCCGTGGCCGGTGCACGGCTTTTGCAGTACCTGGAGATGCGCTTCGGCGTGGCGGCCCGGTTGTGCGCCAGCATTGCCTTCTCGCTGCAGATGGTGCTCTACATAGGCATAGTGCTGTACGCGCCCGCGCTCGCCATCCGCGCCACCACAGGACTTGTAGTGTTTCCTTTTCCTTCGGGGTTCTGCCGTGAAAATATAAAATAGAAAATCTGATAGGGTTTTGAATTTTGGTGGTTTCAGTTACGGATAAGGCGGACTTCGTATTATTGATTGAGATCGTGCTGTAATTTGACCGTGCATGGCAGACCGGGTCGGCAACACTACAAAAAGCGACTGTACGGAAATAGCATCAGAAACTAATTGAAATTTACCTTATAATCTTGTTAAATACGCAGTATTAATTACAATATAGTCTTCATGGCTGTCGTCCTAATTTCTCTTGTAGGACGACCCGTCTTTCACTTTTCTCCGTTTGTTGAAAACTTCTTCAAGTTGTCACTGTCATGATCAGTTTACAAATTTGGCGATAACCACCTCGAATCACTATTGAAACAACCTCGCTTTGTAATATAATTTTATTTTCCACCCTTAGCACATTCAACACATCGCCGAAAAATACACGTCATTCGTGTAAGACAAGAGAGAGAGTGTCATCAATTAGTTGTTGAAAACAAAAACCTACACAAAAAGTAAAGAGACGAACAAAATTATTTATAAAAATCGGTCGCTGGTGCAGCGCTCTTCTGCGTGCGCGATCGTAAATTATATCTTTGTATTGGCGGAGGCGCGGTAGTCAAAGTACCATTACAATGCCTCCTCTACTGACACGCTCCGGAAGCGAGCGTGGCAGTATAGAAAATTTACATAGATACATATATATATATGAGAAAATAAGAAATTTACATATAAAAAAAATATTTCTGAGCACAATGCTCTTTGCTTATCAGTCTTTATATACAGTCTTTTCGGTGTGTATCTTCTTTAGGAGTCGTAACATTAATGTCTTTGAATTGCAGCGTATTATCGTTGCTTAGCACAGCGTTTGAATTCAGTTCACATGATTCGTGTTTACAATTGATGTAATTTGAACAATAAATGTTTCTGTTATATTGCTCCAATGTCTTTAAACGTAGTATCGGATTCTGAGTGTGTGTGTACTGCCTGGATCTCTTGCGTGTGACTTGAAGAAAATCCAAAGTTTGTTCAGTGTGTCAACACGAAATTGTGATCTCCAGCAGTCGGATTTTGGTGGCGTCTGCAGGGATATAAATGGTCAATTAGGGCACAGGAAACACCTCACTGCCTACAACAGGTGATGAGCTTGTCTTTTACACCAACCTGGAGACCTGCCGGCTTCCACTACACCATACACTTCAAGACATATTGGCACTACGTAAATGTTTCTTGACCAGTGTTCCATCACGTTGGTTTCTTCTTTTCATTTTCAGTTCCATTTATATGAATCATGTGCTATATGCACAAGTCCTTTGCAGTTCATTAACATCTCCTTAAAATACATTTCTTGATATAGTAAGTACATAAATATACAAATATTTACAATTAATCATTACATGAGATAGTTACATTGTTGTCATATAGTACATATACAGAATTAAATGATAAATGTAGTAAATTTTTACGTTACATTCAATATCATTGTGCTGACATGTGAATTACATTACATTCAGATTGAAATATACATTTTATTTATTTTATTTGTTAGCTCATTCTTTTTTCTTTCATTCCTTCCTTTTTGTTTTTTCGTTACACTTGCAAGATTTGAAGATAATTGTGGCAACTCGCTAGAATATTCAATTTAAAATTCATCTTTCCTCCTGGAATAAAATTTACACATATTTCAAGCTTCAAGACAGCCCTCTGTAGGAGGATAGGTACATGGGATGGTTACTAACTACTTCGTAAATACTAGTAAAGTCATCTCCTACAGTGGACTACACAAAATAAAATATGATAAATAAAATACATGTTAACTTAATATAATGTAAAAGTTCCTATACCTAATACCGTTTCTAAGTAGAGGGGCACCGCTCTTAGAAACGGTAATAGACGGGTACCTCTCTTAGAAACAATCTGTATTTACCTTGTGGTACCTGTAAAATTCTATTCATAAATAAATATGTGTGTATATCTCTCCATACTGTCAGATAATCACGAATTATATAATGTGAAATATTTCATCATCATGTATAAATTTTTCTAAGGGAGGGATGAGAGTATGAGCCACAACAGAGGAATGATGTTTTGTTTACTCCTTTCTATTTAATGGTGCATTAGTTCAGTACAGTAGATGAGCTTTAATTATGTCATTAGATGACTGCTAAATATGTTCTCTTAAATAATTCTTCCAATCTGAAGTGTCAAGCCTACATAACTCCAAAAATTTCATTACAAGTTCCCATTAGTTTAGTGTTAAAGTGTTATAGATTTAAATCTTCTGGTATATTTCCAACAGTGGCTGCTGTAAATAATTCTTTCCACATAAATCTATACTTTCACCTGTAGTTATAAGAATATATAAGACATCACATATGTTATTATCTCAGGCATGCCAATCTTTCAATAAATAATATTCTTTCCACTACTTTCATTCTGTATTCCACGAGTACATGTGATATAGCGTTCAAATCTAGTTTCTCTCCTCTCAACATATTCTCAATTACTCATCCATTATTCATTCTTCACGAAATAACATACTTATTCCTCAGCATATATATATATAAAAAACAAAGATGATGTGACTTACCAAATGAAAGTGCTGGCAGGTCGACAGACACACAAACATACACACAAAGTTCAAGCTTTCGCAACAAACTGTTGCCTCATCAGGAAAGAGGGAAGGAGAGGGAAAGACGAAAGGATGTGGGTTTTAAGGGAGAGGGTAAGGAGTCATTCCAATACCGGGAGCGGAAAGACTTACCTTAGGGGGAAAAAAGGATGGGTATACACTCGCACACACACACACATATCCATCCACACATATACAGACACAAGCAGACATCTCTTTCCGCTCCTGGGATTGGAATGACTCCTTACCCTCTCCCTTAAAACCCACATCCTTTCGTCATTCCCTCTCCTTCCCTCTTTCCTGATGAGGCAACAGTTTGTTGCGAAAGCTTGAACTTTGTGTGTATGTTTGTGTTTGTTTGTGTGTCTGTCGACCTGCCAGCACTTTCATTTGGTAAGTCACATCATCTTTGTTTTTCGATATATTTTTCCTACGTGAAATGTTTCCCTCTATTATAACCATATATATATATATATATATATATATATATATATATATATATATATAAAATACGAATTTGGCCGTTAAAGACCGTGAAAACAGTTATTTCTTGCGCTTCTGGGAAGTCTTCTTTCTCTCAGTCCACACTTCTTTCATTCTTGCGCTGAAGGCGGCTTTTCTCTCTTCAGACCATTTAGTTCCACAAGTCTTCTTAATTTTCACACCGAAACCCGTGAATGAATTCAGTTTTTTTCTAAAAAGTTTTCTGTTAAATATTGTTTCCTGATCTATGTCCATTTCTTTTAGATCTCTTTCTGTGTTGATAAACCATAAATTTTTATTTTTTAGATTTGCGATGTACGAAAATATTTATTTTGTAAGCCTATTCGGGTTCATCCTCATGATGTGAGCATAAAAGGAGCATCTTCTTTTTCTAATTTCGTCTGTAATTTTGCTGCACTTCGTATACACTTCTTTGTTGCTTTTTAGTCTGTATACAGGCTTGCCTTGATCATCTGTTATTTTCCTGTGTCCAAGAATTGTCCTCACAATTCTTCTTTCACGATTTTCTATCTGTTCTGCGTATGTAAAATTTGCCAGTGTCTCTGATGCATATAGTATCTACGGTCTAATGACAGTCTGGTAGTGTCTGAGTTTAATGTTTTTGGATATTCATTTTTTTGAATACATTTGTCTGCAGTAGTGAGTTGCTGTCTCTAGTTTTTGTATTCTAGCCCTGCAGGCTGGATGACCTTTTGCCATGGGGTCATTCCATAATCAAATCACCCAATAAAAAATAAATTTTACACCCACCTCCTTAGATTTTCATGAAATTTGGCTCAAATGGTTCTAATACCATCCTGACAACACCTGCAATTTTTTTTGCTGTATCTCTTAGTTTTTTTTATAAATTTTTAAAGTTTTTATGTTTTGCGTTTTCTGAACCTTCGGAAATGGTAAATTTAATTTGTATTCAAAACTTTAAATTTGCTTATCTTAAAAACTCTTTTAGATAACATCATGAATTTTTGCAGAAAGTTTATTTATTATACATATTTGAAGATAAAAATGATGCTATTAAAATATATTAATATTTTCTATGACAAAAAAATATATATGTATTTTTTTTTCTTTTTTTTTTTTTTTTAACGGATGTTTTGTTTTATAAGAATTGCAATATCTAGAGTCTCAGACCTGATAGAATGCTCAAATTTGTTTTAATTTACTCTTAAACATATAGGCTACTTGATAAAACAAAAATAATGATGGCTTTTTAACATATTTATTAATTATAGTAGATTACATTAGAATTATGTACGAAGATAGTTTACTTACGACACTTATGTATAACCCAACTGATTGCTTGAAACATTGAATTTTTTGAGTAATTTTGTCTTTTTAATAAACATTAATGCTGATTCAAACTGTTTTTCCACTTCATCCAAGAGCTTTCAGTTCTTTTGATACAGTCTTTTTTGAAGTAATACATTCTCCCAGTGCCGCTTGATTGAGGTGCTTCTACTACTCAGACTATGTGCTCCAAAGGCACTATGCAGGAATCTTCTCTTTCAGGCCAATAAAATGATGCAGCTGGTCCTGAAGGATGTGTAAATAGAGTTTCTGCATCTTCTTCATCATTGAATATTGTTTTTACCAGTCCAAAGTACCAGTTACCATCATAATTTGCAGCCACATAGCTATTTACAGATGGTTCAACACGAACCCAATCAGAAGAAGAAGGAGGGTTTTACACTATCTGTAGTCCTTCTAATTTCAAGGTTGTTTGTTGGAAGTGGTTTGAAGTTATGAAAACTTCTAGTTCCAGGAATGGTTCGGGTTGCTGAAAAACGTTTTTCTAGTTTTAACCGTAGCAAATCAGCTTCTTTTTTGTCAATAAAGTGAAAATGAATGTTTTCAATATTTTTTTCACAAAACTTGTGCACATCGATTGCTGTCATTATTTGTTCTTCGTCTGAAAGCTGTAGACTGGCTTTCCTTAAAATTCTTTTAATAGTTCCTCCTAGGCCATCACAAATTGACTTCCCATGACTTGTTGCAAAAAAAGAGTGTTGGGCCTTCAAATTAAAGTCTCTCAAGTGTTCAGTCAAATTTTTAAAACTGTTTCTATTTTTGTACTGCCCAGCACAACCATCTGTAAAGTAGTGAACTGAGTCAATGTCAGTATGATGTAATGACAGCCACTTTGTAATTTCTTTTTGTACAAAGTTAACAAAACCAGTTTCATGTTCTTGGTCATCACTAATAAAGCAGTGGTTGGAACCAAAAACATTGTTTTCCTCATTTCCTAGGAAAATTCCAACTGGGTGCAGAGTACAACCACCTCTATTCCAGTGGTAAATTTGGATCTCATTTTGTATAACAAAGGAATAATTTTCACTGAAATCCATCACAATAATTCCTGTTTTGGGTGGTGGATCTTCTTTCAATCTTTTAAAGGCTGCTGATTGGGATTTTGCTATAAACGAGTGCGGGGTGAGCTTTTCCAATGACCTAACCAATAAAGAAATGTAGTCTTCAACACTGATAGACTGTTTGATCATTTCTGCCCTGTCTGTGTTAACCCACTGACTGATTACAATTTCTTCTTCTAAATCATAATCTTCACTTAGTTTTTCAGTTAAGTACTCAGTTACTGCAGCATTTGCAGGACAGCTGTTACAATGATGTAGCATGCAGTTTTGGTTTTCCGTGTTGCACACAAGCATCTTAATTAGGTCTTTATAAGATTCTTCAATTTTCACAGCATCCAATAATAGTTTAACATTCTGGTGGATACTGCATACACATACAGTGTGTGTGCCTGCAGCACCAGCAAGGATACACCATTTAGGTCTCAAGAAACAAAATTTTGAAAATCCTACTTCTACCCCGGGATTATCCCGTTTGAAAGAATAATAGAGTTCTCTCAAGTTACACAAAATGAGTCGTTTTTGCATGTACACATTTTTTTGAACTTTGTCTTTTGTTCCAGGTAGCACTCTGGAACTTTCATCCTTTTCATAAAAATCTGTTACAAGTCTTACTGTATTTTCAGAAAGAGTTTTACCTTTTTTTGGACCAGGAGTTTCCAAAATACCATTTTCAGATTTTAGCTTTCTAGCTTGTCGCACCATGTACCCACTTACATTAAATTCTTTCATCACTTTATTTCGACTCCAAGAATCTGGAGCCAAGGTCAGAATCTTGATTTTTCTAGGCCTCCAACAGATGACATCTTCTCTTTCATAAGAGAAATCATTACATCAAAATCCTTTGCTTTCTTGTATCTTCTTCGTCATCATCAGTACTTGGTGCATCATATTTTAATGCTTTTGAAACCGCCTTTTTTGCAGTCTTTTCAATACTACTAACCTTCCTTTTAAAATAAGACCCTTTACTTTGTTCGGACAAGCCATGATGCTTTATCAGTGTTAAACCTAAATTATCAAGAGCAATGTTTGTTTGTACGAGGGATTCATTTCTGGATTCCAATGATTCTAATTCAACCATGACTTCATCATCTGTTTCACTTTCATTGACTTCAACTCTTAATTTTTCCTCACAAAAGTTGCGGCATGTTGAGCAAAGCTTTTGTCCAGGTTTTATGCTATTATTTTTTGTCAGTAATTGTTTAGAGAGATCCAAGCCTACACTTCTCAACGACTTTTGATGGGCTTGTTATTTTTTTTTAGTGGGTCTACACATGTTGTTTGATACTTTTCAAAAACATTTAAAAAGTAGTAGCTGTGGTGTGAACATATATTCTTAAATTCACACAGATTAATTCCAGATCGTAAGTGGATCAAATTTTTTTCTTCCTCACTCAATTCAGGTACCGGTTGTAACTTTTTTGAAGGTGTGTAGGTTGTTTGGAAACAGTCAGATTTTTTAAATAACCCTACGCTACAGGTTTCAATATCTGACATACTGATTTCACTTTTGGTCTGATTACTGTTCTGGTTACTTTTATAGGATATTGGAAAAGAATCTCTGTAACTAAGTAACAGTATTTACTGAAAGTTCGAATAAATTTAATAAAATACTATCCAAGCACTATTTAACACTGTAATAATTTTTTACTTCAAAACACAGGAATAACAAAACAAAATCCAAGCATACATTGTTACTCCAAGAAGACAAAAACTTATTTGTGGTGTCTAAGTCACTTGGTACTTTTCATTTTTAAAATATAATTAATATTATTTAAAAAATTAGATAACTATTGAACAGGTTAAAAAGCCAACATAATTTTTCTTTTCTCTAATAGCCTATACAATTAAGAGTATTTGAAAACAAATTTGACCTTTCTATCAGGTCTGAGACTCTAGATATTGCAGTTTTTGTAAAACTAAACAAAAAAAACCCAACAACTACTTGTAATTTTTTTCTTTTGGAAGATTTTAATATATCTTTATGGTAATTTTTTTAACATTTAGATATAATACACAAACTTATTCCAAAATTTCATACTGATATCTTGAGTATTCTTTAACATACAAATTTTTTTAGTTGTGAGGACACGTTTAAGTTACGTTTCCCGACTGCTGAAACAACGCTAAATCTAAAAACTTTAAAAATTTATATAAAAAAAACTATACAAGATAGAGCAAAAAAATTTTACAAATGCTTTCAGGATGATAAAAGAAGTAATTGTACCAAGTTTCATCAAAATCTGACATGGTTGGTGTCAAGGCCTGGGTGATTTGACATGGAATGACCCCACAGGCTGAATTAGTTCACCAAGATATTTAAAATGTTAGATACCTGTATTTTCCCGTATTTCGTAGTTATTTTCTTTGGTGGAGTTTTGATATTTGTAATGATTTCTGTCTTTTCAAATGAAATTTGCAAGCCTGCTTTTTCAGCAGTTTCTTTAAGTAATTCTATTTGTTTTATTGTGTCTTTTTGTGTGTAAGCTAAACAGGCGAGATCGTCAGCGTAGGCAAAACAGTTGGTTTCAATGGCTTTGTAGCACTTCCCTCCAATTTGGACTCTCTCAACTCCATGTTTTTGCGCGAGTTTAACACAGTTGAAGAGTATCGGGGACAGCGCATCTCCTTGTCTGACGCCGGTTTTGACCTCGAAGTGCCGTGAAATTTCTCCTTGGAATTTTACTTTTGATGTTGTATTTGTTAATGTTTCTTTGATTATGGTGATTGTTGTTTCATCTATTTCATATTCTCGAAGTGTTTTGATGAGTGTGTCCCTATCGATTGAGTCATAAGCTTTTTTGAAATCAATGAATGTTATGAAATATTTCTTGCTCCTTGTAGATAAATAGTTAATTGTTGTTTTGAGGTTAAAAATTTGTTCGGCGCAGGATCTTCCTGGTCTGAAGCCAGCTTGATATTCTCCAAGTTTTCCCTCTATAATTGGTGATACACGATTGAGCAGGGCTTTTGATAGAATTTTGTATGGGACTGGGAGAAGCGATATTCCACGATAGTTGTTAACATCCCTTTTGTCACCTTTTTTAAACAAAGGGTGAATTAGGGCAGTTTTCCAGTGACTTGGGATTTTCTTGGTTTCCAATACTTGTTCAAGTTCTTTGTGTAGTGCTTCTACTGATGTTTCTCCCCCGAGCTTGAGCATTTCTGCTGTAATTGTGTCTTCTCCACATGCTTGCCTGTTTTTGAGATTTTTGATTATGTTTGTGGTTTCCTCTCGTGTCGGAGGTGTTGAATGTGTTGGTAATGTTTCTGGTTGCGTAAAACTGAGAGTGTGGATGGGTGTTTGGCAGTTTAGGAGTGTCTCAAAATATTCAGCCAGGATTTCACAGTTTTCAGTATTGTTGGTGGCGAGAGTCTTATTATTTCTCATAAGGTTTAGGCAAGGGGACTGGTATCCTCGGAGTTTCTGGTTGAATGTTTTGTACCAAGCTGCCGTGTTGCATTTCTTGAAATTCTCTTCGATTGAGTCCAGTTGTTGTTTTTCATATTGTCTCTTGGTGTTGCGAATAGTTTTCGAGGCATTCTTTCTGGCTTGCTGAAATTCATCAAAGTTGTTTTCGGTTTTATGTGAGTTCCAATTTTTCCAGGCTTTAAGTCTTTCATGCAGAACTTCATTACAGTTGCTGTCCCACCAGGGGTGTCTCGGTTTGCTCTTTTTTGGAAAGATTGTTTCTGTTGCCTCAATCAAGTTGTTCTGAAATTCTTGGAGGTTTTGTGAAGGGGAGAATGTCTTTAGTTTTTTCTGAAAATCGTTGAGGTTAGAGTTGGACTTAAGGTTGTAATATCAAAATTTATTTTATTTCTGTTTTTATATTCACCGTTTCTGCTTTTCTGTTTGTTTTGTGGGATCAGTTTAGTTTTTATTTTCGTGAGGTAGTGATCGGAGCCGAGGTTTAGAGATTTTCGGACACGTGTGTTCAATATTTCTTTTTCACATTTGGAGGAGATGGCAACGTGATCTATTTGAAATTCTCCGATACTCTTTATCGGAGATACCCAGGTTTTTTGTTTTCTGGGAAGATGTTTAAAACGTGTTGACATTAGCTTGAGTTTAAACTGCTTACAGAGCATAATTAACCTTTCTCCATTTTTGTTGGTTCATTTGTGTGGGGGAAAATTGCCGACAATATCGCGGAATTTCTTTTCTTTTCCAATCTGAGCGTTAAAATCTCCTAGAAGTATTTTTGCATTGTTTTCTGGGATTTCTGATATATGGTCCTTATGGTTTTTCCAGAATTCATCTGTTTCTTCCCTAGTTTTAGCATTATTTTTGTCATTTGTGGGAGCGTGAACATTGATTAATGTGTGTTTTTTATTTGCACATCGAAAAGTGAGGAAAGATGTTCTCGATGATGTTGACCAAATATGTTCGACAGAGTTCAGAATTTTTGTGTTTACAGCAAAAGCTGTGCCAAGCTGAGGGCATTTCTTCATTACAATTTTTCCAGGTTTTCCTTTAAATATTCTGAATTTGTTTGATTCAAATGTGTTTTCATCAGTGAAGCGAGTTTCTTGTAGCGCCACAATTTGTATGTCTTCCGTGTGTAACTGGTCTGTAAGGTGCTTAAGTTTTCCCACTTTGAGAAGGGAGTTTATGTTGAGAGTTGCTATGTTGAAGATTTTTCTGGGTTTAATCTTGTTGGATTTGCATGGTGTTGCAGACTCCCCAGAATCCATGAGTCTGCTTGCGTCGTTGCCGACGGTGGATTGGCCACCTGGGGTAGTTTCGTTATTGAAAGACACTTCCATCATGCGTTAAGATTGTAACTGTTGAAAATCTTCAAAGTTGGGGAGATTACTTGCGTAACCTACCAGGAATACGACTAACGTTGTTAGCGTTAGAAGGTTTTCTTGAAACAGCTGCCTCTAACATGAGGAACAGACGCTGCCCACAAGCCGCCCAATCTGGGTACAGACGCTTGCAGTTATAGATTTTTGGTTCCTCCGCTCTCTCAGACGTTGGGAGTTAAAAATTCCTCATCCGCCTATGAGACCGTTGACCGGTTTTCACCCGTAACCCTAGGCAGGGGCCCTCACAGGGTGCTACCATCCGGAGCCAGATGGACCCAGGTTTTTTTACGATGTTGTTACTCCTCCCCCTCCTCCTCCCTCATCACTTGTAAGATGAGGATCCGGGCTTGGGACCGGCAATGGCGGAGTTTATATATATATATATTCCTCTTATTCATCATCATTTACTTTTTTACTTCAATGATAATAATAATAATAATAATAATAATAATACCCTTTTCTCATCTTATATTCCATTTACCTCTCTCCATATTACTATTTATCCTCTTATTAAATTAAAATTACATTCACTCATCTCATTCAGTCACTCACATCAACATTACTATTATCACATGCCTCCTAAAGAAAATAATTCTGTTCAGTTCTCTGCCTCTTCTAATGTGTATATGCCTCAATAGCAACTCCTCTTATAACCAAATATCTAATTAGCTATTGGATGGTTCACATTGCTTTCTAGACTTACCTGCATTCATTAGATTGTAAGTATCTGTATAACTTAAATGTGGGCTCATCATAACTGTATATCATATTAATTATCTTCTTCTCGTTAGCTAACATTTTACTGTATTTATTTTTTCAAATGTCTGTGTGGATGTAGACCTCTGGGTTTATGTGTTAATGGATATTCTAATGAATAACAGCCAGGGTGTGGAATATTTGCAATTCGGTAGGTCCAAAGTATAAGATCTGCCATTTCCTGTTTAAATGTTTCAGTTTTGTGGGTTTAGGATGTGTTCTTAGTAAAACTAACTCATCAACTTGAAATGTTTGTGCTTTCCTGACACCTCTGCCATATTTCTGCTTTCTTTCCTTAGCTTTGTCACATAATGTTGTGTAAGCTTGTCTTACCTTTTCTTCTAAACTAACATGATTTGTTGTTGCTGTAGATTTAGGTAGAGGGTCTGTCCATTCATTTCTTTCTGTTTTATCCACAATTAATTCAGTTGGTGTGTATCCAGTAGAAGTGTGAGTTAAATTGTTCACTATTTGTTCAAATGGTGCCAGGTATTCTACCCATTTTGTATGCTTCTCTGGTGTGTGTGTTCTCATAAACTGCCCAAATTCCCGAAATGTTCTTTCTACTGGGTTTCCTGCCGCGTGAAATCTTGAAATTAAAATATGTTTAACATTCTGTTCTTCAATAAAAGTCTTCCATTTTAAACTGGTAAAATATGCTGCATTATCCGTGATCATAACTTCAGGTTTTTCTATTCTTACAAAATAATCTGTTAATAGACGTCTGGTAATAGCAGTGGTAGAAACTGAACGTAAAGCATATAATTTTAAATACTTTGTGAAAACATCTAACACAGCAGGGATGTATTTCATTCCTCCACGTGCTTGTGGATAGGGCCCTGCAATATCTAAAGAAATTAGCTGTAATGGGCTCTTAGGTATGATTGGGTGCAATTCATTCATGCTTGTGCGATTAGAATATTTGGCTTTCTGACATATGATGCATTTCCTAATATTACTCAATACTCTTCGCCTTAAATTTGGAAAATAGCAATATTGTATAATCTTATCTGTACATTTGGTTACACCATAGTGTCCCCAAGTTCTGTGTGTAAATAAAATAAAATCATCAACATGAGCTTCAGGTAAGCAAACACACCAATGCTGTGATTCAGGGTTTCGTCGGTGAAATAATACTTCTTTGTGTAATGTGTAATATTTTTCAAGATGTGGGTCTGTTCCTGCACGTAATTTATTCTTTTTCTGGATCCACCTGGGATCATTGTCCTGCAATATGGCTAGCTTCCTGCACATGTTTTTGTAGTAAGGTGCAAATGTACCGTCATACATGAGTAAAATTTTGAAATCTGATGTTTGTTCTGTCACATCTGAAAATTCTTGTAGGCCTTCTGGCAAACGAGATAGAGCATCGGCTATAATGTTGGATTCTCCTTTTATATATATAATATCAAAATCATATTCTTGTAGTGATGCACACCAGCGTGCAAGACGTGAATGTAATAACTTGCATGATAGCAGGAAAGAAAGAGCTTGATGATCAGTATAAAGCTTAGTACGTTTTCCCCATAGAAAGTAGCGAAACTTGCGAAATGCAAGTGTTTCGCGCTCGGTCACTGAATATGACTTTTCGCATTCAGTGATCGTGCGGCTAGCAAAACTTATAGGTTTGATGATTGTTTGTTCATTTTCTACATGAATTTGGAATAAAAATGCTCCGAGCCCATAGGAACTTGCATCTATTACTAGGCAAAAGTCTGACGTCATGTCAGGATGACATAACAACGTTGCATTAACTAAAGCATTCTTAATCGCTTCAAAATCTGTCTGACAGAACTATGTCCATTTCCAAATATTATTTCTTTTGAGTAAAGATAGAAGATGTGGACTGTTAAGAAGGTGGTAGGGTACAAATTTCCTAAAGAATGAAGATAGACCAAGAAAGGCTTTGAGTTGTTTACAATTCTGTGGGGATGGAAAATTCTTTATTGCATCAATTTTTCTTGAGTCTGGATAAATGCCTTCAGTTGATATGATGTGACCAAGGAATTTGATTTCTCTCCTCCCTAATTTCGTCTTTGATAAATTGATAGTGACACCTGCGTCAGAAAATTTAGTCAGAAGTTGCTTCAAAAGATTAGCAAGTTCTTCCCAAGTAGTGGGGGCAATGACAATGTTGTCAACATAAACTGTGATTTGCGATAACAATCGTGGTCCAAGAACAGCATCTAAGGCTTCAATAAATACTCCAGCACTCACTCGTAGACCAAAGGGTAGAACACAAAATTGCTAACTATGTTCCTCACATAGAAATGCAGTGTATTTACGACTGTTTTTATGGAGGTTCACCTGCCAAAACGATGAGCGGAGGTCGATATTGGTTAAATACTGTACATTATGAAATTTTAAAAGTTGTTCTTCCAAATTTATAGGTTGTGTGTTGATTGGGATTATAACTTTGTCAATTTCTCGTGCGGTTCTGCACTAACCGTACACTACCATCCTCTTTATTAACTGCTAGGATCGGACTGCAATATGGTGAATGTGACCTTTCAATGATACTCCAAGCTTGCATTTTTTCAATCTCTTTCGAAACTGCGGGTTTCTTTGACCAAGGAATATTATAATATGTTCTACAGTATGTTTTGTGTGGTTTAACATCCATCTCATAAGTATAGCCTCTAATAATTCGAGGTTTCTCCACAAATACCTCAGCAAATTGCTGCAAAACTTCAAGTAATTCAAGTTGTTGTTCCTTTGTCAGATATTCAGATTCTGTGCATTTTTCATATAAATCATTAGGTATAATTCCTTAGCTACAGCTTCATTAAAAGTTTAATCACATATGTTTGTTGCTGGTGGATACACAAAATGTAACTGTTCAAACTTACCTTGTTTACTGTTTAAATTTGTACCCTGTGTTAACTCTATTGTCAGTTGTTGTTGGTTTACGGTTAAATGACATTTCCCTTTTCCTAAATCTATGATTGCTTGATATTCATTCAAAAAGTCAATTCCTAATATGCAATGCATAACTAATTTGTCTACTACCAGAAAATTGTAATTGAGTGGTATATTTGAAAATGTAAAGTTAATTAGTGCTTGAAATTTCACATTCTTCGATTTGTTACCGGTGGCACTTATAATGTGACAATTCTGTACTGGCAATGTTGTATGTTCATTATTTGTTTGAGTTCATTATATAAGGACATCGAAATGACACTTGCTGCTGCTCCTGTATCTAACATTACTTCCACTTCATAACTACCAATCGTAACTCGTGTTATAGCCTGAATAATCTTCTTTGTTTTACTGGTACTATTAAAATCTACATCCTGATATAATTCTTTTTCTATTTTCTTACTGTCATCATATCGGAGAAAACAAATCGTCGGTTCCGTTGCGCTCTGCTCCCTATCGACCGTAACTCGAGCGCTTAGCTCAGTTGTCGTTCGTTTTCTGGTAAATTCGGTTGTTGCTGCGGGTTGGGTTCATTGCCCAACTCAATAATATTTACATTTCTGTCGCGCGTCACCCAAGTATCAGCTGTTTGGTTGTTGACATTAACTCGCGTCGCATTGGGTTTAGATTAGATTAGATTTACTTTCATTCCAATTGATCCATAGTGAGGAGGTCCTCCAGGATGTGGAACATGTCAGAAAAACAACAATACATGACAAATATTTACAACTAAAACAAATAAGCTAATGTACCACTCCACAGGTCCCAAGTGGAATGATCGTCATTTTTTAATGAACACTAAGTCATTTTACAAATACTAATGCACTAAATTTAAGATAAATAAGTTTTTTATTTATTTATAAGGTAATACAACTACTGTAATACTTATTTACAATGAACACATTACTGCACTGAAATTGTGCAGAAGTTATGTTGTACTTATATACAAATTAGTTGGTTTTACTAAGAAATTCATCAATGGAGTAGAAGGAGTTGGCCACCAATAAATCCTTTAGGCTTCTCTTAAACTGAATTTCATTGGTTGTTAAGCTTTTTATGGCTGCTGGCAAGTTATTGAAAATGTGGGTTCCTGAATAATGCACACCTTTTTGTACAAGACTAAGTGACTTTAAATCCTTGTGAAGATTATTCTTATTTCTAGTATTGATTCCATGAATTGAGCTGTTGGTTTGAAAAAGTGATATATTTTTAATGACAAATTTCATTAAGGAATAAATATATTGGGAAGCAGTAGTTAGTATCCCTAGTTCCCTAAACAGGCTTCTGCAGGATGTTCTTGAGTTCACACCACATATAACTCTCACTGCACGTTTTTGTGCCCGGAAAACTTTAGCTTGGCTTGATGAATTACCCCAAAAAATAATCCCATATGACATTATGGAATGAAAGTAAGCATAGTATGCCAGCTTTTTCATTTTTATATCCCCTATGTCTGACAAAATTCGCATTGCAAACAGAGATTTGTTAAGATGCTTCAGAAGTTCTGTGGTGTGCTCCTCCCAGTTGAATTTATTATCAAGCTGTAATCCCAAGAATTTAACACTGTCCACTTCTTCTATCTTCCTGTCATCGTATGTTAGACATATACTCTTGGGACACCCCTTACAAGTTCTGAACTGCATGTAGTGTGTTTTTTCAAAGTTTAGTGACAAAGAATTGGCTAGGAACCAGTGATTAATGTCCACAAATATTTTATTGGCTGATCTTTCTAAGACTACATTTGACTTGCTATTTATTGCAATGTTTGTATCATCGGCAAACAAAACAAACTTGGCATCTGGTAATGTTACTGTTGAAAGGTCATTGATATACACAAGAAAAAGTAAGGGCCCCAAAATGGAACCTTGTGGGACCCCACATGTAATTAGTTCCCAGTTGGATGAGGCCTGATAGCTTGATACATGTCTCTTTCCTAATAACACCCTTTGTTTCCTGCCAGAGATATAAGAGTTCCGTTAGGTAGGAATTGAGGGTTGCTGTATTGCATGTGTCGTGGCGGTGGTCCATTGTGATTTCCCCATACATTATTTCGTCCATGACTGTAACTGGTATTGTCATTACTGTTATTCCTGCAATACATGTATGGATGTTGTACGTTGTTTCTCTGAAAATATCCTGGATGGTACCTGTTATCCTCTCTTCTTTGATCTCTATGATTTCGGTTCCTTCTTCTGTTGTTGTTATTTTGAATATAACTGTTATTGTTCTGATTGTAATTACTGTTCGGATAACCATTATAGTAATAATTACTGTTTCCTTGCCAATGCTGCGAGTTGTTTCTCCTAATATTGAATGGATTTGTCCCAGTGTAGTGCAAATTATTTCTTTGAGTGTTTTGTTGTGGTGTCGGAGGCAGATTCCAATAGCCTCTGTCATTTCTGTTGTGCGTACGCGAATTGCTTGGATGGATCGGATACAATTGATTGAAATTCCTGATCTCATCTCTGTAAACAACATCTATCTCATCAACATAACTGAAAAAATTCTTTATGTTGTCCTCGGACACTCCTACTAATTTATCACGATAAGGAAATGGTAAGTGGCTTTTAAGTGTTCTAATTACGTCTGGTAAATCTGCTGGTTTTGTCCAATATAATGTTTTGTCTAGGTAGCGTTCAAAGTATTGACGTAAAGTCTCTTTCTTCGGGTTGTAAATTTCTGGATTGTACACTTCTCGTTTTAAACTTTGCTGTTATGTGATCGACCAGAATTCCTCAAGAAATGCTTGTTCAAACTGTTCAAATGTTAAACATCGTCTTTTCATTGCTGCTCCCCACTTAGCTGCTCTTCCACGTAACAAATTTGTAACATATCGAATTTTATCAGCTTCTAACCAATGTCTCGGGAAAATACCATCAAAAGATCGGATGAAAACAATCGGATGCACTTTGTCTTTCTCATCACATGAAAATGTCGGAAAGTATCCATGTCGTACTAATGTTTCATCAGCTATTCCCGATGGTATTATGGGTCCTGCATTTTGTGTCAAACTGTGCATAGTATGTGGTGATGTCTGATAGCAATTTTGATCTTGTGGTAGCATTGAAAATGGTTCATTGGGATTTGTATCACTCATTGGTAATTCTATTATCGGCTGTGTGCTGGGTCTAGCATTATTTGGATTCTCATTTGTGTTTTGGTTGCCTGTTATGGGTTTTGGTATCACTGACAAACTTGGTATTACATTTTCTTTAAGTTTACGTACCTCTTTTTGAATATTATCTGTTTCTCCCTTTACTTGTTCCTTTGTCTTATCTAAAATGATCTGTGTCATTGTCTCAAACTTCTCATCTAAATAATCATCACATAATTTGCATTCATGTACAAGTTTCTCTGCTAGAGTTGTGTCATTCGTCAAAGATGCTACATCTGCTCTGTCTTCAAGTTTTTCTAACTTTTCCTGTAAGGATTTCTGCTCCAATGTTACATCATTTAATCTGTCTGAAAGGTCTGTAATCGTCAGGTCTAAGTGTTCTTGGTTTGTTTTTACGGAATTGTGTGACTATCGTAATTCGTCAACTTGGGTACTGGTTTTCTGTTGTTCAAAAACTACTCTTAACAATTTCTCATTACATCGTTGTAAGTCAGTTTTTGTCTCGTCACTGAATTCCACAAATACCTTTTCTTGTCTCGTAACCTTGTCTGATAAGTCAGTAAATTTCCTTTCAAGACTACTGGTGGTTTCTGTCAAGTCGGCAATTTGTCTCGATTGTTTTTCAAAATTTTGTTTTATGTCCCGTGTCAGTTCATCAAATTTAGTGTCAAATTTCCCAATGTCACGTTTTAAATTGTCATTTTTCTCTTCTAAAGCGTCAAATCTTTTGTCAAATTTTCTGTTTTGGTCACCAAGTAACTTCAGAATCTGGTTGAGCATGTCAGAGTCCTGTGTCTTAGTTTCATCATTTTTTCGTGTCTGATTGCTGTCTGGTTCTGAAGTTGACGTTGTCAATGTCGCGTTTTGTCGCGTAGTACTCTCTCCATTCGCCTGTATATCTGTTTAAATATAGGGGTTGTTGTCTTAATCGATCCGGTAAAATTATGTCTTGAACATCCTCACAATTAAGTTCAATATTCATTTGACTGTCGGACATGTTTTGCAATGTGTCACTTTCACTAAGCTCGTCCGCGGAAACAATTTCTACGCGTCTAGCGTCCATCTTGCGGTTTTCGTAATTAATTGCAAATAAAATTTTCCAATGGCAAACAATAAAATAAAATAAAAAAATAAAATATGATATGTTGAAATCTGAGATTTCGCTTATGGAAATGGATATTTCGATATGATTTTTAATTAGAAATTGAATTATTATTAAACTGGTACTGAAATTTCCCTGTCACAAATAAATGACTGTGAATATGCTCTTCACTTATCATTTGCAATAATAGTAAATCAATTTTAACTACAATTTGAAAAAATAATTGCGAAATAAATGGATCAGAATAAAGGAAGTACACGTGGCAGCTTGCTTTAAACTGGAAAAAATGTAAATTTCTGTACTCACCTGTTCTTCAGTCTTAATGTTGCAAATGTAGCGTCAAATATACAGTTTTGAATCCAAAATTTTTCTTTCGCGTCCGTGCAAATTATTTTATGGAACGTTATCCTTTTTCCTTTTTTTTATTTTTTAATTTTTTTACCAAATTAATTTCCTCAGCATGAAAATGAAAATTAACACGAATTAATAACAGGGAAAACAATATTGTTGTAAATTTCATGCACGTAACATTACAATTGAAATGAATTACACTTAGTCCAAATTCATTTTCTGATGCTATGAAGTGGTTAAAATGAGATCAAATGTCCAAAATTTATAATAATTGCACCTGTATCAAATCCGGAGATTGTAAGTCCTGTCACCAGGACGCCAATTGTAGTGTTTCCTTTATCTCAGAGTTCTGCCGTGAAAAATATAAAATAGAAAATCTGATTGGGTTTTGAATTTTGGTGGTTTCAGTTACGGATAAGGCGGTCTTCGTATTATTGATTGAGATCGTGCTGTAATTTGACCGTGCATGGCAGACCGGGTCGGCAACACTACCAAAAAGCGACTGTACGGAAATAGCAACAGAAACTAATTGAAATTTACCTTATAATCTTGTTAGATACGCAGTATTAATTACAATATAGTCTTCATGGCTGTCGTCCTAATTTCTCTTGTAGGACGACCCGTCTTTCACTTTTCTCTGTCTGTTGAAAACTTCTTCAAGTTGTCACTGTCATGATCAATTTACAAATTTGGCGATAACCACCTCGAATCACTATTGAAACAACCTCGCTTTGTAATATAATTTTAATTTCCACCCAAAAGCACATTCAACACATCGCCGAAAAATACACGTGTTTCGTATGAAGACAAGAGAGAGAGTGTCATCAATTAGTTGTTGAAAACAAAAACCTACGCAAAAAGTAAAAAGACGAACAAAATTATTTATAAAAATCGGTCGCTGGCGCAGCGCTCTTCTGCGTGCGCGATTGTAAATTATATCTTTGTATTGGCGGAGGCGCGGTAGTCAAAGTACCATTACAAGTACTAGAAGTGGCTAAAGAATGTCTTGGAACAGTAGTGTGTAAAAGTAGGATGAAGCAAACAGCTTGGTGGAATGACACAGTCAAGGCAGCCTGTAAAAGGAAAAAGAAGGCGTATCAGAAATGGCTACATACTAGAACTCAAGTAGACAGAGAAAGTTATGTTGAAGAAAGAAACAAAGCCAAACAGATAATTGCAGCATCCAAGAAGAAATCTTGGGAAGACTTTGAAAACAGGTTGGAGACTATGGGTAAAGCTGCTGGAAAACCATTCTGGAATGTAATTAGCAGTCTTCGAAAGGGAGGTAAGAAGGAAATGACAAGTATTTTGGACAGGTCAGGAAAACTGCTGGTGAATCCTGTGGATACCTTGGGCAGATGGAGGGAATATTTTGAAGAGTTGCTCAATGTAGGTGAAAATGCGATCAGTAATGTTTCAGATTTCATGGTAGAATGGGATAGGAATGATGATGGAAATAGGATCACATTTTAGGAAGTGGAGAAAATGGTCAATAGATTGCAGTGCAATAAAGCAGCTGGGGTGGATGAAATTAAGTCAGTGGCTACACAGGATAACTGAAATGGCCTGGGAGTCGGGGCAGGTTCCATCAGACTGGACAAAAGCAGTAATCACACCAATCTTTAAACACAGAAACAGAAAAGGTTGTAACAACTACAGAGGTATCTCTTTAATCAGCGTTGTGGGTAAAATCTTCTCAGGTATTGTTGAAAGGAAAGTGCGAGTATTAGTTGAGGACCAATTGGATGAAAATCAGTGTGGGTTTAGGCTTCTTAGAGGTTGTCAGGACCAGATCTTTAGCTTACGGCAAATAATGGAGAAGTGTTATGAGTGGAACAGGGAATTGTATCTGTGCTTTATAGATCTAGAAAAGGCATATGACTGGGTTCCTAGGAGGAAATTATTGTCTGTTCTATGAGATTATGGAATAGGAGGCAAACTTTTGCAAGCAATTAAAGGTCTTTACATGGATAATCAGGCAGCAGTTAGAGTTGACGGTAAATTGAGTTCATGGTTCAGAGTAGTTTTAGGGGTAAGACAAGGCTGCAACCTGTCTCCACTGTTGTTCATATTATTTATGGATCATATGTTGAAAACAATAGACTGGCTGGGTGAGATTAAGATATGTGAACACAAAATAAGCAGTCTCGCATATGCGGATGACTTAGTTGTGATGGCAGATTCGATTGAAAGTTTGCAAAGTAATATTTCAGAGCTAGATCAGAAATGTAAGGACTATGGTATGAAGATTAGCATCTCCAAAACGAAAGTAATGGCAGTGGGAAAGAAATATAAATGGATTGAGTGCCAAATAGGAGGAACAAAGTTAGAACAGGTGGACGGTTTCAAGTACTTAGGATGCATATTCTCACAGGATGGCAACATAGTGAAAGAACTGGAAGCGAGGTGTAGCAAAGCTAATGCAGTGAGCGCTCAGCTACGATCTTCTCTCTTCTGCAAGAAGGAAGTCAGTACCGAGACTAAGTTATCTGTGCACCGTTCAATCTTCCGACCAACTTTGTTGTATGGAAGCGAAAGCTCGGTGGATTCAGGTTACCTTATCAATAAGGTTGAGGTTACGGATAGGAAAGTAGCTAGGATGATTGCAGGTACTAGTAGATGGGAACAATGGCAGGAGGGTGTCCACAATGAGGAAATCAAAGAAAAACTGGGAATGAACTCTATAGATGTAGCAGTCAGGGCGAACAGGCTTAGATGGTGGGGTCGTCTTACACGCATGGGAGAAGCAAGGTTACCCAAGAGACTCATGGATTCAGCAGTAGAGGGTAGGAGGAGTCGGGGCAGACCGAGGAGAAGGTACCTGGATTCGGTTAAGAATGATTTTGAAGTAATAGGTTTAACATCAGAAGTGGCACCAATGTTAGCACTGAATAGGGGCTCATGGAGGAATTTTATAAGGGGGGCTATGCTCCAGACTGAATGCTGAAAGGTATAATCAGTCTTAAATGATGATGATGATTAATTAATCCAATATATTTTCTGTTCCATGTACTATGTATTAAGAGTATGATTGCAAGAGTTGAAGAAGATTAAGCAGTTCACTCATGATGTCTTAGTCATGAACGCTTGATACACTGATGTGATCTATTCGGCCTGTTGTAGGGGCCCAACTGTACCACGCTGCACGGTGTCGTGGTTGCACAGCTGGATCTTGCCACGGACGTCGGGAGGGAAGTTGCAGTCCGTGCAGTCTATTGGGCACAGTTTGAGTTGAGTCATGACATCCTGCGGTTGCACAAAAATCATTATTCAACATCGTGGCATTGCTGACAGAGTTCCTCTGAGCCATAGTCTATAGGTAGCGGTCATCCACTGCAGTAGTAGCCCTTGGACGGCCTGATTGAAGCATGTCATCAACAGTTTCTGTCTCTCTGTATCTCCTCCATGTCCGAACAACATCGCTTTGGTTCACACTGAGACGCCTGGACACTTCCTTTGTTGAGAGCCTTCCTGGCACAAAGTTACAATGCAGACATGATCAAACTGCAGTATTAACTGTCTAGGCATGGTTGAACTATAGACAACATGAGCCGTGTACCTCCTTCGTGGTGGAATCACTGGAACTGATTGGCTGTCAGTCCCCTCCATCTAATAGGTGCTGCTCATGCATGGTTGTTTACATCTTTGGGCACTTTTAGTGGAGCTCTGAACAGTCAAAGGGACTGTGTCTGTGATACAATATTACAATATCCACAGACAATATCTGTCTTCAGGAGTTCTGGGAACTGGGGTGATGCAAAGCTTTTTTTGATGTGTGTATATGATTTAATGTACAGTTTGGAAGTTAGGAGATGAGGTACTGGCAGAAATAAAGCTTTGAGGACGGGGCGTGAGTCATGCTTGGGTAGCCCAGTTGGTAGAGCTTGGTAGAGCACTTGCCCACGAAAGGCAAAGATCCTGAGTTCGAGTCTCAGTCCGGCATACAGTTTTAATCTGCCAGGAAGTTTCATATCAGCGCACACTCCGCTGCAGAGTGAAAATCTCATTCTGGAAACATATATTACTTGCCATATCATCCTATTAGAAATATCTTTAAAAACAGTAGAGTGCATTTTTGAATGGATATTTTAAATATGTATTTTTATAATGTATTTTGAAAGATATTTTGATTTTTACAGATTTACTTGTATGTTCCTCTCGTGCTGTCATATCTATGTCATCATTTACTGCTGTACTTTAAACACACTTTAAACACAAGTTTAAGTACTATAGTAGAGCCACATTAATCTTTAGGCCTGTCAGCCAACTTTAAACATAAATCACCATACTGGAAGGAGAATATGTACTTCATGTGATGTCAGTGTAAGTTTCCTGTATTGCCTCAATTTTTATCTTTTACAGTGTATTTTCTGATGATGCTCTTGTTAATCTGAAGAGTGAAACCAGTCAATACAATAAAAAAAAGTGTGATTTGTAGCTGTTTTCAAAAATTTAATTTGGATATTGCATAATTAGAAAATCTGCCCAAATGGAAAGTCAATATGAGGCCTCTGCAGGTGCTGATAACGCTTCTCAGATGATTATGCAGCTTCTCTGTCTCCTTCACAGTGACCACTTAATGTCCTAATCTGTTCATGCCTTTTTTATATTGTACCAGACCTGGTAACAACACAAAACATAAAAAACAGTAATGCACTCTTATGGCCATTCTACCCGTTGCAGGTGTGTGTGTGTGTGTGTGTGTGTGTGTGTGTGTGTGTGTTTTAATGCATTAACTGGATGGGCCTACTTTCTTATTTGTTTTCGAATTGTAGATAATTTTTGTTGTCTGGAGCCTGGTTTGCACAGGAGAATGAGCATCTGCCAAGAAATGTTCTGTCTTTTGTAAATGGTACGTAAGTGAACAGCCTTTGATTACATTTGGTTCACAGTTATTTACACTCACACTTGTTCCACTGGTTTAATTGGAGTGAGTGATGGAGTGGTCTGGAAAAAAAACAACAAGTAATGTTGGTGATACAGCACTATATGTATCATATATGCTTCTGGGAGCCAAGTGATCCACACAACAAATGCGAAACAAAAAGAAATATGATAAGTAGATAGTTGCCAAAGCTCTTACAGGTCCAGCTGGGGATGTGAGAATGATGATAAATCCATTACATGCTTCTATCAGGTGAGAACGGAGCCAATAAGTACAAGCTTTCTTGTTTCTTCTTGTTAAAAAGGAAAAGCATAACATAATTCTGCAAAAGTAAACAAGTATGAATGTGTGTCTATTGTGCTGACTAAACTAAAAATGTAAAAAATATTTTATCATTCTCTCTGCTTAAGAGCATGGTAGCTGTAATTAAATTGATGATGCCTGTCATTTTAGAGGTTTTTAATGTTAGACCTGAATAAATAAATATCTTTTTCATTGATTATGCAATCTCTCTTCTAATTCATTTGACACGTTTACATACATTTGATGCTTCATTAATCATACTTTCACATTATAATCATTATAAGTAGTAGCGCGCATGATAATGGGATGTTCGTGCTAGAACACTTGTCTCATTAAATTTAATTTCATGATTCCCATCTCGAAAAACATGCTCAGCTACGGCCGATTTTTTTATGTGTCCTAAGCGACAGTTTCTTTTATGTTCAGCTAAGCGTGTATTTACACTTCTTTTCGTTGTTCCAATATATACTTGTCCGCAACTGCATGGAATTTTGTATACCCCAGGTGTTGCTAGGGGATGTCGGGCGTCTTTTGCAGTTCTTAAATATTCCTTAATCTTCTTGGTGGGTCTGAAGATTGTTTCGATCCCATACTTGGCCAGAACTTTCGCGACATGGTCCATAACCTTATTAATAAATGGTAGGAAAACTTTTCCAGTAGGTGACCGTTGTTGCTCTGGACAGAGCAGATTTTGTTGGCTCTGGCCACCAAGGTTTTAATGACACCTCTTTTTTGCCTAGGATGATGGTTAGATTCCTTGTGAAGGTATCAATCCGTGTGAGTGTTCTTTCTATATACCTTGTGGCCCAGCGTCCCATCCACCCGTTTAATTACCGACACATCCAGGAAATTGAGTTGACCATTGCTCTTTTTCTCCATCGTAAACTGTATCTTCGGATTATTGCTGTTCAGGTGCACCAAGAAGACATCCAACTCTTCTTCACCATGAGTCCACACTACAAATGTGCCATCAACATAGCGGTACCATTTAGCAGGCTTTTTACTGGCAGTCTGCAGCACTGGCTGTTCGAAGATCTCCATAAATAAATTGGCAACAGCTGGGCTGAGAGGGCTTCCCATAGCCACCCTGTCGATCTGTCCGTAAAACTAGTTATACTGGCAATAAGTTGTCGTCAGGCAGTGTTTAAATAAAGCCACTATGTTAGTCGTAAAAATATCTGCTATATATGAAATAGCTTCGTTTACAGGCACAATGGTAAACACTACATCGAAGCTCACAAGAATGTCACTTGGGCTGATGTTAATCTCCCTCAGTTTTTCAATAAAATGCGCCGGGTTGTTAATGTAACTGTCCGTTCTGCCGATGTGTGGTTGCAGCAAGCAGGTGAGATATCTGGCCACCTCTTGTGTCGGAGATCCTATGGCACTCACAATTGGTCTCAATGGGACCTGTGGTTTATGCACCTTTGGGAGTCCAAAAAGTCTTTGTGGATAAGCTTCGTTTTGCAGAGTTGTTTTTTATCATCCAAAGAAAGAGAAGATTGTTTCACCAGTTGATTGGTATTTCTCAATATTTTGGTTGTAGGATCCTTCTGAAGCTTTTTGTACATAGTGGGATCCAAAAGGTCACTAATCTTCTTGTGATAATCTTCGGTGTTCAGCAAAACCGTAGCATTTCCTTTATCAGCTGCAAGTACAATTGCTCTTACGCGCATTGATCTCCCTCAGTGCCCTCCTTTCCAACTGAGACAAATTGCTGGCATGTGGTTTCGCTTGGCGTAATATTCTGGCTGTTTCAGTCCCGATTTCATCCGCGGAGTGCGATGGTAACAAACGGATTCCTGCCTCCACATTCGCTATAATGTCCTCCGTAGGAACCTTTAGTGACGTGACTGCGAAGTTGCCTCCTTTCGACAGAACTGAATGTTCCTCTTTTGTTAATTCTCTCCCAGACATGTTAATCACAGTTCGAGAGTTGCCAGCGACTGATGTTTCACCTGTAGGCCATGGAATTTCCTCTTTTGCCTATTAGTTGCCATTTCTGCACTGAGCTCCACGGTCCTGAATGTTAGACAGTCCACCGTATTCCAGTCATAACACTGCATTATGTTACTGATGTATAAATGGAGATGTAAGAGCTTACCGCTAGTTTCCGCTAGTTCTCGCCGCGTATGGTGAATTCGTTCAGATATCGCTAAGACTGCTATCCGTGCCTCTTCACAGAGCAGGCGAGCCACCGATCTCCACACTCTGTTAACTGGCACAGACATTAAACACCTTGTCACCGACTTTAGATTCCACCACCCTTCGACCACTGTCCGTAGATGCTAATGACGGTAGTACGCCAAAATCCAACTAACTGTGCAGTTTCCACAGTGCTCGTAGCCACTTGTTCTCACATCACATAGCTACAGTGCACCAGGCGGCACTGAATCTGGCAATAGGCAGTGGCCTCACAATTTTGGCCTATCGGTGTAAACACGGATTACTGTCACAATACCGTGAGCAGACTGCCGAGAGACCACCGCCGGAACATTGCGGAGACAGGTATCGGTTCCCGTGTTAGTGCAGGGGCTCTGCGTATGTGGTCGCTAGCCCGCTGTGCGATTGCCGTTCATGACGAAACGGTGACGCAGTTTTGCGGTGTTCGGCAGCCACTGTACGTGCGGTACCGGGGCCACCCGCTGGGGGAGTCGCGGTCGCCGGTTGTGGGGAAGCTGCTGGCACTGGTGTTTGGACTGCTGTTCCTGGGACTGGCCTTCATGGCGCAGTTCCTCGGTGGCGTGCTGCAGGCCAGCCTCACGATATTCGGCGCCGTCGGCGGACCCGTGCTCGGCTTCTTCTCGCTCGGCATGTTCCTGCCCCACGCCAACGAGCCGGTACGTACCCCTCGTCCTGCTGCCTCGCCAGAGACTCTGCTAGAGATGTCTGGTGTGTAGAACTGGGATGCCGAGGTATACCGGTAGTGAACTCACTTATCTATTGTTATTGGCACTGTGATGAAATAACTGAAGTAAAGCAGATGAGACATAGTAAGCCTGACAAACTCCCACAGTGATCTGTTTGTACCATTACCCCTCAGTGTTCTCAGAAGTAAATACAAGAGACGACATGAGACCTGTTTTCCTGTCAGTGTTGAAATAAATGATTTTGTTTTATCTGCCATTCAGTGTTAATTCATTATCAGGGTTTGTTGTGGCTTGCACAAGGCATCTACAGACGCGGAAGAGATTTTAGGGTTCAAATTTCGTTGTGTGTACTATATTAAAAGATCTGTAACAGGCAGGTTACTTCGTTTCTCCACATTTCATTCAATCTTTACTGATAATTTACATATATATTTCTACCATACACATCACTGTGAAGTGCGTAACAGATGGTATGTCCCACTGTACCAGTTATTAGGATTTCTTCCCATTGCATTCATGTACGGAGTGCAGGAAGAATGATTTTTGAATGCCTCTGTTCGTGCAGTAATTATTCTAATCTTACCGTCACAATCCCTATCTGAATTGTCGCATCCTGTACAACACAATGCACCTTGCCTTTATGCTACACGGAAACTTACTTCCAAAACATGTCAGACTGTAACTGGTGCTGCTCGCCAAGGGTCAGCGGGTCCAAAACATCCAAAGATATTGCTTGCTGTAAGTATCAATCACATTGTAAATATAAGCAACTTTGTGCATATTTCATTTATAATTAATTTTTAATTTTTGTAGTTCAGTATCCAATATTAATGCCAACAGTAGTAGTAATTGTGGTGATGGTGAGGAGGAGGAGGGGGAGAATGTTTCTAGTTACATGAATGCACAAAATATGCATGACAGTTTTAAAATTACATTATTTGTGTGAAAATAGTTTTCCTTATATAAATTTTTGTTAGTTTGTGCGTGAATGTTACACTAATTTTTTAATGTTGTAATCCAAAAAAATAGTGGAAGATATCTTGTTGCACCATAAAGGAAATTAGGAGTCTATCACATACTTCACTGATACTATTGAGCTGTTCCATTACATAGTGAACATCACCAACAAACTGGTTACATACAGCTCTCCCCAAACACGTCATGTCTAAGCTGCTTAATGACTGCAACCTTCATTACTTGAACCTGCTTGCTGTGTTTGAGCCTCGGTCTCCCTCTGCAATTTCTGTCCCCCACACTTACCGTCCGTTACCAAACTGATGATTCTTTGATGCCTCCAGATGTGTACCACTCATCTGATCTTTTTTTGTTCAGGTGTGCCACAATTATTTTCTCTCCAATTTGATTTGGTACATCTTCCGTAATTATCCAAACTACCCACATGTCTCTTAGCATTCTTCTGTAGCACCCATTCTGAAAACGTTCTATTTTCTTTTTGTCTGTAGTGTTTATTGTTTTTGTCTAATTTCCATATAATGACACATTTCTAACAAATTCTTCCAGAAAAAACTTACTTAAATATGTGTTAGAAATTAAGGTATTTCTCTTTTTCAGAAAAGTTTCCCTTTCCCTCCTTCATCCTCTCTGCCCTCATTGTCACAATCAGTGGCTCCTTTTCATTCTGGTGTCCAGGTGAGCTACCCCTCCTTCTAACATTCCCCAATCTATCCATCTCTGTTCCCTGAGAAACGAAATAATAGTGCCATAGTGCCAACTGCAATGATTAGCCCTTTTGCTTTAGATCGGTCTATAAAATAATTGTCAATTAGGATGAGCAGTACTCTGATAGATCCTTAAGTGTGAATAAATGAAAGATAAAAGGAGGGAACCTGATAGCACTCAGTTAAAAAATGGGTGATAGCTTGTGTAGGCTTTCATATCACCTGTCCGAAGATAATACTAAGAATGATTATAAAATGAAATCTCGAAACCAGTTGTAGCAAAAGTTCTGAAAAACCAGGACTTGGGAGGGTCCTGAGAATATGCAACACATGTGTGAAGGGAAGGAAGGAAGAAAGAAAGGAAGGAAAAATTAGTATTTAATCCAGTCGACATTGAGATCAATAGAGATGGAGCAGAAGCTCAGGATGTTCAAGGATGTGGAAAAAAATTGGCTATGCCCTTCCAAAGGCATCATCCTGGAGTTTGGCTGGATTCATTTTGAGAAATCATGGAAAACCTAAACATGGATGACCAGACACAAATTTGAACTGTGGCCCTCCCAGGTAGGAGTCCAGCGTGCTAACCAATGCACCAGCTCGCTTTGTATCAGTAAAGGAATTGACACATGAGACACCAGTTTTAGCAATGCAAGACTGCTATTCCAGTGTTAAGGTCAACTTACTGACGTGACGGCAGCCATCCGTGAAACTGAGACAGACATTGCGAGAATTGTAACAGCTCAGTATATGTCATATAACAGTTTTAGCTTACCGAACTTGCACATAAACATCTGCACCTTCTGCTGCTTGATAGTTGAATGTGGTGCACTGTTATTAAATGATATCCCAACACTGTGGAACAATGTGTTCGTTTCTCTTCACATTTATTAACACACAGCTCAGTTGATGGTCAGCTTTGTGAACTATAGAATGTCCGTATCTTTGCCGACATCATTAAGCGGCAGCAATCAGTAAAAAGTCCGCCAACACAAATGACACTGTTTTGCACTATTCCATTGTTTTTTCACAGTTGTGGGGCTATACCAATTCCTTCGTTTTTGCTTCAGCTGGATTGGTGATTGACATATGTCCAAGTGATTAGCAGTAACATAAAATAAACAGCAAGTTAGGAAACAAAAAAAATTCATGGGCCACACACGAAAGTGACACAGATGGTGAGCTAGCAGCAAAACCCCCTAATGAAGTTGTTCCCTACGAGTTAATTAGTAATCAAATAATTGGTTGGTTGGGGTCCGATGCAGCTGTATACCGTGGGTCATTACCGAGAAGTAACACCTATCCGTGGCAACAGAGCGACGTAATGAAAGTTTATTTCATTATAGTTTAGTTAAGCAATGCTTTAGCAAGGGTATGTAAGTTTATTTTACGGTTGTGTAATCAAACTAAGATTAAACAATGATTTTGCTCACACATCTTAATCTCGGTATCATAAAGACCACTACTCTTTACAAGTGTACAAAGTATACCGTATGCCGGCTTGTGTTACGAAAAATGGTGAACCCACTGGATGGTTAAGTTCGTTTCCCGTTGCTTCACTTTTAAGGGTAGTAATCAGTGACACTTTTCCTCGTTACTTTTCTTAACAATTGACACGAATTCCCCAAATACTTTGGTATCAGAAATGGCAGTATTAGTCTTGCCCAGATTGCATAAATATCTACAGATGCCCACGAGGCTTTCTCATCCTTGAGTTCTTTCTGCTCACCGTCAACTGAAAGAGCGACGTGAACTTTTCTCAGATCCCTGCAGACCCTTTTGACTGTTTTTCATCCCCTCTTCCCACTGAACGCCTACTGCTACGTGACGGTGTTGCAGGGAGCCATAACGGGCCTGGCCACGGGGCTCGCCTTCTCCATGTGGGTCGGCTTCGGCGTCCCCCGGCCGGACGCAGTAAGGCTGCCCACCAGGACGGACGGCTGCGACGTCAACGTTACGGCCACACCGCCGCCGCCCACCCAGGACCCCAGGTCGGCCGCAGCGTCTCCTCAAACATTTCCGCAGCGTCATAAATTAACACTGTACTTTTGGGTGCTCAGCAGAGTTGTCAGTTCCATTATTCCACACGATACTTCAACGACTGACGCAGTCATCTTCTTCAGTTGACGTGAGATGTATTGTTAAGTGTACCTGCTGCCTGGACTCTCACAAAATTCAATTTCTTTCCCTTTTTTCACACATTATATCACCTTTGCTATCACCTGCATGACATTAAAATATTTAGTTTATAACCTTGAAGGCACACATTCTTTTGATCCCTTTGGGGGAAGGTTTGGGTCATAAGTTGTTAGTTCCACACCTCACGGGTTCCATGCTACAGAGGAAAAACTTTGCTTATTGATATGTAATTTTTAATAGCACATAGAACCTGTTTTTGGGTCTAGATTCTTCTTCATAAATCTCATTTCTTAGTAACAGTATTGTGAAAAGGATAGTTGCTACTCACCATATAGCAGATATACTGAGTTGCAGACAGGCACCAGAAAATGAGTGTTTGGCCAACAAGCCCTCATTGGGCGCGTCCCCCCCCCACACACAGACATGCAAATGGGGCTCACTCATAGATGACAGCAGTCTCTGTCTGATGAGGCCACAAACCAAGTCAGGTCTCAGTAGCCAGAGACTGCAATTATCTTTCTCATAATGTTGTTACATTCCACACTGGATTTACCTTTTTTTTAAAAGAAAGTCATACGAGGGCTGCTCAGAAAGTAAGGTCCAATCAGTTGCAAAAAAGGAAACCACAGTGAAACCCTGATGACGTTTTGCATAGATCTGTAGGACAGTGTCTGTAATAGACCTGTCGATCGCGCGTCACGTCGCTCCTCACAGTTCTGAGTGCACAGTGAGAATGTAAAGATGCCCCAATTTGGAAGGGAAGGGGGGGGGGGGGTGCACAGAGATTCCCAAGGATTCCACCTAATGACTTATTTTGCACTAATTGGTCTATTTTGTTGAGTAATGGAGGGAAGTTCCCATATTATAGTTCCTTACATGGGTGCTGAAAGACATGTTTCCATGTTCTCATAGAATATGACTTTGTTTTTGACTTGGAGATATCTTTTTGTAAAGAATGATGTAAAAATTTGTATCACACCACTATTTATAGCCGAGTTTGCCTCCTAGCTCCTGCTGCACTGCTTCACATGTTTGTTTTACAGAGATGACACGATTTTGCCTGAAATACACATTCTCTTGGTGTTCCAGATATTTTGCTAGCCGGTATGTAGTGGGTGTTCTAAAGCCACCGTGTCCTGCTGTATGATTAAAATATGTTTGAATAACTGTTGCAATAAAAAGTCACACGTCTGTCTGTGGACACGATATGTAGAGTTGAGTAAAAGAAATTGCAGGGCTCGGGTGCTAGAAATATTTCATTAACATAGCGAACAATAAATAGTTAAGAATAACACTCATCTTAAGTACATTGTTGTACTTGTTGTTCTTGCTTGCTGTCTGGAAAAAAAAAATGGGGTATGATTTTACCAAAAGGGTGTTTGGATCTTGAAAACGTTTCAGAACAATATATCCTTCTCCTTCTTGGTCTCAGTATACTAGCACAATTCATTCATCCAATAAAATAGTCAACAATGCATTTCTGTCATGTTCTCAGAATTATCTAATCAGGTATAAATCAAATTCATAAAAATAAATAAATAAATAAAATAATAAAAAGGTCAGTTTTTCAGATTTGTTCACACGTAAACAATGTGTTTCACATGGGTGCAATGGAGAGAAGTTGCAGTTTCACATGTCTGATCATCGACACAGTTACAAAACGGGTTCCTTTCTCCACAGCTCACTGCCAACTACCTCCAGCTAGAGAAACATAAACCAAAGATACAAGATGGATTGTAGAGTATCACTCATATCGGTATTTGTTCACAAATGGAATGTGTATAATACTTTAATCAAATAGTAATTGAAGTTTTTTTAAGCTTGAATAATCAATTAGTGTTAGATGCAATAAATTTAAAATGGGGTTTTAACAGTTTTAAATATTGTTAAGACCAAAATTCTCTGCTGATAATTGATAAGTGGGAACATAATTTTTCACATATGGTCATCAGTATTTCATCCTGGAAACTCAAAATACAAAGGCATAGGCGTTCAGAAATAAAGGAAAATAATTGAATGTGATGTACGAAAAAACATGGGTCCCAAAACATCAAAATAAATCAATACATTCAAACTAAGGAAATACACTTTGCTAGTGTTACAAAATGTTATAATAACAAAAAGTATATTACGTTATACATTAGTTGCAGCTGTATCACTATCCACTGTACTCCAGAACTACACAGGTGTAGGCTGATTGTACTGTGCCGTTATTACCAATGTCTCCTGAAATCAGTAGGCCTGTATGGAAAATGGCATCCACAGTATTTGTCACGTCAACAAAGATAAGCAATGTGGCTTGCAATGTTAGAGATGATTTGCTTCTCAGGAGGTCAAGTGTATGTAGCATATCTTACATGGGGCAGACTAGTAGAACAGTTGAGGACAGTTCACTGACACACCCAACTAAAACAGCTCAGCAAATCAGCTGTCACTGAGCACTGCGTCTGATATAATCTCGAGATGAAATGCTGTAAGGCCAGTGTCCTCGTGTAAACACAAAGTTTCTGGGACGCTGTAATTAAGGATTCTAGCAACACAAAGAAGTCCAAAAAGTGTAGTAAACTGGGATGGAGATATCAGTTTAAATAAGGCTGGGCACCTTGCTCACAAGGGGTGGTAAACACTGAAGGCATTTGCATTTCACGGAATATCAGTGCGCTCTCTGAAAAACAAAAGAGGATCACAGTGTGTAACTGGCACTAGGAATCAGTCTCAGCTACGAATAACTGTGTGACGTAGACAGTGTTTCGGTCCAGTTGTAGGCCAGGCAGCAAGTATGCATAGTAACCCAGCTAGCAGCTCCCAAAGGTGACGACTGTGTCTGTTGTTGAAATATCATACAGGAACGTGCATTTCACAACTCAGCTGATCACCTGGAAGCACAGTGTCAAGAGCTTCACTGTGGACGGTGGTGTCGGCCTGCAGTAGTAGTGGGGCAGTGAGGAGGTTGTGGACAGTGGGTGCCAAAAGTCACCAGAGCAGGCATGGAGCAGCTACTGCCACATCTCGTACACTTTCTACCTTCCATAGCATATAGGACTTATATTCATAAATCTTTTTAATAAAATATCGAGTAACAATTCAGCGATAACTTCAGCCTGGGATAATGTTAGCCACAGATAATGCAGTGTCAACCCCACAACCTGCCTTCCTATGTTCTCACCTGAAACTAAAAGAGAAAATTAGTGAAGATCAGCTTTGCACTACCTGTCTTAGTTAAGGCTGTAGATCACGAGTGTGTAAAAAGAGCACCGATGCTATTACACTGAACGATATAAGGATTGGTTCCAGTGTTTATCACAACATGTTCCCATTGCACACCTGGATATGCACAAAATGTGAACATATATTTCGTTATTTATTATTATTTTTTTTTATTGCTGTTGTTGTGGCCTTCAGTCCAGAGACTGGCTTGATGCAGCTCTCCATGCTACTCTAGCCTGTGCAAGACTCTCCATCTCTGAGTAACTACTGCAACGTACATCCTACTGAATCTGCTTACTCTGTTCATGTCTTGGTCTCCCTCTATGATTTTTACAGCCCCCTTCCCTCCCACCCCCACTGCCCTCCAGTACAGAATTGGTGATCACCTGGTATCTCAGAATGTCTCCTATCAACCGATTCCTTCTTCTAGTCAGGCTGTGCCCCCCAACTGTATTTAGTACCTCCTCATTAGTTACACAACCTAGGCATTAAATTTACAACATTCTTCTATAGCACCCCATTTCAGAGGCTTCTAGTCTCTTCATGTGTGAACTCTTATCTTCCGAACATACACTGATAAAAATAGCTTCAGAAATGACTTCCTAAAGCTTAAATTGATACTCAATTTTAACATAATTTATCTTCTTCAGAAACGCCTTACTTGCCATTGCCAGTCTAAATTTTATGTCCTCTCTACTCCAGTCATCCTAAGTTATTTTGCTGCCCAAATAACAAAACTCGTCTACTGTTTCAAGTGTGTCATTTCCTAATTTAATTCCCATAGCATAACTTGGTTTAATTAAACTATATCCCATTATCCTTGTTTTGCTTTAGTTGATGTTTATCTTATATCCTCCTCTCAAGACACTGTCCATAATTTTCAACTGCACTTCCAAGGCCTTTGCTGCCTCTGAGGGAATTACACTGTCATTGACAGACCTCAGAAGTTTTATTTCTTCTCCTTGAACTTTAATGCCTACTCCAAGTATTTCTTAGGTTTCCTTTTCTTCTTGCTCAATGTACAGATTGAATAACATTAGTGATAGGCTTACAACCCTGCCTCACTCACTCAATGACTGCTTTCCTCTGTTCCCTCAACTGTTATAACTTCCACATGGTGTAAATAGCCTCTTGCTCCCTGTATTTTACCCCTACTACCTTCAGGATTTAAGGAGAGCATTCCAGGCACGGCTGTCAAAAGCTTTCTTAAGTCTACAAATATTGTAAATGTAGGGTTGCCTTTCCTTAATGTATCTCCTAAGATAAGTTGTAGGATCACTATTGCCTCATATTTTTCTGCATTTCTCCAGAATCTATACAAACTTTCCACCAGGTCAGCTTCTACCAGTTCTTCCATTCTTCTGTAAAGAATTTGTTTTATTATTTTACAACCATGACGTACTAAACTGATAGTCTGGTAATATTCACACACGTCAGCAACTGCTTTCATTCTAATCAATACTAACTTCTTGATTATTCTTAACATTTCTGCATATATGAGTACTTCAATACATTTTTACTGTTCCTAATAATTTATTGAAAAGCTATTGAAACACTGTGCACCTTCCACTTACAAGCAACTATTAATGAAATTCAATGTCTCATAAAACGAGATTAACATAAAATCAGCAAAGAATATACAGAAAACAATCAAATATGGCTCATAATAGTGGAATGAAGCATCACCTGAGAATAAAAGGCTGGAAGTATGAAAAAATGCACACTGTATGGGGTAGCGTTCAATTAAAATTCCGTATTGACAGTAGAAATGTTGGAACACGTGAGGCTATACTGACCCTATGACTTATCTTAGAGAATAGATTAAGGAAAGGCAAGCCTGTGTTTGACAAAGTTGATTGGAATACTCTCTTTCAAATTCTGAAGGTGGCAGGAGTAAAATACAGGGAGAGAAAGACTATTTACAATTTGTACAGAAACCAGATGGCAGTTATAAGAGTCGTGAAAGGGAAGCAGTGGTTGGGAAGGGACTGTGACAGGGTTGTAGCCTCTCCCCAATGTTATTCAATCTGTATATTGAGCAAGCAGTAAAGGAAGCAAAAGAAAAATTTGGAGTAGGTATTAAAATCCATGGAGGAGAAACAAAAACTTTGACGTTTGCCGATGACATTGTTATTCTGTCAGAGACAGCAAAGGACCTGGAAGAGCAGCTGAACGGAATGGACAGTGTCTTGAAAGGATGATATAAGATGAACATCAACAAAAGCAAAATGAGGATAATGGAATGTAGTCGAATTAAATTGGGCGATGCTGAGGGAATTATATTAAGAAATGAGACGCTTAAAGTAGTAAATGAGTTTTGCTATTTGGGGAGCAAAATAACTCACAATGGTCAAAGTAGAGAGGATATAAAATGTAGACTGGCAATGGCAAGAAAAGCATTTCTGAAGGAGAGAAGTTTGTTAACATTGAGTATAGATTTAAGTGTCAGGAAGTCGTTTCTGAAAGTATTTGTATGGAGTGTAGAAATGTATGGAAGTGAAATGTGGATGATAAGTAGTCTAGACAAGAAGAGAATAGAAGTTTTCAAAATGTGGTGCTACAGAAGAATGCTCAAGATTAAATGGGTGGATCACATAACTAATGAGGAGGTATTGAACAGAATTGGGAAGAAGAGGAGTTTGTGGCACAACTTGACTAGAAGAAGGGATCAGTTGGTAGGACATGTTCTGAGGCATCAAGGGATCACCAATTTAGTATTGGAGGGCAGTGTGGAGGACAAAAATCGTAGAGGGAGACCAAGAGATGAATACACTAAACGGATTCAGAAGGATGTAGGCTGCAGTAGGTACTGGAAGATGAAGAAGCTTGCACAGGATAGGGTAGCACGGAGAGCTGCATCAAACCCGTCTCTGGACTGAAGACCACAACAACAACATTGGCAGTTATATCGTGATGTCACACGCACCCCTCACCTGGGATCCACATGTTACACGTATGTACAATATGTATTATCCCCCACATTGCAGCGAGTACTTCTACCTGCACTGTGGGTCGTCGTGCTGGGATTCCTGCTGACACTCATCGTGGGTGGCGGGTGTCGCCTGCGAGGGGGACCGCAGCGTGCTGCCGCCAGACCCCGATCTCTTCGTGCCGCCAGTCCGGTGGGCACTGCTCGCGAGGAGAGGGCGCAGGGTGAGTGGCAGTGGTAACAGTGGCAGCACTGTCTCCAGCTGAGCGATGCCCTGACAAGTGATTAGGCAGTCAATTTCAAATATAATCTGTTTGGAGACACATCTACTGTTGAATGAAAAGCTGTTTTAGTGGTGGAGTTAATTATGAAGTGTTTCTGAAATAAACCTCTTATGGGAACACAAAAACTTTCGTGATTTCAAATCACATCTTCAGGTGTACAAGATAGGAAATGTACAATGAACATTATGATAAACAGATAGCTATCATGATGATCACCCCTTCCCTGACACCCTTAATAAGGCCAATCACTTTGCCTCCTACCTCTCCGATGTATTTTCCGTCCCCGATGATCCCCAGTTCGATTACTCCCTCTTCCCGGATATCCGCGATCGAACTGACACCTCTGTCCCTCCCCTCACTCCTGGTTTCCAGTACTTGGACAACATTGCACACCCGGAACTCAATGCCCCTATCACTACACAGGATCTCATTGCTACACTCCGCACCAAACTATACACCGCACATGGTCACGATCGTGTCACCTACCGTCACCTTCGTGAAGCTCCTGTCTCTTTCCTCTCCACCCTGGCCAGGCTCTACAATGTAGTCCTGTCCACCGGTTACTACCCCGACCTGTGGAAAACCTCCCGTATCCTCTTGTTCCTTAAACCTGGCAAACCGCCGTCCGCCGTCTCCTCCTACCGTCCCATCAGTCTTACCTCGGTCTTCAGCAAGGTCCTGGAATCTATCCTCACCCGCCGCATCCACCAGCATCTCCGACAGCACCGCCTCCTTCCCGTTACCCAGTGTGGCTTTCGGCCATCTTTCTCTTCCGACGACCTTCTCCTTCACCTCACTCATCTCCTTTCTGACCAGCTTAATTCCCGTCGCTCAACAATCTTCCTCTCCCTGGACCTTGAACGTGCTTATGACCGTGTATGGCATTCCGGTCTCCTCTTCAAGCTCCAAACCTTCGCCCTTCCAATTAACTACGTCCGTCTGATCGCCTCCTTTCTCTCCCGTCGTCCTTCCTATGTCACCATCCATAACACAGATTCATACACCTTTTTCCCCTCTGCCGGTGTGCCCCAAGGCTCCGTCCTCTCCCCCCTTCTGTACCGTTTGTACATGGCGGACATGCCGCCGCCGTCACCCCCGTCCACCTTCTCCAGTTTGCCGATGACACCGCCTTCTTAGCCCTTGCCCCCACCCTGCAGCGCTCCCAACACCTTCTCCAATCCCATCTTGACCAGTTCACTGCTTTGTGCAACCAGTGGTTGCTCAAGGTCAATCCCTCCAAAACCCAGGCGATCATTGTAGGCAAAACCACCCCTTCCTTCCGCCTCCTTGATTTCTATCTCACCATCTATGACCGTCCTATCGCCCTCACTCCCAACCTTAAGTACCTTGGCGTCACCCTCGACCGTCGCCTTTCCTGGACTCCCCACCTCCGGACAATCCAAGCCAAGGCAAGGTCCCGACTCAGTATCCTCAAGCTCCTCTCCGGCCGTACGTGGGGTCTGGACCCCTCCACCATCCCCCACACCTATAAATCCATCATCCGCCCTATCCTTTCTTATACCCATCCGGCTTGGATCTCCGCCCCCCCCCCCCCCTACAATTATAAATCCCTCCAAATCCTGGAACGCCATGCTTTCCGCCTCGCCTATTGCATCCGTCTCCCCTCCCCCACGCGGATCCTGTACGATCTCATCCCCTTCCCCCACCTCCTCCTTTTCCTTGAAAGGATACGGATCCTGTACACCTCCCGTAAACTCGATCCTCCTCACCCGTCTCCCCAGTCCTCTCCCACCCCCGCCCGCTGCCGCGCCTGTATTCCCACGCACCCACCCGGTCTCCATCTCTCCACCCTCCTTACCCTCTCCCAAGGTGGCTTCCGCCAGCTCCCCCTCCCTGATGCTGTCCTCCTCCCCTCCATCTACCCCTCCTACCAACTGTGATCCTCCCTCCCTCTTTCTGTATCTGTTCCTTTGGGCACCCTCCATCTCTCCTCCCCTTCTCCCCACTCCTCCCCCGGGCCTCCCCTCCCCTGTCCTTCTGCTCCTCCTCCCATCTCCTCAGCCATTGGCATCTATGTTCTCCCCTCTCCACCCGCCCTCACCCTTCTTCCCCTCTTGGCAGGTCCCCGGACTCGCACACGCTACGTGGACTTTCGCGTGCCGGGGATCATCGCCATCAGTGTCTCATGTGTGTTGACGTTGTTTTGTGTTTTTAGTGTCCACCGTCACGCTTCTACGTTCACTTGTGCCGTCGGATTCATCAGTGTTACGTGCGCCGTGTCAACGTGTTTTCAGTGTCGTTATCGTCGAGTGTGAACGGCTCCGTGTTTTTGTGTATCTGTGACCACTATTTTTTGCCCGTCACTCTGTTCATTTTAATTCTCCGTTCTTGTACTGTTATTGTCACCACTATGGCTAAAGAGCAGCGTAGCATGCTGCTGCCAGCCTACCTCATTGTTCAGGTGTTAAAATAACAATAAAGAAAAAAAAAAAGATAGCTATCCTAATAACCTATGCTGATGACAACCAATATGAAATACACATCAGTGAAATGTTTAACCCCTGATACAAAAAGGAGTGGGAGTCGACAACTCAAAGTAAAGTACTGTTACCCACAAGAAGCGGGATGTTGTAATTCAAATTTACAGGTTGAAAACTGAAATATTAAATGTGCACCTACCTACAGTTAAAAGAGCAAAATAACAAAACAAGAAAAGTAAAAGATACATTGAGCGCCCCTGGTTATGAATCCTCACTTCATACTGGTAAGCTGCAGACAGCAATGCTTCAGCCTGCTCAGTGTGCCAGTGTGTTCATGTGTATCATGGAGGGAACTACCATCACCGTGCATATAGCAGGGAAAGCCACAAACATTTTTATTCAATCCAAATATCTTGGGAATGTTTGAGGCCTCTGTTACACAGCATAATCATATAAATTATAAAATATGTCAGCAAAAAAATTGTAAAACCAAATAGATCAGATGTAGGAACATGTAAAAACTAGCCCAGGATCAATAACCAAGCAAATATGACACTACATCTTTGAAAGGTAATCAAAGTTAGACAGTATATTGTAACGTCTTAACTCCAGCTGATTGTTAAGCGTGTGTTTGGGGTATAGCTTCAGACTCCACATAATTTCAATCTCGTCCTTTAAAGATCTAGTCCTTCACTTCTCTGTGTAAGACCTTTAAATTATTGACTACACCTGTTATGGAGTGGCCAGAATCACATAAGTGGCTACTTAAAGTAGACCTCGAATTTCTCAGACTATCGTGTTCTCGAAACATAATAGCAGACCCTCTGCCAGTCTGCCTCACATACCTGGCAGGACAATTGTCACAACTGATGGGATATATACCAGCAGTGTCGTACTTTTCACAGACCACATACTCTTTATTTACATGTGTTTGACCAAGATTCTGTGGGATAAAGAACACTAGCTTTATCTCTTTTGGCCTTAACTTTATTATTAAACTTTATTTATTTAATTTTATTATTAAATTATAAAGTGTCTTTCTTGACTGCAGAATCTATTTAGTCTAGTGGCTTAAATGGCTCTCAAGAGACTAATCTTGGCACTTAGTTTTAAAAAAAGTTACATGAGCCATTCTGCTGTGATCCCACTGGGGCCGATCTGACAACTCAGCTTCTATGATGTAGCTACACATCATGCTCTATGACTAAATGGACGCTGAGAGTCAGACGAATGGCTCCACTATATATGCCAATCATTTGTCAATGGTCGTCTCGCTCACCAGAGAGATTGTGCTTACAGGAAATGCCGTGTGTCATGTTGGATCGCATATAGCAGTGTCAGGGTGACCAAAATGCTCAATATACCTGCAAACAAGGCAACTTAAGGTAAAAGGAGAACTACCAAGCAACTGATAATAAAATGGGGAGAAAGTAAGAGCCTGACATATTATATTTAGACATGGCAGAATGTGGTGAGGTACAGTTCCTCCACTTACTGTGATGTCACCCATTACATATACAGGGTATTATAGAAAATTGTTACATATACCTATAGGAGCTAATATTGGTCAAAAATTGAATAAAAGATGTGTCCGGAAACCAGTATCTGTTGAGATATGGCTCAATGTGTCCTCTCATTCCCATCTGTGTGTTACATGGAAGTATATGCTACAGGCATGCACTTACCATGCATTCTGATGCATCCTTCAGTGCTACTTCACAGTGAATAGGCATTCTTTCAGATATACGGAGCACCATTTGGATTGTGTTTTGTGCAATGGTCACATGCTACTGACACATCTGGACATTGTTGATGGGTCGGGCATACATCAATGTTGTTAAATATCCCCAGAGCCAGAAATCCAACGGATTCAGATTTGGTCAATGAGGGGACCATGGTACTGGACCTCCCTAGTCTATCCATTACCCATGAACATTGCAGTGAGATACTGTTACACAATCTGTAGAAAATTGGGTGGTGACCTGTCATGCATAAAACCGTCATCATTCTGTAATGGTAATGTTCTCCATTAGTGCTAATAATTTATTGTACAGAAAACTCTGATACGTGGCACCTGTTTAACTGTTTGGTAAAGTCTAGGGCCCTAAGAGCCTTTCACTGACAATTCCCACCCGTACATTCATTCTGAAGTGATCCTGATGCCTTATCACTGTGATTGCTCAAGCATTGCATTGGTCCATACATGCATAGTGTAATAATTTACTATGGCATCTCTTGTGAATTCTGCTTCATCTGTAAATAAAATACAGTCTGTGAACTGTGGATTTTCAACAGCTCATATAATAACAGGTATTGATTTTTGGACATATCAAAATAAGTACTTTCCTTCTATTATTCACCAACACTAACTCGTGTAGGAATATATGACACTATGTTTAAACACCCTGTATATAATGGGTAGGGTGTTTGTTTTGGCGTAGAACGACTAAATAGCTCCAAAAAATGTGAATTGTTTGTGTGGTGTCACCGCCAGACACCACACTTGATGGGTGGTAGCTTAAATCGGCCGCGGTCCATTTAGTACATGTCGGACCAGCGTGTCGCCACTGTGTGATCGCAGACCGAGCACCACCATAAGGCAGGTCTCGAGATACGGACGAGCACTCGCCCCAGTTGTATGGACGACATTGCTAGCGACAATACGGACGAAGCCTTCCTCTCATTTGCCGAGAGACAGTTAGAATAGCCTTCTGCTAAGTCCATGGCTATGACCTAGCAAGGCGCCATTAGCCTTACCTAGTTTGAGAGTTATCATATAAATGTCTCAAGAAGAACGTTGTAAACCAACAAAGAATAAAGTTAAGTATATTCCAAAGCTACGTATTTTCTTTATAGCAGTCATAACGTATCCTGTTCCAGACTTGACGCCAGTCGGCGTGTGTGTACGCGTGCCTTTCGGCTCCCTTCTCAGTGTGGCATAGCTAGCTTGTTACGCCACAACAATATGAAAAAAATGTTCCAGATAAAAAGTTAATGTTTTCAAAGGGGACATATATATGTGCTACCCACTAACTTCCATTCCCACAATGCAGTGGTCAATTTTTTATTTTCAAATGGAAATCTTCATTTCATTGCAGATTTGGAGTCTATGCCAAAAAATACCTAGAGTTTACCTGAAACTTTCTTTTCATTTGTGGTAGGTGGGGCAGTATTGTACAGATTTCAGATTCTCTGGATTTTGCAATTAAGAACTGACTCATTTCATTCTACATTGCATTTGTGATAAAAGTGTAAACTTTCCTCTTCTGAACAGTTATGCTTGTGTTCAAAACTTGATTGCACAGTAAAATTTTTTCGTTTAGACCTTTGAAAATGTGGAAAAGAAGCTACTTTTACTATAACATGGTGTTCTGTTCCCTACAGCACCAGGATGATGGATTTTAGTGAGTCCCCTCAAATCTCAATGTTTTCTTCCACACAATCCTAGTACACACTTAAAATTTTGCTCATAAAACTAGAACCAGCTACATGTGTTGTTTTTTGTGCATTCAGCTAGTTGTTAATCAAAATAACTTAATTGCTTAATGTATATATGTTTTCTCTACTTTCCTGTCTTTCATGTTACTGTTGAAATTCAACAACTGCATAGTTTATTAAAATTAAAATTTAAAACAGTCTTGATTTTAACTACTTTTAAGATCACTGACTATGTTTTCAAAAATCTTATACATAATTTATTGTTCTGTAAAGACAGATTTATATGCATCTGTAAATAGCTGCTGCTACAGAGCAGAGGGCAGTTCGTGCACAATCATGTACAGTCACCGGGCTGGTCAGCCAGTATAAAGTCACTTCTGCAAATTCCCAGTTGCATAATTACTTACAATAGACAAAATTTTATTGCTACTTATTAATTTTTTTAAACTCCTTCTGAAAAGCCATTGACACTGAAATGTGAATTTGTCTCCATTATCCATTTCTTTTTTATTTTTTTTTTTATAAAGTGGTTTCACTGTTGAGTTCTTTAATCATTCAGGAAACTAAACATTCCTAAAAGAAGAATTACAAATTTGGCCAAGTACTGGACCAACATAGGCAGCACAGTGCTTTAGTATTCCGTTATATAATCCATGTACCTGAGAGTTCTTAGTCTTCACCTATTTACTCAGTGACTAGATCTCCACCTTTCCAGTATCATAGAGGTGTATTTCAGATAGCAGTCTTTGAAAGCCGTTTCCTAAGAGAATTAGATAATTACATGGAGAAACTAAGATTTTATTTAACTTACCCACTATATTCAGAAAGTTAGTAGTAGTAGTAGAAGAAGAAGAAAAAGAAGAAGAAGAAGATATCAGAGTAACCAAACTAACAGGACTGTAAACTTAAAGAAAGGCAAAACTACACTGCCCACAAACAGGCTTCAGTGATAGGCCTGGGTGTAGCTTTTCTGGCCTGCTGTGAAGGTATTGTGATGTGGTTGCGCTGCAAATGTCTGCATATCATAGACATTTTCAACCCAACATTTACATTATGCACTGTGTGTCTTGTTTGGAAACAAATTTGTTCCATTTGCTCACGATTCTTGCTGCCAACATCAGTAATGACCATTTCAATCTTTCCCCTCAAGCTGGATTTTCAAACAGCTCAGTACTTTCTCAGGTTTCTTTTCTGGCAGTGTTAGCTGTATGTTAACAGTGTTGCAGAGTAGTATGGATCGAGCTGGCCAATACATCTAGTGTGAAGGTTCACTGAATGCAGTGGAAGGAACAATACAGTGATGCTATAATGAAATATTCTCACATGGATGGCAAACCATATCATAATGTCTTCATACCACATCAGAAAAGCTACAACCAGTGAACAGTCGAATTCTGTGTCTCTGTAAGTTCAATGTCCTGTTAATTAGGTTGCTCTGTAATCATCATCTCCTTGTAAAGTCAATTGCGGGGAGTTATAAGTGAAGTCCAAATATTTTTCCATGACAATACAATATACAGTATTTAACAATTAGGTCCCGTATATAGCAGCTAAGTCAAATAAAAACTTAGTTTGCAGCCCAATCCAGATATGAACAAAAAATTGTGTAAAGAAACTAGAAACAGTTATTCTGTAAAAATCCACTGGATAGCATGGATTTCTCATACCAAAACGCCCAGAAATATTGCTCAAGAATCTCTATATCACGTTTTATTTAGGTCAAAACAGTAGTGGGCCAAATACTGATCCTTGCGGATCTCCATACTTAGTGCTTTTCTCACTGTGAATTTGGTTTTATTCCTGTATTATAATTTGTTAATGTGATCTGTTTTCTGTAACTGAGACAAGACTCTATTCACAATGCAACACTTTATAGTTTCTCTTGTAGAATTAAAAGATCTGTGCATCTGAAGGTCTTGGAAAAGTTCCATAAAATATTGACAGTTTAAAGTTTTTCATATTTGGCTCTAGTGCAGTCAGTGGGTACAGCCAGTATGTATATGTGAGCAGGGCTCCAACCCGGTGCAGCTGACACGTTTGGCCGGTGACCTGTCCAATGGTGTGGGACCAACTGCAGACACCAAGAGCCAAGAGGAGCCGCTCAATGGCATAGGTGGCCACCACGTCACCCCAATGTGATGTCGACAGAGTACAGTGGGGACTGCTGTGAGCTGAAAGGTGAATCCACATGGCATGTGACCATGAATTTTTGTTCCCTGTACTTAAGGGTTCATCATAATTTGACCTAAGATAAACAACAGACCTGGTACTGACACTTATGGGACCCACATTTGATGTTATACAATTGTCAAGTTTGTTTCGTTCTTTTGTCTTAGTGCACCAGTGTGACCCTCTACTTTCTATTCTGAAGGTTAGATACCATTTGTAGAAGGCATGATGTCACAGACTGTAGCAAGGTCACAGAGTATACTGACTGGATAATTTTTCTTGTTTACCTGTGCCAGAACTTAATTTGTGAGGTCATGCTCAGCTATATGTGTGTTAGTCCTTTAATCCCTGCCACCTGGTACCAAATTATACAGGGTGTATACAAAAAGGTACGGCCAAACTTTCGGGAAACATTCTTCACACACAAATAAAGAAAAGATGTTATGTGGACATTTGTCCGGAAACGCTTAATTTCGATGTTAGAGCTCATTTTAGTTTCGCCAGTATGTACTGTACTTCCTCGATTCATCGCCAGTTGGCCCAATTGAAGGAAGGTAATCTTGACTTCGGTGCTCGTGTTGACATGCGACTCATTGCTCTACAGTACTAGCATCAAGCACATCAGTACGTAGCATCAACAGATTAGTGTTCATCACGAATGTGGTTTTGCAGTCAGTGCAATCTTTACAAATGCGGAGTTGGCAGATGCCCATTTGATGTATGGATTATCACGGGGCAATAGCCGTGGCACGGTACGTTTGTATCGAGACAGATTTCCAGAACGAAGGTGTCTCGACAGGAAGACGTTCGAAGCAATTGATCGGCGTCTTAGGGATCACGGAACATTCCAGCCTACGACTCGTGACTAGGGAAGACCTAGAACGACGAGGATACCTGCAATGGATGAGGCAATTCTTCGTGAAGTTGGTGATAACCCTAATGTCAGCGTCAGAGAAGTTGCTGCTGTACAAGGTAATGTTGACCACGTCACTGTATGGAGAGTGCTATGGGAGAACCAGTTGTTTCTGTACCGTGTACAGTGTGTGCAGGCACTATCAGCAGCCGATTGGCCTCCACGGGTACACTTTTGCGAATGGTTCATCCGACAATGTGTCGATCCTCATTTCAGTGCAAATGTTCTCTTTACGGATGAGGCTTCATTCCGACGTGATCAAATTGTAAATTTTCACAATCGGCATGTGTGGGCTGACGAGAATCCGATTGCAATTGTGAAATCACGTCATCAACACAGATTTTCTGTGAATGTTTGGTCAGGCATTGTTGGTGACATCTCGATTGGGCCCCATGTTCTTCCACCTACGCTCAATGGAGCAGGTTATCATGATTTCATACGGGATACTTTACCTGTGCTGCTAGAACATGTACCTTTACAAGTACGACACAACATGTGGTTCGTGCACGATGGAGCTCGTGCACATTTCAGTTGAAGTGTTCATACGCTTCTCGACAACAGAATCGTTGACCGATGGATTGGTAGAGGCGTACCAATTCCGTGGCCTCCACGCTCTCCTGACCTCAACCGTCTTGACTTTCATTTATGGGCGCATTTGAAAGCTCATGTCTACACAACCCTGGTACTAAATGTAGAGACTTTTCGTGCTCGTATTGTGGACGGCTGTGATACAATACGCCATTCTCCAGGGCTGCATCAGCGCATCAGGGATTCCGTGCGACTGAGGGTGGATGGATGTATCCTCACTAACGGAGGACATTTAGAACATTTCCTGTAACAAAGTGTTTGAAGTCACGCTGGTACATTCTGTCACTGTGTTTCCGTTCCATGATTAATGTGATTTGAAGAGAAGTAATAAAATGAGCTCTAACATGGATAGTAAGCGTTCCTGGACACATGTCCACATAATATATTTTCTTTCTTTGTGTGTGAGGAATGTTTCCTGAAAGTTTGGGCGTACCTTTTTGTAACACCCTGTATAAATATTTTTGTGGATTTGTGGTTGTCAGAGCAACACATTTTCTTAAGCAAGCAGCAGATTTCCAACTTTAATAGACAGTTATCCAGTGAAGAATCACAATACTACAACGTAAAAGTCCATGCAAGAAAAATATCAGAGCTATAGGATCTCATGGAAGATCTCATGGAAGAATTACAAAATGTGTGAAAAGAAATATATATACTCTTATATAAATGGTATGCAAATAAATGAATACTTGCTTTCCAAATAGTAATCAGTCACACCACTGAATACCTCAATATTATGAACATTTGTTGCCTGTTTTCATAGAAGGAGCAATAACTCCATACACCAAAATTCCAGAGTTTATTCCTTGAGTCATTACTCTTTCCATTCACTGCAGTATTTTCAAAAATGGCATTCCTGTGATGCAACTTCCTTGGGGGTGACAATCTCCCACCCCCTTGCATCAGTAATTACATAAAGATATGATGCATTGGACAAACCAATAATACCACTTTTTATCCACTGAAATAACGCCTTTCCAGTATTCCCATAGTTTTTATATAATCACGCTGTAGGAATGTCATTTTTAAAATGGGTTATTTCTGTGTGTAACTATCTCCCTTACCTCACAAAAAAGACTTTGCATTTCAGACATAATACAGACAGAATTGTACGAGGTAATGGAGCAGGATGAAATGTAAATATGTGGTACAGTGGGCTGTGTATTCTGCTGTGCACTTCATAATGAACTTCAGAATTAACTGAAATGTGTAATAAGTGTAATCAGTAGAGTTGAAATCAGTTAAGGTATGAGGGAGGTCTCGAAAGTTCTCTGCCTCATACTGAAAAACATGCATTTATGTTTCCAGAATGTTTTTCAACGTAATCTTCTTTAACATTAACATATTTCATCCAGTGAAATTTCGTCTTTGTAGTGTACCATTGGAAGGGCTGCAAGGCACTCTTCCACAGCTGGAGTTGCTTGTGTGTTAGGTGAAAAACGCTGACGAACAAGAGCAACTATGAATTTTAAGAGGAAATGGAAGTCTGAGTGAAACATGCCAGGGGAATAGGCTGAACTTTCATCCAACACTTTACAGTGCATATCTAAAAGTAAATTATGTCAAGGTTGTCTATTTACTTCCATTAGGGAAACTCCATGATACACTGTCACTGCAAAGAAACTTCTAAACAAACAAAGATTACTGCATAAGAGGTGTAAAACAAATAGTAGGGCTATAGATAGATGCTGAATGAAATGCATTTGGCTGTCAAGAGATCAATTACTGATGCCTTCAATGACTACCATAGCAGAATATTGTGAAAATGACATTTCACAGAAACCAAAGAAATTCTGTTCCTATGTAATGGCTGTTAATGCACAAAGTTAGCGTCCAGCCCTAGTGAATGAGACAGGAACTGAAATTGAGGGTAGCAGAGCAAAAGCTGAAATGCTTAACTACATTTTCAAATTTACTTTGCAAAGGAAAACCCAGGAGAATTGCTCAACTTTAGTCCTTGTACTACTGAAAAGATGAATGAAAGAAGTATTAGTGTCAGTGGTGTTAAGAAATAGCTGAGATTGTTAAAACTGAACAAAGCTCCAGGCCCGATTGAATCCCTGTCAGAGTCTGTACTGAATTTGTGGCTGAGTCAGCCCATCTTCTAACTGTAATCTATCGTAGATCCCTCAAACAAAAAACTGTGCCCAGTTCTTCGAAAAAGGTATAGGTCACACCTATCTACAAGAAAGGTAGTAGAAGTGATCCACAAAGCTGTCATCTAATATCCTTGACATCAATTTGTTGTAGAATCTTAAAACATTTTCTGAGCTCAAACATAATGATGTACATTGAATAGAATGACCTCCTCAATTCCAGCCAGCATGATTTTCAAACCAAACTTTCACTTTTCTCCCATGACATATTGAAAGCTTTGGATCAAGGCAACCAGGTGGATGTTATGTTTCTTGTTTTCTGAAAAGGATTTGACTTAGTACCACAGCTTTGCTTATTGTCAAAAGTATGATCATATGAGGTATCAAGTGATATTTGTGACTGGATTGAGGACTTTTTGGTAAGAAGGATGCAGCATGCTATCTTGGATGGAGAGTCATTGTCAGATGCAGAAGTCATTTTAGCTGTTGTGACGCAAGTAGTGTTCTTGTTGTATGTTAATGACCTTGCAGATAGTATTAATAGTAAAATCAGGATTTTCACAGATGATGCAGTTATCTATAATGAAGTTCTATCTGAAAGAAAGTGGGATAAATATTTTATAAATATTCAGTTAGATCTTGATAAGATTTCAGTGTGGTGCAGAGATTGGCAACTTCCTCTAAATGTTCAAAAATGTAAAATTTTGCACTCGACAAAATGAAAAAAACTCATTATCCTATTACTATAATATCAATGAGCCACAGTTCAGATTGGCCAGCTCATACAAATACCTGGTTGTAACGATTTGTAGGGATATGTAATGGAATGTTCATACAGGCTCATTTGTGGATAAAGCAGCTGTTAGACTTTGCTTCATTGTTAGAATACTGTGGAAGTGCATTCAGTCTACAAAGGACATTGCTTACAAATCACTTGTGCGGCTCGTTCAAGAATATTGCTCAAGTGTGGGACCCATACCAGACAGGACTAACAGGAGATATTGAACGTACATTCTGACAGCTATTGAACTATATGAAATAAAATCATCATCAAATTCTGAATGGCTTGCGTTAGGATGTTCAAACTACATGGTTGGCTGCAGGGCATGATGGGAATTGGTATGTGAATTCACACATGCCTTTCACCATTTGCATGCAAGAATGTCACAGCACAGTGTGCCTGAGTGTATAGCGCTTGTAAAGGCCTACCATACGAGCAATAGCACTCCAACTGTGGTCCGAAGGAAATTTGTAACATAGTTCAAGCTGAAGACAACTGGTCCAAGTGTGCTAACAATCAACAATTTGATTTGCAAGTTTAAGAGAATGGGTAGTGTCGTGAGGACAGTGTCGGCAATATTGGTCATCCAAAAAGCCCGAAAACTTAAAGAATATGCATGCTGTGTTTCAAACCGGCCACAGGAAATTGATCAGATGAGCTGCACAACAGGTGGGAACCAACCGGAGATACTGTGACAAATTGTTGTTGAAACATGCGTCTCTTCCCGTACAAAATTCAAACCCGTCAGCCATTAAGCCCCAAGGGTATGGAACAGTGGTTGTGTTTCATCAGCACTATTGTCCACAGAACTGACAAATAGGACTTTGATCTGAATATTGTTCGGTTTAACGGAAAAGCGCATTTTCATTTAGACAAGTCCGTCAATAAGCAAAACTGGTGCATTTGGGGGGACTGAGAATCTGCATTTCATTATCGAGAAGTCTCTTCACCTTCAGTGGGTGTCGGTGTGGTGTGCAATGTCCAGTCATGGAACAATCGGTTCCATATCTCTTGCTGGCACAGTAACTACCTAACAGTATGTGAATGTTTTGTAAGACGATTTTCTCCCCATTATCTAAAATGATCCTTATTTTGACAAGAGGTGGTTCATGCATGACGGCCAATGTTGGCAGATATATCAAACGTGTCATAACCTAAATCCAAATATCTGTAGTGACATTTACATGTTGAATAAAGTGTATGCATGGCATAGTTTGTAACTAATGTAACTTTTTTCATATAGTTCAATAGTTGTCACCCTGTATACAGAGCAGGGCAGCTAAAATAATCAGAGGTTTGTTTAATCCGTGGAAGATTGTCAGAGAGATACTGAAGGACCTGAACTGGAAGACTCTCAAAGATAGATGTAAAGTATCCCCAGAATGTCTACTGACAGAGTTTCAAGAAGCAGCTTTAAATGATTACTCTAGCGATATACTACAATCCCAAATGTATAACTCACACAGGGACTGTGAGGATAAGATTAGAATAATTCTTCCCGCACTCCATACATGAACGGAACAGGAAGAAAGCGTAATAACTGGTACAATACAATGTATCCTCTGCCACGCACCTCACAGTGGATTGCAGAATATGGATGTAGATGTAGATATGAATTTCAATTATGTATGACTCAATATAGTGAAAATAGTATAAAATACACAACATATCTTCTCATTGTAAAAGAGACTGAGATTACGTTGTTATCAGCCTTATTTCTGCAGCAAAGCTCTACAATCCCCCCCCCCCCCTGCAGACACCCCCCTCCAACAATTCATTGCTGCCTCAGGATTAAGTCCTCTCAATCAAACTACTCTTTCTGTCAAGTTGTGCAATAAATTTCTTTTTTTTTTCCGTAATTTGGTTCTGTACCTCCACATTAATCTACCCATCTAATCTTCAGAATTCTCCCATAGCACCATGTCTCTTACCAGAAGTCGATATCATTGACATTAAACTTCTATACAGGGTGAAACTTAAGAGAGATACTTTCAGAACAGACTGACGTAAAACTTAAATTTGTATTTGATGTTAATAAATTTCTCTTTTTCGGGAAAACTTATCATCCTATTTACATTTTACATCGTCCCTGCTTTGGTTATTTTGCTGCCCAAATAGCAAAACTCATCTGTAGCTTTCAGTGTCTCATTTCCTAATAAAATATTCCTGGCCCCTTTTGTTGGTGTTCACCTTGTAACCTCTTCTGAAGGCATTATCCACTCCATTCGACTGATTCTCCTAGTCCTTTGCTGTCTCTGATACAATTATGATGTTACCAATAAACTTCGATTTTTTGTCTTCTCCCTAAATTTTAATTCCCTGTCCAAAATTGTCTGGTTTCATTTTCTGTTGCTCAATGTACAAACTGAGTAACTTGGGAGATAGCCTACAAATTGGTCTCATTCCTTTTGTGTCCTTCAGTTCTTGTAACTGCAGTCTGGTTTGCTGCAACCTTGACTCATTCCTCTCACACCTTTTAATTCCTATAACTGTACTCTGGTTTCTTTACAGACTGTAATCTTTTGCATCCTGAAGTTTATTCCTGCTGTCTTAGCAACTTCAGAGAGAATATTCTCCTCCAATTTGGATTGTATGATTCTTTCAAATTCTTCTATAAATAATTTGCCAGTAGTTTGCAGTCATGAATTATTAAACTTATGGTTCAGTATTATCACACCTGTCATTTGCCTCCAAACCTGTCGCTTGCCTTTTTTTGAAATAGCAGTTATAAAATTTTTCTTTATGTTTGTGGGTATTTCACCTGTATCATATGTCTTGAACACCAGGCAGCATAGTTTTGTCATGGCTGACTCTTCCAAGGAGCTCAGTATTTCTGGGGGAATTTCATCTATTTCCAAGTGCCTTGGTTTCACTTACATCTTTCAATGCTCTGTCAGACTCTTCTCACAATGTCATATCTCACATATCATGTTCATCTACTGCCTCTGTATATTTCTTCCACATTTCAGCCTTCCTTTCTTTGCTAAATATGAGTATGCCCTCTGAGCTTTTCCAAAGGTTTCTTTAATTTCCCTTTACACAGCATGTATGTTTCCCACAACCACGTAAACTGAATGTTTGAAATCCAGTGTGTGTGACTGTTTGTTTTCCCTGTTATTGTGTTGCAGGTGCTGATTTGTGGGTTCCCAGGCTGAGACATTCCAGCCTTCTCTACAGAGGCTGCAACAACTTGGTCTATTTATTTTCTAGTTTTGTAAAAAAGGAAAAAATCATAAACACTCAGTATTCCTCAGTTTGTAATAGCTGTGCTTTTTATTCTCAGTTCTCTTCTGTTCAGCTGAATTGCTGCAAATAATGAAACGCTGCAAAATCAGTTTTATAGGTGCATGAAGTCTTGACAGAAGCAGCCAAAGAGAATGGGAGAGATTATATGAGGCAGAAAAATGTTGCTGAAGTTAACTGGTGATGCAATACTGCGCAGTGTAGAAACTTTCACAAATGTAACATTTCAGTGGACTTATTAAATATGGGCAATTGCTTACCTGGTAAACTGTGAGCAAAAGTATGACAATAATTATTACAATATTGGAAAAAGTTCTGACCAGGAAATCAGTAATCGTGTGATGAAGAACAATACTACAGGAGGGTGGAGGCATTGGATGGTGTAAAGATGGCTGAATAATATTGTTGAATGGCATAGAAAAGATGCCTCCAAAATAAAACTAGTTGCCTATAAAAGGTCACAGATACAAACCAATCACAAGATTTGCACATGTACATTTTCCATCATATTTGCTGCACTGTAATTATTTTTCTAGAGCACATTACACTTTAGAAGAATCTGTCTTGTCTTGTGTGTATGGGTTCCATGCCAAAGTAATTTTTTTTTTAGGTTAAAACCATTTTGCCATATCAGCTTTAAAATTTTTTAAAATATGAATGTTTCTTTATTTCATCATTCACTCACCCACTGTCAGCTGATTTTTGGCCCCTGTATTAAATTGAGTAATTCGAAATCAAGCTGCATCTGTACTTCACTCTTTTGAATAATGCATCAGGTTAAATAGAACTCAATACAACACACTGCATTGCTATCTGCACCACTTCCATCACGGCTGAACTTATACAAACACATATTGCATAAATGGCAAAGAAATCAACAAATATGGTATTTCTAATGTGGGTTCAACTTGCACAGTGTAAAAAGAATTTAGTGGTAAACACGTTTTTCATCCATTCATTCACACATTTTGTTCTGGCTCCACATTAGGGGTATGGAGTGAGTTAAAGTATTCATTAAAAGGTGTGGGTAGAGACATGAAATTTGTCGAACATTGGCTGTTGTGTTATCCCTGCTTTTTTCAAGTCATCTTTACTGTCATGGCAAGTTCCATTGTCTGTATTCTAGCTTTACTGCTGGTTTTGTAGAGCTCCACAACTTACCTGGTTAATCTGGTTGACTGCATTCTTTTAATATCCCATAGAAACTTAGTGCATATTTTTACATGTGAAGAAATACTGATCTTATTTAGAATCTCCTTGTTTGCCCCTTCACCCATCCTTTTTTTAACAAAATAATTTGTGATTACTTTCTTCTCTTCTATATTTCCTCAGTGCCTCTTTGCCCATTTTAAATACTTTGTCAGTGGGCTACATCCATACTGTTTTCAAAACTAGTTCCTAGAACAATTTATCCAAATATTTGACTCAAGAAACACTTAATTGTTTTGTATTTAGTTTCTAGAATTTTGTTTGGCAGAATGTAGTTGGACATTAGCAACATTATTATTTTTTAAAGGAAATTACTGATCTTATCATACTACTAGCTGCTGTTTTTATCTTATAGTTTTGTGTAAATTTGCACAGAACAGTGTCAGCTGCCTACAGAACATTAAAGTTAAAGCACAGTTTAACATATACGGTCATGATATTCATTGCTGTGGGAACTGTTACCATCTGCAAGCTGGAACAACACTAGTGCACATTGCAGCGAGAAAGCCTGCAGGATTATTGCTTTTGACATTTTATTGTAATGTCTGTGTGGTTTCACCTTCAGCTGCATCTGTGGAGGCATATGTAGTACATTAAATAATGCAGGTATTGCATTCCAAACAGCTTTCCTACATTACATATTCTCTGATTTGATTGGAACCGTAATGAAAAGAGTTAACATTGTTGAGTAGATACTCAACATGGGTCTCTTTCTGCAAAAAGTCAGTTCTTCTGCTGTTTACTAGTACTTTTTGTTCTTAAGACCTTAACCCAAAACATCTCTCAAGTATGTAACAAGAAACATGTCTCCTAAAGCTTGTAATATTGTTATCACATATCCCCACATTAGCTGACAAAAATTAAGTGAATAGTCAACTGTTACATATTACGAGTAGATGCAATACTATTGAAAACTTACAGTATTCAAAATGAATACAAAACATGTGTGCAGTCATTTAGTAAGAATCTTGAAATGATTTAATATTGTGACATCAATCATGATGTTCATGAGTATAAATGAAAGATTGCAGAAAATGCAAACAAAAGCAATTCAGAGAACTTTTTCACACTCAATGCACATCTTCCTATTGCATTCCATGAATGTTGGCAGAGCACGATTTATTCACTTATGAAACCACCAGTTCTTTTTTTTTATGCTGGGTACTTTATACACACCTTCTTCTTTTCCATTCTATCATTTGGTATGCCTCTAAGGTGTCGTCAAATAAATTCTCCTGTGAGATTTAATAGGCATTTGCACCAATATTCGATTTTTGCTTTTAGTAGAATCATTCCTCTTTCCAAAATATTATGCTGAGCTGTTTTTCTTGCTGTAACAGACCAAATGTTTCTACTTGAAATTATCTTTGCCATAAAATTACTGTGTTTGCTGTGAGTAATTAGCTGTGGTACAATTCACAAGAGGCTCTCCTTCCAGTAAAGCATTGATTGTCTCCACCAGTATCACTCCTGTATCATGGTGACCATCAGCTACTAAAGTCAGAATCGGCATTAGAATCATCAAAAATGTTATCGTTTTTACCATTTTCCTCTTCGTCTTCTTTGGTTCAACTGCATAAATCTTATTCTTCTTAGAAAGTTGCTGCATGCTGAAGTCAAAAATAACAAATTCACACATACAATAAAATGCTATAAAATAAGAATATTCAAAATAGCAACTGAAAGCAAAATATGTAGTAACTAGAAACATGCAGTGTATTGGACCTACCTAATTATTACACATAATGTGAAACGTGGTCACACAGGCACTCAATTTTGCACTAACTTCTAAATAATATGTCTTATTGCTAGACTGACAAAGTCAGGCTCATTGTTGAATGTTGCTTTACACGCCACATGTTTTAGAATGAATGTTTAAAATGAATGATGGGTCTGAGAGACTATTGTTTTGGGTCAAGGGTTAAAGAAAAAAAAAGCATGCTTCAGCAAATATCTGTAGGCTACATGGGAACTATAAACAAACTATTCTGTAACTGACTGTTTTATACCTCCCAAGGCCCTTAGGAAACTAAAGAAAGACAAATGTGGTCTCACCCACTCTTCCTTCTTTTTCTTTCTTAGTTAGTGCTTATTTCTGCGGCAGTACATAAAGTTCCCTACTGTAAAAACTGTTAGAAATCAACATAAATGATACTGTTTGCACTAGTCTGATACCATATTTGTAAACGTAGCTTTCTGTTGGCTTGGAACGCTGCTGTTGCAATATATAACAAAAATGAGTCGGAATGTCATGACTGTATGTGTTAGACCGTAGTTAAACCCGACTAATTATCAGTGTTAGGATGTTTAAAACTCCATTGTTCTGATAACCTGTAAGTGTGATGGTACCACTGCACCTTAGTTTTGAATATTTGGAGATTTCCAGTTCTCTACCGATGATGGTCGAAGTAGAGAGGATATAAAATGTAGACTGGCAATGGCAAGGAAAGCGTTTCTGAAGAAGAGAAATTTGTTAACATCGAGTATAGATTTAGGTGTCAGGAAGTCGTTTCTGAAAGTATTTGTATGGAGTGTAGCCATGTATGGAAGTGAGACATGGACGATAACTAGTTTGGATAAGAAGAGAATAGAAGCTTTCGAAATGTGGTGCTACAGAAGAATGCTGAAGATAAGGTGGGTAGATCACATAACTAATGAGGAGGTATTGAATAGGATTGGGGAGAAGAGAAGTTTGTGGCACAACTTGACTAGAAGAAGGGATCGGGTGGTAGGACATGTTTTGAGGCATCAAGGGATCACAAATTTAGCATTGGAGGGCACCGTGGAGGGTAAAAATCGTAGAGGGAGACCAAGAGATGAATACACTAAGCAGATTCAGAAGGATGTAGGTTGCAGTAGGTACTGGGAGATGAAGAAGCTTGCACATGATAGAGTAGCATGGAGAGCTGCATCAAACCAGTCTCAGGACTGAAGACCACAACAACAACAAACCTGATGGCTGTTGGCAACCTTCCAAAAACATTTTCACCAGAACATAAAACTCAGTCCCAAACCCCAGTCAGGAATCATAGTCTACATGAAAAGCATTTTTACTTCTAGTACTTTGGCTGTTTGTCCTAAATTCATTATTATTTACCTCAGATAAGACAAGAGAGTGAACATATGTTTATCTGTTGATGTTGGTTTTTCCACTTTACTCAATATTCTCACTATAGACTAAGTACTTTTTGGCACTGCTACTCTGGGATAGAGCCTCAATTGGTAGTGAGTGTGCTTTGTGGATGTTTCCTAGAGTGGCTGCTTCTGCCTGGCGATACATGACTCTCATCAGCCCGCATTGCTGCAGGCTCTCCACTATGATGGGATTTACCGTACACAGTATGTGAATTAATGAATGAGTGAAGATTATGCCACAGGCCAACACTGAGTGAAAATGTGCGAGGCACACTGTTACCAACCACTCAAATTCCACAGACTGTGTTCATTTTTTACTGCAAAACACAGTAAGTTTTGGACACACATTGTGTTCAAAGATTTCTGGCTGTGATGAAAAACAGTGACAACCTTGCATTGCAGACTGAAGTACAGAGCTGCAAAAATTAGCCACAATGTTTACTACTTTACCCGTATGTGCATCCACTGCCTAGAACCTCTTCTGAATCCTATGTGGTTTTCTTTTTGTATTCCACTAGTTATATAATCCATCCAAAACTGTCATCACTTCGTACTTTGGAAAATGTGGCAAAGGGACCAACAGCATCCAAATAAATGTCAGACCGATTTATTTTTTAATGTAAAGTATTACATCATCCTCCACAATTTGGCACCATCGCCATCACATACCGCATGTCGTCATCCCTTGGCCGGACATCTTTCAATATATAGCCCCTATGTCTTTCATTAAAGTTGCATCCTGTCTCTTAAGTCTCTGGTAATCTGTCCACTAGTTAACACTGTCTTCAGTTCCCACTGAGTGGCTATGGGATTTGCAGGGGGTACACTGATTGCACCAACACTGAAATAGGTGTGGGTTACAAAACTATCCCCAGTCAAAAATAAACTTTTTCAAGACAGTGGTAAAACCTCCTCAGCACACAGTTAATGATTTCATGGCCAGTTGTCATAGTTGCTAACGAATCTTCCAACTTGTGTGGTTAACATTTTAGGTTTCGCATTTTGTCCAGAGCTGTGTTTTGACATCTTTGGAGATGCTCCTGGTGACACTTTGTTTTGCCAAATGAAGAGTTAGGCTTTGGAAAGAAATATAAATACAAATATTTCATATACAGTGATGAAATGTTGTCCACAGCTATATAGAGAAGCCATCGAAGTACATAAATATGTGGATGATTTTAACAGAAAAGAAGCCATGAGACTTAGTGGTATGTGGATTGATAAAAATATTTAATAATGAACATACAGCACTGGAATTGTTACAGATCATAGCCCTCTAGACAACACAACTATTCAACATAGTTGCCATGCATTTATACACATTTGCACCATCATTGAACCCAGGCATCAAAACCAATTTTGGGGGAAAAAATCACACTTTTGCTTCTTAACCTATTTTTGTCACCATGTCTGTCACTGTGAATCACTTCAACAACACATCCTCAATTGACATCTGTGACATTTGTTGGCACAGCAGTATCTGTTTCTCTGTAACCCGACTCTTTCACGCAATCCCCCACACAGCCGATGTGGACTGCAGCATCACCACACGCTTGGTTCATGGATGACATAAAATCAGGTTTAAAACAGTGGATCAAAAAGCAAAATACTGAACGCCTATTCTAAACTGGCTTTGATGCATGTTTTAAACAATGGCATAGATGCACTGCCACAATTTTAAATACCAGTGTTATGCAGGGACACTTTGGCCAATGATCTGTACTAATTCTGCTGTTTTTTGTCCACTATTAATTTCTTGATGAACAGTAGCTCCAAAGAATCAATAGTTAAGTTTCATCTTTGATGGTGATTATGTCTGTCAATCACATTAAAACTTGTACCATGCCCACTTTTCACAATATTCGTGTCACATGCCTGACCTGAGTCTCAGAAAGACATGGCAGAATCAGAAGCAGCTGTGGAGATATCTGACTCTGCTCTATATGACATGTCAGGGCCAAAAACATTTGTGGACCACGAAAGTACAACCCCAAAGATTTGCCAGCAACTAAAATCTCAGTCTTACTGTCTGCTGTCTCGTCTCCGTTACATTTTGTATGTTACTTCCTAATCCTACTAGCAATGTGCCTTTGGCATCTCAAGTAATGTAATTTGTGTCCTAACAAAAATAAATATTCTAATAAAATACAGTCCTCAGTGATGAATGTCTTGTCACAAAATCACGCATGGAACATATCAGGTTCCTAGAAAAACAAAAATTACATTAGAAATGCAGAAAACTCTGCCATTTATGTTGCCTCGCAACTAGTGTTGTCAGACTCACTCACTACCAACTTTGGTCGATTTTCTGCTTGTCCCAGAGCTTAAAAATGAACATAAACAGTCTCGACTGCAAAAAACTTTATTTTTGTGGTTACCGGTTTCTGTCAGTTACTGACCACCTTCAGACCACATATAATGCCGACAGGTGTTGGCAGAGAACAGAGCAGGCATTACAAACTGCATTAATGTCAACTGCGGAGTTTTGTGGAGTCCATACCACCTACCATCAGATAGTAACGGAAGGAAACTAGCAACCACAAAAATAACGGTTCTTGTGGTCGAGACTTTATGTACATTTTAAAGTACTAAGGAAAACTACTGTTCAAGAAAATTGTTCTCAAAAATTACTGCCCCCCGCTATCACTGTGTTGAAGTTTTGGGTTGAGAAAGGAGAGATGAATTTGAGGTGGGCTTCTGACTTAATAATTTCGATCTCCTTGTGGTAAACAGTTGAAGAGGTTTCATTTTGTTCCAGAGTGCAATAGATGTCGAAGATATGCCTAGCAGTTCTGGCACATACTGTAGCTGCATACATTCTCAATATTTTGTGGTTGTCACGTTTTTTCACTGGACATGTGAAAGGCTGAGCAACAGCTTCCTCCCACATGTAGGATTACTCTATATTACAGATACTGAAGGGTACCGGATATTGTATAGAGGAAGTAATGACTGTATCCTAGTCATTTGGTACTATGACAACTAGATTCTTCACAAAGGAAATTAATGAGAAATCCTGATTTGGGGGCAAAATGGCCTCTGTTGGGTTGAAGGTAAGCTATGATGGTCAGGTAGTGAAACAATGAGTGACTTTGAGCTCATGCTAGCTTTCTCACAAAAATAACCTGTGTCAGATGACAGAAACTCTTTCTGCCATAAACTTTTTGGAGACAGGATTTTTTTAACCACTCGAACTGTGGCTTAGATGTGTACCTGGGTGATGAAAATTTTGGGTTTCGGCCGTGGCTACTGTGATACTGGTTTTCTCAGATGTACTTAAGGTGGGTCATCTTCAAGGATCTTAGGGACATATTTAAACATGCAAACCCTTCTTTTAATGGCAGAAAATGAGATGAGTCCCTACTTGAGTGTACTGTGCATGTAGTTTGTTTCGAATTAATTAAATCTCAAGAAAAAAATTTAAAAAATGGAATATCAAGTTTCATGAATATTGTCACAAATACTGGCAACTTAACCGCTTTTAGCAGTTATTTAAGACTGTAATTACTCCCCGCTATTGCTCATGACCATCAGTCCTCACTTTCATTCATCATCACCATCCATTTGACATCCACTTCTAAATAAAAGCTGCCTCTTCACTTTGCCACACCTTACAAATTTTCACCCACATCCATTCCTACTGCTGCTGCTTATCATTTTCTAATGTCATCTACTCATTTGTGTAGCTACATGTCCCACCCACCTCCATTTCATTTTGTTTTCATAAACAGGTTTCCCATTTCCCTCTGTTCCCTGACCCATATGTTGGCTTCCCTGTGTCTACCACTAATTCCCAGTTTGCTTGCTGAGGATCCCCCCACATTTGAACATAATGCTCTTTAAAACTGCAGGTTTCACTCCAGCTCCATCTACCAACCTATTATACTACACTCAGTCTAAAACAGAAATGCAGTTACCTCAACTGGATCTTTGCCTGGAACTGTTAGCTGTTATGTAGTGCTGTTACCAAACCGGGCGGTCTTGTGTTGCCATACTTGTGTTTATGTGAGTTCCGTAGAAATGTGAGGACACAAGTGGCTACAACTCACGAGAAAGATCCACTACTTTGTACTCGAAGTCCTAATTATTACTGTAGGCCAATTTGTTGGAAGCTCACTGATTACACTAATGTGGCCAGGAGTTGGGAGGTATTGTGTAATGCTGCACTCTGTGTTGAAAATGTTTGTTTTAATAGTAAAACAATCACAAGCATATAATTTCATAAAGAGGACTTGTGCAGATTAAGGTAAGTTGTGTGAGGCCAAGAACTTGCCAATACAAGTGGAATCTCCTGGATAAGTGTTAAAATAAGAAAAAAAAATTGGGTAACATAAATTGTGGGGAATTAATATATGAAAGATGTACTTTGCTCCATTGGCATATTTGGGGAAAATTTTCTATTGTATCCAATTAATCTTCTCGTATTCCTCTGATGCTGGGTGATCCACATCATAAGAACTGAGGGCAGCCTTCTTCTGTAACCTTTGAACCAAATGTTGGTTCTCTTAGATTATCTCATGTCCTGTGCCATATGTTTCATTTCTGTATTGGGTTGATGGTGTAGACGTTCCTTGATCAGTGTACAACATTCTTGGTACTGATCTTACATCCTAACAGGCTTCAGGACATTCTAATATGGTTCATAACATACCTCCATCAATTATAGGACCAATGCAGGAGTAGTGGCATGTCGTAATGGTGTTTGAAGGGTGTATCCTGTTGGTGGAATACCCTGGCTGCTCTTGACAGGCAGTGGTACCTCTGTCATCTAAAGATGGTTCCATATATCTAACATGTCTGTCCTTTGCTCTCCTACTTCTCCACTAGCTTTTCATCTTTCATATCTGTAAAAGACACATCACACTCAAAACTCATAGTAAATCATTCCCAAAGGTAAATACTTGTGGTGAAGCCCCTTCTTTTTTTGAAAGATTTCCTTTATCAGATTATTCCACATGATATTTCTAGCAGGCTGCTACTTATTGTGATAGCATGGCAACCAAAATCACAGATAAATAAATAAAAAATGAAAAATAAATAATAAAAAAAACTCATCGAGTTTTCCATTGAGGTTTTTGAATATCCATTGGTTGGGAATAGAACACTGATGAGCTCTATAGGGATGTATCAAACAGAAAGGAGTAAGAGCCACTTTAGGAAAAACTTGATTTAAATCATTCCTAATGTAGTTTGGTGATTATTGGCTATGTCTTGTTGTTAAGTTATCCGCACATAAAAATGTAATGTGATAGTGTATGACTGCCTTATTGTAGTGGCACATGGCAACTGGTAATGGAAAATACTTTGACATGCTGGTGCATCCTTAGGTTCCTAATACCCTGTGTGTGTGTGTGTGTGTTTTGTGGTTCTGCAGGAGTGTATGTGCAGTGTTTATTGTACTTATAATTAAAAGAAATGTGCTAGCAATATTGTTGTTTGAGGAAGATAAAAGTGTTTCCACTTCCGAAATAACTGAGAAGCTAAGTTTCCTGGTCAGAACTTTGTAATCAGTTTGTATTGGAGTGTGTGTGTGTATGGATGAATTCTTCTGCACATGGGTTTCCATTATTGTTATTGCAATGCGTGTTTGGCAATTGCCAACACACACAGACAGACAATATCATATGTAGAAAATGCACATCTCCATTGAGCTGTTGGTAAGTGCCTTTTGTCTGTCATTGTTAATTTTGCAGTTCATTGCAGTAGATTACTTGTTAAATGTCTAATTTGCACAAAAAGCTTGTACTCTTTCCAAATGTCTTCCAGCAACAAGGTGTGATGAAGAGAATGTGTGTTCAGTGAAAAAAATTTATATTAGTGTATAAGTGAGAGCATTTAGCAGTATTATAGTGACAACTGTGGTATACAGAATGTGTTAGTGATGTGGGAAAATAATAATAAACTTTTTGAGATAATAGCTTATAACCTGTGCTGTAAAACTGCAGACCACTTCAACAATAGACTCCTACTCCATTCTTCCTTCCTCATGTTTTTATTATTATTATTGGTTAATATAACTGTTAATTTGTTACACAAAAGGTGTCCACTAAACTGCATTTAATGGTCATCACGCGGGCTGTATTTTCACATCACTGAAATGTGCAAAGAGGATGGAAGCAGCAGTTGCAATCTGAAAACAGTGAAAAGATGGCAGGAAGTAGTCCCCATATACTGAAGGTTCAATATGGTACATCAGGACCAAAGCTTCCTAGAGCTACTATTCAATGCTGAATACAATGCTTAATAAGGAACAAGGAAATTATAGGAACATAATACATTGGGATGAACTGTTACTAAACCTTTCAATATGCTCTGTGATTATGCCCGCTAAATGAAATATAGTGAATCAGCAGGAATGCTGCCATTTTTAACAATGCTGCTACTGACTCAGTTGTATCAGATATTCACTGTTTATCTTGTATTGGTAGCTTAATGTTTACCTGAGTGGATTTCCGTGTCTTGCAGAAAATGCTTCCCTACAACTGTAACAAAGTTGTTGTTATGTTATATCACCACTTGTGCATCTTTACAGCCAATACTGTTACTTGTCAGTAGCTGACAGTAACGTTTAAACCTTGAATGTAGGTAGTCAGGTCAGTTGTGGAGGAAGCGCATTCATTTAATTTTCTGTTTAACTGGTGGCAATTTGCAGTGTCATGTTTTGTGTTAGGTGGAAGCTAATCCAGTGAAATAAATACAGGAGGTACATAAAGTCTGGGAACACTTTCAATTATTTATTGCACAAAAACCAAACACTGTACAGATATCAAACATATGTCATTTTGAAGAGAAACCCTGAAAGTTTGTTTTTCTTTCGCTTATACCGCCACAGTGTAGTTTGGTAATTTGCTTATAGTCAGCGCCAGTCGCAAACATGGCGAGTTCAGGTGCGGAGCAAGCTTACTGTGTGTTGGAGTTTGAAATGGCCTCCCAGATTCCCAGATGTCACTCTGTGTGACTTCTTTCTGTGGGGACATATTAAAGATCTGGTGCATGTACCGCCTCTACCACGTGATGTAGGAGAGCTCCGGGAGAGAATACGGGAAGCGACTGCCACAGTCGACAATGCAATGCTCAGACGGGTATGGCAGGAATTTGATTACCCTATTGACATCTGCCAGCTCACTCATGGTTCACACACCGAATGTTTGGGGGGGGAAAAAAAACACACTTTCAGATTTCCTCTTCAAAATGCCATATGTATGACATTTCTACAATATTTAGTTCTTGTGCAATAAATAATTCAAAGTGTTCCCAAACTTTATGTACATCCTGTATTTTATTCCTTTAAAGAATTTTCCCAGTCAGCATACTATTAGTCTGTAGAAATGTCATTGCTCGAACAGCATAATTTCTCTGGATGTAACATACCCTTTTACTTTACTATAAATACTTTGCATTTTAAACACAGTACAAACAGATTTATACAAGCTAATGGAATTGGAAGACGTGTCAATTACAACAGGAAGTACTTTGTGCCATGCACTTCACACTGACTGCAGAATACGATGTAGCTGTGGAACTATCATGTTTTTTTCATAATCAGTCACTGTAACATATATAAATTATGTTAAAATACTCCCTCTGTCAAAAAAGTTTCAGGACAGGTTTTTTTTATTTTTTTTTTATTTCCAAGTTTTCAAAACTGAAAAATGTTGTTTTTATGTGACATGGTACGAGTGTGTCCTTGAAATGAACTTGGCCACATTGCCATGTAAAATCACTAAGTGACAGGACTGTGCTTAGCAACACGCTGTTTAGGTTTTAGTTATGGTCACACAATGAATGCCGATTGTGAGCAATGAATTAACATTATGTTCTGCTTTACGCTCTGGAAAACCACTTGTGAAAATTGGACAATCCCTCATTTCTGTCAACGGTGATTACTGACTACGAAAGTTGGTGCTACCAGTATAGCCCTCACACCAAGTGTCAAAGTGCTGAATGGTGGAGACCTGGATCACCAGCCTCAAAAAAAAAAGTCAAATGACAACCTTTGAGAATATAGGAAATGTTGACCGCATTCTTTGATAGGGATTATTCGCCATTTGTATGCTCCTACAGTTCAAACAGTGAACCAAACTCTTTACACTGAAGTCTTGAAACATTTACGACAACTCATTTGATATCACCGCCCTGATTTGTGACATTCTCAGTACTGATTTTCACTGCATGACAATGCAATACCCCAAAACTGGGCAGACATTCTGTTATTGCCATCCCACATCCACCATATTCACCTGACCTTTCGCCTCATAGTTTTTTGTTTTTTCCTTGTTTGAGTGAAAGGGTGACTGAAAGGAAAGCTCCATCAGGATATTGCAGACATCCAACGGGCTGTGAGAAATGACCTTACAGCAATTGCAGTTGAAAATTTTCCTGCATGCTTCCAAGAACTCCAGAAACATTGGCAACTGTGTATAGAGAGACAAGGGGACTAATTTCGATAGGAGCTAAGATAATTACTTGGTAAGTGTAATTTTCTATTTTTTAAAATACTTGTCCTGGAACTTTTCTGACAAAGGGAGTAAATTCACACCAGAAACCAATGAACTCTGAAGCAACATACTGAAGAGATTTGCAAATTATGTGGCAACAAATTCAAATTATGGCAGTTTGTTTAAAAAATACTTTTATAAGCTCACCAGACCCAGAACAACGTGATGTGATAAATCTCAAATTGTTGAACCACTCTTTGTATGGTAAACTTTATCATTGCAGGCAGAATAACTTTTACTGGATGCTGCCTTACACTTCCAAGTGACACAGACATGTGGCACTATTTTTTTCAGCACAGTCGCCAAGTCTCTGTAAACAATGGTCAGAACATTGAACAGTCGTTCAGTTCCTCAACAACAGAAATCTGCTCCTAGGCCATGGAACCATGCTGTATGAATGTTGACATTATTGGAAAAGCTCTCCCCCCCCTTGCCGAAAATTGCACAGTGGAGGGCCTGGAGTTACCAACCAGCATTGCCCAGGTCTGTTCGACGTTGGTCAAATGGTTGGCACCATTTCACTGCGGATGGACATGACATTGCATTTGGTCCATACACCAAAAGGCATTCACAGAAATTCAGTGCACTGCCCCTTATACATGAACTTACAGTAAATTTCCAGTCGGTACTGTAACACACCTGTATGTGCTGGAAACCTGCAATGTGTACCCTTTCTGACAATGCGTCAATCTCCTTGGACAGTGATCTTTGCATGGGATGATATGTGTAACTTGTTTTCTAAGGTCCCTTCATGCTTAGCACACCAGAATCCTGACCACATGTTGACATTTGCACGGCACTGTCCATGAAGTTTAATACAGTAGTGTTTTCCATTGCAGATTTAGTCAGAGCCACTGTTAGACTCTGGACTTCAACTACTTTCTTACCTTAAATTTTCTATACCATCAGATGTACAGCATTGATGAATCAACATACTGATTATTTCAAGTAATCCATTTCAATTTGCACTTTTTCTCATTCATATAGAAGACAAGGCTCACAATGCAGAAGAAAAATAATGTTAATTATTGTAAATTTTTAGCCAGCTTAGGTGTATGTAATTCAGAATTCTGTTGATTCTTTAGGCCATAAAAAACTAAATTCCAATCAAGCCATATTTCATTGAATTATGTTCTTTTCTAAATAATAATTCATTCTTGCCTACATCTATAAGTAGTTAGACATCACCCAGAAAAGCCAGTCCACAGTTGAATGGACTGGCAAGTGAATGGGCAACAAGTGAATGGGCAACTACTATGTCGGAGGTGCCAGCATTTCAAGTTACTGTCAACAGGTTCGTTTCATTTCTCTAGACAGCAAATAATGTCTTTTTTTTTTCCTCACTGTCTTTGTGGGTGTTCTACCTTGTGTACTGAACAATATAAATAGTAATCCATAAAGATCACAGACTTATTTTGTAACGTTTTTAAGTACAGTATCCTAAAACCATTTTACAAAAGTCCTGTGCCTCACCTCTTCTTTGGAGGTCTTCTGCGAACTTAATAACAGCAGACAACTAGGAATGAAACTTTCTGAAGTTCCAGTGTGCTCTACAATTATTTTACTTCTCTATGTCAGTTTGAGTTGCCATACTACTGCTGATGGTATCATATTTACAACCTTTTCCAAAGCTGTGTCCCGCTTTTACCCAGGTTTCATCAAGGCAAATGATTTTGTAAAAATTTGTCCCTACTGATTCACTCAGAAAACGGCAGTGCCAGGCTGTAGTATCTTGGTGCTGCATTAATAACATCCAGCCACAAATTGGCATGTAATGGAATCCTAACTTTCTTACAAATTGATGCAATAATGATCAACTACCCCGAAACAGGTCTGCTGCGACAAGAGATGCAGATAGTTTTATATGCATTGGCTGTTCCTTTCTCGAATAATACACAAACTGTATATTTTATGATGAGAAAGAATACAATTTGCGACTGTCCTCTTGAGGTGCTTCTGCTCCCCAAGCATCACCAATTTAGATGATGTCTAATCTTCTTTTGCTAATCTCTCACTGTTAATTCTTATTATTTGTCATTCACTAATTTTTAGAGCATCAGTAGTTGCTTATCATTTTGTCCAAAGACACGAGAGATGCACCTGTGTGCAGCATATTGATGCATTTGAGCTTTGGTGCTGACAGATTACTATACATAAAATGAATGGAAAGAAGAACAGATGTTTGTTGTTGAGCAACTGAATATCTCCAGACGCCTTTCTTCTTGTATCAGTCAAAAAATTCTCCACCCTTTGGCCATACTGTGAGAAGATGTGGAGGAAATAATCTCGGAAGGGAACATCGAGGGCAAGAGACCGAGGAGAAGATAATCTCTGGTCTACTTCTTCAACAGGGCCTAACAGGATGGAGACACTCAGTTTATGGAGTCATAATGCTCCATGATGAGCATGAAAACTTGTGATGATGAAATAACAAAATAGCACCAGTTGTGATCTATCTAAGACATCTGAGTGTGTAAATCACAACATTCTTGAAGATGATCTGAGGTTTTATGGAATTGATGGCACAGCCAACCAATAGATAATGTCATACATAACGAATAGAATGTGAAAAGTTATACATAGTAAACCAACCAATGCAATCAGGGTAGATTCTTCTAATGAGAGAAATCATATGTAGGGTTCCCCAAGGTCCCATCATAGATCTGCCATCATGTAAATTATCACTCGTCTAACACACAACAAACAGAGTTAGTTCCTTTTGTAGATGACACTAGTTTTGCAATCAATCCAAGCATGTTTACAGCAGGAGAAGAAATGAGAAACAATCTTCTTAAACGTATCATTGACTGTTTTCTTCACATGGTCTCGCTCTCAATTTCAAAAGGCACAAACTATGCAGTTCTGCCCTCTTATGGGTACTAAACCCATGATAACTGTAACAAATGGTGGGGAAATGATACATAGGGTGGAACATCAAAATTTTCTTAATGTCTACATTGATTAGACTTACTAGGGAAATAGAAAGCTTTTGTAAGTCCTAAAACAACTTAGTTCAGCCACATTTGCACTCGAAAACCTCGCAGATATTGGGGAGAGACAACATATTTTCCATACTTCCATTCAATAATGTTATGTGGAATAAAGTTCTGGTGTAACTTATCAAACCAATTAGGTCAATTGGGGTTACTGATTCCAATATTTGTTACTTTCCCATAGTAGTTCAGAGAGTAATTGTTAATGGTGAAACCCTATTACCCAGTGCACAAACCTGCTGGATAAACTATCTAAATAATGAACCATGAAATGACTGGAATCGGTAAATAGAACTGACCTACATCGTTTAATGCAACTTACTGATGCCAACATTTGTTACTTTATGTGACTGTTCATTATTTGTATACCGACAGCTCTTTCAGGATTTGTGTGTCAGTTTCTCCACCTTTCTTGCTACAGTTTTTGTAATGTTTCATATATGTTACGATTTATTTCATTTTCTGTTACTGTGTTACATTTTAGTTTCTCCATGCACAAAAACTCCCACTTTCCCACAGTAGAATTTTTAGATTCAATAATTATTATATATTAATGCTATTTTATAGTATAATGACTTCACCACATGCTATACTGTAATAGATTTAAAGGTTATCTGTCCTTTTCTTACTCACATAAATTACGATATTAATTTATTCCAGACATGGATATTACTCTTTTTCTGTTCTTTCCGATATAAATCTTGGCTAAGTAATTAATCACCTGTGATTGTACATAATTTTATAGTATGCTACATTCGTTTTTTTTTTATCAGTTACTTTTTTGATCAGTTACTTTCAAAGATTACCTCAATGTAGCATCTTTGCCTTAGATATGACATCACTGTTCAAAGCCGACAGTTGGAATCAGACACTACAATTGACCCTTCAACTGGATGTCGTAACTTATGTGAACTATGTCCCTTACTCTGTCGGTGTAGTCTTGTCTCTCCTGTCACCGTCTGCTGTGTAGTGACTGTGCACCGCAGCAAACACAAGCGAACGAGCAATCCAGACAACAGTTCACTACAATTCGCTTGTACTTACGAACAAGCGTTTACACTAGACGAGCGAAAGAAAGCACTGCCAAACGAGTATTGAGAGAGCGAACAAAAGCAAAGTCTGTAATTTTGTTTCTTTGGTACTAAACTTACATACACAGATAACCAATAGAACCACACCACAGTGAAATAGTTGCGATGAAAACAGTGATATCTAGACAGGAATGTCGTGTATGTCAACTGCGCTGTTGCTGATCCAGGAAACAAAGCAGCGAAAGAAGAGTAAAATTTCGGTCTGAATTTTTGTGGAAGCGTCAGATATGTGGTGGCAGTTCACTAGTCACTAACTTCATAAGGCCTGCTTCGATATGTATGTCGGTGGATGATTTTCGCTGGTTGGTAACACGTATTGAAAGGAAAACTAAAATCAAGACTGTGGCTATAGACTAGGGACCTCGGCTGAAGAGAGACTCGCACTTACTGATGTGGACTGACAAGAGCAGCCAGTCCACAATAAGGTAGCCGATAGGGCACGCGTAACTCACGCCGTCTTGCGTTAAATCTGAAACAGTATAGGTGATGAAAGCTATAAAGAAAAGAACGGAGCTTCTCATATACTTAACTTTAATGTCTTGTGTGGTACATCTCTATGGTGAATACAAATGAGACTCTCTACAGATATGGATAACAGCGCCTTGCTAGGTCGTCCGTACAACTGGGGCCGAGTTCACGTCAGTCTCTCGAGACCTGCCGTGTGGTGGCGCTCGGTCTGCGATAACACAGTGGCGACACGCGGGCCCGACATGTACTAATGGACCGCGGCCGATTTAAGCTACCACCTAGCAAGTGTGGTGTCTGGCTGTGACACCACACTTACGCTCCGTGCCAACAACTGGAAACGTTTACACAGGTCTAAAACATATATTTCGAATTTCAACAAAAGCTGCATCACACAGAGTTCCTGGAATCTGCAGTGGCACATATGCGAAGCACTCGAGGATTATATCAAGGTCGGGAAAATAATTTCAGTAAATATGAACAATGTAAATTAAAAATATGGAAATGACCTGCTATAGTCGATAAAGTATATGTTACTTCTTGCCTGTGGTGGAAACAATTATAAGGTCATTGTCCCTACCCCTGAGTGCGTAAGGTATTAGCTAATTCCCCCTCCATCCTATATCACGAACATTATTGCCAAACTTAATTTTAGAAAAAAATTTGATTAGTTTTATTTATAAAATGATTAAAGATAAATAATATTTGGTTCTTGTTTGTATTATACTGAACCAAGAACTAGTGAGTCTGTGAGATATGGGTGCTGCTTATTTTTATTCATTTTTTTTTACATCTGGTTTCTTCTCAGGCACTACACATTGTAAGTCATGCACAAAGTCTATTCAGGTTCTTTCTGTTTCATTGATATCATAATCAAAAATCTACTTTCAAATGAGTATATCTTGAATGCAAAGTTTCTCAAAAATGTTCAAATGTGTGTGAAATCTTATGGGACTTAACTGCTAAGGTCATCAGTCCCTAAGCTTACACACTACTTAACCTAAACTATCCTAAGGACTCTAATCTTCGCCGGCACCAGCCGCACAGTCTGTGACTGCAGTGCAGTGTTTCTTTCAGTGTGTGTGTGTGTGTGTGTGTGTGTGTGTGTGTGTTGCAGCAGTCTGTGAGCTAAAATGAACGGTAAAGTAATTCCCAGTGCATCACAAGTGCCATCAACAACTCCACATCAGAAAAGAAATGTGCACTGTCCTACCTACTGGCATTTACTTCTTCCACACACTTTGCCCTCATATAAAATCAACACAATTAAAATGTGGTTCTTCCTCTTTTGAAATTATTTGATTGCTGGCAACCTTTCATACTAGCAGAAATTAGAAGGCTTCAGCATGACAATGCTTCATGTCTGAGCACTCCCACTAAATAATAATAATAATAATAATAATAATAATAATAATAATAATAAAGGCCCAGGAAAAGAATAGGCCTCCGGTATGTTCTGCCAGTCTTAAAAGGCGACGAAAAGAACAAACCACTAATAGGGTTAACCCCCCTTTTAGTGTGATTAGTTGGTTCAGGACAGAACTAATGAAGCCTCGGACAAGCGCTGTCATGGTGGTCAACGACGCTTGAACCCTGTGCCCGTCCACAATGGTAACGACACTGCTAGCCACACGGAAAATGATTTAAATCCAAATAGAGGTGTTTTGCTGGATATGCTTCCTGCAACCACACTAGAAGGAAAACAAAGACAGAGGATGAGATGGTCAGATGAAGTTAACAGACACCTCATGTTCTGTTATTACCAAGCAACAAACTTAGGAACCAACACAACTGGATACAGATCACAAGTATACACAACATTTATTACCAGATACCCAGAATTAAAATTTTTAACAGAACAACGACTAGCTGATCCGATCCGTGTAATAATCAAAAATAACAGGATAGCCCAGTCAGAATTAGAAAACATCGAACAACAAGTACAACAAATACTGGAACAAAATAATGTGCAATCAGAAGAAGAAGAAAATACAGTAGTGGACTCAAACATCCCAGAGCAAACAAACAAAGAACACCATGCATCAATTAAACAATCAGAGGAAAACGAAATCTTAAGACAGCCACCAGAACAAGCACAAATGGAACATGAAGTGACACACATGTTAGATATAGAAGAAAAATTTCAGCTGACATATATAGAATACAAAGACACAAATACAGACATTAGACCATTCTTGCATAGACCACCAAATAACCCACAAGTCGAAACAACAATAACAACTATCAACACAATCATACACAACAAAATAAATGAAAATACAACTATGGAAGAGATACAACTACTGACTTATATAAGAGCACTCACTACACTAAATATACACACTAGGCAGAGATCAGAACCAACCAAGACACAGAAGAAACCCACAAAACCAGCATGGCAACACAGGCTACAGATCAGAATAGAAAAACTGAGAAAAGACATCAGACAGCTAACACAATTTATAAGGAATGAAATGTCAGACAAAAAACGAAAAAGGTTAGGTACAATCTCACAACAAGAAGCGTTAGAGCAATTAGATGAAAAGAAGCAGAAATTACAGCCATTGGCCAAACAACTTAGAAGATACAAAAAAAGTGAAAATAGAAGGAAACAAAACCAAACATTCAACACAAACCAAAAGAAATTTTACCAGACAATAGATAACACACACATTAAAATAGACAATCCACCAAACATAACAGACATGGAACACTTCTGGAGCAACATATGGTCAAACCCGGTACAACATAACAGGCATGCACGGTGGATACAAGCAGAAACAGATACATACAAGATGATACCACAAATTCTGAAGTGATAATTTTACAACATGAAGTCAACCAAGCAATTAATTCTACTCACAATTGGAAAGCCCCTGAAAAGATAAAATAGCAAATTTATGGCTAAAGAAGTTCACCTCAACACATTCACATCCAACTAAATTATTTAACACGAATATAATAGAGGGAACCATTCCACTTGGGAAAAATATATCTAAAAACAAAGATGATGTGACTTACCGAACGAAAGTGCTGGCAGGTCGATAGACACACAAACAAACACAAACATACACATGAAATTCTATCTTTCGCAACCAATGGTTGCCTCGTCAGGAAAGAGGGAAAGACGAAAGGATGTGGGTTTTAAGGGAGAGGGTAAGGAGTCATTCCAATCCTGGGAGTGGAAAGACTTACCTTAGGGGGAAAAAAGGACGGGTATACACTCGCACACATACACATATCCATCCACACATATACAGACACAAGCATACATATTCAAAGACAAAGAGTTTGGGCAGAGATGTCAGTCGAGGTGGAAGTGCAGAGGCAAAGATGTTGTTGAATGACAGGTGAGGTATGAGCGGCGGCAAATTGAAATTAGCGGAGATTGAGGCCTGGCGGATAACAAGAAGAGAGGATATACTGAAGGGCAAGTTCCGATCTCCGGAGTTCTGACAGGTTGGTGTTAGTGGGAAGTATCCAGATAACCCGGACGGTGTAACACTGTGCCAAGATGTGCTGGCCGTGCACCAAGGCATGATTAGCCACAGGGTGATCCTCATTACCAACAAACAATGTCTGCCTGTGTCCATTCATGCAAATGGACAGTTTGTTGCTGGTCATTCCCACATAGAAAGCTTCACAGTGTAGGCAGGTCAGTTGGTAAATCATGTGGGTGCTTTCACACGTGGCTCTGCCTTTGATCGTGTACACCTTCCGGGTTACAGGACTGGAGTAGGTGGTGGTGGGAGGGTGCATGGGACAGGTTTTACACTGGGGGCGGTTACAAGGGTAGGGAAGGTAGTTTGGGGATTTCATAGGGATGAACTAAGAGGTTACGAAGGTTAGGCAGACGGCGGAAAGACACTCTTGGTGGAGTGGGGAGGATTTCATGAAGGATGGATCTCATTTCAGGGCAGGATTAGAGGAAGTCGTATCCCTGCTGGAGAGCCACATTCAGAGTCTGATCCAGTCACGGAAAGTATCCTGTCACAAGTGGGGCACTTTTGGGGTTCTTCTGTGGGAGGTTCTGGTATGGTCCAACTCCCCAAGACACTATCCAAATTGAACCCTGCCTGGAACAGTTCCGTCCTCCGTCACAGCGGGGCCCATCTCCTCTTCCTCAAAATCACCCTCTCCAAACCTTCCAGGAATTTCTGACTTCCAACATTGCCTCTCCATCCTTCTTAAAAAACCTCAATCCTACTCCCAACATCACCACCGCTGAAGCACAGGCTATCCGTGATCTGAAGGCTGACCGATCCATCGTCATTCTTCCGGCAGACAAGGGTTCCACGACCGTGGTACTTGATCGTCGGGAGTATGTGGCTGAGGGACTGCGTCAGCTTTCAAACACTACATACAAAGTTTGCCAAGTTAATCCCATTCCTGATGTCCAGGCAGAGCTTCAAGGAATCCTCAGAACCTTAGGCCCCCTACAAAACTTTTCACCTGACTCCATCAACCTCCTGACCCCACCAACACCCCGCACCCCTACCTTCTACCTTCTTCCTAAAATTCACAGACCCAATCATCCCGGCCGTCCCATTGCAGCTGGCTACCAAGCCCCCGCAGAACGTATCTCTGCCTACGTAGATCAACACCTTCAACCCATTACATGCAGTCTCCCATCCTTCATCAAAGACACCAACCACTTTCTCGAACGCCTGGAATCCCTACCCAGTCTGTTACCCCCGGAAACCATTCTTGTAACCATTGATGCCACTTCCTTATACACAAATATTCCGCACATCCAGGGCCTCGCTGCAATGGAGCACTTCCTTTCACGCCGATCACCTGCCACCCTTCCAAAAACCTCTTTCCTCATTACCTTAGCCAGCTTCATCCCGACCCACAACTTCTTCACTTTCAAAGGCCAGACATACCAACAATTAAAGGGAACAGCCATGGGCACCAGGATGGCCCCCTCGTACACCAACCTATTCATGGGTCACTTAGAGGAAGCCTTCTTGATTACCCAGGCCTGCCAAGCCAAAGTTTGGTACAGATTTATTGATGACATCTTCATGATCTGGACTCACAGTGAAGAAGAACTCCAGAATTTCCTCTCCAACCTCAATTCTTTGGTTCCATCAGATTCACCTGGTCCTACTCCAAATCCCATGCCACTTTCCTTGACGTTGACCTCCACCTGTCCAATGGCCAGCCTCACACGTCCGTCCACATCAAACCCACCAACAAGCAACAGTACCTCCATTATGACAGCTGCCACCCATTCCACATCAAACGGTCCCTTCCCTACAGCCTAGGTCTTCGTGGCAAACGAATCTGCTCCAGTCCGGAATCCCTGAACCATTACACCAACAACCTGAAAACAGCTTTCGCATCCCGCAACTACCCTTCCGACCTGGTACAGAAGCAAATAACCAGAGCCACTTCCTCATCTCCTCAAACCCAGAACCTCCAACAGAAGAACCCCAAAAGTGCCCCACTTGTGACAGGATACTTTCCGTGACTGGATCAGAGTCTGAATGTGGCTCTCCAGCAGGGATACGACTTCCTCAAATCCTGCCCTGAAATGAGATCCATCCTTCATGAAATCCTCCCCACTCCACCAAGAGTGTCTTTCCGCCGTCCACCTAACCTTCGTAACCTCTTAGTTCATCCCTATGAAATCCCCAAACCACCTTCCCTACCCTCTGGCTCCTACCCTTGTAACTGCCCCCACCGTAAAACCTGTCCCATGCACCCTCCCACCACCACCTACTCCAGTCCTGTAACCCGGAAGGGGTACACAATCAAAGGCAGAGCCACGTGTGAAAGCACCAACGTGATTTACCAACTGACCTGCCTACACTGTGAAGCTTTCTATGTGGGAATGACCAGCAACAAACTGTCCATTTGCATGAATGGACACAGGCAGACATTGTTTGTTGGTAATGAGGATAACCCTGTGGCTAAACATGCCTTGGTGCACGGCCAGCACATCTTGGCACAGTGTTACACCGTCCGGGTTATCTGGATACTTCCCACTAACACCAACCTGTCAGAACTCCGGAGATGGGAACTTGCCCTTCAGTATATCCTCTCTTCTCGTTATCCGCCAGGCCTCAATCTCCGCTAATTTCAATTTGCCGCCACTCATACTTCACCTGTCATTCAACAACATCTTTGCCTCTGCACTTCCACCTCGACTGACATCTCTGCCCAAACTCTTTGTCTTTGAATATGTCTGCTTGTGTCTGTATATGTGTGGATGGATATGTGTGTGTGTGCGCGAGTGTATACCCGTCCTTTTTTCCCCCTAAGGTAAGTCTTTCTGCTCCCGGGATTGGAATGACTCCTAACCCTCTCCCTTAAAACCCACATCCTTTCGTCTTTCCCTCTCCTTCCCTCTTTCCTGACGAGGCAACCGTTGGTTGCGAAAGCTTGAATTTCGTGTGTATGTTTGTGTTTGTTTGTGTGTCTATCGACCTGCCAGCACTTTCGTTCGGTAAGTCACATCATCTTTGTTTTTAGATATAAATTATTTAACAGTTACATTGCAGACCCATACACATTCGCTGATACACTTACGCATGGAATAACTTATCTGAAACCGAAAGATCAAACAGACACAGCAAACCCAGCAAAATATTGCCCCATAACATGCCTACCAACAATATACAAAATATTAACCTCAGTCATTACACAGAAATTAATGACACGTACAACACAGAACAAAATTGTGAATGAAGAACAAAAATGCTGCAGCAAAGGAGCACGAGGATGTAAGGAGCAACTGATAATAGTTGCAGAGGTGACATATCAAGCTAAAACTAAACAAAGGTCGCTACACTACTCATACATTGATTACCAAAAACTTTTGATAGTGTACCCCACTCATGGTTACTACAAATATTGGAAATATAGAAAGTAGATCCTAAATTGATACAGTTCCTAAACATAGTAATGAAAAACTGGAAAACCATACTTAATATCCAAACAAATTCAAATATTATCACATCACATACAGATTAAGCGTGGAATATACAAAGGAGACTCATTAAGTCCTTTCTGGTTCTGCCTTGCTCTGAACCCACTGTCCAACATGCTAAATAATACAAATTATGGATACAATATTACCGGAACATACCCGCACAAAATCATACATTTGCTATACATGGATGATCTAAAACTACTGGCAGCAACAAATCAACTACTCAACCAATTACTAACGATAACAGAAGTATTCAGCAATGATATAAATATGGCTTTTGGAACAGACAAATGTAAGAAAAATAATATAGTCAAGGGAAAACACACTAAACAGGAAGATTACGTATTGGATAACCACAGCGACTGCATAGAAGCGATGGAAAAAACAGATGCCTATAAATATCTAGGATACAGACAAAAAATAGGAATAGATAATACAAATATTAAAGAAGAACTAAAAGAAAAATATAGACAAAGACTAACAAAAATACTGAAAACAGAATTGACAGCAAGAAACAAGACAAAAGCTATAAATATTTATGCTATACCTTTATTGACCTACTCATTTGGAGTAGTGAAATGGAGTAACACAGACCTAGAAGCACTCAATACACTTACACGATCACAATGCCACAAATATAGAATACATCACATACATTCAGCAACTGAAAGATTCACATTAAGCAGAAAGGAAGGAGGAAGGGGATTTATCGACATAAAAAACCTACATTATGGACAGGTAGACAATTTAAGAAAATTCTTTCTAGAACGAGGAGAAACTAGCAAAATACACAAAGCAATCACTCATATAAATACATCAGCTACCTTCTGCAACCCTTTAGATCACATAACATCAACAGATACGAAGAAAGTAAATTGGAAAAAGAAAACACTACATGGCAAGCACTCGTATCATCTAACACAGCCACACATCGATCAAGACGCATCCAACATGTGGCTAAGAAAAGGCAATATATACAGTGAGACGGAAGGATTCATGATTGCAATACAGGATCGAACAATAAACACCAGACATTACAGCAAGCATATTATTAAAGATCCCAATACCAAAACAGAAAGATTAAGAAAAGGCAAACCTACGTTTCTAGCATTTGTAGACTTAGAGAAAGCTTTTGACAACGTTAACTGGAATACTCTCTTTCAAATTCTGAAGGTAGCAGGGGTAAAATACAGGGAGCGAAAGGCTATTTACAATTTGTACAGAAACCAGATGGCAGTTATAAGAGTCGAGGGGCATGAAAGGGAAGCAGTGGTTTGGAAAGGAGTGAGACAGGGTTGTAGCCTCTCCCCGATGTTATTCAATCTGTATATTGAGCAAGCAGTAAAGGAAACAAAAGACAAATTCGGAGTAGGTATTAAAATTCATGGAGAAGAAGTCAAAACTTTGAGGTTCGCCGATGACATTGTAATTCTGTCAGAGACAGCAAAGGACTTGGAAGAGCAGTTGAACGGAATGGACAGTGTCTTGAAAGGAGGATATAAGATGAACATCAACAAAAGCAAAACGAGGATAATGGAATGTAGTCAAATTAAATCGGGTGATGCTGAGGGGATTAGATTAGGAAATGAGACACTTAAAGTAGTAAAGGAGTTTTGCTATTTAGGGAGTAAAATAACTGATGATGGTCGAAGTAGAGAGGACAAAAATGTAGACTGGCAATGGCAAGGAAAGCGTTTCTGAAGAAGAGAAATTTGTTAACATCGAGTATAGATTTAAGTGTCAGGAAGTCGTTTCTGAAAGTATTTGTATGGAGTGTAGCCATGTATGGAAGTGAAACATGGACGATAACCAGTTTGGACAAGAAGAGAATAGAAGCTTTCGAAGTGTGGTGCTACAGAAGAATGCTGAAGATTAGGTGGGTAGATCTCGTAACTAATGAGGAGGTATTGAATAGGATTGGGGAGAAGAGAAGTTTGTGGCACAACTTGACTAGAAGAAGGGATCGGTTGGTAGGACATGTTCTGAGGCATCAAGGGATCAGAAATTTAGCATTGGAGGGCAGTGTGAAGGGTAAAAATCGTAGAGGGAGACCAAGAGATCAATACACTAAGCAGATTCAGAAGGATGTAGGTTGCAGTAGGTACTGGGAGATGAAGAAGCTTGCACAGGATAGAGTAGCATGGAGAGCTGCATCAAACCAGTCTCAGGACTGTAGACCACAACAACAACCAAAACAGATAAATGCAGACTTTGAAAACAACAAATAGAAACAGTAGATCACATCACAAGCAGATGTACAATACTAGCAAACACAGAATACCCCAGAAGACATGACAGTGTAGCAAAAATAATACACCAACAGCTTGCCTTACGACATAAACTTATAAAACAACACGTTCCCCCATACAAGTATGCACCACAAAATGTACTGGAGAATGATGAACACAAATTATACTGGAACAGAACCATTATAACAGATAAAACACCACAACATAACTAACCTGACATCATACTCACCAATAAAAAGAAGAGATTAACACAACTAATCGAAATATCCATATCCAATACAACAAATATACAAAAGAAAACAGGAGAAAAAATTGAAAAATACATCCAACTGGCTGAGGAAGTCAATGACATGTGGCATCAGGATAAAGTTGACATTATACCAATTATACTATCCACTACAGGAGTCATACCACACAATATCCACCAGTACATCAATGCAATACAGCTACATCCAAACTTATATATACAACTACAGAAATCCGTAATTATTGATACATGTTCAATTACCCGAAAGTTCCTAAATGCAATATAACATATACCGTACAGTTAAAAGGAAGTCACGCTCAATCAAGGTTCGCGTCACTTTCCATCTTTGACCAGACGTGGCGTCTGAGAGGGGAGAGAAATAATAATAACTTGTAGATCACTGCAGTAGCCATTACAATGTTACCAGTGGAAGCTGCTGTGTCAGAGCACAAGAGCCTGTGAGCACCATAACTTTTGACACCTACTGGATTTATTGGTTTCTTTCATTTCTGAATGCTGTTAAAATGTAATGTATATGCAGTAATCTGAAATACACGGCACTAAGTCTACCGCGCTGTGCTGGGTTACTCCTCTAGATGTGGTGGAAACTGGCATCAGGATCGCGAGCTCACCTTCACTTGTGCAATTTTAAGGCGCTTCTGCACATGCACAACTGGCGTGATGTAATTGCCTTATGGGCCAAATAGATACAAATTTGATAAACAACGTGTAGTGTTCCCAGCATGCACAGCTATACTCCATTCGGCGAGAGAAGAGCTCCGACAGTTGACGCGGCTTCGGCGCACTTGCTTCGCGCATCCACGACGGACGATCGGATCGTGAGCTTTTGTTTACGTCACCATGGCAACGCCCCAGTGTTGCCGTACTGCTGGCCGGACCACAGATTTCATTCAGTTGTGCCTCGTGCTACATTCAGGTTTGTATGTACACGTGTGCATGCTGCTACATCTGTGAGTCTTGCCGTATAAGTGCAAAAGTGTGTATAAGGGGAAAATGGCTTTTGGGAAAGGAGCTATGCTGAAATTCTAAGCACACGAATTTATATACAGATTGCGTGTTTACTTTGAAAGGGTCATTGGTGGGTCTTTTATTATCAGTGAGAAAATTGGTTGACTGAAAGGCAGAAGCATTGCACATCTCTGCAGCAACAGTGAAGAGAGTTACAAATGATGAAGAAGCTGCCAATTCAGCTGCGAGCCCTGTTATTGGGACGCCTGGAAACTCCAGGAAGAGATCGTGTCGTGTGACTGAAACAGACAACTTTGTCGAAAGTGCTATCAGGCAACACATATACGCGTACTACAGCAGGAAGGAGAATTCGAAACTTAAAAAGTTGATGGCATCACTGTCGGACAGTGGTTTGTTCGCAGGCAGAACGACAAGTCTCTCCATTGTTCTGAAAAAAAAAAAAAGGCTTCCATTGGAAAAAGTTCTCAGTACCAAAGGTATTAACGGAATGCGGAGACACTGTAGCACGGAGATATCGTTTCCTCTGGGAGTTGCTAGCAGTCAAGCTGGAAAATGTAATATGGATGGACGAAACGTGGGTCAATGTGCGTCACGCACGTTCTGTCACAAGGACAGACGACACGCGCCACGGAACTATGTGTGTACCAACTGGTAAGGGAGGGTGACTAATTATATGCCATGCTGGCTCTATGAACGGTTTTGTGCCCAGTGCTATGATGATGTTTCAGTCAATAAAATCTCTCAACTACCATGAGGAGATGAATTCAGATACATTCAAAGACTGGTTTGTTACTCGTTTGCTACAAAATATCAGTTCTGGTAGTGTTTTTGTAATGGACAACGTGCCATACCATTTGTATAATTAGATAAGGCACCAACAGCTGCTGCAAGGAGAGGCAGAGTAGTCAGCTGGTTGAAAGATAATAAAACGGGCTTCAAACAGAATATGTGGAAAGCGGAACGTCTGGAAGTAGTCAAATTATACAAGCCACAGAAAACGCATTATGTGATTGATACGTTAGCAGATAACCACGGCTACAAAGTTATTTGTCTTCCACCATACCACTGCCATTACAACGCAACTGAACTCATCTCAGCTCAAATAAAAATAGATGTTGCGGAGCGAAAAAAAACCTTTACACTGGGTGACACAGAGAGGCTGGTAAACGAGGCTGTCATATGAATAACACCAGAAAACTGGAAGAATGTCATGAACCAGGTTTAGGAGATGGGTAGGGTTTGGGAAAGCCATCCAGAACACTGGGTCTGGGGAGACTTACCAGATGGATGAGAAGGAAGAAGTCTTTCCTCCTTCTGGTTCAATCTACGTTATACTGGGAAGAGAGGGCTGTGTATGTGTAAGGAGATCTTGGCTGCGTCACATTTTAACAACCACCTTACAATTTTTTGACCTCTGATTTCTTTTTCTACATCTGGGCAATTTGAGGGGACTGATTTGTTAGATTTGGTTTTTGTTGGGTTGCTTACATTGGTCAGTAAGAGATCTTTGCCTTCTTCACAGTCCAAAAGTTTATTAAATACTTCTGTCATGGTTTCAGCATTTTCTTTGTTACTGTGTGAGTGTCTTCTAGTTTTATCCTTAAATATTACCGTAGGTAGTTCATACTATTGCAATTAATTCCCAAGGATTTTGTAGAATCTCCTGGAATTTTTGTGATTTGGAGGTTTATGGTTCTTTTTAATTTAATGATTTGTTTTATTTGGTGGTACTTCTCATTTTTAATCAGCTGATGTAGGTTGTATCTAATTTTCTTCAAAGGTGTAAATTTGATATTAATTTCAGCTATGCAGTGGTCTGAACCAGTGTCTTCTCCTCTCATTGAAGACGTAATGTAATTTTGTAGATTCAGATCTACTCAATAACTGGTGGCAGGAGAAAAGATATACAAAGATTATAGAAATGTGCGAGATTTTGGAGGCAGTGGCTCCATCTTCTTGTAGAAGGATTGAAGAGGAAAGAAGAGGGGCGAAGGAAAAGGACTGGTTAGGTTTAGGGGATGGGTAGGTTTTGCGAAAGGCACCCAAAAACTGTGTCTGGGGAGACCTACCACATGGATGAGAAGAAAGAAGTCTTTCCTTCATCTGGTTCAATGTATGTTGTACTGGGAAGAGAGAGCTGTGTTTAATGCAGAGAACTAGCTGTAATCAAGACCTTAAAATTGCCCATGGACAATATTGTAAATAACTTGACCCAGTTATCAAAAGATAACTTTTAATAATGGATTAAAGCACTTGATCCTTCAATTACCAAATGTGGAGCACTGTTACCCACGAAACAAATGACATGTAAAACAAATGACGATCAACTCCCTAATGGCAATAGCTGAAGGATACCACTTTTCTTGCTGTTCATCTTATACACTCTTTTAGAGACACTATTTCTTCCATTCAACTTACCCTCCAAGTCCTTTGCCAACAGTGACAGAACTACACTGTCATTGGCAACCCTTAAAGCTGTAATTTCTTATTCATGAACTGTAAAATCATGTCGAAACTTTTCTTGGTGTCCTTGACATATTGCTCAGTGCACAGATTGAATGACATGGTGAATAGGCTACAACCCTGTCTCAGTCCCTTCTCAGCCACTGTTCTACTTTCGTGCCCTTTGCCTCTTACACTTGCAGTTGTAGGTTATGATCCATCTGTCCATTTTATGTCTAACAACATACGAAATCCAGAGTATTTATGACTGAAAAATACTATCAGGAATTGTATACAGAAGTAGTGAATAGATAGTAAAACATGACCTCAAGAAAGATCAGATAAGATTTAGGAGTAAGGTAAGAACACAAGAAGCAATACTGAATTATTTTGTAAATGAATGGGAATATTAAGAAAATACACACATCCATTTTTTGACAACATTGAGTTAGGTATGGTTTTGTGCTTTAAGGATGTAGCCTGATAAAGATGTATAAAAATCCCATATGTTCTGATACTTTTTGTATTGTTATGCAGTCATTGTTATCACTTTCACTGAAGATAGTGCCCACAGGTACAAAAGATTGGGGCTCACACAAAATTTAATATTGTCAGCACAATTTTAAGAAGGGCAAATAATCATTATTGCCTCATTCTCATTGATTAATCTCTATTGTCATTGGTGATAAAATGTCAGACAGTCATAATGTTAGTGACAAATGTCAGGGAGTGATGAAGAAAGAAAGAATGTAGTGGAGCTCCCAAAACATGTAGCCATAAAGCGAGCAGAGTGAAAAATGAAGCTTGTATAAATTGGACAGGGAACAGAGTTCAACCAAAACGTCATGGTTCTAACAGCATGTGAGTTCTAACCTGAAATGTAGTATTATTTCAGAATTAAAGTTTGACTACCACAGTGAACATTACAATTTAAAACATTAAGTTCAGCTGAATATGTCATTCTGTTTCCACTTGTCAGATGAAAGACATGACAAGATAACAGAGGGCAGCACAATGGATCAAAAAATGAACAGGATGGAATCATTCAAAGCCTCATAGAAGTAAAACAAGTGGCAAGGAAGAAGCCTAGAAGTGATAAGGAATTTAGATGGAAGAAACCAAAATTGCAGTCATGCATTTATCGATTATCAAGGTCTGAAAAATAGATTCAGTTTTCGAAAACAGCCTTCCAAATTGTTGGTAGTGTCAGCAATGGCTGAGGAAGGCAATATGTTGAAAGAAGGTAAATCTCCAAGAGATAAGAGGGGAAAACATGAAATGTATTCACAGTTGTGAATATGGACAACCATCGGCTGTATGATGGAATGACGACAATGAAAATTTGTGCCATACTCGGACTCGAATCCAGATAACCCACTTATTAAGAGGAAGCATATCCGAAGGGACATTGTATCGTAATTCAGATTAACACAGGTGCCGGAGTACTGCAAGAGGGGAAAATGACATACTGGCAGTGCAAAACCAGTGGCTTAAGAAGTGGAAATGAAAAATCACATCAAATCATTTCCAGTCCAGAAAGCACATTATGCCAATGAAGAATGGGATTATCTTGACCATAAACATGTGAAGATTATGCGGCAGATGTTAAAAACTTTTAAACCGGATATTCAAGTTGATTATAAATTTTATCTGAAAATTAAGCATGGACATTTTAATTTAAAATTTGGGCAACCACAAGTGTCTGCGAGCAGTACATGTGAAGAGCCTTGGTTGGGTACATATGAAAAGTCCATCTCTGAATGATGCTGCTAAAAGTCCAGCAAAGCTGTGATAATAGTGCACAAGAAATTACACCCAGTTACAGCAAAAACTGACACTGATTCTACCATTGCAGGCCTCTCGTTTGATATAATGCCGAATTTACAATTACCTCAGATACAAAGACAACTTACATTTCACTTGTGGCAGCTTTCATTAATTCTTTTAATGCACACAAATTACAGTGTGGAACAGCCAGGTTTTTATCTGTATCATGAAGGAACATCACGAAAAAGCCCTGATGAAGCCTGTTCATTTCTTTTTAATTATATAAATGAAAATGGTGGACAACGTGTTAAAGACTTTCACTCATTCTCTGACTGTTGTGGAGGCCAAAATAAAAACCATTCAATGGTGAGGTTTGTTTAATGCTTGTGGCACAGGGAATGTTTCAGTTCATCACCCATTACTTTCCAACTGGAGGGTAGTCCTACCTTGCACATGATAGGCATATCAACAAACAAAAAGGAAAATTAGCAAGGTGGATAGGATATATGTTCTGAAAGAATATGCAGAATTAATAACTGAATCCCGCACAAAGAGGAATTTTGTAGTGAAAATATCAAAAACAGAAGAGGTTCCAAATTTTAAGGAGTGGTGGCCAAAATTCCATAGAAATACTAATATTTCTTTTGAAAGGAAAGGAAGGGCTTCACACAGAAACTAACAGCTCTTTTATGTAACACAATTTGTGCAGTTCTGTTGTTCACAAGACACTCGTGGTGTTAAAGTTAAGCCATTCATTGATGTCGCAGAATAGCACACATTCCAACTTACTGATCAAACTGCAGTTCTACCAAGCCCTGTAAATCAGGCTCAATTGGGCTCATGTAATGATAAATGAGACGAACATGCACCATCTAAGGCGATTTCTAGAATTCCTCCCAAAACAAGACTCATAAAGAACTTCTATTCTAACATATACAATTGGCCATATGTCAAAGAATGAACCATGAGTGGAGTATAATGCGAAAGACAATGGGAATTAGCCATAATTTACTTGATTTTTGCCAATATTACAATAAACTGAGTTACGAATTCATTTATGTGCATTTATTGCACTGTATTCAAGAAGGCCATATGTTCACTTAATAGACTTTAACAGAACGTCAAGAAAATATATTACGTTTACCAGTAGAGCATTTGCATTCATCCCTCCATAGAATAATGCTAGTGTTCACTGCAATTAGTCTGTGTTTGCTCCGCTCTACAGGCACTGCAGAGCAGACGGCGACAGGAGATGGAGTCTGAAAGGCTCGCCATGGTTTTCCCGGGAGCGCGCCGCGCTGACATCTATCGGCGACGCCAAGCAACGGGGCCTTCAACCGACGGCCGATTATTCGATGTCGAAATAAGAAGCTTAACAGGAAATAGTTGAAATAACAAAAACCTCCTTATCTACTGCAATTGAATATGTTTAGTTTCTTAACAGAGGTGGTAAACTCATCGGTGTCTCTTTTTTATTTGCAAAGACAATTTTTCATACTCAGCCATATTTGTGGTGACATGTTGGTTAAAAATGAGGAAAAAAAATTGACTAGGATAGGCAATTAAATGTTCATATGTATAATTTTTGGAGGGTTTGTGCCGTTGTGCGCGAACCGGCAAAAAGATTGTTAATGTTATGAGGTGTGAAGCGGTGAGGGGTGTTAGTCAAAATTACGTATATGTAAGTACACGGTTTTATTTTAATGTGTTGAATGCACTAGATAGTAGTGATGGGCTAAACTGCGATTTTCCGATATCAGTGATTTCTGTGAATGCTACTTTTCAGTATCTGTTATTCTTAACTGTGATTTGTCGCAGTTAAGAGTCGCAGTTAAGGAACATAGGTCGTGTATCCCTCCGCCACTGCTATTTCTGCTACTTCCGCGATTTCTGCTACTTACCACCGTATGAAAAAGTTACATCTGTCAACACAGAGAAAATTGCATCTCAACAAACCTGTCATTGGCAAGTATGTTTTACGTTTTTTCTTCCGTTTGCATTAATTTTGTAGTAAAGAAACAACTGTGAAAATATTAATAGTGTAATTAATATGTAAGTAGCCGTACAGTACGGTAATCGTTCGTATTTAGAAAATGAATTCTAACATATTGTTATGTTCACAGGTACCTGAACTACATTTCAGTCACTCAGTAAAGTGATAACTCAAAATATCATTGTCAACAGATCTGAAGAAATTGCCACTGCGTCTTTAGACCGTTTTCGTCAGACGAGAGGTTAGTTTCAAAGCGTTTCGATGGACTTAATTACTTCAGTGAGATCGTTCTTGCAAATGTGATATTCATTATAGCAAATATTAGCAATCTACTCTGTCAATTATATTGCTAGTAATTAATGACAGCAAAAATTGTTTAATAATCCTTGTGTTTTTGCAGACACAGTTCTGACTCTGATTACTGGTTGCTGTACGTATCTATCCACGTCAAGGCTGTTGGGAGAGACTCGTGAAGATTCAAGACAGCTCTTAGAGGATTTGCAGTTTAAAAGTGAAATAATTGTGAAATAAGTGTGTGAATGATTAAACTGTGTTTTATTGAAGTTGTTGTGCGATTTTAAAGGAATAATAAATGTCAAATACAGTGAGTGAATAATAAAAATCTCATTTTCCACATGTTTAAGCCGTCCTATACCCATATAATTTTCCACCACTTACTTATTGGCAAACACTTGTTGGAGAGTGACATGCCGCCCCCCCCCCCCCCCTTTCTCCACAATCTTGGTGTGACACTGACCTGTAACATATCCCGAAGTCTACAATATGCATTTTGAGGCTGTTGATATGAAAGTGGGAAGTACAGATCCTCCAGTTAAATCAGGAATAGCTTAAGTGCATTACTTGAAAGTAACACAGGAAAAGCTTACTTATGTAGGTGGTAGTAGTGTCGGCAAAAAGTTCTTGTGTGTGAAGTTGCCATGTAGAACACCAGGTGTAAAACTTTTCTCCCGAGTCTTGAACTGTGTCGGAACAAAAGTGAGGCATTCATATGACTGTTTTCATTTCTCTACACTTATACAGATGACTGAGTTCTGTTGTGTTAACATTGCAAAGTCCTGTAGGTATGTGGAGTATTAACCAAAACTGTCATATTGGAAGCAGAATCAAACACATTTGTTACGTTACTTGATATTTTCAGGAGAAAAAGGCAATGTCGCTTCTTATTAATATAATACATTCAGAGTCACAGCAGTATTTGACCAACCATAACTGATGCTGAATGTGCATGTCGTCATATAATATGAAGGGCTTATTTCAATAGTGGTAAAAGTCCATTACCTCCACTTTTCTGTCTATAATGCTTCTGAAATTAGTGATCCAAACAAACATAAATAAAGGTTCGTCTCTAGCAAGAAGCCATATGCTTGAATATTTCTGGTATCTCAACTGCAGATTTTTCAGCGCTCATTTAACTTTACAACTCTGTATCTCAAAATGAACAAAAATGGACTTGTACCACTATTGAAATAAGCCCTTCATATGCACACACAGCACATCGATCTCGTGAGGCACAAGGCTCTCATAACGAAGTACGTACGTCGGTCAACAGATGACACTAGGAAAAGTATGTTAACTGCGCTTTTTAGTTGCTACTTGCGACTCTTAGTTGCGATTTGTCACAGAAATCGCGGTTTGACTCGGTAGCGAATAGCGTAGTATGAACTTTGCTGAACAGATGGCAGTGCTAACTGCGCTTTTTAGTTGCTACTTGCGATTCTTAGTTGCGACTTGTCACGGAAATCGCAGTTGGACTCAATAGTGTATCGCAGAGATGGGCGTTGTACGAACTTTGACCCACAGATGGCACTGTTAACCGCGCTTTCTAGTTGCTACTTGCGACTCTTAGTTGCGACTTGTCACGGAAATCGCAGTTAGACTTGATACCGTATCGCAGAGATGGACGTAGTACGAACTTTGGCCAACAGATGGCACTGTTAACCGCGCTTTTTAGTTGCTACTTGCGACTCTTAGATGCGACTTGTCACGGAAATCGCAGTTAGACTCGATACCGTATCGCAGAGATGGACGTAGTACGAACTTTGGCCAACAGATGGCACTGTTAACTGCGCTTTTTAGTTGCTACTTGCGACTCTTAGTTGCGACTTGTCACGGAAATCGCAGTTGGACTCCATAGCGTACCGCAGAGATGGACGTAGTACGAACTTTGCCCAACAGATGCCACTGTTAACCGCGCTTTTTAGTTGCTACTTGCGACTCTTAGTTGCGACTTGTCACTGAAATCGCAGAAAGCAGTGCTAAATTCGACCAATAGATGGCTCACGTCTGTGAATGTTAAATACTACTTGCGACTGCTAACTGTGACTGAAATCGCAGTTAGATTCTGTAAAGTTGCTACTGTGATATCTGTGACTTCTCAGTCACTGTGATTTCTAACAGATACGCGATTTCCTGCCCACCACTACTAGAGAGCTTCCCATTTCTTTCCAGCTACCATGCATGGAGAGCTGCATCGAGCCAGCACCTGGACTGAAGACGCCGACAACAAACAGGCGTCTAAAGCTAGCGACATGAGGGATGCTCAACTACCGGACCTACCGATAGATGGGCGTAGCGCGTGCCGGCAAGAGATCGTATCATTGAGTGTCTGCCATATCTGACTTTGGCAAAAAACAAAGTGTCAAAACACGGATGAAAATGTTTTTCGTTCTGCGCCCTCATAAGTATTTTATATTGGATGTTCTAGATATCTACACATCAACATAATGAAGTGTTTCTAATCTAGCGAGAAAAAACGGTGACAGTTCTGCTATGAAATTCCTAAATTCGAGTGTGTTTTGAAAGTTTGACGAGCTGACGTGACAGTGAAGACGTCTCTTGAAAAAAAGTTGACATCTTTTGCTTAGGGGTATCTTTGCTGACAACAGAAATTACAACGGAACTATTAAAGTATTACTTACGTATAAACGGAAAAAATCGTTATTTTTTCTTTATCTGAAGTGATGCATTACCAATGTGCATATATGCTGACACTGTAATTGCAACATGCACTTACGAATTTGGCTCTGTGTTTGATCAGTAATTTAAATGCCATGATTTTATTAACGCCTGTATATGACATGGTGTATTTAAACTGAGTGATATGGTAGAAGCACCAGTTTTTAACAGTGCTTCAGTCTTTGATACGAGACAAGAAATACATTTAAATGAGACAAACACAAAGCCCAACGTTAAGGCTCCTCGTAAATGCATGACTTGTATCATTTGGAAGTTAAGTGTAGTAATAATATTATATTGGACTGATCCATGATGATGTAGGAAGTGAAGGAACTTGTTGAAAATAACCTCGATCACAGCTGTTAATTTTAAGGTTGGGGTGTCTTAAAACTGCAATTTTCCAGTCTGACACCCAAACAATTTTAAAATTGAATTCAAAACATGTCAGTGAGCAAAATTAATTACACTTTGAATTACAACCATAGAATTCTATTTCTGTGAATCTTGGTTCCAGTCTTTGACATGGTGTCAATCACTGGAATGACTGGTTGTCATGATACGGCCCAAGCAATAAACAAACCTGAAAGTGGAAGCTGCAGAAGCTGGCCAGACAGGCACCCCAATGGATGCTACAATCTGTGTGAGACAAGGGTGACATTATATTGCAAATTTAGTGTAAAAAGTTCCATATTATCTGAATTTGTCCTATACTGACACGACATTCTAGTCCAGTCGATTTTCGTATCTTCAAAAGTACTCTAGCCAATACCAGTGGCACAAAGGTAGTGCCACATTACAAACTATCTGGTAACAACAGAAGTATTGGTGGACAATGTACAGTAAATAATATGTAACAACCTGAGAAATTCAAAATTGGTTTGAAGAAATAGAACAATATTTGGATAGAGAGTAACATTTTGAAAATAACAAATGATGCAAGTAGAGTTTTCAGTTTTTATGAAAGCTCGCTTAAATTTTTTTCCCCCTCTCCCTTTTCGATTATCAAGGGAAAAATGTGATAACATAAAAGTGCAAGAAAGTTGTGTACAATGTTGGAAATGATGAAAAAGAAAATCTCATTATGCTTCCTCCTCCATGTGAAGAGTATTCCTGTAATAATAGCTAATAGCATACCAAGAACATGAGGGTGTCACAGTGGAGATTTGTTTTCTGGTACAGACATGTGATACAACTATTCCACAGCAAAACGTACTTTCAATAGGTGTGGTACCAGTGCACTCCCATAGGATAACAGAATATTATGTCCTGCAGGAATCACATTGGGTACACCACATACAGCATAAACTGTACAGCAACTACAATGCTTTGTGAGCAAGAAATAACAGTCAGTATCTTTAATTTTAACATAACTTTTGACTCCCATAATTATCTGCTTATACGTGTGCTTGTACTACAGGTTATTGGTAAGGCAAATACTAATTGAATAGGTCTTCACGCTTTTAATACTTAGCAGAAATTCTGAAAAAAGTAAATTGTTTTATTACTGTATCACCTCTATGGTGAATTAAGAGGTACTGACTGGTTTCTTTGAACATTTAATAGAAGCCTTCTTTTTTACCTGCTATTGATAAAGAGCCATTCCAAGTTCTGTACAGAACAATTTCTCGCATTTTTCATGAGGTTTGTTATTCTGTACACTAATATCTCTTCTTCTAAATGGTAAATAATGCATTCAGACAGTGCTGGTATTAAAGGTAATTCATGAAATAAACTATATTTAAACCAGAAAATTAAAGGTTCCACATGGCACATGAAAAGTACCTTGCTACACACGTGTATGTACAGATTCCAAAATGTCTGTGAATTTGAGTTACAAACTTTTTTAAATAGAAATATGAAGATCACAATACTTTGGGTCTGCAATAACTCAAACGTAAAATACTTTAGTTCCCTATGGGAAACTTTGTTCTTTACGTGACTCGTGCAACTGCTTTCACTCTTAATGGAAAACTAAATGGCTTATGTTAAAGTTAACTAGCAAAAAGTGTAACCATTGTTACATAATTTCTGTGAAGTAAGATTCCTTAATGTTATTTCCTTCCTTTGTCATCATAACTTGATAATTTCAGTTCCGTATAGGACATATGAACTAACAAAATGAAATGCTTTTATTACTATGAGCAAACAAAATCTTTTTAACATGTAGTACACAGTTCAAATCAGCAAAAAGTGTAACTGTATAATTAAGGTAAATGTTGATGAAAATCAGGCATGTAACATGAATACTGAAATTTCCTAGATTTCCACGTGTACCTGTAATCACTGTATTATGTACTTTGTAGTGCTAGAAAGATAATTCTATATGATTATTTACATTCTCTCTCCCCCCCCTCAACACAGGAAAATATAATAGAAAGACATCCTAGCAAAATAAAGACAAAATTCAGAAAATTAGGTTTTGCCTGACTCAGGCCCCCTTATTCTAGAATGGTTATAAAGTAATAAGAATGTTTATGATCAACTGGAACATTGTGTTCATTATAGGAAGTATTAAAACAAGAATTAACAGAGTAACAGTTTTATTGCTCTTATGTTGCAGAGTATCCACAAACATTACTGTTTGAAACATAGGGCCCCCGCATACTCCATTAGATCACACCCATCCTGTGATTAAACTGTTTTCTTAAAGTGAAAAATTCAAGTTAACATAATTATTGAGGGAAATATTTTCTCACACTGAAAGCCATCTGTCAAAAAAGTCTCAGAACATTTTTTTTTCATTAATTTCACACAAATCACCCATTTTTAATGCAAGTGCATATTTTGTAACACCAAACATCTTAAAATAAGCTTATATAATAAACAATTATAATTTTTTTACAATATGTACACAGGACGTAAAGACTTAATTTTACTTAAATGATATTCATATTTTAAGGTTCATCATTACACAACAACAACTCTATGGACAAAATAGTTTTAAAAAATCTGTCAAAATGTCACACCCATCTGCATAGAATGTCCCGTTACATAATGTTTCCAATTTGAGCACTATACATGATTAAACAATATGAGTTTATTTAACTTCTGCCTTATACTTGATTTGTTGTTTAAAATTTTCTCAGCAGGCTTTTTTTCCACATGTTTTTAAGCGTATTCAGGAGTATAGGGATTCAATCTTACAAACAAGTTGAGTCTAATGTAAGTCCTCAATCCTAATTTCATAATGGTAATCATGACCAAGAGCAGGAAATGGGTAATCTACAAATTTATTTTTAACACAATGCAAAATCTTGGCGTGTGTATATATCTGTCGCATATCCCCAGCAATCACAAACATCTGAAACAGTTTCTGAGTATTCTACAACAGAGTACACGCAGTCACTTGTTTTAACCAGTTTTCCCCGGTTAACAAAATTTACAAATGCATTTTTATTGGCCATATTGGGAAAAGCATAGAGAGAATCACATTCTAATGCAGATTTAACTACTGGTGGCTTCAGTATGTGAAGACAGTCTTTGCATGTGATCTGCCTTGAAAGGCGCAATGACACATACCCTGCAATATAGTAGAGTATGTTTTACTTGTGAAATGAGAACTTAATCTTATCATCAAGAAGTGCACACCACTCCTCTACTTCATTTTCTGCAGCACTTTCATCACTTTCTACTACATGCTTTCTTGCATGAAAATCATAAACAGGTGGCAAACAACACACATTAAAATTTGAGCAATTCCCATTCATTGCAGTGACACTGTTACCCAAGAGCAACTTTCTCATGGCACGTTTGAACTGGTATGCATTTGGATTGTTGTTCCAACCACATCTGGACCGAATGCAAGGAAAAAAAAGCTCTATGTGGTCTTGTGACAGTTTATATGTTAGCAAATACTTCAAAGGAGATTCAACACGAAGCATACTTGTCAGAGCTATGTGCATTACTGATTGCATGTTGAAAATTGTCCCAAAAGCAAAAGTATTTCTTGCATGGAGCAGCAATGGAACACCAATGATTTTTAAACTTTGATATAATTTTCAGTGTGTCTGAAAATACCAACGTGTTCACTGGGTGTTGTGTGATGTCCTTAAGTTAGTTAGGTTTAAGTAGTTCTAGGGGACTGATGACCATAGATGTTAAGTCCCATAGTGCTCAAAGCCATTTGAACCATTTTTTAAATTTTATTTTAAGTACCAAGCCAATCAGATATGTTGTCAAGTCTCAGGGGGCTCTTATACCCTTTACCTAATGGATTTCTGGAGTTCAGAATATCAAAAATCTTATCAATATTATACAAAAATTCTACTGTTGCTTCACTTCCTTTAATATTTGGATCACCAGCCCTCCTCAAAAACACTATACTATCTGCCACACTAGAACTCAAAGTCTGTGGAGCTAATGAAACATTCATTTTTCTATTTACATAACTTATATGTTGTCCTGATAGTTTGTTGGCAAATGTCATACCTTCTTCTTGTTGTACCTTGTTCAATTGCTCAATGAAATGCCATCTAATAATGCCAGTTGGAGACTCAATAGCAGATACTTCCGCTAGAGCATTTCTGGCAAACTTAATCATATGACTTGTCCAAGATACAATAAACATTGTAGCTTTTAAAATCACCCTTGGAAAAATTTAAAGTACAGCCAAGTGTACGTAAAGTGCTTATATTTACCTTGCAGCCATCACATATAACACACCAAACCCTAATGCCAGAACTATGCAGCCTCTCTAAAGTGGATTTTATCAGTGTGGCCTGATTATTTGCCTGTACACCGTTGATAAAGAAATATGCAATCTGGCATATAAATTTGCCTTTAATAGAGACAAGCATGAAAACCACAGCCTCAGATGCCTCTATTACTTCTTTTGGCACTTCCCCACCAAACTCTAAAAAACCTGTGTATTGCTTGGTTCCTTGGTCCCAAACTACTTGCTTCCTAATTGCCACACTGTCTACAATTAGACATGAATCGCTGAACTGGTCCCTTACAATTGGGTTCGAATCAACGTACTTAAAAACATCTTTTAAGAAGCCAGTTTCACAGTCGACACTTGCCACCCATTTGGAAATCGGGTCTAGTGCAGCAGGGGATACAACCCGTCGGCTTTGAACAATGACGTCATTCCTTAGTCATAGATCGTAATGTCTTCACTTCGAGGCATAGATAATAAAGCAGTTCTGTGTTCTAATAAGCACTATCATTAAAATAATTGAATGTTAACCTAAAAGCGATCGCTTGATATTCGGTGCATCATTAAATGTGTGATTTAATTAACTTAATTGTTTGTTTTTTATTCGTCCGGTACTTAATATTTTTCGTAATGATATTGAGGTAATGTGGATTGTGTTTTTTGGCTTTTTTTAAAAAAAATCTCACGAGATAGAATAAACTGATCCTACTTTATTCAGCAATCAATAAAAAAAACTAAACTAAAACATAACAGCTTTTGCTGTTATCTTTCCATTTCGTTTTTTACTGATTGCTTAATAAAGTAGGATCAGTTTATTCTATCTCGTGAGATTTTTTTTTTAAAAGCCAAAAAACACTATTGCTTAATAAAGTAGGATCAGTTTATTCTATCTCGTGACATTTTTTTTTTAAAAAAAGCCAAAAAACTCTTATTACGTACTGAAGGGAGCTAGAACACTAAGAAGAATCGCTTCTCGGCTTTTGACAAGATATTGCTTAATAAAGTAGGATCAGTTTATTCTATCTCGTGAGTTTTTTTTTTTAAGGCAAAAAACAGTTATTAGGTACTGAAGGGAGCTGCTTAATAAAGTAGGATCAGTTTATTCTATCTCGTGAGATTTTTTTTTTAAAGTCAAAAAACACTTATTACGTACTGAAAGGAGCTAGAACATTAAGAACAATCGCTTCTCGGCTTTTGACAAGATATTGCTTAATAAAGTAGGATCAGTTTATTCTATCTCGTGAGATTTTTTTTTTAAAAAAGTCAAAAAACACTTATGCTTTTGACAAGATCAATGTTTATCTCTCTCGCATTCCTTTGTTTCTCAACATTCTCCTCAGCTCTTTCATCTCTGTAATACATGCTCTCTGGCGACTTGTGACGTCATTGTTCAAAGCCGACGGGTTGTATCCCCTGCTGCACTAGTCCCTGGAAATCAATGATTTATGGGTCAGAGGCATTAATTTTTGCAGGTATTCATATGCTGCTGGTGAATAAAAGTACACAGTCACCGCAAACATATTCACATTTGTTGTGTATCTATTACCCTTTGATGAGAGAGAGTTGTCCACTAAATTGCACACTAATTCCACTTGTGTTCCTTTCTGATGATTGAGGAAGTTATGTAACTTCTCAGGAAGATGCTCCTTCTCCTTCAATGAACTTATGATGTTATCCATGGAAAACACTTTCTTCTCTCTTCTTCGAAGTTTTTCTCGGACACACTTCAGTTTACGTTTTCATTCGTGAACAATGTCTGAGAAAAAATTGCAAGTTTCGGTCGCCTTGTCTTCCATGTCTACTTTCGACTGTATACCACATGCAATTACTTGAGAACCAACTGCACTCTGAAATAAAGAAATAATTTCGTTATATATGATTGAAATAACTCAAGGCTTGATGAAAAAATATTATAAGAAAACTTTGGGGGTGTGAAAACATCCTTATACTACGTAACATTTTCGGCACAATTCGCAGCTTCTGCATTGGATAAATGGGACATGCTTTCCACGGAAGAATTCTCATTGACAACATTCTCCACGCAATCACTAGCTTCTGCAGAGGGCAAATCAAGCACGGATTCCAGGACAGAACGCTAAAAACAAAAATATGGAACTGTATTATAACATTACTTAGACCTATGTAGCCCATTTGTGTCCGTACGAAATAAATTCACAAAAGTCAAAAGCACAAACATAGCAAGGAAATTAATAAGCTACCTCAAATGGAGAAGCATCGTTGTCACTCAAAATCCCAACATGTCGTCGTGGCTGTTTATTTGGCGGCATCAAATGTGTCGGAAAGCCAAAAACTGATGGCACTGCTTCGGGTCTGAGACGTTTCTTCCATGTTCCAGGGCTCACTACGTAATCATCTTCTCGGAAAAGGTTTCCGCAAAGAAAACTGCAAGACGTAGGTTTAAAATCTTTCCGCGTCATGGAAGTAATCCACTTCTTTAGCAGCTCCGGGTGCTTCAGAGGAAACCTGTTCAAAAACATCGAATTAGCAAACGCACTAAGTCTGTATTGTTGTCGTATTGTATTGGTAGTCCTATTACCTGTGAAATGGTAAGTCACTTTCCTTACTCCATCGCTTCGTACAATTGAAAGCAGAACAAGAAATCACCAATTCGATAATCCGTAATTCCTTATACACCATACAGACCGAGAGAAACTTCTTGGCAAATTCAAATATGGCGGGCAATACAGACGATAGTGATCAGCTGGTAGAGCCATCTATCGGTAGGTCCGGTAGTTGAGCATCCCTCATTTCGCTAGATTTAGACGCCTGTCGACAAGAACAACAACCCTTGTTCTGAAGACGGTTGCTGCTACATATGTTATCTCTGGTCGTGTGATTGTTTTATAATGTTTTAAATTTGCAACTACAGACAGCCGTTTTTTGTTGTATGTTTTTTTGCTGATTTAATTTTCCTCAGTGAGGTTTTTTATTCTATTTTGCCATGTTCCTCATTTAGACTTCCAGTTATGATGTCACCTAAATATTTAAATTGATTTATCGATTTTGATTTCCTGTTCTTCCGCTGTATTTTTGTGGACCAGCTGGCATAATTTGTTTTTGCAAATGATATTCTGAGGCTGAGTATCTGTGCTATTTTTTAATGTTTTAACTACTTTAGTAGAGAGCGCGGAGCTGTTTCCAAGCCGCCCTCGCCGCTCCCGCCCGCGTCCCCACGTGATCACACGATTAGTCTCTGATTGGAGGATTGATTCCGCCAACGCGCCTTGCTAGTAGCGTACCCCCGTCAGCGCATCTGACCCGTGGGACTTGAGTCTGACCGAGGAGCACGTGGCAGGGCAGGAATGTGCCGACCATGGTCTTCCGGCCAGCACCTTACACCACAGTATGCCCAAGCCGGCTACGGCCGAACATTATGCATAAAAAATTTATTTAATAAAACTTTGTCGGCAATGATCCCTCTTGGGGGTCTCCTCCCTGCACACTCATTTCCAATCATTTGGAACCTTCCTCTAGAGACTTGCGGTACACGGCTGTTAGAAGGGAGGCAAGCTCTTTCGCGTACTCTGTGTAGAATTGAATTGGTATCCCGTCAGGTCCAGTGGACTTTCCTCTGTTGAGTGATTCCAGCTGCTTTTCTATTACTTGGACACTTATTTCGATGTCAGCCATTGTTCCGTTTGTGCGAGGATTTAGAGAAGGAACTGCAGTGCGGTCTTCCTCTGTGAAACAGCTTTGGAAACAGGTGTTTAGTATTCCAGCTTTACGCGTGTCATCCTCTGTTTCAATGCCATCATCATCCCGGAGTGTCTGGATATACTGTTTCGAGCCACTTACTGATTTAACGTAAGACCAGAACTTCCTAGGATTTTCTGTCAAGTCGGTACATAGAATTTTACTTTCAAATTCACTGAACGCTTCATCGTTTTGCTTCTGTTTGTCTGAGAGGTTTTGGCTGCGTTTAAACTTGGGAGTGAAGCTCTCTTTGCTTTCGCAGTAGTTTCCTAACTTGGTTGTTGAACCACGGTTGGTTTTTCCCATCCCTCACAGTTTTACTCGGCACGTACCTGTCTAAAACGCATTTTACGATTGCCTTAAACTTTTCCTATAAACACTCAACATTGTCAGTATCGGAACAGAAATTTTCGTTTTGATCTGTTAGGTAGACTGAAATCTGCCTTCTATTACTCTTGCTAAACAGATAAACCTTCCTCCCTTTTTTTATATTCCTATTAATTTCCATATTCAGGGATGCTGCAACGGCCTTATGATCACTGATTCCCTATTCTGCACTTACAGAGTCGAAAAGTTCGGGTCTGTTTGTTATCAGTAGGTCCAAGATGTTATCTCCATGAGTCGGTTCTCTGTTTAATTGTTCGAGGTAATTTTCGGATAGTGCACTCAGTATAATGTCACTCGATTGTCTGTCCCTACCACCCGTCCTAAACATCTGAGTGTCCCAGTCTATATCTGGTAAATTGAAATCTCCACCTAAGACTATAACATGCTGAGAAAATTTATGTGAAACGTATTCCAAATTTTCTCTCAGTTGTTCTGCCACTAATGCTGCTGAGTCGGGAGGTCGGTAAAAGGAACCAATTATTAACCTAGGTCGGCTGTTGAGTGTAACCTCCACCCATAATAATTCACAGGAACTATCCACTTCTACTTCACTACAGGATAAACTACTACTAACAGCGACAAACACGCCACCACCGGTTGCATGCAATCTATCCTTTCTAAACACCGTCTGCACCTTTGCAAAAATTTCGGCTGAATTTCTCTCTGGCTTCAGCCAGCTTTCTGTACCTATAACGATTTCAGCTTCGGTGCTTTCTATCAGCGCTTGAAGTTCCGGTACTTTACCAATGCACCTTCGAAAGTTTACAATTACAATACTGATTGCTGTTTGTTCCCCGTGTGTCCTGACTTTGCCCCGTACCCTTTGAGGCTGTTGCCCTTTCTGTACTTGCCCGAGGCCATATAACCTAAAAAACCGCCCAGTCCACAACGCTTGCTACCCGTGTAGCCGCTTGCTGCGTGTAGTGGACTCCTGACCTATCCAGCGGAACCCGAAACCCCACCACCCTATGGCGCAAGTCGAGGAATCTGCAGCCCACACGGTCCGAGAACAGTCTCAGGCTCTGATTCAGACCCTCCACTCGGCTCTGTACCAAAGGTCTGCAGTCAGTCCTGTCGACGATGCTGCAGATGGTGAGCTCTGCTTTCATCCCGCTAGCGAGACTGGCAGTGTTCACCAAATCAGAGAGCCACTGGAAACCAGAGAGGATTTCCTCCGATCCATAGCGACGCACATCATTGGTGCCGACATGAGCGACCACCTGCAGATGGGTGCACCCTGTACCCTTCATGGCATCCGGAAGGACCCTTTCCACATCTGGAATGACTCCCCCCGGTATGCACACGGAATGCACATTGGTTTTCTTCCCCTCTCTTGCTGCCATATCTCTAAGGGGCCCCATTATGCGTCTGTGTTTTGGAGAGATCATGAGTGCTGTGTATCACTGAAACTACATATTTTCGTAAGACGCATGTATAAATATGAAAAAAATCAATTACGGCCTGTCCGTTTATAAGGTGGTGGTCCCTTCTGACTCTAATCGCTGGTGAGAGTAGGAAAGTGGATTCACAAAATAATAGCGATTTTAATATTTGTGGCACGGTATTTATCTTTCATCCCGTATGTTTGTGAAACTTGTCTGGTAATTACAGTAACTGACGACAGAGTGTGAAGTACTCGCCACGTTCGTTTCGAGACAGATGCAGCTGATTTACGTGCATCTTATAACAGCAAAAAGCCGAACTGCAGCACTCGTCTTCAAGCACAGAGGCGCCGTGGTATCCATCCCATCATTGTAGGTTAGAATATAGCCTACTTCATACATAAAATAGGTTCTGACCTAACCTAACCTCCTCGATCTCGTCAAAAACTAACGAATCAGGTGGGACACACAGTGACCAAGCTGTCAGACGATGTTGGAAGGCAACCTTTGGCGACGGAGTCTGACGACCGTTGTTGGTGGCAATGTGAGTGCAGCCTTATCGCACGTCCCACAATCTTCTGCACCACTGGTCCGTCACAAGTCAACGTGGACGGCTTGCCATAGACGAAAAAAAATTAATTTCTTCCTTCTATCGTCATCTGAATAGTGAAGCAATGGAGGACTGACACCGAACCAATTGGAAGAAAAATGCAATTTCACGGCATTTATCCAGCACTTGACACCGTAACACGAAAGTCATAGAAGCTCTTTAGTTTTGAAATTTGTGGTAACTGAAGTTGATGATTGGATGGGTAGGGAAAGAAATAAACAGCAGAGTAAAAAGTTATTGCGCTGCAGTTCTGTAAACTCGATAGTCCTTGTAAACAAAGCAAAAGCGTCACATCTTTCCGAAGGGTAAAGTTTGGAAATACTACAGCTCGCGACTCTCACGTTTTATTGCGAGAACTGTTGAAATCTGAGGGTTGGTTTGAGAGGAATGTGGAGTTGCGCTTGGGAGCTACCAGCATCACACATCTCACAACTCATGAGCATGCAGTCACCCACATCACACTCACTTCACCGAGCGAGGTTGCGCAATGGTTAGAGCGCTGGAGTCGCATTCGGGAGGACGGCGGTTCAAACTCGTGTCCGCCAACCTGATTTAGGATTTCCGTGTTTTCTTCCCTAAATCGCTTCAGGCAAATGCCAGAATGGTTCCTTTGAACGTCACGGCCGTCCCCTTTCCCATCCTACCCTAATCCAATGGGACCGACGACCTCACTGTTTTGTCCCCTTCCCCTAAAACAACCAACACCCACTTACAATTATCTATAGTTTACTGGCCCGAATCACAGAATACAAGCTGTCCAAAATTGTCACAAATGTACACGAAATCAAACAGGTACATTATCCCCACATTGCTGTCACATCACCATGAACGTTGCTGACATTGATATCATAACCAATAATCGGCTTTCAAATATCTGTATCTTGAATTCAGTGTTCCTTTCAGGATGCTATGTCTGAGGTAACATGAATGATGTAGCAATTCCTGGTGCTTCCCAGGTGGTATCAACAGCTCCTCCTCAGGAAAGGGAGCTGCACTGACCTACCTACTGGCATTTTCTTCTTACACACCCTCTAGCTTCAGGTAAAAAACAGCCCAGTAGAAATGCGTTGCTTGTTATTACCTATTGCAAATTATTTGATTGCTGGACTTGCATACTGGCAGGATTTAGAGAAGTTCAGCATGTCAGTACTTCATGTCTAAGTACCGGCACTAGTAATATTGTATAAAGCAGTACAGTAGCCATTACATAGTCCCTGTTGTTTTACCACTTAGTATGTTTATCCGTTTCAAACGGAATACTGAACAAATCGAACTCAGTAATTGTCCACAGACAAAGTCTGTAGCTGTAATTCAATGACTCGTGAACTGCCGCCACGTATTTGTCAGCTTCTGTAAAAATTCAGACGCAAATATTTTTCCTTTCCTTCGCTGCTTTGCTTTCTGCATCACCAACAGCGCAGCTGACATACACAACTATCCTGTGTGGGTATCACGGCTTTTCATTACAAGTATTTCGCTACAATAGCGTTCTATTGTGTGTGTGTGTGTGTGTGTGTGTGTGTGTGTGTGTGTGAGGTTAGCGTCTAAGAAAGAGAATCGCTTGTGTTCCTTCGCTCATTATTCGTCCGACAGTACTGTCTTTCATTCGTACTTCGTAAAATCTTGTTCGTAAGTTCAGGCCAACTGTAGTGAACACTATCATTGTTCTGAGGACTGGTCGTTCGCCTGTTGTTTGCTCCGGCGTACAGGCATTGCCGAGCAATTGGAGACAGGAGACGGAAGTTTTTCCCAGCAGCGTAACGAGCTGACATCTGTCGGCGACGCCAGGCAACAGTGCATTCAACGGACGGCCGTTTATTCGATGTCGCAATAATAAGCTTAAGAGGAAACGTTTGGAAGTAAGAAAAGTCACCTTATCTGCGACTATTGAGCATCGATTGTCTGTTAACAAAGGGGTAACCCCGTTCATGTCTCTTGTCTATTTCCAAAGACAGTTCTTCATACTCAGCAACACTAGTGATGATGCGTTCGTTAAAAAAGTGAAAGATATGCAAGAAATTCCACCCATCCATAATGCCAATTCCCCCACCTTCTACCCCTCTGCCGGTGTGCCCCAGGGCTCTGTCCTCTCCCCTCTCCTCTACCTCCTGTACACGGCAGATATGCCCCAACCCCCCCCTCCAGTACACCTCTTGCAATATGCTGATGACACCGCATTCCTCGCCCTCGCTCCTACGCTCCAACGGTCCCAACGCCTTCTCCAGAATCACCTTGACCTTTTTGCTGCATGGTGTAACCAGTGGCTCCTGAAACTCAATCCTTCCAAGACCCAGGCAATCATCGTAGGTCGTACCACTCGCTCCTTCCGGCTCCTGGATTTCTCCCTTACTGTCTGCGCACGTCCTGTCCGCCTCGCCCCCACCCTCACCTACCTTGGCCTCACCATTGACCGTCACCTCACCTGGATACCTCATCTCCGCTCCATCCAATCCAAAGCCCGCAACCGCCTCCGACTCCTCAAACTCCTCTCTGGCCGGACATGGGGGTTGCACCCCTCTACCATCCTCCACACCTACAAATCCTTAATCCGTCCCATCCTCTGTTATGCCAGTCCTGCCTGGATATCTGCCCCCCCCCAAATTCTATCAGTCCCTCCAGATCCTTGAGCGTCATGCACTCCGCCTCGCCTTCCGTATCCGCCTCCCGTCCCCCACGCGGATCCTCTATGATCTCATCCCTTTCCCCCATCTCCTCCTATTCCTCGAACATATCCGCATCCTCTACACCTCCCGCCGTCTTGAACCCCCTCACCCCCTGGTTGCTCCTCTCCTCTCCCATCCCCGACCCCTGCCACGTCTTCACCGTTGTGTCCCCCCTACCCTCCATCTCTACACCCTCCATCTCCTTTCCCAAGGTGGCTTCCGTCAACTCCCCCTCCCGGATGATGCCCTCTCTCCCTCCATTTATCCTTCCTATCAACTCTGATCCTCACTCCCCCTCCTTTCCTCCGTCCTTTCCCTGGGCTCCCTCTTCCTCCCCCCCTTCCCTCCTGTGTTTTCTCCCCGCCCATCCTCCCCCTAGGTCCCTTCCCCCCCCCCCCCCGAGTCCTTTTGCATTCCCCTCCTCTGCCTTCCCCACTCCCTGGCCCGTCTGTTCAGCACCCCCCACCCCTCTTATGGGTCCTCATTCTCCACTGGCTTCTTTCCCCCCTCCCACCCTTCCCTTTTCCTCTCCTTCCCCCCCCCTTTTTTATTTCTCCGTCTTCTGTCCTGTTTCCCCCCCCCCACCCGCTCTCGGCTGTGGTATGTCATGTTTGTGCCCACTTTTTAGTGCTGTGTTTAAGTGAGTGTTCGGTGTTGTGCGTCTTTCCACAGTGATGCGAACAGAAATCATGCTGTCGCTGGGTGTGCATTTTATATTTTGCGAACAGAAACCAGACTGTCGCCGTGTTTTTTAACTGTCTGTCTGCTATTTTTCTGCTTCTTGTATCATCAACCCTGTGTTTTATGTTTTAAGTTCTAGAATTTTCTGCCATTTTACCTTTACGTCACCGATTTTCTCGCCAACTGTTGTTTTTTCTTATCTTCATCTTTTTACCACAAATTCTGTAGGCTGAAGAGCGGCGTAGTAAGCTGCTGCCAGCCCGCCCCCTTCGGGGGGAATTGAAATTCAATAAAGAAAAAAAAAAAAAAAAAACAAGAAATTCCACATTCGAGGATTGGATTCCCTCTCGTCTTCGTCGAAGAGTTTCACTGCCTGGGCTACTCTCAGGGTGCGACTTCGACGTGGAAGATTCCCGCCGTTTCTTTGCCGTGTCGTCTGCTCGCCGTCACTACTGCTCGCCGTCCGGTCCTCCTCGCCGTCGCCTGCCGCCTGCCGGTGCTCGCCGCCGCCTTCTAGTCGCCGCCGCCATGTCCCAACCCACCACCACCACCACTATCATCTTCACCTCTACCTCCGCTGCTCCAACCACCATCACATGGAGCTCCTCCTTCACCCCACTTCCCGTCCTTCCTTCTCTCCCTGTCCACCCCACCCCTGCGCCACTTTCGGCTGTAACCACCCCCAACTCCTCCTCCCCTATCACTGTCGCCCCATCGACAGCTACTGACTTTCCGCCGCTCCCCGCACCGCCTCCGACAGGCTCCAAGCCCGCACGGATCTCTGCTCGACGTTCCACAGTCTCAGTGACACCCACGCCCCCTCCGTCTGCGTCATCCGCTGCTCAGGGTGGTCCTGCCCCCCGCCATCTCCCCCTGCAACCCGTACCCCTGCCCCCTCTCCACCCGGTCGTGCCCACGAAACCTTCAAAGCGCCTGAATGTTGACCCTTCCCCCGCAGTCTCCTCCAAAAAAACCCCCAACCCCCGTGACCCACCCACCCCCATGGACGCATCCCCGACCCCCGCCCCCGCCACGCCTGCCACCCACACCTTTGTCCTCTCCAATCCTGATCCTCAATTCCTTGATGCCCGCTCCCTCACCCTCGCCATCCGGAAATACTACCCCAATGCTCCCATCTCCCAACTGATTCCTCGCAAGGACTCGGTCCTCATAAAATCCCCCAGTGCTTCCCTCCACACCGATCTCCTCTCCCGCATCCCCCGTATCCAATTTGGCCAACGTGCAACCCTCACCCCCTACCACACCCCGTCCTCTCCCCGTCAGCCTCAACCTCCCCGGCGTCCGCCAACCTTCACCGCTGTGATCACGAAGCTTAGCCCCGTGATCATGGAGGCTGAGGTGTTGGCGGAACTCAACTCCCGGCCCGACATTGAAATCCGCTCGGCCCGTCGCATCTTCAATGATGCCGGGCCGACTTTTCTCATGCGGATATTCACCGAATCCTCCTCCTCCATTGACCGCCTCCTCACCGAGGGAGCCCTCATCTACAATCAGCGCCATAAGGTGGACCCCTCCCGTTCCTCAGTCCAATCCTACCGCTGCCAACGCTGTCTCACCTACAACGACCACATTACCTCTGCCTGCAAGAACCCCCCTACTTGTCCCCACTGCAAAGCTTCCCACTTCCTCAAGCATTGCCCCAACCTCACCGCTCCCCCCTCCTGCAACACTTGCAGCGAACCACATCCTACCTACTCCTCGAAGTGTAAAGCGAAACCTCCACCAGTAACCCCTGAGCTCACCGTGCCTGTCCGTCCTGTTGATGACCCCATCCACCCCAACAACTCGCTCCGCCCTCCCCCTACTGCTGAGGACGTCATCCGCTTCACCACCATTGTGCTCCAAAACATCCACCCCTTCCAGCGCTCACACACTCTTTCCCAAATCGCCCTCGCTGCCCGTTCCATCTTCCATCTTACCACCTATGCCACATACTCCCACAACCAGGCCCACTTCACCTTCACCCCCCTCACCACCCTTGTCTAACTCTCCACTCCCATGGTACAACAACCGTACCGTATCCTGTACCACAACATTCGCTCCCTGCCCACCCACAAACTCCTCTTCCTCCACACCCTACGTCAGCACCGCGTGGATGCCTTCATCCTAAATGAAACCTTCCTTCAACCCCGTATCTCCGTCTCCACGGCTCCTTACACTCTACACCGCACCGATAACCCGTACCCTCTCGTGCATGACGGAGTTGCTATAGGCCACCTCAAGCACCTCCCTGTCCGGCCCCAACCTCTCCTTAACAATCCTGCCGAGCATCTCACCCTCAGCCTCTTCTTCCCCACCCTTACCATCACCTGTGCCACCATTTATGTCCGCCCTCGCACCCCCATCCCGTACGATTTCCAGGCTCACATTGACCGCACCTTCTCCACCTACGTGATTGCCGCCGACCTCAATATCCACAGCCGTGATCCTGCCGACCTCCGGCGGTGGCATCAGTTTCTCACCACTCTCCAGGGCGACCTGGTTCCCCTGCCTCAGCACACCCGGCCCGAATCCAACACCACTCCTGATGTGGTCCTTGCCTCTCCAAACCTCCTTGGGCGCATCACCGCGGATGTCCTTGACCTCATTGGCAGTGACCATGCTCCTGTCCTCCTCACTATCTCCAATGGTCGCCATCCCCGCCACGCTCCTCGCCCTGCCGTCCCTCCTCAACTTGTCCATGATTACTCCCGTGCCAACTGGGATGCCTACCGGGTTTCCATTCACACCCAGGTTGATGGACACGACCTTACCCTCCAGTCTCCTGCTGACATCTCTCGTACTGCTGCCTTCCTGCACCAGACCTTGTCTGACGCCGTCGCCACCCATATCCCCACCATAGCCATCCACCCTCACCGCCCCACCCAGCCTCCACAGGCCGTCCTTCTCCTTCGCGAGTCCCGCCGCCTCTACCGCTCTTTTCTCCGCACTCGTGACCGGGATACACTTACCCGCCACCGGCAATTACAGCGACACATCCGCAACCTGCTTGTTGCGAAGAAACGCCGAGCCTGGCGCCAGACCTGTACACAACTCAACACCACGCTCCCCATCAACTCTTCCAAGTATTGGTCTGTTTTCCACCGCCTTACTGGGAACCGCCCAACCCCCCAGTACCCTCTCCTCCTTAATGACCGTCCCTTTCCTGACAACCTCAGTAAGGCCAACCACTTTGCCTCCCACCTCTCTGATGTTTTTTCCATCCCAGATGATCCCCACTTTGATTATTCCCTCTTCCCTGATGTCATGGACCGTACGAATACCTCTGTTCCTCCCCTTGCTCCTAGCTTCCAGTACTTGGGCCACACCCCACCTTCTGCACTTAACACTCCCATCACTACACAGGACATCAGCCTCACACTCCGCACTAAACGCAACACTGCTCCCGGCCACGACTGCGTTACCTACCGCCACCTCGAACACTGCCCTCCCTCCTTCCTTTCCCTCCTTGCCACCCTCTACAATGTCATTCTTGCCACTGGCTTCTATCCCGACCTGTGGAAAACCTCCCGTATCCTGATGTTCTCCAATCCCAATAAGCCTCCGTCTGATGCCTCTTCCTATCGTCCTATCTGTCTCACATCGGTGTTCAGCAAGCTCTTGGAATCCATCCTTTCCCGGCGCATCCATCTCCACCTCCACCAAAACCACCTCCTCCCAAACACCCAATGTGGCTTTCGACCTTCCTTCTCTGCTGATAACCAACTCCTCCGCCTCACTCATCTCCTCTCCCTCCAGCTCAACTCCCGTCGCTCCACCATTTTTGTCTCCCTTGACCTCGAAAAGGCCTACGACCATGTCTGGCATCCCGGTCTCCTGTTTAAACTCCAAACCTACGCCCTTCCTATCAACTACATCCGTCTGGTGGCCTCCTTCCTCTCCCACCGCCCCTCCTATGTTACCATCCATCATGCCAATTCCCACACCTTCTACCCCTCTGCCGGTGTGCCCCAGGGCTCTGTCCTCTCCCCTCTCCTCTACCTCCTGTACATGGCAGATATGCCCCAACCCCCCCCCCCTTCAGTACACCTCTTGCAATATGCTGATGACACCGCATTCCTCGCCCTCGCTCCTACCCTCCAACGGTCCCAACGCCTTCTCCAGACTCACCTTGACCTTTTTGCTGCATGGTGTAACCAATGGCTCCTGAAACTCAATCCTTCCAAGACCCAGGCAATCATCGTAGGTCGTACCACTCGCTCCTTCCGGCTCCTGGATTTCTCCCTTACTGTCTGCGCACGTCCTGTCCGCCTCACCCCCACCCTCACCTACCTTGGCCTCACCATTGACCGTCACCTCACCTGGATACCTCATCTCCGCTCCATCCAATCCAAAGCCCGCAACCGCCTCCGACTCCTCAAACTCCTCTCTGGCCGGACATGGGGGTTGCACCCCTCTACCATCCTCCACACCTACAAATCCTTAATCCGTCCCATCCTCTGTTATGCCAGTCCTGCCTGGATATCTTCCCCCCCCCAAATTCTATCAGTCCCTCCAGATCCTTGAGCGTCATGCACTCCGCCTCGCCTTCCGTATCCGCCTCCCGTCCCCCATGCGGATCCTCTATGATCTCATTCCTTTCCCCCATCTCCTCCTATTCCTCGAACATATCCGCATCCTCTACACCTCCCACCGTCTTGAACCCCCTCACCCCCTGGTTGCTCCTCTCCTCTCCCATCCCCGCCCCCTGCCACGTCTTCACTGTTGTGTCCCCCCTACCCTCCATCTCTACACCCTCCATCTCCTTTCCCAAGGTGGCTTCCGTCAACTCCCCCTCCCGGATGATGCCCTCTCTCCCTCCATTTATCCTTCCTATCAACTCTGATCCTCACTCCCCCTCCTTTCCTCCGTCCTTTCCCTGGGCTCCCTCTTCCTCCCCCCTTCCCTCCTGTGTTTTCTCCCCGCCCATCCTCCCCCTAGGTCCCTTCTCCCCCCCCCCGAGTCCTTTTGTATTCCCCTCCTCTGCCTTCCCCACTCCCTGGCCCGTCTGCTCAGCACCCCCCACCCCTCTTCTGGGTCCTCATTCTCCACTGGCTTCTTTCCCCCCTCCCACCCTTCCCTTTTCCTCTCCTTCCCCCCCTTTTTTATTTCTCCGTCATCTGTCCTGTTTCCCCCCCACCTGCTCTCGGCTGTGGTATGTCATGTTTGTGCCCACTTTTTAGTGCCGTGTTTAAGTGAGTGTTCAGTGTTGTGCGTCTTTCCACAGTGATGCGAACAGAAATCATGCTGTCGCTGGGTGTGCATTTTATATTTTGCAAACAGAAACCAGACTGTCGCCGTGTTTTTTAACTGTCTGTCTGTTATTTTTCTGCTTCTTGTGTATTTTCTTAGTATCATCAACCCTGTGTTTTATGTTTTAAGTTCTAGAATTTTCTGCCATTTTACCTTTAAGTCACCGATTTTATCGCCAACTGTTATTTTTTTCTTATCTTCATCTTTTTAACACAAATTCTGTAGGCTGAAGAGCGGCGTAGTCAGCTGCTGCCAGCCCGCCCCCTTCGGGGGGAATTGAAATTCAATAAAGAAAAAAAAAAAACAACAAATTCCATTCAAGGGTTGGATTCCCTCACTTCCTCATCGACGACTCGCACTGCCTGGGCTACTCTCAGGGTGTACCTTCGACGTGGAAGAGCCCCAACCGTACTTGTCGCGTTGTTGCCCGTCTGCACGCCGTCACTGCTGCCCGCCGCCGCCGCCGACGTCGTCGTCTGTTCGCCGCCGCCCGGTGCTTGCCGCCGCCGCCGCCGCCGCCGCCGCCGCTTGGTCGCCGTCCGTCGGTGCTCGCCGCTTCTTCTTCTGCCGCCGCCTCCTGGTCGCCGCTTCTTCAGCCGCCGCCGCCGCTGTCGCCGTCTCTTGGTGCTCGCCGCTTCTTCTGCCGCCGTCTCTCGGTGCTCGCCGCTGCCGCCGTCTCTCGGTGTTCGCTGCCGCCTGCGATCATGGACGCCCCAACTACCACCATCATCTACACCTCTCCTTCACCTGCCCCCACTGTAACGTCATGGAGTGCTTCCTCTGGGATTCACCCATCTCATGCACCTCCCCTACTCACAGTCTCCTCCCCATCTATCTCCTCTCCATCGATGTATCCCCACCTGTACGTCACTCCTGCTCCTACCCCTGCTACTGCCCCTGCTACTTCTCCCGCTACTGCCTCTGCCCCTGCTCCCAACCCCCCTCCCACTCCTGTCGCCCGCCGAGACGACTTCCCCCCTCTCCCCCCTGCGACTACCGCTGCTTCCCCTACCAGAGTCTCCGCCCGCCGCGCCACAGTCGCCGCCACAGAGCGCCCTACCCTCTCATCCGGTGCTCCTGCCTCACAGGGGGCCCTGCCTCCCACCACCTCCCCATCCATCCAGTCCCTCATCCCTCCTCCCAGGCAACACCCGCCAAAAAATCTTCCAAACGGCCCAGTGGCGACCTCTCCTCTACTCCTTCCTCCAAAAGGCCACTGCCCGCCCCACCTTCCCCACCTCCCACTGACCCCACTATGGATACCACCCCACCTCCCTCCTCTCCAGCCCCCTCCCTGTATACCTTTGTCCTAGCAAACCCTGATCCGAAATTCCTGGATGTCCGCACCCTCACCCTTGAAATCCGGAAGTACATCCCCAGTGCACCCAGCACCCAACTTATCCCTCGCAGAGACTCTGTTCTCATCAAGTCTCCCTCTCCATCCTTCCATACTGATCTCCTCCGGCGCCTTCCCCGCATCACCTTTGGGCCCCACGCATCCCTCACCCCATTCCTTACATCCTCCTCTCCTCGTCAACCCCAACCGCCTCGTCGTCCGCCGACCCTCACTGCCGTCATCACAAAACTCAGCCCTGTGGTCACGGAGGCTGAGGTGTTGGCGGAACTGAATGCCCACCCCTCCCTGGAAATCCGCTCTGCCCGCCGTATTTACAACTCCTCTGGCCCTACTTTCCTCATGCGTATCTTTACAGAGTCCGCCTCCTCCATCGACCACCTCCTCACGCAGGGAGCCCTGATTTTCAACCGCCGCCACCCTGTTGACCTGTCCCGTTCCCCTCCTCAATCCTACCGCTGCCAGCGTTGCCTTCTGTACAATGACCACCTCACCCAAAACTGCAAGAACCCACCCACCTGCTCCCATTGTAAAGCCTCCCACTTCCTCAAACAGTGTCCCTACCTCGCCTCCCCCCCATCCTGCAACACCTGCAATGAACCTCACCCCACCTATTCTTCCAAATGCAAAGCCAAGCCCCCTCCCACCAACCCCGAACTCACTGTCCCCGTTCGCCCCATTGACCCACCTATCCACCCTAACAATTCCCTCCGCCCTCCCCCTACAGCAGAAGACATCATCCGGTTCCTCACCGTCGTCCTGCAGAACATCCACCCCTTCCAGCGCCCCCACACACTCCAGCAGATTTCCCTCGCTGCCCACTCTGTTTTCCACTTAAACACCTACGCCACATACTCCCACAACCAGGCCCACTTTACCTTCACCCGTCTAGACACCCTAGTTTAAGCCCCTCTCTCCCCTTCCCGCACCCTTCCCGCACCCACTCTCATGGCTCGTCAACAGTATCGTCTCCTCTACCTCAACATTCGCTCCCTACTTGCAAACAAATACCTCTTCATGCATACCCTCTCCCAGCACCAGGTTGACTCCTTCATCCTTAATGAAACCTTCCTCCAACCCCACCATGTGGTCCGCATCTCCCCTTATCTCCTTCACCGCACTGACAATCCCCTTCCCCTAGCTCGAGGCGGGGTCGCTATCGGCCACCTCCGGCATCTCCCTGTCCGGCCACAACCCCTCCTCAATGACCCAACCGAACACCTTCTCCTCAGCCTCTTTTTTCCCTCCCTCACCGTCACCTGTGCCACTATCTATATTCGCCCCGCAGCTCCTCTCCCCTTTGACTTCATTTCCCATGTTGACCGTACCTTCTCCACCTATGTGATCGCCGCTGACCGCAACATCCACAGCCGTGACCCTGCCACCCTTCGGCGGTTGCATCAGTTCCTTGCCACCCTCCATGGTGACCTTGTTCCTCTCCCACAGCACTCCCGTCCTGAAAGTAACTCCACCCCCGATGTTATCCTCGCTTCCCCCAACCTCCTTGGTCGCATTGCTGTTGATGTCCTCGATCCCGTCGGTAGTGACCATCTCCCTGTCCTTCTCACCATCTCCTCTACCCGTCCTGCCACTGCAGCCACCCGCCCCCCTGCCCCTCCAAAGTCTGTCCATGACTACCACCGTGCCAATTGGGATGCCTACCGGGAATCCATTGCCTTACAGGTCGACAGCCACCCCCTCACTTTCCACCACCCTGATGACATCACCCATGCCTCTTCCTTCCTTCAGAAGACCATCACTGACGCTGTGGAGGCTCATGTCCCTACCAAACTCATCCACCCTCACCGCCCTACGCTTCCTCCGCAGGCCGTCCTTCTTCTGCGTGAATCCCGCAGGCTCTACCGCTCCTTTCTCCGCACTCGTGACCGGGATACTCTCACCCGCCACCGGCAATTACAGCGACATATCCGGAACCTCCTTACAGCAAAGAAACGCCGGGACTGGCGTCAGACATGCACACGCCTCAACTCCACCCTCCCTGTCAACTCCTCCAAGTACTGGTCAGCCTTCCACCGCCTTACTGGTAGCCATCCCACCCCGCATTACCCCATCCTCCATGACGATCACCCTTTTCATGACAACCTCAGTAAGGCTAACCATTTTGCTTCCCACCTATCCGAGGTCTTCTCCATTAATGACGATCCCCATTTTGATTACTCCCTCTTCCCCACTGTCCTTGACCGCACTGACACCTCGGTCCCCCCGCTCGCCCCTAGCTTCCAGTACTTGGATTGGCTACCCCCCTCCGACATCAACACTCCCATCACCATGCAAGACATCACACTCGTCCTCCGCTCCAAACGCAACACCGCCACTGGTCATGATGGCGTCACCTACCGTCACCTCAAGGAATCCCCTCCATCCTTCCAGTCTGTCCTTGCTACCCTGTACAATGTCCTCCTCTCCACTGGATTTTACCCTGACCTGTGGAAGACTTCCCGTGTCCTGCTGTTCCCTAAGCCTAACAAACCCCCCTCTGCTACCTCTTCCTATCGTTCCATCTGCCTCACCTCCGTGTTCAGTAAGGTCTTTGAGGCCATCCTCTCTCGCCGTATCCGCTGCCACCTTAACCAGCACCGCCTCCTTCCTCTTACCCAATGTGGCTTCTGGCCTTCCTTCTCTGCTGACGACCAGCTCCTTAACCTTACCCATCTTCTTTCCCTCCAACTTAACTCCCGTCGCTCTGCTATCTTTGTTTCCCTTGACCTCCAGAACGCCTATGACCGTGTCTGGCATCCCGGGCTCCTTTTCAAACTCCAGACCTATGCTCTCCCCATCAACTTCGTCCGTCTCGTTGCTTCCTTCCTCTCCCATCGTCCCTCCTATGTGACTATCCACAATTCCAACTCCCGTATTTTCTACCCCTCTGCCGGCGTGCCCCAAGGTTCTGTCCTTTCCCCTCTCCTCTATCTCCTGTACACTGCTAATATGCCCAAACCTCCCCCTCCTGTTCATCTTCTCCAGTTCGCTGATGACACCGCCTTCCTAGCCCTTTATCCTACCCTTCAACGGTCCCAACGTACTCTCCAAACCCACCTTGACCAATTCACCGCTTGGTGCAACCAGTGGTTCCTCCGTGTTAATCCCTCCAAGACCCAGGCGATCATCATAGGCCGCACCACCCGTTCCTTCCGCCTCCATGATTTCTACCTCACCATTTATCGCCGTCCTATCCATCTCACTCCTACCCTCAAATACCTTGGCCTCACCCTCGACCGCCACCTCACCTGGACTCCCCATCTCCTTACCATCCAAAACAAAGCTCACAACCGCCTCCGCCTCCTGAAACTCCTGTCCGGCCGGACATGGGGTCTGCATCCTTCCACCATCCTCCACACCTACAAATCCATGATCCGCCCCATCCTTTGTTATGCCAGCATCGCTTGGATTTCCGCCCCTCCCCGGTTCTATAACGCCCTCCAAATCCTCGAACGCCATGCGCTCCGCCTCGCCTTCCGCATCCGCCTTCCATCCCCCACGCGCATCCTCTATGACCTCATCCCCTTCCCCCACCTTCTCCTTTTCCTTGAACACATCCGCACACTCTATATTGTCCGTCGCCTTGATCCCCCTCACCCCCTAGTGTCTCCCTTCCTCTCCACTCCCGACCAGTTGCCGCGCCTTTACCGTTGTGTCCCTCCCTCTCTCCATCTCCACACCCTCCATCTCCTTTCCCAACACAACTTCCACCGTCTACCGCTCCCGGATGATGAGCTTCGCCCTGACATCTACCCTTCCTACCAACTCTAACCCCCTCTTCCTGCCTCCTCCTCAGGGCTCCCTCTCCTCCCCCTCCCTCCTTCTGAGCGGAATTCCCCTCCTCCTCCCCCTCCATCTCTTGTGCCTTCTTTCAGTGTCTCTGCGCTCCCTCCTGCCCTGTCTTCCCTTTTCCTCTCCCGCCCCATGTGTCTCCTGCCTCTTCGTGAACCTGCGGTTGCCCCTCCTCCCTTCCTCCCGCCGCTTCCCCAGCTGCCCCATGCTCTCCCCTCCTTTTCCATCCTCTCTGACCTTTACCTCGGCAGGTCCCACCTGGTAGTTTTATTCTTCGTCGTGTGCGCTCCGAGTGGGTTTTAAGTGTGTTGTTTCGGAGTGTTTTTAATACTGTGGCCGACTTTTAACCTGTGCCTGTGCATCCAGTGACTTCTATGTGTTTTAAGAATCGCCAACTGTGTTTTTTAACTTTCTGGTGGCTTTTTTAACTGTCCCCAATGAACGTCTGCATATCAGTGTATTTTTACCTCCATTTTCTCCCCTTACTCTGTTTTATGTCCCCCCTTCTTTACCTCCTTATGTATGTATTATTTTATTCTTGTTTTAATTGTCATGTTACTCGGCTGAAGAGCGGCGGATTGTGCTGCTGACAGCCCTCCCCTGCCCATATGGGGCAGGGGAATGAAATCACAATAAAGAAAAAAAAAAGCAACAAATTCCATTCGAGGGTTGGATTCCCTCACTTATTCGTCGAAGACTTTCACTGCCTTGGCTACTCTCAGGGTGCATCTTCGACGTGGAAGATCCTCACAATTTCCTTGTCGTGTCGCCTGCTTGCCTGCACTACTGCTCGCCGTCCGGTCCTCTGCGCCGCCGCCGCCGCCGCAGCCGCCGCCGTTCGGTCGCTGCCTGCAGCCTCCTGGTCGCCGCCGCCGCCGCCGCCTGGTCACCGCCTGCCGGTGCTCACCGCCGCCGCCTTCTCGCGCGCCGCCACCATGTCCCAACCCACCACCACTATCATTTTCACCTCTCCCTCCGCTGCTCCAACCACCATCACATGGAGCTCATCCTCCACCCCACTTCCCGTCCTTCCTTCTCTCCCTGTCCACCCCACCCCTGCACCACTTTCGGCTGCAACGAACCCCAACTCCTCCTCCCCTATCACTGTCGCCCCATCGACAGCTACTGACTTTCCGCCGCTCGCTGCACCGCCTCCGACGGGCTCCAAGCCAGCACGGATTTCGGCTCAACGTTCCACACTCTCTGTGACACCCACGCCCCCTCCGTCTGCGTCATCCGCTGCTCAGGGTGGTCCTGCCCCCCGCCATCTCCCCCTGCAACCCGTCCCCCTGCCCGCTCTACAGCCGGTCGTGAACACGAAACCTTCAAAGCACCCGAATGTTGACCCTTCCCGCGAAGTCTCCTCCAAAAAAACCCCCAATCCCCGTGACCCACCCACCCCCATGGACGCATCCCCGACCCCCATCCCCGTCACGCCTGCCACCCACACCTTTGTCCTCTCCAATCCTGACCCTCAATTCCTTGATGCCCACTCCCTCACCCTCGCCATCCGGAAATACTACACCAATGCCCCCACCTCCCTTCTGATTACTTGCAAGGACTAGGTCCTCATTAAATCCCCCAACGCTTCCTTCCACACCGATCTCCTCTCCCGCATCCCCCGTATCCAATTTGGCCAATGTGCAACCCTCACCCCCTACCACACCCCATCCTCTCCCTGTCAGCCTCAACCTCCCCGACGTCCGCCAACCTTCACCACTGTGATCACGAAACTTAGCCCCATGATCACAGAGGCTGAGGTGTTGGCAGAACTCAACGCCCGGCCCGACATTGAAATCCGCTCGGCCCGTCGCATCCTCAATGATGCCGAGCCGACTTTTCTCCTGCGGATATTCTCCGAATCCTCCTCCTCCTCCATTGACCGCCTCCTCACTGAGGGAGCCCTCATCTTCGATCGCCGTCATAAGGTGGACCCCTCCCGTTCTCCAGTCCAATCTTACCACTGCCAAAGCTGCCTCACATACAATGACCATGTTACCTCTGCCTGCAAGAACCCCCCTACTTGTCCGCACTGCAAAGCTTCCCACTTCCTCAAGAACTGCCCCAACCTACCTCTCCCCCCTCCTGCAACACCTGTAACAAACCACATCCTACCTTCTCCTCGAAGTGTAAAGCGAAACCTCCTCCACTCACCCCTGAGCTCTCAGTCCCTGCTCGTCCTGTTGATGATCCCATCCAGCCCAAACACTCGCTCTGCCCTCCGCCTACTGCAGAGAACATCATCTGTTTCATCACCATTGTGCTCCAAAACATCCACCCCTCAGTGTCCCCACACCCTTCCCCAGATCGCCCTCGATGCCCGTTCCATCTTCCATCTTATCACCTATGCCACCTACTCCCACAACCAAGCCACCTTCATCCCACTCACCACCCTCATCTTCCCCTCCCCTCCCATGGTACAACATCCCTAACATATCCTGTACCACAATATTTGCTCCCTGCCCACCTACAAACTCCTCTTCCTCCACACCATCTATCAGCACCACATGGATGCCTTTGTCCTAAATGAAACCTTCCTTCAACCCCGTATCTCCATCTCCTCACCTCCTTACACCCTTCAGCGCACCGATATCCCATACCCTCTGGCGCATGGCAGAGTTGCTATAAGCCACCTCAAGCACCTCCATGTACGGCCCCAACCTCTCCTTAACAATCCTGCCGAGCATCTCACCCTCAGCCTCTTCTTCCCCACCCTTACTGTCACCTGTGCCACCATTTATGTCCGCCCTCGCATCCCCATCCCGTACGGTTTCCTGGCCCACATTGACCGCACCTTCTCCACCTATGTGATTGCCACTGACCTCAATATCCACAGCCGTGATCCTGCCAATCTCCAGTGGTGGCATCGGTTTATCACCACCCTCCAGGGAGACCTGGTCCCCTCCCCAAGCACACCCGACCCGAACCCAACACCACTCCTGATGTGGTCCTTGCCTCTCCCAACCTCCTTGGGCGCATCACCGCAGATGTCCTTCACCTCATTGGCAGTGACCATGCTCCTGTTCTCCTCACTATCTCTAGTGGTCGCAATCCCCACCGCACTGCTCGCCATGACGTCCCTCCTAAACTTGTCCATGATTACTCCTGTGCCAACTGGGATGCCTACTGGGACTCCATTCCACCCAGGGTGACGGCCACGACCTTGCCCTCCAATCTCCTGATGACATCTCTCGCATTGCCGACTTACTGCACCAGACCTTGTGTGATGCCATCGCCACCCATATCTCCATCTAAGCCATCCACCCTCACCGGCCCGTCCTGCCTCCACAAGTCTTCCTAATTCGATAGTCCCGCCACCTCTACCGCTCTTTTCTCCGCACTCGTGGCCGAGACACACTTACCCGCTACCGGCAATTACGACGACACATCTGCAACCTGCTTACTACGAAGAAACGCCGTGCCTGCCGCCAGACATGTACACAACTCAACACCACGCTCCCAATAAACTCTTCCAAGTGTTGGTCTGCTTTCCACTGCCTTACTGGAAACCTCCCCACCCCCCCCAGTACCCTCTCCTCCTTGATGACCGTCCCTTTCCTGACAACCTCAGTACGGCCAACCACTTTGCCTCTCAACTCTCTGATGTTTTTTCAGTACCAGATGATCCCCAATTTGATTATTCCCTCTTCCCTGACCTCATGGACCGTATGAATACCTCTGTTCCTCCACTTACCCCTAGCTTCCAGTACTTGGGCCACACACCACCATATGAACTTGACACTCCCATCAGTACACAGGACCTCTGCCTCACACTCTGCACTAAACGCAACACCGCTCCCGGCCACGACTGCATTACCTGTCACCACCTCAAACACTGCCCTCCTTCCTTTCAGTCCTTGCCACCCTCTAGAATATCATCCTTACCACTGGTTTCTGCCCTGACCTGTGGAAAACCTTCCATATCCTGAAGTTCTCCAAACCCAACAAGCCTCCATCTGATGCCACTTCCTAACGTCCTATCTGACTCACATCGGTGTTCAGCAAGCTCTTGGAATCCATCCTTTCCCGGCGCATCCATCACCACCTCCGCCATAACCACCTCCTCCCCAACACCCAATGTGGCTTTCAACCTTCCTTCTCTGCCGATGACCGACTCCTCCACCTTACTCATCTCCTCTCCCTCCAGCTTAACTCCTGTCGCTCCACCATTTTCGTCTCCCTCGACCTTGAAAAGGCCTACGACTGTGTCTGGCATCCTGGTCTCCTGTTTAAACTCCAAAACTACGCCCTTCCTGTCAACTACATCCATCTGATGGCCTCCTTCCTCTCCCGCCGCCCCTCATATGTTACCATCCATAATGCCAATTCCCACACCTTCTACCCCTCTGCTGTGGTGCCCCAGGGCTCTCTCCTCTCCTCTACCTCCTGTACATGGCAGATGTGCCCCAACACCCTCTCCAGTACACCTCTTGCAATATGCCGATGACACTGCATTCCTCGCGCTCGCTCCTACCCTCCAACGGTCCCAACGCCTTCTCCAGAATCCACTTGACCTTTTTGCTGCAAGGTGTATCCAGTGGCGCCTTGCGTATACGCCTTCCGTCCTCCACGTGAATCCTCTATGACCTCATTCCTTTCCCCTATCTGCTCCTATTCCCCGAACATATCCACCTACTATATGCTTCCCACTGCGTTGATTCCCCTCACCCCCTGGTGGCTCCTCCCGTGTATTGTCCCCACCCCCTGCCACGCCTTCACTGTTGTGTCCCCTCTACCCTCCATCTCTACACCCTTCATCTCCTTTACCAAGGTGGCTTCCATCAACTCCCCTTCCTGGATGATGCCTCTTTCCCTCCATATATCCCTCCTATCAACTCTGATCCTCACCCCCCCTCCTTTCCTCAGTCCATTCCCTGGGCTCCCTCCCCAGCTTTCCATCCTGTTTTCTCCCAGCCAAACCTCTCCCTACCTCCCTTCTCCCCCCCCCCTGCCGAGTACTTTTGTATTCCCCTCCTCTGCCTTCCCCACTGCCTGTCGCATCTGCCCAGCACCCCCCACCCCTCAATTGGCTCCTTTCCCCCTCCACCCCCTTCGCTTTTCCTCTCCATCACCCCTTTTTTATTTTCCCATCATCTGTCCATCATCTGTCTCGGCTGTAGTACGTCACATTTACCAACTTTATAGTGCAGTGTTCCAGTGAATGTTTAGTGTTGTTCGCCTTTCTAGTGTTGCGAAGAGAAACCATGCTGTCGCTGGGTGAGAATTTTAAGTCTTTTGCGAACAGAAACCAGACTGTCGCCATATGTTGTTAATTGTCTGTATTTTTTTACCCGTCTGCTTCGTATGTATTTTATTTATGTCATCATCCCTTCGTTCTATGTTTTATGTTCCACGATTTTTACGTCATGTTACTATTTAAGTCTCCGGTTTTATCGCCTGTTTTTATTATTTATTATCTTCATGTTTTTAAAACAAAGTCTGTAGGAAAAAAAAAAACAAATTCCATCTCTGGCGGTACCTCAAAAGAGTACCGCCCTTCAGTCATGGCATAGCCACTTATCGAAGTGTTAGGTGTTCCAGGACCTGCCAGCCTGCCATCCCACCAGCCTCTGCGGTCACCTCCCGCCAGCAGCAGTGGAGCGGGGATTCGGCCCCAGTCAGCGTTTCGTCTGTCTTTTTGAGCTCCTTGTTTTCTTCTTTAGTTTTGTCCAGTCCTCTCCTGTTCTGTTCATTCTTTTCTCGTTGTAATCATGACAACCACCACTACCACCACCACCACTACCACCACCACCGCCATTGTATATACCTCTCCCTCTGCCGCCACCATCACTATTACGTGGTGTGCCCAATCGCCACCCTCATTCCATCACCCAACCTTCTCACCCTCCCTTCTCCTTCTCCTTCGCTCTTCATAGCCTCATCCCCTGCTCCTTCCTCCCTCACCTCTTCCTCTGATCCCTTCCCTCGACTCCCTCACCCTGTTCCCTCCGTCTCTGCAGCCCCCGCCAGGGTGGAGGCCCATCACCATCCCCGTCTTTGGCGCCTGCACCAGCAGCCATGCCAGGACCTGCCACCTCCGCCATCTCCCAGTTGCTACTGTACCACACAGTTCCTGTGTCACTTCAGTCGCTGTGAAGTGCCCCAGTGGCACCCCTACCTCCTCTGCTCCCAAAAAGTCCCAGTCCCCTCCTCTTACCCCCCCCCCAGGACGGCATGGATGTCTCCTCACCTGTCCCCTCTGCCACCACCACTACCTCCTCCTCCTCCTCCTCCCCTTCTCCTCCTCCTCCTACATATACCTCCTATCCCATTCTGATCCCTCACTCCTCAAGGCCCACAACCTCACGAACCTCCTCCGCCAACTCTACCCCGGAGCTCCCACCTCCCTCCTCACTCCCTGTTGGGACTCCCGTTCTCATCACCTCCCCTTGCCCCACCCTTCACTCAGACATCCTTTCCCGAATCCCCATCACCCGCTTTGTCCCCAATGCCTCTCTCTCCCCTGCTCCTTCCCCTTCCCACTCCCACCAACCCCAAGCCCCGCGTTGCCCGCCAACCCTTACCGCCAAGACCACTTAGCTTAGTCTGACGATCATGGAGGAGGAGGTGCTGTTGGAGCTTAAGGCGCATCCCTACCTAGACGTCCGTGCAGTGCACCGGATTTTCAATCCTGCCGGCTCCACCCTCCTTATGCAGGGGTCCAGTCCTGTCCTGTTCATTTCCTTCGTTTCTCCTTGTAAGCACCACCACCACCACCACGACCACCACCACCACCACCGCCGCCGCCATTGTATATAGCTCTCCCTTTGCTGCCACCACAATTACGTGGTGTGCCCAATCGGCCCCCCCTCATTCCATCCCCCCAAGCTACTCGTCCTCTCTTCTCCTTCTGAGAGGCACCCACTTGCCTTTCTCATACTGTGGCATCAAGCAGTCAGGCCTGCAAGATGAGTGGTTTGCCAAGCGAGTGGATTCTTCCTTAATTTATCGAGCAACATGAATTCTCGTATCTTACTATTTAGTTACAAATTATCCTCCTGCATGAATAATACGCAACGGAAACACGCATCTGACTATCAGTGATTTATAGAACTCTGACTGCACACTACGCACTGGCAATACCACATTTACTTTTTGTCTTTGATTTAACGGCTTTTATATAAATTCGGGACATTATGACAACATACGATTTAATGAAAAAGGCCACCAATCTCTTTCTATTCACTATCTGATTTATTCCTAAACACACAAATTCTACAACCTACAACAAAATCACATGAGAAATTCCGCCCAGTGGGCATGGCTTTACGTTAGTGAATCTCTATACTATGGTCTCGTAATCTATTTACCGCAACAGTGCACTCCCTGGATCGGATGGTGGATCTTTTATTATACCTCACACTTCGCCTCTCACAATCATCCTCACGAAACTTTCCTCCAGATCGAGCGATACAGAAGGAACAGGCATACCCACAAATCTTTCGAAACTACCTTGCTACCCCCATGCAAACACACATACCCAAATTACATGACATATACAACACAACAATATGAAATACAACACAAAGAACTGTTACAACATCATCACTTTCCGCTTTCCCACTTCAATCAATATCTATCCCAGTTTCACACGACACTGCCCCACTTTGTAATTCTACTTTCCTACTGTGAACTCTGGAGATAAACGCACGTCTTCCTGTGCAATGCAAGCCAAGTGGCGTTGCTGGAAAAACGGCCGACTCACCTTGATTCTCTCTCAGAGTTTAAATTTAGCGTCACACGGAATGATATTTCTTAAATACTTCAACTTATGATACACACGCTATTTCTTAAATATTTCAGCTTATTGTACACACGCTATTAATTCTTAAATATTTCAGCTTATTGTACACACGCTAGTATCTCAACTTATAACTACACGTGGGCTCATTGTGACCGTTGGTTTACTACAATCCCCTTAAAATTACCTGCCTCACTTTGTAATTTTCCCCACAAAAGTTCCTGGGAAAGAGAAATGATTAGTTCTAACTACTCTTAAATATTCCACATCCATACCATGCCTCCACACTTTCATTACGGAGCACAACAAAAAAACAGATCTTTACAGCAGAAGGTTCAGCGCCAGAGTGCCGAAACATGGCCGTATTCCGGTTCTCTCGCACCTCTGTCGAAGTGGGAGAAGCACCTTGCTACCTTATTGGTCAGCCACATTTCAGACGCTCCAAAGCTCTGGTAACTTCCATCTCTTTGATCTCACCAAAGGTAGCCAAAGGATCGACTCAAAGATGATCATATATTCCCATTCACTATCTGTGGTTAGCAGACGACCATACATTCATTCATTTCACAGATCTCACCAAACTGGATGTAGGGATTTATTTTGAGGGAGTGCACATGTGATCAATTAAATAAATAAATTGTCATTCTTTCCCACACTGGTATCCGGCTTCGCTGTATTAATTAAAATTGATTTACTTTTACACAAAAAATGTGTTGTTCTGACAAGAATTTCGTACCTATTTTCAATGTTGGGCGGTACTGTACCCTTTCACCACCGGCTACCCATGCAGAAAAAAATGGCACGGTACTATCCTTGCAATGCGAGGGTAGTTCCGAACATTTTTTTAAGAAAACTGTATTAAAACAAACGTAGCAATTCATCAAAATAACCAGGAGGAGACCTTAGCCCCTGGTGACCTCAAATAGACGACCAAATTATTGACAGTTGTTGCATTATTGTACTCTCCACAATCCGGAGTAACGTACACATACAAATATATAACAATCCACATGACAAATAACACATCACATCATAGAAATGAAAAAATAATATTGAGATAAAAATTTGCTTTAGTTACTGGGATCTTCGTTATTTTTATGAGTAATGCAAATTTCAATAATTCTAAAACAAATAAAAAAAATACTAATTGTACTCATGAAATTTTAAATAGCTCACCGTCCAAACACAGAGCAAGTAATCTGACATTCATAAATTGCGCTGTAAAAACCCTTACACAGCAAAGTCTAAATACAAAACAAAATCAACAAAGGAAAAAAAATTCGTACACTAGTTACATGTAGAATGTCAGGCTCCATACCATTACTCTAAAATATACCTCAAACCTACAGAGAAATAAAAACTGAGAAGAAAAACAATGAAATATACCACAAGTTACATGCTGGTTACGTAATATAGTTCGTCTAAGACATCATGTCATACCTCATTAACTATCATCACCTAAACAATTGCCACAGCTACTCGACAGTGAGTTTAACCTTATCCTATATCCATCAGTACAAATACCTGCTGCTGAGCTAGTCAGTCCATCAACTTTGATCAATACTCGCAATAAATAGTTAGCAATAAGTGCTTGAATCTACCAGTAGCTCCCTTATCTTACTCTACTGTTCATTTCTCTGTTGTCACACATATAGACGACAAGAACTTGCATTTCGACTAGCCTTCGTTACACTTTAATGAAATTATGAGAGGCACCCACTTGCCTTTCTCATACTGTGGCATCAAGCAGTCAGGCCTGCAAGATGAGTGGATTGCCAAGCGAGTGGATTCTTCCTTAATTTATCGTGCAACATGAATTCTCGTATCTTACTATTTAGTTACAAATTATCCTCCTGCATGAATAATACGCAACGGAAACACGCATCTGACTATCAGTGATTTATAGAACTCTGACTGCACACTACGCACTGGCAATACCACATTTACTTTTTGTCTTTGATTTAACGGCTTTTATATAAATTCGGGACATTATGACAACATACAATTTAATGAAAAGGGCCACCAATCTCTTTCTATTCACTATCTGATTTATTCCTAAACACACAAATTCTACAACCTACAACAAAATCACATGAGAAATTCCGCCCAGTGGGCATGGCTTTACGGTAGTGAATCTCTATACTATGGTCTCGTAATCTACACTCCTGGAAATTGAAATAAGAACACCGTGAATTCATTGTCCCAGGAAGGGGAAACTTTATTGACACATTCCTGGGGTCAGATACATCACATGATCACACTGACAGAACCACAGGCACATAGACACAGGCAACAGAGCATGCACAATGTCAGCACTAGTACAGTGTATATCCACCTTTCGCAGCAATGCAGGCTGCTATTCTCCCATGGAGACGATCGTAGAGATGCTGGATGTAGTCCTGTGGAACGGCTTGCCATGCCATTTCCACCTGGCGCCTCAGTTGGACCAGCGTTCGTGCTGGACGTGCAGACCGCGTGAGACGACGCTTCATCCAGTCCCAAACATGCTCAATGGGGGACAGATCCGGAGATCTTGCTGGCCAGGGTAGTTGACTTACACCTTCTAGAGCACGTTGGGTGGCACGGGATACATGCGGACGTGCATTGTCCTGTTGGAACAGCAAGTTCCCTTGCCGGTCTAGGAATGGTAGAACGATGGGTTCGATGACGGTTTGGATGTACCGTGCACTATTCAGTGTCCCCTCGACGATCACCAGTGGTGTACGGCCAGTGTAGGAGATCGCTCCCCACACCATGATGCCGGGTGTTGGCCCCGTGTGCCTCGGTCGTATGCAGTCCTGATTGTGGCGCTCACCTGCACGGCGCCAAACACGCATACGACCATCATTGGCACCAAGGCAGAAGCGACTCTCATCGCTGAAGACGACACGTCTCCATTCGTCCCTCCATTCACGCCTGTCGCGACACCACTGGAGGCGGGCTGCACGATGTTGGGGCGTGAGCGGAAGACGGCCTAACGGTGTGCGGGACCGTAGCCCAGCTTCATGGATACGGTTGCGAATGGTCCTCGCCGATACCCCAGGAGCAACAGTGTCCCTAATTTGCTGGGAAGTGGCGGTGCGGTCCCCTACGGCACTGCGTAGGATCCTACGGTCTTGGCGTGCATCCGTGCGTCGCTGCGGTCCGGTCCCAGGTCGACGGGCATGTGCACCTTCCGCCGACCATTGGCGACAACATCGATGTACTGTGGAGACCTCACGCCCCACGTGTTGAGCAATTCGGCGGTACGTCCACCCGGCCTCCCGCATGCCCACTATACGCCCTCACTCAAAGTCCGTCAACTGCACATACGGTTCACGTCCACGCTGTCGCGGCATGCTACCAGTGTTAAAGACTGCGATGGAGTTCCGTATGCCACGGCAAACTGGCTGACACTGACGGCGGCGGTGCACAAATGCTGCGCAGCTAGCGCCATTCGACGGCCAACACCGCGGTTCCTGGTGTGTCCGCTGTGCCGTGCGTGTGATCATTGCTTGTACAGCCCTCTCGCAGTGTCCGGAGCAAGTATGGTGGGTCTGACACACCGGTGTCAATGTGTTCTTTTTTCCATTTCCAGGAGTGTATTTACCGCAACAGTGCACTCCCTGGATCGGATGGTGGATCTTTTATTATACCTCACACTTCGCCTCTCACAATCATCCTCACGAAACTTTCCTCCAGATCGAGCGATACAGAAGGAACAGGCATACCCACAAATCTTTCGAAACTACCTTGCTACCCCCATGCAAAACACACATACCCAAATTACATGACATATACAACACAACAATATGAAATACAACACAGAGAACTGTTACAACATCATCACTTTCCGCTTTCCCACTTCAATCAATATCTATCCCAGTTTCACACGACACTGCCCCACTTTGTAATTCTACTTTCCTACTGTGAACTCTGGAGATAAACGCACGTCTTCCTGTGCAATGCAAGCCAAGTGGCGTTGCTGGAAAAGCGGCCGACTCACCTTGATTCTCTCTCAGAGTTTAAATTTAGCGTCACACGGAATGATATTTCTTAAATACTTCAACTTATGATACACACGCTATTTCTTAAATATTTCAGCTTATTGTACACACGCTATTAATTCTTAAATATTTCAGCTTATTGTACACACGCTATTAATTCTTAAATATTTCGGCTTATTGTACACACGCTAGTATCTCAACTTATAACTACACGTGGGCTCATTGTGACCGTTGGTTTACTACAATCCGCTTAAAATTACCTGCCTCACTTTGTAATTTTCCCCACAAAAGTTCCTGGGAAAGAGAAATGATTAGTTCTAACTACTCTTAAATATTCCACATCCATACCATGCCTCCACACTTTCATTACTGAGCACAACAAAAAAACAGGTCTTTACAGCAGAAGGTTCAGCGCCAGAGTGCCGAAACATGGCCGTATTCCGGTTCTCTCGCACCTCTGTCGAAGTGGGAGAAGCACCTTGCTACCTTATTGGTCAGCCACATTTCAGACGCTCCAAAGCTCTGGTAACTTCCATCTCTTTGATCTCACCAAAGGTAGCCAAAGGATTGACTCAAAGATGATCATATAATCCCATTCACTATCCGTGGTTAGCAGACGACCATACATTCATTCATTTCACAGATCTCACCAAACTGGATGTAGGGATTTATTTTGAGGGAGTGCACATGTGATCAATTAAATAAATAAATTGTCATTTTTCCCACACTGGTATCCGGCTTCGCTGTATTAATTGAAATTGATTTACTTTTACACAAAAAATGTGTTGTTCTGACAATAATTTCGTACCTATTTTCAATGTTGGGCGGTACTGTACCCTTTCACCACCGGCTACCCATGCAGAAAAAAATGGCACGGTACTATCCTTGCAATGCGAGGGTAGTTCCGAACATTTTTTTAAGAAAACTGTATTAAAACAAACGTAGCAATTCATTAAAATAACCAGGAGGAGACCTTAGCCCCTGGTGACCTCAAATAGACGACCAAATTATTGACAGTTGTTGCATTATTGTACTCTCCACAATCCGGAGTAACGTACACATACAAATATATAACAATCCACATGACAAATAACACATCACATCATAGAAATGAAAAAATAATATTGAGATAAAAATTTGCTTTAGTTACTGGGATCTTAGTTATTTTTATGAGTAATGCAAATTTCAATAATTCTAAAACAAATAAAAAAAATACTAATTGTACTCATGAAATTTTAAATAGCTCACCGTCCAAACACAGAGCAAGTAATCTGACATTCATAAATTGCGCTGTAAAAACCCTTACACAGCAAAGTCTAAATACAAAACAAAATCAACAAAGGAAAAAAAAATTCGTACACTAGTTACATGTAGAATGTCAGGCTCCATACCATTACTCTAAAATATACCTCAAACCTACAGCGAAATAAAACTGAGAAGGAAAACAATGAAATATACCACAAGTTACATGCTGGTTACGTAATATAGTTCATCTAAGACATCATGTCATACCTCATTAACTATCATCACCTAAACAATTGCCACAGCTACTCGACAGTGAGTTTAACCTTATCCTATATCCATCAGTACAAATACCTGCTGCTGAGCTAGTCAGTCCATCAACTTTGATCAATACTCGACGGGCACGTGCACCTTCCGCCGACCATTGGCGACAACATCGATGTACTGTGGAGACCTCACGCCCCACGTGTTGAGCAATTCGGTGGTACGTCCACCCGGCCTCCCGCATGCCCACTATACGCCCTCACTCAAAGTCCGTCAACTGCACATACGGTTCACGTCCACGCTGTCGCGGCATGCTACCAGTGTTAAAGACTGCGATGGAGCTCCGTATGCCACGGCAAACTGGCTGACACTGACGGCGGCGGTGCACAAATGCTGCGCAGCTAGCGCCATTCGACGACCAACACCGCGGTTCCTGGTGTGTCCGCTGTGCCGTGCGTGTGATCATTGCTTGTACAGCCCTCTCGCAGTGTCCGGAGCAAGTATGGTGGGTCTGACACACCGGTGTCAATGTGTTCTTTTTTCCATTTCCAGGAGTGTATTTACCGCAACAGTGCACTCCCTGGATCGGATGGTGGATCTTTTATTATACCTCACACTTCGCCTCTCACAATCATCCTCACGAAACTTTCCTCCAGATCGAGCGATACAGAAGGAACAGGCATACCCACAAATCTTTCGAAACTATCTTGCTACCCCCATGCAAAACACACATACCCAAATTACATGACATATACAACACAACAATATGAAATACAACACAGAGAACTGTTACAACATCATCACTTTCCGCTTTCCCACTTCAATCAATATCTATCCCAGTTTCACACGACACTGCCCCACTTTGTAATTCTACTTTCCTACTGTGAACTCTGGAGATAAACGCACGTCTTCCTGTGCAATGCAAGCCAAGTGGCGTTGCTGGAAAAGCGGCCGACTCACCTTGATTCTCTCTCAGAGTTTAAATTTAGCGTCACACGGAATGATATTTCTTAAATACTTCAACTTATGATACACACGCTATTTCTTAAATATTTCAGCTTATTGTACACACACTATTAATTCTTAAATATTTCAGCTTATTGTACACACGCTATTAATTCTTAAATATTTCGGCTTATTGTACACACGCTAGTATCTCAACTTATAACTACACGTGGGCTCATTGTGACCGTTGGTTTACTACAATCCCCTTAAAATTACCTGCCTCACTCTGTAATTTTCCCCACAAAAGTTCCTGGGAAAGAGAAATGATTAGTTCTAACTACTCTTAAATATTCCACATCCATACCATGCCTCCACACTTTCATTACTGAGCACAACAAAAAAACAGGTCTTTACAGCAGAAGGTTCAGCGCCAGAGTGCCGAAACATGGCCGTATTCCGGTTCTCTCGCACCTCTGTCGAAGTGGGAGAAGCACCTTGCTACCTTATTGGTCAGCCACATTTCAGACGCTCCAAAGCTCTGGTAACTTCCATCTCTTTGATCTCACCAAAGGTAGCCAAAGGATTGACTCAAAGATGATCATATAATCCCATTCACTATCCGTGGTTAGCAGACGACCATACATTCATTCATTTCACAGATCTCACCAAACTGGATGTAGGGATTTATTTTGAGGGAGTGCACATGTGATCAATTAAATAAATAAATTGTCATTTTTCCCACACTGGTATCCGGCTTCGCTGTATTAATTGAAATTGATTTACTTTTACACAAAAAATGTGTTGTTCTGACAATAATTTCGTACCTATTTTCAATGTTGGGCGGTACTGTACCCTTTCACCACCGGCTACCCATGCAGAAAAAAATGGCACGGTACTATCCTTGCAATGCGAGGGTAGTTCCGAACATTTTTTTAAGAAAACTGTATTAAAACAAACGTAGCAATTCATTAAAATAACCAGGAGGAGACCTTAGCCCCTGGTGACCTCAAATAGACGACCAAATTATTGACAGTTGTTGCATTATTGTACTCTCCACAATCCGGAGTAACGTACACATACAAATATATAACAATCCACATGACAAATAACACATCACATCATAGAAATGAAAAAATAATATTGAGATAAAAATTTGCTTTAGTTACTGGGATCTTCGTTATTTTTATGAGTAATGCAAATTTCAATAATTCTAAAACAAATAAAAAAAATACTAATTGTACTCATGAAATTTTAAATAGCTCACCGTCCAAACACAGAGCAAGTAATCTGACATTCATAAATTGCGCTGTAAAAACCCTTACACAGCAAAGTCTAAATACAAAACAAAATCAACAAAGGAAAAAAAAATTCGTACACTAGTTACATGTAGAATGTCAGGCTCCATACCATTACTCTAAAATATACCTCAAACCTACAGCGAAATAAAACTGAGAAGGAAAACAATGAAATATACCACAAGTTACATACTGGTTATGTAATATAGTTCGTCTAAGACATCATGTCATACCTCATTAACTATCATCACCTAAGCAATTGCCACAACTACTCGACAGTGAGTTTAACCTTATCCTATATCCATCAGTACAAATACCTGCTGCTGAGCTAGTCAGTCCATCAACTTTGATCAATACTCGCAATAAATAGTTAGCAATAAGTGCTTGAATCTACCAGTAGCTCTCTTATCTTACTCTACTGTTCATTTCTCTGTTGTCACACATATAGACGACAAGAACTTGCATTTCGACTAGCCTTCGTTACACTTTAATGTGAAATGTCACCACTGTGATAAAAAAATAAGTGGCTTCAGTCAAAACACCAACAAGATTATTACTATGCACGACATCAAAATACATCAGTTAATTCCGACATTTGTTGTGCAATGCAAACTCTTGTCCCCTGTGACAATCTTACTGATCAATGCTACATGAACCGCTACGTTAGTATTACGCCACTGGCTTATAATTAAAGCATCATTGTACCAAATATTCTAATAAACATGCTACGTGAACTTGATAACCCAGAACAGACAAAAAACAAACACTAACTATTCTAAACACAAATATTAATAAAATACAATTACGCTTGCTGTCCCTTCAGGAATGAAACATATAAAAAAAAACATTTACCCAATTACAAATACATTATTCCCTATCTTGCGAGTCACACGGAAACATTTCATTCTGTGATTTTCTTGGGGTCAAAAAGTTGCTGATAGTTTTCCTAGAACCACTGTTTCGGTGTCAAAGCTCTCCCATGGTTACCCGGACGAAAGTCTTTGAGTCACTCAATTTGGCATTTTGAACACGCACTGAACAGTAAACTGTATCTCTCATTAAACACAAATGTCATAGTCACTGTCAGAGTACCATCCACACGAATCTGTTCGTCCAAAAAAATGGCCCTACAACTACTATTACCCACGGTTCTGTCCTTCCAGTTCATGGTGTAATTAAAAGTCGTAAGTTTCAACAAACAGCACTTATTCCAGCGCCAATTCAAGAAATGTCTCCTACTACAGACGCAAATGTCAATGTCCCACTCTAATTTCTTGCCTTCATACAATAATTGTTCACCAAACGACAACTGTCCTCTAAGTATACCAAGTGTCCCACATGCAATTCACAAAGCACACTTAACAAGTCATTGTCAAAAGTTTATGGATCCCACCATTCAGTGGTCAAGACAAAACAAAACGATCGTCCTGTCTGCTAAAGACAAAATCTTTTCCACCACTCACAACGTGGAAACACCAGTCCTTCACTTTCCACATAATGGAAAGTCACAGTCATCTTGTTTCACGGCTCCACAGTCCAGTACTAGGTAATAGTTGCTGGTAACAAATGCTCGCCGGGCTCTGCCGCGCCTCGTCCATTCTGCAGTAGCGCTGCTGCGCACGCCGTTGAGCAGAAAAACAACCCGCTGTTGCCTCCGCGGGATACCTTCCCCAGTCGTAAGGGTGGCGGAACTCATGAATGGCCAGTGATACGTGCGTGTCGCCCCAGGCCGTTGACCTGCTGTAGCGGGCGCGTGGAGTGTACCTCGTCCGACAGTGGAGTGGGGAGTGCCGCGGCTGTGTCGCCTGTCGCCATGGCGACGTCAGCTCGGCCCGTTAGCGGTATGGGCGTTACGACACCCAATTAGCCAGATCTTCCGTGCATCTCGCAACATTACAGACAAAAGGAAATTCTTACATTAAAATTATACACCCTAGTTTTCTACACATACAACATCAACATTTATCTCTTTTCTATAGACAGCCCACACTCGTGCTATTCATTGTACCTGTCGTCCCTCATACAAAACATGAAAGTGTAAAAAAAAAAAAAACAAAAGGAATAATAAACAATCTATACTGCTCATAATTACAATATCAAATAGTAGGCTACTCTATCATCCTATCACAGTGAAAGTGTTCGAAACTGTTTATTCTAAAACTACAATATACAATGAACTTTTGTGCTTGTGACAGACTGAAATTAATACCCCTTGAAAGTGCTCTAACAAAAAATAAGAATAATCCACAAGGCTCACAATTACCTACCACATGTTATTAAATAGTAAACTACTTTAACATCCTAACACAACAAACATTTTAGAAACTGATGACTCTAAATCTACAACATACAATGCACCTTTGTGCTTGTGACTGACTGAAATTAATATCTTTCTATATATTTTACCCTTTTTTTTTATTATTATATATAACAACATTTCTAGGACATGTATGAACCATCCACATGATGTCAGATCCTGACCTGCCATCGAGGTTCATCCCAATCAAACAATACATAATAATGTTTTAGTTACAGATCGGTAGCATCCCCTTTACAGGAGTGTGCGCATTGATCACACTACTCTACGACTCTCACTCACCAGACATCACATTTTCCCTCTCATTCAATCCATTAATACACTAACAGAATAGGTCTAGAAGTCAGCTAACCTTAACACCACCACACTCACGACAACATACCATACCTTTGCTCCCTTATACTCAACCACATAACACATGAAGCTGTTTCGGAGATAGCATTCCAGTCTCCGAATTCGTCCTTTCACTCTGGCACCTCTCTCCATCGGCTTACCTCTGCATTCACTTTATGCTAAATATCAACTTAGAATCGCGACATTTCATCTAAGAACAAAAATACACAAATTAATCAACTTGCAAAAATAACTGCACACATTCTTGGTACCGTTTTGATTGGTTATACTGGTACCAGGCTTCAACAACAACAAAAAATATTATTTTTGCCCAATCGCAAATTTTATGCTAAGAATTAGATCTACACTTATATCACATCTTACGTCAGTATTCCACAACGTTCACCATCTGGGTCTCATACTCCCTTTACGTCCTTTCACATTGTGCAGTTGTCCTCGTCTCTTCATTCGTATTTCGGCTCTCCGTCCGTCCATTACTCCATCATTTCCTGGTCTTCCTTCATCATTGGCATCAATCTCTATTGCAGCATACACAGGCCTCTCTGTAACATACATCTAAGACATCTCCACATTATTCAATTCTACTCACCTTTATTTACCACTGTTTCATCACGTCGAATCTCTCTTTATTAATCACACTGCTTCACGTCGCTTCTCCTCATATACCACCTTTATCCACTACTATTTATCATGTCGCTTCTCTATCTACTATCTTTATTCACTCATTAATCATCACGTCGTTTCTGCTTGATCCTTATTCATACGACAAAAATACGTACATACACCACTCTGTCGACTCCTGTTCATGACTCATTCGACCAGTCTGTTCTGTCATACTTCCTGACATCCCGCCTGAAAATTCTTATGTTCGATTTGACCCTGCACAACGTTACACACCACAAATAAATACACTGACTATCTACCATAAATTGCCTACCTTAGATCTATCCTTAACTTTTCCATAATTTGATGTTAGAAATTTGATGAAGCCCCACGAGATTGTTTTCCCTTGATCGTCTCAATCAGTACAGCATTTTCATGGACAATCCGCCTCACTCTGAATGGTCCACTATACACAATAAAGAATTCGCTAGTTAGGAATATGTGCTTACACGAAAATTAAATGTGTGCAGAGAATATACAAGCTGGGAGAATTGGGCAGCCCAAGTGTTAGTAACTTTGGTGCTAGTGGCCTCTTTCACTAACACCAGATTCCGAACAACCATACACAGCACTTCATTATAGCTGTCACCACGACAATGACATACTATAGATCAGATGGCATCTAATTTAAAAACTTCGATCACATTGTTTACTTCTTACATTACGTGTTTAGTATCTACAATAGTCAAATCACACTAATTAAACTGGACTCATTGGCATTATTACATAACATTTTAGCAACTGGATTCTTTGAAGAAACCGCTCTTTTACTTTACTGTTCGAAATAAAAAGTTGCAAATTTTACTGAGATACCAGCCTAACAGATTCCATTACTGCCGTTTTATTCTCTGATCAGAAGTATGGTATTTGCATTCCTACATATTAGTTGAGTTTGTCTGCTACATAGACAATTTTCAGTCCCAGCTGCATGTGTTTTTAAGAGCAAGATATTAAGGGCTGATATGTTGGATTAGTTTCTCCTATTCTTGAATCCATTATGACAAGAATGAAATGCCTGGATTCCACGCTCTCCTGTCATTCTGACAGTTTCTGCCGTTCCTACCCTCGACACTAACTGACCTATGAGTCGTGTCTCCGTTCACGATATTGCTCTCATTACCCAGTTCCTGTAACAAGTGCTGAAATGACGCGGAATCGTCTAAGCCTCTGCCTGCCATCACTATACCTCTGCGCAATTTCACTGGCAACTTCGTTATACGGATCCTAATGAACTCCGCTGGTTCGTATGTCACATCCAAGTACCTGTTTCGTCCGAACATCTCCTGATGGCATGACACTGAATCCCTTATACCACATTCGTTACGATTTGGCATCATCAATATGCTTTGCGTAACCTGGTCCTCCTTACTTTTCGACCAGAATTCATTTAAATAGCTACTACAGTTTTTAAGGTCTTCCTCCATTTTCGCTCTTGCCTCGTCCCTCAAATAGTTATACACAAACTTCGTTTTGCGGAGCAATTCCCTCGATGAAGGTAATGAGTCCTGAAATTGAGACAGCCTTGGACTATACCCAGTTGAGTCTGCCACCTGTTTTATCCGACACAACCGTTCTTCTGACTCTGTGAATTCGTCTTTCTCTTTCTGCCTATTTTCGCTTTCTGAGTTTATCTCCCTCTCCCTCTGCAGTCTACCTGGTGGTGTATCACCTTCGCTACTGCACGCTAATTGCAACTGTGCTAGTTCTTCACTATGTTTCCTACTTATTTCTAATTGCGCCTCTTTAAACTGTAATAGTGACTGTATCTCTTCCTGTTCGGCATAAACCTCTCGCTGCGTACTGTCAGAGCCTGTCTCGCCTCTTACACTGACCTTTTCCACATCTGCACTAATCGTATTCATTCTGACCACTACCTCTTTGATTCGCTCATCCGGCAACACGTCCCTACGCTCAGTAGTATCACTCTCTATTGCAAATACTTGTACCTCCAAATTATTAGCTTTTTCTTTCACGGCGTCACATACTTCCTTCACCGCATCCAGATTCTTCTCCCCCTCATCTAACCGATTATTAACTGCGGGCAGACGCTCATCGGTAACTGAGTGTACCTTCCTCATTGCCTCTTTATTTCCCTTATCCAATGCCTCCATACTTTCCTCACTATCTTTATCCATCGTTTCCCATCTCTCCTCATTACCTCTAAACATCGCGTCCATCATTTCCATTAACTCCCTATGTCTCTCCTCAGCCTCCCTATCTCTCTCTTTATTCTTCCTATCTCTCTCCTTATTATCTCTCACCAAACTCTGTAACAACTGTAGCATCATATCGTCATTTGCAACTTTCGACGCGCTCACCTCGTTCGCCTGTGAAACCGTAGCCTCGCTAAGAGTAGCAGCACTTTCACTGCATACCTGTCCTAATCTCGGCTCGCCCGCGTCGTCGGGAAAGGCCCGCGTTTGAGGACAAAGCCCGCCGCATAAAGGATCCCCCAGGAGCGGTCCAGTGAACAATTCAACCCCTTCCGAGTGTTTGTCTTTCTCGCTCGTTAACACATGGTCAACAGCTACTTCCTGCTGCACTGCTACGTTCACGCCAGAATCGTTATTCTCCATGGTGACTATACTTTTAGCCTGCGACCTAGTTACTACGGACATTACGCAAAAAAAATTATATAACGATCTTCTAGCCTTGTGCGATACCGCAATTAATTACATAAAACAAATAAAAGATCCTCACCAATCCAGAAAGAAATTGCAAACAGAAAAAAAATTTTACTTCTTAGCGCTATCACAATACATTCCATAAAAAAAAATTTAACAGCAAACCCTAACAACAAAATATCCTAACAAAAATGATCCTGGCAACAAAATTATCATGACAAAAACGGAATCCTGGCAACAAAATATCCTAACCAATAAAATAATCCTGGCAACAAAATTATCGTGACAAAAACGGAATCCTGGCAACAAAATATCCTAACCAATAAAATAATCCTGGCAACAAAATTATCGTGACAAAAACGGAATCCTGGCAACAAAATATCCTAACCAATAAAATAATCCTGGCAGGGTCGAAATTATGAGAGGCACCCACTTGCCTTTCTCATACTGTGGCATCAAGCAGTCAGGCCTGCAAGATGAGTGGATTGCCAAGCGAGTGGATTCTTCCTTAATTTATCGTGCAACATGAATTCTCGTATCTTACTATTTAGTTACAAATTATCCTCCTGCATGAATAATACGCAACGGAAACACGCATCTGACTATCAGTGATTTATAGAACTCTGACTGCACACTACGCACTGGCAATACCACATTTACTTTTTGTCTTTGATTTAACGGCTTTTATATAAATTCGGGACATTATGACAACATACAATTTAATGAAAAGGGCCACCAATCTCTTTCTATTCACTATCTGATTTATTCCTAAACACACAAATTCTACAACCTACAACAAAATCACATGAGAAATTCCGCCCAGTGGGCATGGCTTTACGGTAGTGAATCTCTATACTATGGTCTCGTAATCTATTTACCGCAACAGTGCACTCCCTGGATCGGATGGTGGATCTTTTATTATACCTCACACTTCACCTCTCACAATCATCCTCACGAAACTTTCCTCCAGATCGAGCGATACAGAAGGAACAGGCATACCCACAAATCTTTCGAAACTACCTTGCTACCCCCATGCAAAACACACATACCCAAATTACATGACATATACAACACAACAATATGAAATACAACACAGAGAACTGTTACAACATCATCACTTTCCGCTTTCCCACTTCAATCAATATCTATCCCAGTTTCACACGACACTGCCCCACTTTGTAATTCTACTTTCCTACTGTGAACTCTGGAGATAAACGCACGTCTTCCTGTGCAATGCAAGCCAAGTGGCGTTGCTGGAAAAGCGGCCGACTCACCTTGATTCTCTCTCAGAGTTTAAATTTAGCGTCACACGGAATGATATTTCTTAAATACTTCAACTTATGATACACACGCTATTTCTTAAATATTTCAGCTTATTGTACACACGCTATTAATTCTTAAATATTTCAGCTTATTGTACACACGCTATTAATTCTTAAATATTTCGGCTTATTGTACACACGCTAGTATCTCAACTTATAACTACACGTGGGCTCATTGTGACCGTTGGTTTACTACAATCCCCTTAAAATTACCTGCCTCACTTTGTAATTTTCCCCACAAAAGTTCCTGGGAAAGAGAAATGATTAGTTCTAACTACTCTTAAATATTCCACATCCATACCATGCCTCCACACTTTCATTACTGAGCACAACAAAAAAACAGGTCTTTACAGCAGAAGGTTCAGCGCCAGAGTGCCGAAACATGGCCGTATTCCGGTTCTCTCGCACCTCCGTCGAAGTGGGAGAAGCACCTTGCTACCTTATTGGTCAGCCACCTTTCAGACGCTCCAAAGCTCTGGTAACTTCCATCTCTTTGATCTCACCAAAGGTAGCCAAAGGATCGACTCAAAGATGATCATATATTCCCATTCACTATCTGTGGTTAGCAGACGACCATACATTCATTCATTTCACAGATCTCACCAAACTGGATGTAGGGATTTATTTTGAGGGAGTGCACATGTGATCAATTAAATAAATAAATTGTCATTCTTTCCCACACTGGTATCCGGCTTCGCTGTATTAATTGAAATTGATTTACTTTTACACAAAAAATGTGTTGTTCTGACAAGAATTTCGTACCTATTTTCAATGTTGGGCGGTACTGTACCCTTTCACCGGGTCGAAATTATGAGAGGCACCCACTTGCCTTTCTCATACTGTGGCATCAAGCAGTCAGGCCTGCAAGATGAGTGGTTTGCCAAGCGAGTGGATTCTTCCTTAATTTATCGAGCAACATGAATTCTTGTATCTTACTATTTAGTTACAAATTATCCTCCTGCATGAATAATACGCAACGGAAACACGCATCTGACTATCAGTGATTTATAGAACTCTGACTGCACACTACGCACTGGCAATACCACATTTACTTTTTGTCTTTGATTTAACGGCTTTTATATAAATTCGGGACATTATGACAACATACAATTTAATGAAAAAGGCCACCAATCTCTTTCTATTCACTATCTGATTTATTCCTAAACACACAAATTCTACAACCTACAACAAAATCACATGAGAAATTCCGCCCAGTGGGCATGGCTTTACGTTTGTGAATCTCTATACTATGGTCTCGTAATCTATTTACCGCAACTGTGCACTCCCTGGATCGGATGGTGGATCTTTTATTATACCTCACACTTCGCCTCTCACAATCATCCGCACGAAACTTTCCTCCAGATCGAGCGATACAGAAGGAACAGGCATACCCACAAATCTTTCGAAACTACCTTGCTACCCCCATGCAAACACACATACCCAAATTACATGACATATACAACACAACAATATGAAATACAACACAAAGAACTGTTACAACATCATCACTTTCCGCTTTCCCACTTCAATCAATATCTATCCCAGTTTCACACGACACTGCCCCACTTTGTAATTCTACTTTCCTACTGTGAACTCTGGAGATAAACGCACGTCTTCCTGTGCAATGCAAGCCAAGTGGCGTTGCTGGAAAAACGGCCGACTCACCTTGATTCTCTCTCAGAGTTTAAATTTAGCGTCACACGGAATGATATTTCTTAAATACTTCAACTTATGATACACACGCTATTTCTTAAATATTTCAGCTTATTGTACACACGCTATTAATTCTTAAATATTTCAGCTTATTGTACACACGCTAGTATCTCAACTTATAACTACACGTGGGCTCATTGTGACCGTTGGTTTACTACAATCCCCTTAAAATTACCTGCCTCACTTTGTAATTTTCCCCACAAAAGTTCCTGGGAAAGAGAAATGATTAGTTCTAACTACTCTTAAATATTCCACATCCATACCATGCCTCCACACTTTCATTACTGAGCACAACAAAAAAACAGGTCTTTACAGCAGAAGGTTCAGCGCCAGAGTGCCGAAACATGGCCGTATTCCGGTTCTCTCGCACCTCTGTCGAAGTGGGAGAAGCACCTTGCTACCTTATTGGTCAGCCACCTTTCAGACGCTCCAAAGCTCTGGTAACTTCCATCTCTTTGATCTCACCAAAGGTAGCCAAAGGATCGACTCAAAGATGATCATATATTCCCATTCACTATCTGTGGTTAGCAGACGACCATATATTCATTCATTTCACAGATCTCACCAAACTGGATGTAGGGATTTATTTTGAGGGAGTGCACATGTGATCAATTAAATAAATAAATTGTCATTCTTTCCCACACTGGTATCCGGCTTCGCTGTATTAATTGAAATTGAGTTACTTTTACACAAAAAATGTGTTGTTCTGACAAGAATTTCGTACCTATTTTCAATGTTGGGCGGTACTGTACCCTTTCACCACCGGCACTTCTCCTGAAGGAGGGTGCCCTTCTGTTCCATCGTTGGTACATAGTCAACCCCTCCTATTCCCCTCCTCAGTCCATCTGCTGCCAGAGGTGCCTGCACTACAATGCACACCCAACATCAGAGTGCTGCAAGGACCCCATCTGCCCATACTGCAAACAGGTGCACTTCCTCAGGCACTGTTGCAACCTCCAGTACCCTCTCTCCTGCATCACCTGCAACCACCTGCATCCCACCTACTCCCAGAAATGCAAGGCCAACCCCCCCCCCCATACTCCTGAAATAACTGTCCCCATCCGCCCTCTGGACACCCCCACCCCTCCTGGCAACTCCCTCCATCCCCCCCCCCCACTGCTGAGGACATCATCTGGTTTGTCACAATCGTCCTTCAGAATGTCCACCCGTTACAGTGCCCCTTCACCCACCAGCAGATATCCCTCGCCACCCACTCCGCCTTCCACCTTAATACTTATGCACCTATTCCCACAACTAATCCCACTTCACCTTCTCCCGCCTCGGCACCCTTGTCTAAATTCCTGTCATAGCGCGACAGAACTGTATCTAGTTCAACAACATCCAGTCCCTACCCACCAACAAGAACCTCCTCATGCACACCTTCACGACCCACAGTTTGCACGCCTTCCTCTTAAACAAAACCTTTCTACAGCCTCAGCATACTGTCCACACTTCTCCCTACCTCCTAAACTGCTCCGATAATTGTCCACCACCGCCAGATCCCTATTCGGCTCCAACCCCTCCTTCCCAACCCCACAGAACACCTGATCATTAGTCTCTTCTTCCCCAGTCTCACCGTTACCTGCGCCACCATCCACGTCTGCCCTAACGCCCCTATTCCTTTTGACTTCCTTTCCTACATCGACTGCACCATCTGGTTCTACGTAATTGCCGCCGACCTCAACATTCATAGTTGTTCCGCCGCCCAGTAACAGCGGTCGCATAGGTTCCTCTCCTCACTCCAAGGTGACCTCGTCCCCATTCCCCAGCACAACCGCCCTGAATCCAATTCCACTCCCGATGTAATACTCCCCTCCCCTAACCTCCTTGGCCGCATAGCGGTTGATGTCCTGGACCCCATTGGTCTGTCCTCCTCAACGTTTCAGACGGTCGTCACCCCCGCCCTGACCCTCGTAATGACCCTCCCCCGAAGTACGTCCATGATTATTCCCATTCCCCTTTACTCCCACAGGCCGTCCTTCCCCTCCGTGAATCCCGACGTCTCTACCATGCCTTCATTCACACGTGTGACCCGGACACACTACGACGCCACTGGCAACTACAAAGACACGTCCAAAACTGGCTCAAGGCTAAGAATCGCCGCGACTGGCGACAGAAATGCACCTGTCATAATGTTACACTTCCTATCAACTCGTCCAAGTACTGGTCTGAATCCCCCCCCCACCCAGTACCATCCTCTCCCTCATCATGACCAACATTTCCCTGACAACCTTAGTAAGGCCAATCACTTTGCCTCCTACCTGTCCAATATCTTTACCCTCCCTTACGATCCCCAGTTCGATTACGCCCTCTTCCCAGATGTCCGCGATCGAACTGACACCTATGTCCTCCATTCGCTCCTGGTTTCCAGTACTTGGACAACATTACACGCAACGAACTCAATGCCCACATCACTACTCAGGATTTCATCACTACACTCTGCACGAAACACAACACCACTCCCGGTCACGATCGTCTTATCTATCGCCACCTCCGTGGAGCTCCCACCTCCTTTCTCTCCATCCTAGCCAGACCTCCCCTTATCCTGATGTTCCTCAAGCCCGACAAACCGCCATCCGCTGTCACCTCCTACCATCCCATCAGCCTTACCTCGGTCTTTAGCAAGGTCCTGGAATCCATCCTTACCCGACGCAACCACCAGCATCTGTGCCATCGCCGCCTCCTTTCTGTTACCCAAGTGTGGCTTTAGACCATCCTTCTCTACTGACGACCTTCTCCTTCACCTCACTCATCTCCTCTCCGAACAGCTTATTTCCTGTCACTCCACCATCTTCCTCTCCCTCGACCTGGTGTGTAGCATTCTGGTCTCCTCTTTAAGTTCCAAATCTTTGCACTTCCTATCAACTACGTCTGTCTGATCGGGTCCTTTCTTTCCCAACGTCCTTCCTATGTCACGATCCAAAACACGGATTCCTACACCTTCTACCCCTCCGCCGGTGTGGCCAAGGTTCCATCCTCTCCCCTCTTCTATACCTTTTGTATATGGCGGATATGCCGCCACCTTCAACCCCCATCCACCTTCTCCAGTACTTCGATGAAACAGCCTCTCTTTCCCTCACCCCCACCCTGCAACGCTCCCAACACTTTCTCCAATCGCATCTTGACTGGTTGACCGTTTGGTGTAACCAGTGTTGCTCAAGGTCTATCCTTCCAAAACCCAGGCGATCATTGTAGGCAAAACCACCCCTTCCTTCTGTCTCCTCGACTTCTAACTCACCATTTATGGCCGTCCTATCGTCCTCACCCCCACCATGAAGTACCTTGGCGTCACCCTTGATCATCACCTCTCCTGGACCCCCATCTCTGGACAATCCATGCAAGGAACGCTCTCGACTCTGTCTCCTCAATCTCCTTTCTGGCCGCACATGGGGTCAGGACCCCTCCACCATTCTCCACACCTATAAATCCCTTATCCGCCCTATCCTCTGATACGCTCATCCCACCTGGATCTCTGTCCCTCCTACCTTTTACAAATCCCTTCAAATTCTAGAACGCCATGAGTACCACCTCGCCTATTGCATACGTCTCCCGTTCCCCACGCGGATCCTATATTATCTTATTCTGATCCCGCACCTCCTTCTCTTCCTCGAATGGTTGCGGATCCTCTACATCTCCTGCAAACTTGATCCCCCTCACCCGCTTGTCTCTCCCATCCTCTCCCATCCACGTCCTGTGTCGCACCTTCATTCCCACACCCCACCTGCATCTCTCCACTCCCCATACCCTCTCCAAGGAGGCTTCCACCAACTCCCTGATAATGCCCTCATCCCCTCCATCTACCCCTCCTGCCAACTTTGATTCTCCTCTACCACACCCTGTGTTTTTCCCAATGGCACTCTCTCTTCCTCCTCTCCCTCCTCCTTTCCTTCCTCCCTCCTCCCCTGGGCTTCTCCTACCCCCCTTACCTTCTTTCCTGCCCCTCCCATCTCCTCTGCCACTGGCATCTACACACTCCCCTCTCCCTCCTCCCCCCTTTTTCCCCTTTTGGCAGGTCCCCAGACCCGTACACGTGTAGTGAACTTTTGCGCACCAGAGATCATCGCCTAGTGTTTGTGTGTGCCGTTGTGTTTGTTCTCAAGTGTTCCAGGGTTTAATAGTTTGTGCTCCAAAGTTTGCGTGTGTCGTCTTTCATCTCTGCACATGTCCACGTGTCTCAACATTTTTAATTTCGACTCTGCGCTTGTGAACGGCTCCGTGTGTTTTAATTTTACGTTTGTATATCCACCATGTCTGTTCTGTGATTGTCTTCTTTTGTATCATTAGCTTTATCTGTGTCTGAAGAGCGGCGTGGTATGCTGTTGGTGACCTACCTGTATAAAGTGTGAAATCAACAATAAAGGGGAAAAAAGCAAATTCGTTCGTCCACTTTCCATCAAATGGTTCAAATGGCTCTGAGCACTATGGGACTCAACTGCTGAGGTCATTAGTCCCCTAGAACTTAGAACTAGTTAAACCTAACTAACCTAAGGACATCACAAACATCCATGCCCGAGGCAGGATTCGAACCTGCGACCGTAGCGGTCTTGCGGTTCCAGACTGCAGCGCCTTTAACCGCACGGCCACTTCGGCCGGCCAACTTTCCATCAATCACGCGCATCCCTCACCCCCTTCCCCCACCTCCTCCTTTTCGTGAACACATCTGTACACTGTATATTGTCCGCCGTGTTGATCCCCCTCACCCCCTGGTATCTCCCTTGCTCTCCACCCCCAATCCGTTGGCGCACGTTTGGCGTTGTGTCCCACCCTCTCTCCATCTCCACACCCTCTCCGCCTCCTTGCCCAATGCAACTTCCACCATCTACCCCTGCCAGATGATGCGCTTTACCCTCAGATCTACCCTTCCTACCAACTCTAACCCCATGTTCCTGCCTCTTCTTCAGGGCTCCCTCTCCTCTCCCTCCCTTCTCCCGAGCGGCTTCCCCATCCTACTCCCCCTCCCTCTCTTGTGCTCCCCTTCAGTGTCTCTGCACTCCCTCCCGCCTTGTCTTCCCTCTTCATCTCCTGCCCCACCAGTCTCCTGCCCGCTGACGCCCCTACTCTTTTCATCCCACCACCTCCCTTGCTGCCCCTTGCTCTCCCCTCCTTCTCCATCCTCTCTGGCCTCTCCCTCAGCAGCTCCCACATGATAGTTTTATTCTTCATGGTATGTGCTCCAAGTGGGTTTTAATTGCGTTATTCTGGAGGGTTTTTAATACTGTGGCCGACTTTTAATCTTTGCGTGTGCCTGCAGTGTCTTCTTTATGTTTTTTTAACATTATGTCGACTTTTTTAATTGTCACCCCATGAACATCTCCAAGTCAGTGTCTTTTTACCTCCATTATCTCCTCTTGCTCTGTTTTAAGTTCCCCATTTTATCGCCTTATGTGTGTAACATTTTATTCTTGTCATAGTTGTCATGTTACTCGGCAGAAGAGCAGTGGATTGTGCCGCTGACAGGCCTTCCCTGCCCATATGGGACATTGGAATGCAATCACAATGAAGAAAGCACTCCGTCTTCAGGCCACCCATCCAAGTGCCAGCCACGCCTGACAGCGCTTAACTCCTGTGATCTCACGGGAACCAGTGTATCCACTGCGGCAACGCCGTTCCCACAGTAAAGAAAAAAAGCAACAAATTCCTGTACATGAAACCATTAAATGTTTACGAAATTTTGGAGGGCTTCTGCTTTGTTGTGCGAGCCGTCAAATAGTTTGTGAATGTTAGATGTTGGGGTGCCAGTTACAGTAACACGTTTGCAATTACCCATTCTTGTTTATTTTTCGAATGCACTACAAAACTCATCCCTTCCCTCCAGCTACCATACATGGAGAACTGCCTCACGCCAGTACATGGTCTGAAGACGACGACAACAACAACAACGGTCGTTTTGAAGATGGTTGCAGATGCATATGTTATTTCTGGTTGTGTAACTGTTGTACAATGTTTTAAATTTGCAACTATAGACAGGCTTTTTTGTTGTATGCGTTTTTGCTAATGTAAATTTCCTTGATGGGGTTTTTATTCTACTTTGTCATGTCTGTTTCTCATTCAGATTTCCAGTTATGATGTCACCTAAATATTTAAATTGATCAACAATTTTGATTTCCTGTTCTTCCACTGAAATTTTGTGGCCCAGCTGGCATAATGTGTTTTTTCAAATGATATTCTGAGGGTGACTTTCTGTGATATTTCTTAGAGATGTAAATAGTTTAGTGGTTTCTTGAACATTCGTGGTTAGGAGAGTAAGATGTGCAGCAAATCCCAAGCAGTTTCAACTTTTACCAATTGTCACACTTCCAGTTCTTATTTTCTTTGTGTTACCTTGTACCATTTGGTCATTACATATTCCAGTGCACCGTCGAACACTAATGGTGATAGGCATTCACCTTGTCTTAAGCCTCTCCTTATGAAGAATGGTTGAGAAATTTTTTCTCTAAGCTTTACTTTCAAATTGACGTTGTTTGGAGTAAGTTCTACTAGATTCATTAATTGCATCGTAATTCGGAGTAACACAGGCGCTGGAGTATTGTAGGAGGGAAAAATGTCATCCTGGCGGTGCAAAACTAGTGGCTTAGGAAGTGGAAATGAAAAATCACATCAACTCATTTCCAGTCCAGAAAGCACATTATGCCAATGAAGAACAGAATTATCAGGACCATAAACATGTGAAGATTATGTGGCTGATGTTCAAAACTTTTGAACTCCATATTCAAGTTGATTATCAGTTTTATTTGAAAATTAAGCATGGACATTTTAATTTAAAATTTGGGCAACCACAGGTGTATGCGAACAGTACATGTGGAGAGCCTCAGATAAATAAATATGAAAAGTCCATCTCTGAATGATGCTGCTAAAAGGTCAGCAAAGCTGAGTTAATAGTGCACAAGAAATTACACCCAGTTACAGCAAAATCTGCCACTGATTCTACCATTGCAGGCCTCTCGTTTGATATAATGCAGAATTTGCCATTACCTCAGATACAAAGACAACTTACATGTCACTTGTGGCAGCTTTCATTAATTTCTTAAATGCGCCGAATTACAGAGTGGAACAGCCAGGTTTTTGTCTCTATCATGAAAAGGAATAGCACGAAAAAGCTCTGATGAAGCTTGTTCATTTCTTTTTGATTATATAAATGAAAATGTTGGACAACGTGTTAAAGACTTTCACTCATTCTCTGACTGTTGTGGAGGCCAAAATAAAAACCATTCAATGGTGAGGTTTGTTTAATGCTTGTGGCACAGGGAAGGTTTCAGTTCATCACCCATTACTTTCCAACTGGAGGGTAGTCCTACCTTGCACATGATAGGCATATCAACAGACAAAAAGGAAAATTAGAATGGTTGATAGGATATATGTTCTGAAAGAATATGCAGAATTAATAACTGAATCCCGCACAAAGAGGAATTTTGTAGTGAAAATATAAAAAACAGAAGAGGTTCCAAATTTTAAGGATTGGTGGCCAAAATTCCATAGTAATACTAATATTTCTGTTGAAAGGAAAGGAAGGGCCTCACACAGAAACTAACAGCTCTTTTATGTATCACAATTTGTGCAATTCTGTTGTTCACAAGACACTCGTGGTGTTGTTAAAGTTAAGCCATTCATTGATGTGGCAGAATAGCACACATTCCAACTTTCTGATCAAACTGCAGTTCCACCAAGCCCTGTAAATCAGGCTCAATTGGGCTCATGTAACGATAAATGAGAGGAGCATGCACCATCTAAGGCGATTTCTACCATTCCTCCCAAAACAAGACTCATAAAGAACTTCTATTCTAACATATACAATTGGCCATATGTCAAAGAATGAACCACGAGTGGAGTATAATGCGAAAGACAATAGGAATTAGCCATGCTTTACTTGATTTTTGCCCATATTACAATAAACTGAGTTACGTATTGATTTATGTACATTTATTGCAATGTATTCAACAAGGCCATATGTTCACTTAATAAATTTTAACAGAACGCCAAGAAAATATATTAGGTTTACCAGCAGAGCATTTGCATTCACCCCTCCATTGAATAATGCTAGTGTTCACTGCAATTAGTCTGTTTGCTCCGCTATACAGGCACTGCAAAGCAGACGGTGACAGGAGATGGAGGTGAAAGGCTCGCCATGTTTTTCCCGGAGCGCACCGCACTGACATCTGTCGGCAGCGCCAAGCAACAGGGCATTCAACCGCCGGCCGATTATTCGATTTCGAAATAGGAAGCTTAACAGGAAATGGTTGGAAATAACAAAAACCTCCTTATCTACTGCAATTGAATAGATTTAGTATCTTAACAAAGGTGGAAAGCTCGTCCGTGTCTCTTTTTTATTTGCAAAGACAATTTTTCATACTCAGCAATATTTGTGGTGACATGTTGGTTAAAAGTGGGAACTTCAGAGAGAATTGTCGCATCAGAGGGTTGGATCCCCTCAGTCGACGACGTCAGGTTGCAACGCCTGGGCTACTCTCAGGTTGTGATCTCCGTCTTCGGCGGTTGTGTCTGTCTGTCTGTCTGCCTGCCTGCTCGCTGTCCGTCCGTCCCTCCGCCCGTCCGTCTGCCTGTTCGCCGCCGTCTTCTGTCCGTCCGTCCGTCCGTCCGTCTGTTCGCCGCCGTCTGCTGTCCGTCCGTCCGTCCGTCTGTTCATCGCCGCCGCCGCCGCCGCCGCCGCCGCCGCCGCCGCCAGCCGGTGCCCGCCGCCGCCGCCGCCGCCGCCGCCGCCGTCGCCGCCGGTGCCCGCTGCCGTCGCCGCCGGTGCCCGCTGCCGCCGCCGCCGCCGCCGCCACCACCGCCATCCGGTGCCGCCTGGTCGCCGCCGTCGCCGCCGTCGCCGCCGTCCTGACCCTGGTCTACGGCCGTCTTCGTCTTCATCCGTCTTCGTCTTTGTCTGTCCCCAGTTTCTGTCCTTTCCTCTCCGTTCTGTTCGTTCTTGTTTCTGTCTACCGTCATGTCCGCCCCCACCACCGCTGCCACCGCTACCACCACCGCCATCGTCTATACATCCCCTTCCGCCGCTTCCACCACTATAACTTGGTGTGCCCAGTCCCACCCCCCTCCTTCCATCCCGCCTCTCCTCACTCTCCCTTCACCCTCTATCTTTGTCGCCCCCTCTCCCGCTTCTTCCTCTCGCTCCTCTCGTTATGATCCTTTCCCCCCCACTCCCCCAGCCTGTCACTGCAGCTCCGGCTAGGGTGGTGGCCCGTCGGGCCACTGCCCACGCCCAGCTCTCCCCGTCCCCTTCGCCATCGCCGCCACCACCGTCTTCATCGTCGCCGTTACCATCGCCGTCATCCTCGCCTGCACCGTCACCGTCACCATCTCCGGCGCCGCCTGCTGCGTCTCCTCCGGGACCTGTCCCTTCCCACCACCTCCCCATCGCTCCCGTCCCCCGTCACCACCCGCCCTTCTGCCGCCATCAAACGCCCTAGTGGCACCCCCGCTTCCTCCGCCCCCAAAAAGGCCCCACCCCGACCTCTATCCCCACCCCAGGGTGCCATGGATGTCTCCCCACCAGACCCCGCTCCCCCCTCCTCCTCCTCCTCCCCACCCGGTTTATACAAATATCTCCTGTCCCGCCCCGATCCTTCCTTTCTCGAGGCCCGGAATCTCTCCCTCCTCCTCCGCCAACATTTCCCTGGTGCCCCCATCTCTCTCCTTACCCCCAGACGGGACTCTGTTCTCATCTCCTCCCCCAGCCCAACCCTCCATTCTGACATCCTCTCCCGCCTCCCCATCACCCGTTTTGGTCCTAACGCCTCCCTTACCCCTGCTCCTTCTCCGTCTCCTACCCGCCAACCCCAACCACCGCGTCGCCCGCCGACCCTCACCGCCGTGATCACTCGGCTCAGCCCGTCGATCACGGAGGAGGAGGTGTTGGCGGAGCTCAAGGCCCATCCCACGCTGGAGGTGCGGGCGGTCCGCCGCATTTTCAACGCGGCCGGTCCCACCCGACTTATGCGGGTTTTCTCTGAGGACGCCCCCTCCATTGACCGACTCCTGAAGGAGGGTGCCCTCCTCTTCAATCAGCGGTACAAGGTCGACCCCTCCCGTTCCCCTCCTCAATCCCTGCGCTGCCAGAGGTGTCTGCGCTATAATGCGCATCCAACAGCTGAATGCCGCGAGGCCCCCACCTGCCCGCATTGTCGGCAAGCGCACTTCCTCCGGCAGTGCCCTAATCTCCAATCCCCTCCCTCCTGCAATACCTGCAACCTCCCCCATCCCACGTACTCCCAAAAATGTAAAGCCCGACCCCCTCCCACCACTCCTGAACTCACCGTCCCTGTCCGTCCCCTGGACGCCCCCACCCCTCCTGGCAATTCCCTTCGTCCCCCCCCCACTGCTGAGGACATCATCAGGTTCCTCACCATCGTCCTTCAGAATGTCCATCCCTTTCAGCGCCCCCACACCCTACAACAGATCTCCCTCGCCGCCCGTTCCATATTCCACCTTAAAATGTTCGCCACCTATTCCAATAACCAGGCCCATTTCACCTTCTCCCGCCTTGACACCCTCGTTTAAATCCTTGTCATGGCGCGACAGCATCGTATCCTTTTCAACAACATCCGCTCCCTCCCCGCCAACAAGAACCTCTTTCTCCATACCCTTGCCTCCCACCGCGTGGACGCCTTCATCCTTCATGAAACCTTCCTCCAACCCCACCACACCGTCCACACTTCGCCCTACCTCCTCCACCGCTCCGACAATCCCCTCCCCATTGCGCGTGGCGGAGTTGCCATTGGGCACCATCGCCAGATCCCCGTTCGGCTCCAACCTCTCCTTCCCGACCCCACCGAACACCTGATCCTTAGTCTCTTCTTCCCTGGCCTTACCGTTACCTGCGCCACCATCTATGTCCGCCCTAACGCCCCTATTCCCTTCGACTTCCTCTCCCACATTGACCGTACCTTCTCCTCTTACGTGATCGCCGCCGACCTCAACATCCATAGTCGTTCCGCCGCCCAGTTACGGCGGTGGCATCGGTTCCTCTCCTCCCTTCAAGGTGACCTCATTCCCATCCCCCAGCACACCCGTCCCGAATCCAACTCCACTCCTGATGTTATCCTCTCCTCCCCCAACCTCCTTGGCCGCATAACGGTGGATGTCCTGGAGCCTATTGGTAGCGACCATCTCCCTGTCCTCCTCACTGTTTCAGACGGTCGTCGCCCTCGCCCCGACCCTCGTACTGACCCTCCCCCTAAGTATGTCCACGACTATTCCCGCGCCGACTGGAATGCCTACCGGGATACCCTTTCCACCCAGGTCGATAGCCACCCTCTCACCTACCACCACCCGGACGATGTCACCCAAGCCGCCTCCTTTCTCCAGCAGACCTTGTCTGAGGCCGTGGAGGCCCACGTCCCTACTGTCGCCATCCACCCCCACCGTCCTACCTTGCCCCCACAGGCCGTTCTCCTCCTCCGTGAATCCCGTCGTCTCTACCGTGCCTTCCTCCGCACGCGTGACCCGGACACACTACGACGCCACCGGCAACTCCAGCGACACATTCGTAATTTGCTCGCGGCTAAGAAACGCCGGGACTGGCGGCAGACATGCACCCGTTTAAATGCTACCCTACCAATCAACTCGTCCAAGTTCTGGTCGGCCTTCCGTCGCCTTACCGGAACTAAACCCTCCCCCTATTATCCTCTTCTCCATGATGATCACCCTTTCCCTGACTCCCTTAGTAAGGCCAATCACTTTGCCTCCTACCTCTCCGATGTATTTTCCATCCCCGATGATCCCCAGTTCGATTACTCCCTCTTCCCGGATATCCGCGATCGAACTGACACCTCTTCCCCTCCCCTCGCTCCTGGTTTCCAGTACTTGGACAACATTGCACACACGGAACTCAATGCCCCTATCACTACACAGGATCTCATTGCTACACTCCGCACGAAACGCAACACCGCTCCTGGTCACGATCGTGTCACCTACCGCCACCTTCGTGAAGCTCCTATCTCTTTCCTCTCCACCCTGGCCAGGCTCTACAATGTAGTCCTGTCCACCGGTTACTACCCCGACCTGTGGAAAACCTCCCGTATCCTCATGTTCCTTAAACCCGGCAAACCACCGTCCGCCGTCTCCTCCTACCGCCCCATCAGCCTTACCTCGGTCTTCAGCAAGGTCCTGGAATCTATCCTCACCCGCCGCATCCACCAGCATCTCCGCCAGCACCGCCTTCTTCCCGTTACCCAGTGTGGCTTTCGGCCGTCCTTCTCTTCCGACGACCTTCTCCTTCACCTCACTCATCTCCTTTCCGACCAGCTTAATTCCCATCGCTCCGCAATCTTCCTCTCCCTGGACCTCGAACGTGCCTATGACCGCGTATGGCATTCCGGTCTCCTCTTCAAGCTCCAAACCTTCGCCCTTCCCATTAACTACGTCCGTCTGATCGGCTCCTTTCTCTCCCGCCGTCCTTCCTATGTCACCATCCATAACGCAGATTCCTACACCTTTTTCCCCTCTGCCGGTGTGCCCCAAGGCTCCGTCCTCTCCCCCCTTCTGTACCTCTTGTACACGGCGGACATGCCGCCGCCGCCAGCCCCCGTCCACCTTCTCCAGTTTGCCGATGACACCGCCTTCCTTGCCCTTGCCCCCACCCTGCAACGCTCCCAACACCTTCTCCAATCCCATCTTGACCGGTTCACCGCTTGGTGCAACCAGTGGTTGCTCAAGGTCAATCCTTCCAAAACCCAGGCGATCATTGTAGGCAAAACCACCCCTTCCTTCCGCCTCCTTGATTTCTATCTCACCGTTTATGGCCGTCCCATCGCTCTCACCCCCACCCTTAAGTACCTTGGCGTCACCCTCGACCGTCGCCTCTCCTGGACTCCCCATCTCCAGACAATCCAAGCCAAGGCACGTTCCCGACTCCGTCTCCTCAAGCTCCTTTCCGGCCGTACGTGGGGTCTGGACCCCTCCACCATCCTCCACACCTATAAGTCCCTCATCCGCCCTATCCTCTGCTACGCCCATCCAGCCTGGATCTCCGCCCCCCCTTCCTTTTATAAATCCCTCCAAATCCTTGAACGCCATGCTCTCCGCCTTGCCTATCGCATCCGTCTCCCCTCCCCCACGCGGATCCTGTATGATCTTATCCCCTTCCCCCACCTCCTCCACTTCCTCGAAAGGATACGAATCCTATACACCTCCCGTAAACTCGATCCTCCTCACCCGCTCGTCTCCCCGATCCTCTCCCACCCCCGCCCGCTGCCGCGCCTATACTCCCATATCCCACCCGGTCTCCATCTCTCCACCCTCCTTACCCTCTCCCAAGGTGGCTTCCGCCAGCTCCCCCTCCCTGATGATGTCCTCCTTCCCTGCATCTACCCCTCCTATCAACTTTGATCCACCCCCCCACCTCCTGTGTCCTATCCTTTAGGCACCCTCCCTCCCTCCCTTTCCTTCCCTTCTCTTTCCTTTCCCCCTTCCTTCCTCCCCTCTCCCCCGGGCTTCCCCTCCCCCTTCCTCCCTCCTCCTCCCTCCTTTGCCCATGGCATCTCTGCTCTCCCCTCTCCCATTCCCCTTCCCCTTCCTCCTCCTCCTCCACCTCCTATCTTGGCAGGTCCCCGGACTCGTACACGCTCAGTGAACATTCGCGCGCCGGAGATCATCGCCGTCAGTGTTTCGTGTGTGTGCCTTCGTTTGTGTGTAGTGTTGTTCGCCGTCACGCCACCACCGTTCACGTGCCGTCGCCATCATCATCCGTGTTCTGTGCATCGTGTCGCCCAGTGTTAGTGATGTTTCTCGTCCGGCGTGAACGGCTCCATGTTTTTTCGATTTTTAGTGTCTACATTTTTTGACCACCGTTTTTACTGTCTGCTCTGTGCCACCTTTCTGTACTACTTGTTGCCAAACTCGAGGCTGAAGAGCGGCGTATTGTGCTGCTGACAGCCCGCCTTTGTATAAGGTGTTAAAATAACAATAAAGGAAAAAAAAAAAAAAAAAAGAGAATTGTCATCAGAGGGTTGGATCCCCTCAGTCGACGACGTCAGGTTGCAACGCCTGGGCTACTCTCAGGTTGTAATCTCCGTCTTCGGCGGTTGTGTCTGCTCGTCTGCCCGTCTGCCCGTCGCTTCCTGCTGTCGCTGTCTGTCTGTCTGTCCGTCCGTCTGTCTGTTCGTCGCCGCCAGCCGGTGCTCGCCACCAGCCGGTGCTCGCCGCCGCCGTCGCCGTCCGCCCTGGTCGTCCGACCCTGGTCTTCGTCCGTCTGCGTCTTCGCCTGTTCCCAGTTTGTGTCTTTTCGTGCTGTGCGCTTTTTCTTCTTGTCATCATGTCCGCTTCCTGCTGTCGCTGTCTGTCCGTCCGTCTGTCTGTTCGCCGCCGCCGCCAGCCGGTGCTCGCCGCCGCCGTCGCCGTCCGCCCTGGTCGTCCGACCCTGGTTTTCGTCCGTCTGCGTCTTCGCCTGTTCCCAGTTTGTGTCTTTTCGTGCTGTGCGTTTTTTCTTCTTGTCATCATGTCCGCCCCCACCACCACCGTCACTACTACCACCACCGCCATAGTCTATACATCCCCTTCCGCCGCCTCCACCACTATAACTTGGTGTGCCCAGTCCCACCCCCCTCCTTCCATCCCACCTCTCCTCACTCTCCCTTCACCCACTCTCTTTGTCGCCCCCTCTCCCCCTTCTTCCTCTCGTTCTGATCCTTTCCCCCCACTCCCCCAGCCTGTCACTGCAGCTCCGGCTCGGGTGGTGGCCCGTCGGGCCACTGTCCACGCCCAGCTCTCCCCGTCGCCTTCGTCATCACTGCCGCCACTGCCACTGTCATCGTCATCGTCATCGTCGCCATCGCCTGCGCCTTCACCGTCACCGTCACCATCTCCGGCGCCGACCCCGGCCCCGGGACCTGCCCCTCCCCGCCACATTCCCGTTGTTCACATCCCCCACACCTCCTCCACCGCCGTCAAGCGCCCCAGTGGCACCCCTGCTTCCTCTGCTTCCAAAAAGGCTCCGCCTCGTCCTCCTCCTCCCACCCATGATGCCATGGATGTCTCCCCACCTGTCCCTGCCCCCTCATCCTCCTCCTCTACCCCCCTCCTCCTACCGCTACCTCCTCTCCCGCCCTGATCCCTCTCTCCTTGAAGCCCGGAACCTCACCCTCTTCCTTCGCCAGCATTGTCCTGGTGCTCCCATCTCCCTCCTCACTCCTCGCCGTGATTCGGTCCTCATCTCCTCCCCCAGCCCAACCCTACACTCATACCTCCTTTCCCGCATCCCTGTCACCCGCTTTGGCCCTCATGCCTCTCTCACCCCTGCTCCTTCACCACCTCCCTCCCGCCAACCCCAACCTCCGCGTCGCCCGCCAACCCTCACCGCCGTGATCACTCGGCTCAGTCCAGTGGTCACGGAGGAGGAGGTTTTGGCGGAGCTTCAGGCCCATCCCCATCTGGAGGTGCGTGCGGTTCGCCGCATCCATAACGCTGCCGGCCCCACCCGCCTTATGCGCGTTTTTTCTGAGCACTCCCCCTCCATAGACCGTCTCCTGAAGGAGGGTGCCCTCCTTTTTAACCAGCGGTATAAAGTTGACCCCTCCTGTTCCCCTCCTCAATCCCTCCGCTGCCAAAGGTGCTTGCGATATAATGCGCACACAACATCTGAGTGCCGCGAGGCCCCCACCTGCCCGCACTGTAGGCAAGCCCACTTTTTACGGCAGTGCCCCAATCTCCAGTCCCCCCCCTCCTGTAATACCTGTAACCTCCCTCATCCCACCTACTCCCAGAAGTGTAAGGCCCGACCCCCTCCTACCACTCCTGAACTCACCGTTCCTGTCCGCCCTCTGGACGCCCCCACCCCTCCTGGTAACTCCCTTCGCCCGCCCCCTACCGCTGAGGACATCATCCGATTCCTCACCATTGTCCTGCAGAATGTTCATCCTTTCCAGCGCCCACACACCCTCCAACAGATCTCCCTCGCCGCCCGATCCGTTTTCCACCTCAAAATGTACGCCACCTACTCCAACAACCAGGCCCATTTCACCTTCTCCCGTCTTGACACCCTCGTTTAAATCCCTGTCATGGCGCGACAGCAACGTATCCTTTTCAACAACATCCGCTCCCTTCCCGCCAACAAGAACCTCTTCCTCCACACCCTTGCCACCCACCGCGTGGACGCCTTCCTCCTTAATGAAACCTTCCTCCAACCCCACCACACCGTCCACACTTCGCCCTACCTCCTCCACCGCTCCGATAATCCCCTCCCAATTGCACGTGGCGGAGTTGCCATTGGGCACCATCGCCAGATCCCCGTTCGGCTCCAACCTCTCCTTCCCGACCCCACCGAACACCTGATCCTTAGTCTCTTCTTCCCTGGCCTTACCGTTACCTGCGCTACCATCTATGTCCGCCCCAACGCCCCTATTCCCTTCGACTTCCTTTCCCACGTCGACCGTACCTTCTCCTCCTACGTGATCGCCGCCGACCTCAACATCCATAGTCGTTCCGCTGCCCAGTTACGGCGGTGGCATCGGTTCCTCTCTTCCCTTCAAGGCGACGTCATTCCCATCCCCCAGCACACCCGTCCCGAATCCGCCTCCACTCCCGATGTTATCCTCTCCTCCCCCAACCTCCTTGGCCGCATAACGGTGGATGTCCTGGAGCCTATTGGCAGCGACCATCTCCCTGTCCTCCTCACCATTTCAGACGGGCGTCGCCCCCGCCCCGCCCCTCGTAATGACCCTCCCCCTAAGTATGTCCATGACTACTCCCGTGCCGACTGGAATGCCTACCGGGATACCCAGGTAGATAGCCACCCCTTCACCTACCACCACCATGACGATGTTACCCATGCCGCTTCCTTTCTCCAGCAGACCTTGTCTGAGGCCGTGGAGGCCCACGTCCCTACTGCCGCCATCCACCCCCACCGTCCTACCTTACCCCCACAGACCGTCCTCCTCCTCCGTGAATCCCGTCGTCTCTACCGTGCCTTCCTCCGCACGCGTGACCCGGACACACTACGACGCCACCGGCAACTCCAGCGACACATTCGTAATTTGCTCGCGGCTAAGAAACGCCGGGACTGGCGACAGACATGCACCCGTTTAAATGCTACCCTACCAATAAACTCGTCCAAGTTCTGGTCGGCCTTCCGTCGCCTTACTGGAACTAAACCCTCCCCTTATTATCCTCTTCTCCATGATGATCACCCTTTCCCTGACTCCCTTAGTAAGGCCAACCACTTTGCCTCCTACCTCTCCGATGTATTTTCCATTCCCGATGATCCGCAGTTCGATTACTCCCTCTTCCCGGATATCCGCGATCGAACTGACACATCTGTCCCTCCCCTCGCTCCTGGTTTCCAGTACTTGGACAACATTGCACACACGGAACTCAATGCCCCTATCACTACACAGGATCTCATTGCTACACTCCGCACGAAACGCAACACCGCTCCTGGTCACGATCGTGTCACCTACCGTCACCTTCGTGAAGCTCCTGTCTCTTTCCTCTCCACCCTGGCCAGGCTCTACAATGTAGTCCTGTCCACCGGTTACTACCCCGACCTGTGGAAAACCTCCCGTATCCTCATGTTCCTTAAACCTGGCAAACCGCCGTCCGCCGTCTCCTCCTACCGCCCCATCTGCCTTACCTCGGTCTTCAGCAAGGTCCTGGAATCTATCCTCACCCGCCGCATCCACCAGCATCTCCGCCAGCACCGCCTCCTTCCCGTTACCCAGTGTGGCTTTCGGCCGTCCTTCTCTTCCGACGACCTTCTCCTTCACCTCACTCATCTCCTTACCGAACAGCTAAATTCCCGTCGCTCCGCAATCTTCCTCTCCCTGGACCTCGAACGCACCTATGACCGCGTATGGCATTCCGGTCTCCTCTTCAAGCTCCAAACCTTCGCCCTTCCCATTAACTACGTCCGTCTGATCGGCTCCTTTCTCTCCCGCCGTCCTTCCTATGTCACCGTCCATAACACAGATTCCTACACCTTTTTCCCCTCCGCCGGTGTGCCCCAAGGCTCCGTCCTCTCCCCCCTTCTGTACCTTTTGTACACGGCGGATATGCCGCCGCCGTCAGCCCCCGTCCACCTTCTCCAGTTTGCCGATGACACCGCCTTCCTTGCCCTTGCCCCCACCCTACAGCGCTCCCAACACCTTCTCCAATCCCATCTTGACCGGTTCACCGCTTGGTGCAACCAGTGGTTGCTTAAGGTCAATCCCTCCAAAACCCAGGCGATCATTGTAGGCAAAACCACCCCTTCCTTCCGCCTCCTTGATTTCTACATCACCATCTATGGCCGTCCTCTCGCCCTCACTCCCACCCTTAAGTACCTTGGTGTCACCCTCGACCGTCGCCTCTCCTGGACTCCCCACCTCCGGACAATCCAAGCCAAGGCACGCTCCCGACTCAGTCTCCTCAAGCTCCTCTCTGGCCGTACGTGGGGTCTGGACCCCTCCACCATCCTCCACACCTATAAATCCCTCATCCGCCCTATCCTTTGTTATGCCCATCCGGCTTGGATCTCCGCCCCCCCTCCCTTTTATAAATACCTCCAAATCCTTGAACGCCATGCTCTCCGCCTCGCCTATCGCATCCGTCTCCCCTCCCCCACGCGGATCCTGTATGATCTCATCCCCTTCCCCCACCTCCTCCTTTTCCTTGAAAGGATACGGATCCTGTACACCTCCCGTAAACTCGACCCTCCTCACCCGCTCGTCTCTCCGATCCTCTCCCACCCCCGCCCGCTGCCGCGCCTGTATTCCCACGTCCCACCTGGTCTCCATCTCTCCACCCTCCTTACCCTCTCCCAAGGTGGCTTCCGCCAGCTCCCCCTCCCTGATGATGTCCTCCTCCCGTCCATCTACCCCTCCTATCAACTTTGACCCTGCCCCCCCCCCCCCCCCCAACTTCCTGTGTCCTTTCCTTTAGGCACCCTCCCTCCCTTCTCTTCCCTTCCTTTCCCTTCCCTTCTCTTCCCTTTTTCCCCGTCCCCTCCCTCCACCACTCTCCCCCCGGGCTTCCCCTCCCCTTTCCTCCCTCCCCCCTTTCTCCTCTGCCCGTGGCATCTCTGCTCTCCCCTCTCCCACTCCCCTTCCTCCTCCTCCTCTCTTGGCAGGTCCCCGGACTCGCACACGCATAGTGAACATTCGCGCGCCGGAGATCATCGCCTTCTGTGTCTCGTGTGTGTGACGTCGTTTAGTGTTTTTGGTGTCCGCCGTCCCACTACTACGTTCACTTGTGCCATCGGCTTCATCAGTGTTCTGTGCGCCGTGCCAACGTGTTTTCAGTGTTGTTATCGTCACGTGTGAACGACTCCGTGTTTTTTGTGTCTCTGTGACCTCTCTCTTTTGCCCGTCACTTTGTTCATTATCATTCTCCGTTTTTATACTTTTGTAACACGCTATGGCTGAAGAGCGGCGTAGTGTGCCGCTGCCAGCCTACCTGATTTGTACAGGTTTTAAAATAACAATAAAGTAAAAAAAAAAAAAAAAAAAAAAAAAAAAAAAAAAAGGGAATTGTTGTGAGGGGTAATCGAATTGGCTGTTATTGGCTATTTTTGGAGGGTTCGTACAGATAGGTGTGAACCATCAATTACACTGATAATGTTTTCGAATCGGATATTTTTGGAGGGTTCGTACCGATAGGTGTGAACCGTCAATTACATTGATAATGGCTGTGACGGGTAATCGAATTGGCTGTTTTTGGCTATTATTGGAGGGTTTGTACCGATAGGTGTGAACCGTCAATTACACTGATAATAGGAGGGTTCGTACCGATAGGTGTGAACCGTCAATTACATTGATAATGTTATGAGGCGTAAAGCGGCAAAGGAAATTCGTTTGTATTTGGACGTAACCGAATTGGCAATTTTTGGAGGGTTCGTACCGATAGGTGTGAATCGTCAATTACATTGATAATGTTATGAGACGTAAAGCGGCGAAGGAAATTCGTTTGGAGGGTTCGTACCGATAGGTGTGAACCGTCAATTACATTGATAATGTTATGAGGCGTAAAGCGGCGAAGGAAATTCGTTTGTATTTGGAGGTAACCGAATTGGCAATTTTTGGAGGGTTTGTACCGATAGGTGTGAGGCGTAAAGCGGCGAAGGAAATTCGTTTGTATTTGGACGTACCCGAATTGGCTATTTTTGGAGGGTTCGTACCGATAGGTGTGAACCGTCAATTACATTGATAATGTTATGAGGCGTAAAACGGCGAAGGAAATTCGTTTGGAGGGTTCGTACCGATAGGTGTGAACCGTCAATTACATTGATAATGTTATGAGGCGTAAAGCGGCGAAGGAAATTCGTTTGGAGGGTTCGTACCGATAGGTGTGAACCGTCAATTACATTGATAATGTTATGAGGCGTAAAGCGGCGAAGGAAATTCGTTTGGAGGGTTCGTACCGATAGGTGTGAACCGTCAATTACATTGATAATGTTATGAGGCATAAAGCGGCGAAGGAAATTCGTTTGTATTTGGACGTAACCGAATTGGCAATTTTTGGAGGGTTCGTACCGATAGGTGTGAACCGTCAATTACATTGATAATGTTATGAGGCGTAAAGCAGCGAAGGAGATTCGTTTGTATTTGGAGGGTTCGTGCCGATAGGTGTGAATCGCCAATTACATTGATAATGTTATGAGGTTACTTCCTGTTACGCTTCCTGTTTCGAAATCGAATAATCGGCCGGCGGTTGAATGCCCTGTTGCTTGGCGCTGCCGAAGGAAATTCGTTTGTTTAAATTTTTGGAGGGTTCATGCTATTGATGGGCTAAACTGCGATTTTGTGATATCAGTGATTTCTGTGAATGCTACTTTTCAGTATCTGTTATTCTTAACTGTGATTTGTCGCAGTTAAGGAACATCGGTTGTGTATCCCTCCGCCACTGCGACTTCTGCTACTTCTGCGATTTCAGTGATTTCTGCAACTTACCACCATATGAAAAAGTTACATCTGTCAACACAGAAAATTGCATCTCAACAAACCTGTCATTGGAAAGTATGTTTTACGTTTTTTCTTCCGTTGGGTTTAATTTTGTACTAAAGAAACAACTGTGTAAATATTAATAGTGTAATTAATATGTAAGTAGCCGTACAGTACCATAATAGTTCGTGTTTAGAAAATGAATTCTAACATATTGTTATGTTCACAGGTACCTGAACTACATTTCAGTCACTCAGCAAAGTGATAACTCAAAATATCGTTGTCAACAGATCTGAAGAAATTGCCACTGCGTGTTTAGACCGTTTTCGTCAGACGAGAGGTTAGTTTGTAAGCGTTTCGATGGACTTAATTACTTCAGTGAGCCGTTCTTGCAAATGTGACATTCATTATAGCAAATATTAGCAATCTACTCTGTCAATTATATTGCTAGTAATTAGTGACAGCAAAAATTGTTTAATAATCCTTGTGTTTTTGCAGACGCAGTTCTGACTCTGATTACTGGTTGCTGTACGTATCTATCTACATCAAGGCTGTTGAGAGAGACTCGTGAAGATTCAAGACAGCTCTTAGAGGATTTGCAGTTTAAAAGTGAAATAAGTGTGTGAATGATTAAACTGTGTTTTATTGAAGTTGTTGTGCGATTTTAAAGGAATAATAAATGTTAAATACAGTGAGTGAATAATAAAAATATCATTTTCCACATGTTAAGCCATCCAATACCCGTAATTTTCCATGCAGCCCCCCCCCCCCTTTCTCCAGAATCTTGGTGTGACACTGACCTGTAACATATCCCGAAGTCTACAATATGCATTGTGAGGCTGTTGATATGAAAGTGGGAAGTACAGATCTTCCAGTTAAATCAGGAATAGCTGAAGTGCATTACTTGAAAGTAACACGGGAAAAGCTTACTTATGTAGGTGGTAGTAGTGTCGGCAAAAAGTTCTTGTGTGAGAAGTTGCCATGTAGAACACCAGGTGTAAAACTTTTCTCCCGAGGCTTGAACTGTGTCGGAACAAAAGTGAGGCATTCATATGACTGTTTTCATTTCACTACACTTATACAGATGTCTGAGTTCTGCTGTGTTAACATTGCAAAGTCCTGTAGGCATTTGGAGTATTAACCAAAACTGTCATATTGGAAGCAGAATCAAACACATTTGTTACGTTACTTGATATTTTCAGGAGAAAAAGGCAATGTAGCTTCTTATTAATATAATACATTCAGAGTCACAGCAGTATTTGACCAACCATAACTGATGTTGAATGTGCATGTCGTCATATAATATGAAGGGCTTATTTCAATAGTGGTACAAGTCCATTACCTCCACTTTTCTGTCTATAATTATTCTGAAATTAATGATCCAAACAAAGATAAATAAAGGTTCATCTCTAGCAAGAAGCCATATGCTTGAATATTTCTGGTATCTCAACTGCAGATTTTTCAGCGCTCATTTAACTTTACGACTCTGTATCTCAAAATGAACAAAAATGGACTTGTACCACTATTGAAATAAGCCCTTTTTAATTGTAAATATTAGTAATAAATGACCTCAAGAATGATCAAATCAGGTTTAGGAGTAAGGTAAGAACAGAAGAAGCAATACTGATTTATTTTGTAAATGAATGGGAATATTAAGAAAACAAACACATCCATTTTTGACAGCATTGAGTTACATATGTGTTTGTGCTTTAAGGATGTAGCCCAATCAAGATGTAAAGAAATCCCATATGTCCTGGAACATTTTGTATTGTTATGCAGCCATTGTTATCACATTCTCTCAAAGTGAAAGCCCACAGGTACAAAAGATTTGGGCTCGCTAAAAATTTTATACTATCAACTCAGTTTAAGGCAGGGAGAATAATCAATATTCCGCTTACTCTTTTATTAATCTATTTTGTTATTGGTGGTAAGATGTCAGACAGTGGTGAAGTTAGTGACAAATATCAGGGAGTAATGGAAAAAGAAAGAATGCAGTGGAGGTTCCAAAACATATAGCCATATAGCGAGCAGAGTGAAAATGAAGCATATATAAATTGGAGAGGGAATAGATACCAACCAAAACGTAATGGTTATATCAGCACGTGTGTCTTAACCTGAAATTTAGTATTACTTCAAAATTAACGTTTAACTACCACAGCAAACATAATAATGTAGAACGTTAAGTTCGACTGAATATGTCATTCTGTTTCCAGTTGTCAGATGAAAAGCATGGCAACTGAGATGACAGAGGGCAGCAAGATAGAACAAAAAATGAACAGGATGGAATCGTTCAAAGCCTCATAGGAGTAAAACAAGTGGCAAGGAAGAAGCCTAGAAGTGATAAGGAATTTAGTGGGAAGAAACCAAAATTGTAGTCATGCATTTGTTGGCTATCAAGGTCTGAAGGAAAGATTCAAGTTTGTAAAACTGCCTTCCAAAGTGTTGGTGATGCCAGCAATGGGCGAATATAGCAATATGTTAAAAGAAGGTAAATCTCCAAGAGATAAAGGTGGAAACCTGGAATGAATTCACAGTTGCGAAAATGGACAACCAACAGCTGTATAATGGAGTGATGACAATGAAAATTTGTTCCAGAGTGGCACTCGAATCCAGATAACCCACTTATCAAGAGGGTCCTTGTCCCATGGGACATTGCATCGTAATTCAGAATAACACAGGCACTGGTGTGTTGTAAGAGGGGAAAATGTAACCCTGGCCGTGCAGAACCAGTGGCCTAAGAAGTGGAAATAAAAAGCACATCGACTCATTTCCAATCCGGGAAGCACATTATGCCAGTGAAGAATCTAATTATCTTGACCCCAAACATGTGCAGATTATGTGGCACATGTTCAAAACTATTAATATGGATATTCAAGTTGATTATCAATTTCTATTTTAATCTAAAATCTGGGGAACCACAGGTGTATATGAGCAGTACATGTGAAGAGATTTGGATAAAAATCAAAAGTCCATCTCTGAATGATGCTGGTAAAAGGGCAGCAATAGCTGAGTTAATAGTGCACAAGAGGTGTGGTGATTAATTCTTCAAGAAATTACACGCAGTTACAGCAAAAACTGACACTGATTCAACCATTGCAGGCCTCTCGTTTGATTGTATGCAGAATTTTCAATTACCTCAGATACCAATTCAATTTCCATTTAACTTTGGTCAGATTTCATTAAATATCTTTAATGTGCACGAGTTACAGAGTGCAAGGGCCATATGTTACCTCTATCACGAAAAAGCCCTGATGAAGCCTGTTTTGGAGGCAACAACAAAAACCATGCACTTGTGAGGTTTGTTTAATGCTTGTGGCAGAGTGAAGGTTTCAATTCATCTTCCATTACTTTCCAACAGGAGAATAGTGCAACCTTGCACATGATAGAGATTTCAACAGATAAAGAGGAAAATTAGGAAGATGGATAGGATATATTTTGTGAAGAAAGCTGCAGAATTAATAATTGACTCCCACGAAAAGATGAATTTTGAAATGAAAATATGAAAAACAGGAGAGGTGCTAATGTTTAAGGAATGGTGGCCAAAACTGTACAGAAAGAATAATATTTCTGTTGAAAGTAAAGGAAGGGCTTCACACAGAAATAACTAACAGCACTGCCAGGTAACACAATTTGTGCAATTCTGTTGTTCACAAGTTAGCCCATTCATTGATGCTTCTGAAGATCACACATTCCAACTGTCTGATCAGACTGGAGTTCCACCAAGTCCAGTTGGGGTCATATACCCATAAATGAGAAGAACATACCATCTAAGGTGATTTCTACCATTCCTACCAAAAGAAGGAATCATCAAGAGTTTCTAATCTAATCTGACCATATGTCAAAGAATGAACCATGAGTAGAGTATAATGCCAAAGACACTGGGAACTAGCCATAATTTGTACGATTTTTGTTTCTACTGGCAAGAAACTCTGAGTTATGTGCATTTATTACAATATATTCAGAAAAGCCATATGTTCAATTCATAAATTTTAACAGAACATCCAGAAAATATATTAGGATTACTGGCAGAGCATTGGCATTCATTCCTCCACATTCATTTTAATGTAGTAGAAAAACATAATTTAAGCATAATATTAAGACATAGAATAATATCTGAGTTATGTAGTGATTTATGTGCATTTATTGCAATATATACAGAAAGGCCATGTGTTCACTTAACACATTTTATCAAAACGTTAAGCAAACATATTAGGATTTGCTGCAGAGCATTAGCCTTAATCCATCCACATTCATCTTAACGGAGTAGAAAAAGAAAATTTTAGCAGAATATTAATACATGGAAAATGTATTGTATCATCTGAAAAGTTTAGTATCTTGAAGATGTGGGATATCTCAACATTCCAATTCAAATGTGGAATTGCATTTCTTCAAGGTACTGGATGAGCAGTGTGATGCTCTTCCACTTTTACAGTTTCAAATAATGACAGCATCTGGAGTAAGTGTAGTTGCTGGGATGTGGGTTGTTGTGGGAATGAAGAGAAACATCTCTGAAAATGAACTGAATAATGGGAAATACTAATTGTGAATTAATGGTACAGCCTTGTATATACGTTTCCGTGTTTTCTAAAATGCATTTTGTACTTGGAATGCTTGAAGTGCAATAAGTCTACTAAAGAGATTGCTTATAAATTAATTATGCGACCCATCTTAGATTACTGGTCAAGTGTGTGGACCTATACTAGATATACTTATATACTGAACTTATACAGAGAAGGGCAGCATCTGTGACCACAAATTTGTTTAATTCATGGGATAGTGTCATATACACACTGAAGGAACTGAAATGGCAAACTCTTGAAGACAGACATAAACTACCCCAAGAAAATCTGTTAAAGTTTTGAGAAAAAGCTACAAATGATTACTCTAGAAATATGCTACACCCCCCATGTATTGCTCATGCAGGGATTGTGAGTGTGTCAAACAATGATTATTCCCATGCTCCATTCGAGAATGAAACAGGAAGTAACCCTATTAACTGCTACAGTGGGACATACCCTCTGCCATAGACCCTATGGAGGTTTGCAGTAGGGCTACACAACCTGAAACTTTAAGTTGACAAACATTTTCAACTACAGTAAGCACATTAGACCATAGGAGCAATGCGCAAATTACAATTCAAGGCACAAATGACAAATATATTTAGCAATTCAGAAAGTATATTTGTTTAGAAACGTCAATTTGCACGATGGCCAGAGAGAATGGACTACCTTAGTGGTCATAGTTATTGTTTATGACAATGCTGTGTACAAATTATCCACTTAATAAGCACTTTAAAACAAATAAAAAGGCATTTGTGATAACACTGTATAGAAAGTCCATCTCTTATTTGTGATTAGTGAGTTAACTTCGCAAAATAGAGGTATGAACCTGGACATCCATGATGCCCTTTTGCCTACGATAGCTAAAAGTGTCTTTTGTATTAAAAGTTTCAAAAAATGGTAAGTCATGGCACAAAATGGTATGCAGTGCCAAATAAAACTTGCCGGCCCCACCCTCCTTAGCCCCAGCACACACTGCACGCAGCAGAGGCAGAGCCGAGGCAGACCCGCTTTTGTAGAGCACGCTTTCCAGTGTGGCCTCGCATACTGCACGCAGCCGAGGCGCAGGGCAGGATTAGCTGGGTCAGCCCTCTGTCCCTCTGTCCAAGCTGCGCAGTTTTCCTCTGCCTGCGGCCCGAGGGGCCTGTTATCTGCGATCCCATCTCTGTCAGCGGTTCGCACCACCACAGAAGTAGTCTGTGGCACCGCGTTGCGCTCGGCCAGTAGTGACTTTCCAGCAGCAGCGTGTGCGTCTGCGACAGTACCTCACTTTCGTTCTTGTACGAAGTCTTTTATTTATGGAACACCTCATTCAGTTAGTTCAGGACAACCCAGTGCTGTACGACACCAGTCATCTGGACTACATGCGGAGTAAATTGAAGGACGAAATATGGAAGAATGTTGCAGAGGAATTACATTACAGCAATTGTAAGTATTATTTATTAATTGATTTATTTATTTTATATGCATTTTCACAATATACGTGTAATATTAATGATATAAGTCGTTCTCTTTAGTATTGGCCTCTTTTGATAGCTGCATACTGCCATTGAACAGAACCTTCTGGTGAATTAAAACACTCATTAAATTTTTCTCTCGTAAGAAACGCTTCACTCGTGTTTCTGCACGTACTTGGAGCAGGCGACAGAAGCTGGTTGGTACTCAGTGGTCCCATGTCGTCCTACTCGGCGAGATCATTTGACGTAATGTTATCAGTCCTCAAGTATTCATGAAGTACACATGTAGCTGCCACAATTCTATCTACAGTCTCTAGTTTACACTCAAAAGGCCGTTTAAACACACGAAATCGGGAACTCAAGGTACCAAATGCACACTCTACAGTTTGACGAGCACGGGACAGTCTGTAATTATAAACTTTATTTTTGTCATTGCCAGTAACTCTGTATTTAGGGTACGGTCGCACTAAGTTTTCTAATAATGGAAATGCCTCATCACCTACGAAAACGTAAGGGGCTCTATTTTGTTGTCCAGGAAGCGATTTATCTCCTGGGATTTTTAAAGTTCTGTCAGTCAGTTTTCTTCCTAATACTGAATTAGAAAAAATATTTCCATCACTAAATCTACCCATTGAACCGACGTCTATAGAGGTAAATCTGTAATGAGCATCGACAGTAGCCATTAATACTACAGAGCAATGCTGTTTATAATTGAAAAATGAGGAACCAGATAATTGAGGTTTTCGCAAAATGATATGTTTCCCATCAACAGCTCCAAGACAATTGTAAAACTGGCATTTCCTCTCAAAGTCAGAAGCAATATTTTCCCACATAACTGTTGTTGGCTCAGGTAGATAAATGGGTTGTAGATGCTTCCATATCGCTCCACACACATCATAAACTATCTTCGACACTGTCCTTTGACCCATGCGGTAGCTTAGAGCGATGGTTTTAAACATTTCCCCCGTCGTTAAATACCTAAAATGAAAAAAAGACAAGAATCCGTTTATGTCGCATAAGCAGAGTGGACAGAAAGTTACTAAGTGTTTCGACATTTATGGTACGTGTACACGAAATCACAGATTGTTTCTGTCACTACTAGGGAATGGGGCAAAACTATTCGAAAATGTAGCTGTTCACCTTTCTTATGTCACTTTATACGGAAATACATGAAAAACTAAATTCAGGAATTCCTTGTTGCAGGGGAAACAGCGAAAGAAAATTGGAGAAAACTTAGGGATTGTCATCGAGATGGCCTCCGTAGACAGAAAAAGAGGAGTGGGCAGGCAGCGACCTCAGTCCGCCCATGGCTGTATCAAAATCAGATGGAATTTTTAGTTCCATATATGGCCAACAGAGGTACCGTAACAAATATGATGGAAGAGGTAAATGCTACAACGAGTGTTGCAAATGATGGTGGAGGAGATGACGTAACAGACACACAGAGGAACGAAACACAAGACGACTTGGGGACGCCATTGTCAAAGAAGAATTAGAAAGCAGATGTCATTAAAATCATTCTTGAAAGTATTAACAGCTACGAAGAGAGAGCTAAGAAAAGAGACATTTTACGCGAAAGATCACTGCATCAAGAAAATGACGCCTTACACCAATTTTTCATGTCGATGTACCTATCGACAAAAGAGATGCCAAAGGCGTACCAAGTGTTGGTAAAGAAAAAAGTGTTTCAGTTAGTATCTGAAACGGAGGAGGAAATTTTGACTAAATCAGTGGCTCCACATCATTCATCAATACCATCATGCAGCACAGAAAATAGTTCGTCTACCACGTCAATATCTGACTCTCCTGGTACGGAATTTGAACCTTCAGCACCACATTTACTATAAACAGTGTTATCATGTTCATTATTTTAACAAATTTACAGACGGAAATTGTTTCCCTGAACTTTAATAAATATTGAGAGAAAAAATACTTTATTTCAATTGCATACCTTAAACATACAGCTAATATTTCTTCTGTAGGTATGGGCTCCCGCATGTGACTTGGTTTTCCTCTTATATCTTGCTCTATCAGTGTATGAACCTCTTCAAACTGCCATCTGTTCAGTCGGAAGCTTTCCCTGAATACGTGATCAGGAACTTCTGTAGACAACGCGTATTCACCATGTGTTCTTCGCTTTTGCATGTACTTGCTTTTCCATAGAGATCTTTCTCTGTTCTTGTATGCACTGTACAATGAAATAACACTCCTAAGTTCCGAATCAGAATCGGAATCTAAGTCTAACTGCATAGACAGACCCACGGTGGACATTGCTGGGCGTTCTGTGTTTCGCGAGCGCTGGGTTACCACTGAGCTCTGCCGTGCCTCTGCTGCGTGTAGTGTGTGCTGACCGGCAAAACCTATTTGCTCTGCTACACCTCTGCTCTGCCTCTGCTGCGTGCAGTGTGCGGCGGTCCTTATAAAGTGGTCCAGTCCTGTCCTGTTCTTTTCCTTTGTTTCTCGTTGTAAGCACCACCACCACCACCACCACCACCACCACCACCACCGCCATTGTATACAGCTCTCCCTTTGCTGCCACCACCACAATTACGTGGTGTGCCCAATCGGCCCCCCCTCATTCCATTCCCCAAGCTTCTCACCCTCTCTTCTCCTTCTCCTGAAGGAGGGTGCCCTTCTGTTCCATCGTTGGTACAAGGTCGACCCCTCCTATTCCCCTCCTCAGTCCATCTGCTGCCAGAGGTGCCTGCACTACAACGCACACCCAACATCAGAGTGCTGCAATGACCCTATCTGCCCACACTGCAAACAGGCGCACTCCCTCCCCAGTAACAGCGGTCGCATAGGTTCCTCTCCTCCCTCCAAGATGACCTCGTCCCCATTCCCCAGCACAACCGCCCTGAATCCAACTCCACTCCCAATGTCACCCTCTCCTCCCCTAACCTCCTTGGCCGCATAGCGTTGGATGTCTTGGGCCCCATTGGTAGCGACCATCACCCTGTCCTCCTCACCGTTTCAGACGGTCGTCGCCCCCGCCCCAACCCTCGTAATGACCCTCCCCCAAAGTATGTCCATGATTATTCCCATTCCCCTTTACCCCCATAGGCCATCCTTTCCCTCCATGAATCCCGGTGTCTCTACCATGCCTTCATTCACATGTGTGACCCGGACACACTACGACGCCACCGGCAACTACAAAGACACGTCCAAAACTGGCTCACGGCTAAGAATCGCCGCGACTGGCGACAGACATGCACCTGTCATAATGTTACACATCCTGTCAACTCGTCCAAGTACTGGTCTGCCTCCCCGCCCCCGCCCCCCCCCCCCCCCCGTACCATCCTCTCCCTCATCATGACCAACATTTCCCTGACAACCTTATCACTTTGCCTCCTACCTGTCCAATATCTTTACCCTCCCTTACGATCCCCAGTTCGATTACTCCCTCTTCCCAGAGAACACCTATGTCCTCCATTCGCCCCTGGCTTCCAGTACTTGGACAACATTACACCCAACGAACTCAATGCCCACATCACTACACTCTGCACGAAACACAACACCACTCCCGGTCACGATCGTGTTATCTATCGCCGCCTCCGTGAAGCTCCCACTTCCTTTCTCTCCACCCTAGCCAGACCTCCCCTTATCCTGATGTTCCTCAAACCCGACAAACCGTCATCCGCTGTCACCTCCTACCATCCCATCAGCCTTACCTCGGTCTTTAGCAAGGTCCAGGAATCCATCCTTACCTGACGCATCCACCAGCATCTCCGCCATCGCCGCCTCCTTTCTGTTACCCAAGTGTGGCTTTCGACCATCCTTCACTACTGATGACCTTCTCCTTCACCTCACTCATCTCCTCTCCGAACAGCTCATTTCCTGTCACTCCACCATCTTCCTCTCCCTCGACCTGGAACGCACCTACGACGGTGTGTAGCATTCTGGTCGCCTCTTCAAGTTCCAAATCTTCGCACTTCCTATCGACTACATCTGTCTGATCGGGTCCTTTCTTTCCCAACGTCCTTCCTATGTCACCATCCATAACACAGATTCCTACACCTTCTACCCCTCCGCCGGTGTGCCCAAGGTTCCATCCTCTCCCCTCTTCTATACCTTTTGCATATGGCGGATATGCCGCCACCTTCACCCCCCATCCACCTTCTCCAGTACTTCGATGAAATAGCCTCTCTTTCCCTCACCCCCACCCTGCAATGATACCAACACTTTCTCCAATCCCATCTTGACTGGTTGACCCAGGCGTTCATTGTAGGCAAAACCACCCCTTCCTTCTTTCTCCTCGACTTCTAACTCACCATTTATGGCCGACCTATCGTCCTCACCCCCACCATGAAGTACCTTGGCATGACCCTTGACCATCACCACTCCTGGACCCCCATCTCTGGACAATCCATGCCAAGGAACGCTCTCGACTCCGTCTCCTCTAGCTCCTTTCTGGCTGCACATGGGGTCAGGACCCCTCCACCATCCTCCACACCTATAAATCCCTTATCCGCCCTATCCTCTGCCACGCTCATCCCATCTGGATCTCTGTCCTTCCTACCTTTTACAAATCCCTTCAAATTCTAGAACGCCATGAGCTCCACCTCGCCTATTGCATCCGTCTCCCGTCGCCCACGCAGATCCTATATTACCTTATTCTGATCCCGCACCTCCTTCTCTTCCTCGAATGGATACGGATCCTCTACATCTCCTGCAAACTTGATCCCCCTCACCCGCTTGTCTCTCCCATCCTCTCCCACCCACGTCCTGTGTCGCACCTTCATTCCCACAACCCACCTGCACTCCATCTTTCCACTCACCATACCCTCTCCCAAGGTGGCTTCCATCAACTCCCCCTCCCTGATGTTGCCCTCATCCCCTCCATCTACCCCTCCTGCCAACTTTGATCCTCCTCGACAACACCCTGTGTTTTTTCCCGAGGGCACTCTCTCTTCCTTCTCTCCTTCCTCCTTTCCTTCCTCCCTCCTCCCCCGGGCTTCCTCTACCCCCCTTACCTTCTTTCCTGCCCCTCCCATCTCCTCTGCCAGTGGCATCTACACACTTCCCTCTCCCTCCTGCCCCCTTTTTCCCCTTTTGGCAGGTTCCCGGACCCGCACGCATATAGTGAACTTTTGTGCACCAGAGATCATCGCCTAGTGTTTGTGTGTGCCGTCGTGTTTGTACTCAAGTGTTCCAGTGTTTAATCGTTTGTGCTCCAAAGTTTGCGTGTGTCACCTGTCATCCCTGTGCCTGTCCACGTGTCTGAACATTTTTAATTTGGACTCTGCGCTTGTGAACGGCTCCGTGTGTTTTAATTTTGTATGTCTACGTTTGTATATCCACCATGTCTGTTCTGTGATTGTCTTCTTTTGTATCATTAGTTTTATCTGTGTCTGAAGAGCGGCATAGTATGCTGTTGCTGGCCTACCTGTATAAAGTGTGATATTAACAATAAAAGGGAAAAAAGCAAATTCGTTCCAGGCCCTATAAATCCCTCCAAATCCTCGAACACCATGTGCTCCGCCTCACCTTCCCCATCCGCTTTCCATCCCCCACGTGTATCCCTCACCCCCTTCCCCCACCTCCTCCTTTTCTTGAACACATCTGTACACTGTATATTGTCCGCCGCATTGATGCCCCTCACCCCCTGGTGTCTCCCTTGCTCTCCACCCCCAATCCGTTGCCGCACCTTTACCGTTGTGTCCCACCCTCTCTCCATCTCCACACCCTCCGCCTCCTTGCCCAACGCAACTTCCACCATCTACCCCTGCCAGATGATGTGCTTTGCCCTCAGATCTACCCTTCCTACCAACTCTAACCCCATCTTCCTGCCTCTTCTTCAGGGCTCCCTCTCCTCCCCTCCCTTCTCCTGAGCGGCTTCCCCATCCCACTCCTCCCCCCTCTCTTGTGCTCCCCTTCAGTGTCTCTGCGCTCCCTCCTGCCTTGTCTTCCCTCTTCATCTCCTGCCCCACCAGTCTCCTACCTGCTGTGCCCCTACTCTCTTCATCCCACCACCTCCCTTGCTGCCCCTACTCTCCACTCCTTCTCCATCCTCTCTGGCCTCTCCCTCAGCAGGTCCCATGTGGTAGTTTTATTCTTCATGTTGTGTGCTCCAAGTGGGTTTTAAGTGCGTTGTTCTGGAGGGTTTTTAATACTGTGGCCGACTTTTAATCTTTGCGTGTGCCTGCAGTGTCTTCTTTATGTTTTTTAACCTTATGTCGACTTTTTTAATTGTCACCCCATGAACATCTCCAAGTCAGTGTCTTTTTACCTCCATTATCTCCCCTTGCTCTGTTTTAAGTTCCCCATTTTATCGCCTTATGTATGTAACATTTTATTCTTGTCATAGTTGTCATGTTACTCGGCAGAAGAGCAATGGATTGTGCCGCTGACAGGCCTTCCCTGCCCATATGGGGCATTGGAATGAAATCACAATAAAGAAAGCACTCTGTCTTCAGGCCGCAAGTGGCCCATCGGACCGCAGTATCATAGGGGATAGGGGATAGGAGGGGAATGCGGTCAGCACACTGCTCTCCCAGTCGTTATGATGGTTTTCTCTGACCGGAACCGCTACTATTCAGTCGAGCAGCTCCTCAGTTGGCATCATGAGGCTGAGTGCACCCCGAAAAATGGCAACAGTGCATAGCGGCTGGATGGTCACCCATCCATCCAACTGCCAGCCATGTCCGACAGCGCTTAACTCCTATGATCTCACGGGAACCTGTGTATCCACTGCGGCAACGCCGTTCCCACAGTAAAGAAACAAAGCAACAAATTCCTATACATGAAACCATTCAATGTTTACGAAATTTTGGAGGGCTTCTGCTATGTTGTGCGAGCCGTCAAATAGTTTGTGAATGTTAGATGTTGGGGTGCCAGTTACAGTAACACGTTTGTGATTACCCATTCTTGTTTATTTTCCAAATGCACTACAAAACTCATCTCATCCCTCCAGCTACCATGCATGGAGAACTGCATCACGCCAGTACATGGACTGAAGACGATAACAACAACAACGGCCGTTTTGAAGATGGTTGCAGATACATATGTTATTTCTGGTTGTGTAACTGTTCTACAATGTTTTAAATTTGCAACTATAGACAGGCTTTTTTGTTGTATGCGTTTTTGCTAATGTAATTTTCCTTAATGGGGTTTTTATTCTACTTTGTCATGTTTGTTTCTCATTTAGATTTCCAGTTATGATGTCACCTAAATATTTAAATTGATCAACGATTTTGATTTCCTGTTCTCCCACTGAAATTTTGTGGACCAGCTGGCATAATATGTTTTTTCAGTTGATATTCTGAGGGTGACTTTCTGTGATATTTCTTAGAGATGTAAATAGTTTAGTGGTTTCTTGAACATTCATGGTTAGGAGAGTAAGATCAGCAGCAAATCCCAAGCAGTTTCAACTTTTACCATTGTCACACTTCCAGTTCTTATATTCTTTGCGTTACCTTGTACCATTCGGTCATTACATATTCCAGTGCACAGTCGAACCCTAATGGTGATAGGCATTCACCTTGTCTTAGGCCTCTCTTTATGAAGAATGGTTGAGAAATTTTTTCTCTAAGCTTTACTTTGAAATTGACGTTGTTTGGAGTAAGTTCTACTAGATTCATTAATTGCATCGTAATTCGGAGTAACACAGGCGCTGGAGTATTTGTAAGAGGGGAAAATGTCATCCTGGCGGTGCAAAACTAGTGGCTTAGGAAGTGGAAATGAAAAATCACATCAACTCATTTCCAGTCCAGAAAGCACATTATGCCAATGAAGAACAGAATTATCTGGACCATAAACATGTGAAGATTATGTGGCAGATGTTCAAAACTTTTTAACCCCATATTCAAGTTGATTATCAGTTTTATTTGAAAATTAAGCATGGACATTTTAATTTAAAATTTGGGCAACCACAGGTGTATGCGAGCAGTACATGTGGAGAGCCTCAGATAAATATGAAAAGTCCATCTCTGAATGATGCTGCTAAAAGGCCAGCAAAGCTGAGTTAATAGTGCACAAGAAATTACACCCAGTTACAGCAAAAACTGACACTGATTCTACCATTGCAGGCCTCTCGTTTGATATAATGCAGAATTTGCAATTACCTCAGATACAAAGACAACTTACATGTCACTTGTGGCAGCTTTCATTAATTTCTTAAATGCGCAGAATTACAGAGTGGAACAGCCAGGTTTTTGTCTCTATCATGAAGGAATAGCACGAAAAAGCTCTGATGAAGCTTGTTCATTTCTTTTTAATTATATAAATGAAAATGTTGGACAACGTGTTAAAGACATTCTCTCATTCTCTGACTGTTGTGGAGGCCAAAATAAACACCATTCAATGGTGAGGTTTGTTTAATGCTTGTGGCACAGGGAAGGTTTCAGTCCATCACCCATTACTTTCCAACTGGAGGGTAGTCCTACCTTGCACATGATAGGCATATCAACAGACAAAAAGGAAAATTAGAAAGGTTGATAGCATATATGTTCTGAAAGAATATGCAGAATTAATAACTGAATCCCGCACAAAGAGGAATTTTGTAGTGAAAATATCAAAAACATAAGAGGTTCCAAATTTTAAGGAGTGGTGTCCAAAATTCCATAGAAATACTAATATTTCTGTTGAAAGGAAAGGAAGGGCTTCACACAGAAACTACCAGCTCTTTTATGTAACACAATTTGTGCAATTCTGTTGTTCACAAGACACTCGTGGTGTTGTTAAAGTTAAGCCATTCATTGATGTGGCAGAATAGCACACATTCCAACTTTCTGATCAAAATGCAGTTCCACCAAGCGCTGTAAATCAGGCTCAATTGGGCTCATGTAACGATAAATGAGAGGAACATGCACCATCTAAGGCGATTTCTACCATTCCTCCCAAAACAAGACATCATAAAGAACTTCTATTCTAACATATACAATTGGTCATGTGTCAAAGAATGAACCACGAGTGGAGTATAATCCGAAGGACAATGGGAATTAGCCATAATTTACTTGATTTTTGCCAATATTGCAATAAACTGAGTTACGTATTTTTTTTTCCTTTATTGTAATTTTAAGCACCACATACAAGGCGGGCTGGCAGCAGCATAATACGCTGCTCTTCAGCCTTAAGGGGTACAATAATACGATACATAGGTGACATAGACAATACAAAAAAATGGCGGGCAAAGAATGTAGATACAAAAACAATAAACATGAAGCCGTTCACGCTGGACGAAAAAACACTAACACTTGTTGACACGGCGCACAGAAGACGGACGACAACGACGGCACACGTGAACAGATGAGGCGTGACGACGAAAGAACACTAAACGCAGACGAAGGCACACACACGAGACACTGATGGCGATGATCTCCGGCGCGCGAATGTTCACTGAGTGTGTGTGAGTCCGGGGACCTGCCAAGGGAGGAAGAGGACGAAGGGGAGTGGGAGAGGGAGAGGGGAGAGCAGAGCAGAGCAGAGATGCCAGGGGCACGGGAGAGTGGGGGAGGGGGGAAGGGGGAGGGGAAGCCCGGGGGAAGATGGGTGGAGGGAGGGGACGGGGGAAAAGGAAAGAGAAGGGAGGGAGGGTGCCTAAAGGAAAGGACATCGGAAGTGGGGGGGCAGGGTCAAAGTTGATAGGAGGGGTAGATGGAGGGGAGGAGGGCATCATCATGGAGGGGGAGCTGGCGGAAGCCACCTTGGGAGAGCGTAAGGAGGGTGGAGAGATGGAGACCGGGCGGGACGTGGGAATACAGGCACGGCAGCGGGCGGGGGTGGGAGAGGATCCGGGAGACGAGCGGGTGAGGAAGGTCGAGTTTACGGGAGGTGTACAGGATCCGTATCCTTTCAAGGAAAAGGAGGAGGTGGGGGAAGGGGATGAGATCATACAGGATCCGCGTGGGGGAGGGGAGACGGATGCGATAGGCAAGGCGGAGAGCATGACGTTCAAGAATTTGGAGGGATTTATAAAAGGTAGGGGGGGGGCGGAGATCCAAGCTGGATGGGCATAACAAAGGATAGGGTGGATGAGGGACTTATAGGTGTGGAGGATGGTGGAGGGGTCCAGACCCCACGTACGGCCGGAAAGGAGCTTGAGGAAACGGAGTCGGGAACGTGCCTTGGCTTGGATTGTCTGGAGATGGGGCGTCCAGGAGAGGCGACGGTCGAGGGTGACGCCAAGGTACTTAAGGGTGGGAGCGAGGGCGATGGGACGGCCATAGACGGTGAGATAGAAATCAAGGAGGCGGAAGGAAGGGATGGTTTTGCCTACAATGATCGCCTGGGTTTTGGAAGGATTGACCTTGAGTAACCACTGGTTGCACCAAGCGGTGAATCGGTCAACATGGGATTGGAGAAGGTGTTGGGAGCGTTGCAGGGTGGGGGCAAGGGCAAGGAAGGCGGTGTCATCGGCAAACTGGAGAAGGTGGATGGGGGGTGACGGCGGCGGCATGTCCGCCGTGTACAACAGGTACAGAAGGGGGGAGAGGACGGAGCCTTGGGGCACACCGGCGGAGGGGAAATAGGTGTAGGAATCTGTGTTATGGATGGTGACATAGGAAGGACGGCGGGAGAGAAAGGAACCGATCAGACGGACATAGTTAATGGGAAGGGCGAAGGTTTGGAGCTTGAAGAGGAGACCAGAATGCCATACGCGGTCATAAGCGCGTTCGAGGTCAAGAGAGAGGAAGATTGCGGAGCGACGGGAATTGAGCTGTTCGGAAAGGAGATGAGTGAGGTGAAGGAGAAGATCGTCGGAAGAGAAGGACGGCCGAAAGCCACACTGGGTAACGGGAAGGAGGCGGTGCTGGCGGAGTTGCTGGTGGATGCGTCGCGTGACGATAGATTCCAGGACCTTGCTGAAGACTGAGGTAAAGCTGATGGGATGGTAAGAGGAGACGGCGGACGGCGGTTTGCCAGGTTTAAGGAACATGAGGATATGGGAGGTTTTCCACAGGTCGGGGTAGTAACCGGTGGACAGGACTACATTGTAGAGCCTGGTCAGGGTGGATAGGAAAGAGACAGGAGCTTCACGAAGGTGACGGTAGGTGACACGATCGTGACCAGGAGTGGTGTTGCATTTTGTGCGGAGTGTAGTAATGAGATCCCGTGTAGTGATAGGGGTATTGAGTTCCGTGTGTGTAATGTGGTCCAAGTACTGGAAACCAGGAGCGAGGGGTGGGACAGAGGTGTCAGTTCGATCGCGGATATCCGGGAAGAGGGAGTAATCGAACTGGCGATCATCGGGGATGGAAAACACATCGGACAGGTAGGAGGCAAAGTGATTGGCCTTACTAAGGGCGTCAGGGAAGGGGTGATCATCATGGAGGAGAGGATAGTAGGGGGAGGGTTTAGTTCCGGTAAGGCGACGGAAGGCTGACCAGAACTTGGACGAGTTGATTGGTAGGGTAGCATTTAAACGGGTGCATGTCTGTCGCCAGTCCCGGCGTTTCTTAGCCGCGAGCAAATTGCGAATGTGTCGTTGGATTTGCCGGTGGCGTCGTAGTGTGTCCGGGTCACGCGTGTGGAGGAAGGCACGGTAGAGACGGCGGGATTCACGGAGGAGGAGGACGGCCTGTGGGGGTAAGGTAGGACGGTGGGGGTGGATGGCGACAGTAGGGATGTGGGTCTCCACGGCCTCAGACAAGGTCTGCTGGAGAAAGGAGGCAGCATGGGTGACATCATCGGGGTGGTGGTAGGTGAAAGGGTGGCTATCGACCTGGGTGGAGAGGGTATCCCGGTAGGCATTCCAGTCGGCACGGGAATAGTCGTGGACATACTTAGGGGGAGGGTAAGCACGAGGGTCAGGGCGAGGGAGACGACCGTCTGAAATGGTGAGGAGGAGAGGGAGATGGTCGCTACCAATAGGCTCGAGGACATCCACCGTGATGCGACCAAGGAGGTTGGGGGAGGAGAGAATAACATCGGGAGTGGAGTTGGATTCGGGACGGGTGTGCTGGGGGATGGGGATGAGGTCGCCTTGAAGGGAGGAGAGGAACCGATGCCACTGCCGTAACTGGGCAGCGGAGCGACTATGGACGTTGAGGTCCGCAGCGATCACGTAGGAGAAGGTACGGTCGATTTGGGAGAGGAATTCGAAAGGAAGAGGGGCGTTGGGGCGGACATAAATGGTGGCGCAGGTAACGGTAAGGCCGGGGAAGAAGAGACTAAGGATCAGGTGTTCGGTGGGGTCGGGAAGGAGAGATTGGAGATCGGGGATCTGGCGGTGGTGACCAATGGCAACTTCGCCACGCGAAATTCGGAGGGGATTATAGGAGCGGTGGAGGAGATAGGGGGAGGTGTGGATGGAGTGGTGGGGTTGGAGGAAGGTTTCATTGAGGAGGAAGGCATCCACACGGTGGGTAGCAAGGGTGTGCAGGAAGAGGTTCTTGTTGGCGGGAAGGGAGCGGACATTGTTGAAAAGGATACGGTGCTGTCGCGCCATGACATGGATTTAGACGAGGGTGTCAAGACGGGAGAAGGTGAAATGGGCCTGGTTGTTGGAATAGGTGGCGTACATTTTAAGGTGGAATATGGAACGGGCGGCGAGGGAGATCTGTTGGAGGGTGTGGGGGCGCTGAAAGGGATGAACATTCTGGAGGACGATGGTGAGGAACCTGATGATGTCCTCAGCGGTGGGGGGGGGGACGAAGGGAATTGCCAGGAGGAGTGGGGGCGTCCAGAGGATGGACAGGTACGGTGAGTTCTGGAGTGGATGGAGGGGGTCGGGCTTTACACTTTTGGGAGTAGGTGGGATGGGGGAGATTGCAGGTATTACATGAAGGAGGGGATTGAAGGTTAGGGCACTGCCGGAGGAAGTGCGCTTGCTGACAATGCGGGCAGGTGGGGGCCTCGCAGCACTCAGCTGTTGGGTGTGCATTATAGCGCAGACACCTCTGGCAGCGCAGGGATTGAGGAGGGGAACGGGAGGGGTCGACCTTGTACCGTTGGTTGAAGAGGAGGGCACCCTCCTTTAGGAGACGGTCAATGGAGGGGGCGTCCTCCGAGAAAACCCGCATAAGGCGGGTGGGGCCGGCCGAGTTGAAAATGCAGCGGACCGCCCGCGCCTCCAGCGTGGGATGGGCCTTGAGCTCCGCCAACACCTCCTCCTCCGTGATCGACGGACTGAGCCGAGTGATCACGGCGGTGAGGGTCGGCGGGCGACGAGGGAGTTGGGGTTGGCGGGTAGGAGATGGAGAAGGAGCAGGGGTAAGGGAGGCGTTGGGACCAAAACGGGTGAAGGGGAGGCGGGAGAGGATGTCAGTATGGAGGGTTGGGCTGGGGGAGGAGATGAGAATAGAATCCCGTCTGGGAGTAAGGAGAGAGATGGGGGCACCAGGGAAATGTTGGCGGAGGAGGAGGGAGAGATTCCGGGCCTCGAGAAAGGAAGGATCGGGATGGGACAGGAGAAATTTGTATAAAGAGGGGGGCGAGGAGGAGGAGGAGGAGGGGGAGGAGGGAGCAGGGCCAGGTGGGGAGACATCCATGGCACCCTGGGGGGGGGATGGAGGTCGGGGCGGGGCCTTTTTGGGAGCGGAGGAGGTGGGGGTGCCACTAGGGCGTTTGACGGCGGCAGAAGGGCGGGTGGTGATATGAGGGATGGGAGCAATAGGGAGGTGACGGGAAGGGACAGGTCCCGGCGTGGACGCAGCAGACGGCGCCGGAGATGGTGACGGTGACGGTGAGGGCGAAGGCGACGGGGATGGCGACGATGATGACGGTGGTGGCGGTGATGGCGAAGGCGACGGGGAGAGCTGGGTGTGAACAGTGGTCCGACGGGCCACCACCCTAGCCGGAGCTGCAGTGACAGGCTGGGGGAGTGGGGGAAAAGGATCAGAACGAGAGGAAGAAGCGGGAGAGGGGGCGACAAAGAGAGAGGGTGAAGGGTGGGTGAGGAGAGGTGGGATGGAAGGAGGGGGGTGGGACTGGGCACACCAAGTTATAGTGGTGGAGGCGGCGGAAGGGGATGTATAGACGATGGCGGTGGTGGTAGTAGTGACGGTGGTGGTGGGGGGGCGGACATGACGACAGGAAGAAAAAACGCACAGCACGAAAAGGAAAAGACACAAACTGGAAACAGGCGAAGACGCAGACGGACGAAGACCAGGGTCGGACGACCAGGGCGGACGACGACGGCGATGGCGACGGCGAGCACCGGCTGGCGGCGACGGCGACGGCGGCGAGCACCGGCTGGCGGCGACGGCGATGGCGGCGGCGGTGAGCACCGGCTGGGGGCGACGGCGGCGGCGGCGGCGAGCACCGGCTGGCGGCGGCGGCGGCGGCGGCGGCGGCGAGCACCGGCTGGCGGCGGCGGCGGCGGCGGCGAACAGACGGACGGACAGCAGGCGGCGGCGGCGAACAGACGGACGGACGGACAGCAGGCAGCAGCGGAGACGGACAGCGAGCAGGCAGGCGGACGGACGGACGGACGAACGAACGAACAGCTACAACAGTAAGCGGCGGCGGGCGGGCAGACAGACAGACAGACAAATAGACAGACGGACACAATCTTCGAAAGCGGAGATTCCAACCTGAGAGTAGCCCAGGCTTTGCAATCAGGCGCCTTCGAATGAGGGGATCCAACCCTCTGATTTTTTTTTTTCCTGTATTGTAATTTTTATTACCTATACAGGCGGGCTGGCAGCAGCATAGTACGCTGCTCTTCAGCCTTAAGTGGAACAAGAACATGACATAGAGGTGATACAGTCAATACAAAAAAACGGCGGGCAAAAAATGGAGATACAAAAAACAAGAAACAAGAAGCCGTTCACGTTGGACGATAAAAACACTAACACTTGTTGACACGGCGCACAAAACACGGAGAACGGCGACGGCACATGTGAACAGTTGAGTTGGAACTGCACGAAACACAAAACGAAGCACACACACTAGACACTGATGGCGATGATCTCCGGCGCACGAATGTTCACAATGCGTGTGCGAGTCCGGGGACCTGCCAACAGAGGAGGAGGAGGAAGGGGAGCGGGAGAGGGAGAGGGAGAGGGGAGAGCAGAGATGCCATGGGAAGGGGAGAAAGGGGGGAGGGAGGAAGGGGGAGGGGAAGCCCGGGGGGAAGAGGGGTGGAGGGAGGGGACGGGGGAAAAGGAAACAGAAGGGAAGGGAAGGGAAGAGAAGGGAGGGAGGGAGGGTGCCTAAAGGAAAGGACAACGGAAGTGGGGGGTGGGGCAGGGTCAAAGTTGATAGGAGGGATAGATGGAGGGGAGGAGGACATCATCAGGGAGGGGGAGCTGGCGGAAGCCACCTTGGGAGAGGGTAAGGAGGGTGGAGAGATGGAGACCAGGTGGGACATGGGCATACAGGCGCAGCAGCGGGCGGGGGAGGGAGAGGATTGGGGAGACGAGCAGGTGAGGAGGATCGAGTTTGCAGGAGGTGTACAGGATCCGTATCCTTTCAAGGAAAAGGAGGAGGTGGGGGAAGGGGATGAGATCGTACAGGATCCGTGTAGGGGAGGGGAGACGGATGCGACAGGCGAGGCGGAGAGCATGGCGTTCAAGGATTTGGAGGGATTTATAAAAGGAAGGGGGCGCGGAGATCCAAGCCAGATGGGCATAACAAAGGATAGGGCGGATGAGGGATTTATAAGTGTGGAGGATGGTGGAGGGGTCCAGACCCCACGTGCGGCTGGAGAGGAGCTTGAGGAGACTGAGTCGGGAGCGTACCTTGGCTTGGATTGTCCGGAGGTGGGGAGTCCAGGAGAGGCGACGGTCGAGGGTGACGCCAAGGTACTTAAGGGTGGAAGTGAGGGCGATAGGACGGCCATAGATGGTGATGTAGAAATCAAGGAGCCGGAAGGAAGGGGTGGTTTTGCCTACAATGATCGCCTGGGTTTTGGAGGGATTGACCTTGAGCAACCACTGGTTGCACCAAGTGGTGAACCGGTCAAGATGGGATTGGAGAAGGTGTAGGGAACGCTGTAGGGTGGGGGCAAGGGCAAGGAAAGCGGTGTCATCGGCAAACTGGAGAAGGTGGACGGGAGCTGACGGCGGCGGCATGTCCGCCGTGTACAAAAAGTACAGAAGGGGGGAGAGGACGGAGCCTTGGGGCACACCGGCAGAGGGGAAAAAGGTGTAGGAATCTGTGTTATGGACGGTGACATAGGAAGGACGGCGGGAGAGAAAGGAGCCGATCAGACGGACGTAGTTAATGGGAAGGGCGAAGGTTTGGAGCTTGAAGAGGAGACCGGAATGCCATACGCGGTCATAGGCACGTTCGAGGTCCAGGGAGAGGAATATTGCGGAGCGACGGGAATTAAGCTGTTCGGAAAGGAGATGAGTGAGGTGAAGGAGAAGGTCGTCGGAAGAGAAGGACGGCCGAAAGCCACACTGGGTAACGGGAAGGAGGCGGTGCTGGCGGAGATGCTGGTGGATGCGGTGGGTGAGGATAGATTCCAGGACCTTGCTGAAGACCGAGGTAAGGCTGATGGCACGGTAGGAGGAGACGGCGGACGGCAGTTTGCCAGGTTTAAGGCACATGAGGATACGGGAGGTTTTCCACAGGTCAGGGTAGTAACCGGTGGACAGGACTACATTGTAGAGCCTGGCCAGGGTGGAGAGGAAAGAGACAGGAGCTTCACGAAGGTGACGGTAGGTGACACGATCGTGACCAGGAGCGGTGTTGCGTTTCGTGCGGAGTGTAGCAATGAGATCCTGTGTAGTGATAGGGGCATTGAGTTCCGTGTGTGTAATGTTGTCCAAGTACTGGAAACCAGGTGCGAGGGGAGGGACAGAGGTGTCAGTTCGATCGCGGATATCCGGGAAGAGGGAGTAATCGAACTGGCGATCATCGGGGATCGAAAATACATCGGAGAGGTAGGAGGCAAAGTGGTTGGCCTTACTAAAGGTGTCAGGGAAGGGGTGATCATCATGGAGGAGAGGATAGTAGGGGGAGGGTTTAGTTCCGGTAAGGCGACGGAAGGCTGACCAGAACTTGGACGAGTTGATTGGTAGGGTAGCATTTAAACGGGTGCATGTCTGTCGCCAGTCCCGGCGTTTCTTAGCCGCGAGCAAATTGCGAATGTGTCGTTGGATTTGCCGGTGGCGTCGTAGTGTGTCCGGGTCACGCGTGTGGAGGAAGGCACGGTAGAGACGGCGGGATTCACGGAGGAGGAGGACGGCCTGTGGGGGTAAGGTAGGACGGTGGGGGTGGATGGCGACAGTAGGGACGTGGGTCTCCACGGCCTCAGACAAGGTCTGCTGGAGAAAGGAGGCAGCATGGGTGACATCATCGGGGTGGTGGTAGGTGAAAGGGTGGCTATCGACCTGGGTGGAGAGGGTATCCCGGTAGGCATTCCAGTCGGCACGGGAATAGTCGTGGACATACTTAGGGGGAGGGTCAGTACGAGGGTCGGGGCGAGGGAGACGACCGTCTGAAATGGTGAGGAGGAGAGGGAGATGGTCGCTACCAATAGGCTCGAGGACATCCACCGTGATGCGGCCAAGGAGGTTGGGGGAGGAGAGGATAACATCAGGAGTGGAGTTGGATTCGGGACGGGTGTGCTGGGGGATGGGAATGAGGTCGCCTTGAAGGGTGGAGAGGAACCGATGCCACCGCCGTAACTGGGCGGCGGAACGACTATGGATGTTGAGGTCGGCGGTGATCACATAGGAGGAGAAGGTACGGTCAATGTGGGAGAGGACGTCGAAGGGAATAGGGGCGTTAGGGCGGACATAGATGGTGGCGCAGGTAATGGTAAGGCCGGGGAAGAAGAGACTAAGGATCAGGTGTTCGGTGGGGTCGGGAAGGAGAGGTTGGAGCCGAACGGGGATCTGGCGGTGGTGACCAATGGTAACCCTGCCACGCGCAATTGGGAGGGGGTTATCAGAGCGGTGGAGGAGATAGGGTGAGGTGTGGATGGAGTGGTGGGGTTGGAGGATGGTTTCATTGAGGAGGAAGGCATCCACGCGGTGGGTGGCAAGGGTGTGCAGGAAGAGGTGCTTGTTGGAGGAGAGGGAGCGGATATTGTTGAAAAGGATACGTTGCTGTCGCGCCATGACAGGGATTTAGACGAGGGTGTCAAGACGGGAGAAGGTGAAATGGGCCTGGTTGTTGGAGAAGGTGGCGTACATCTTGAGTCCAACCCTCTGTTTTTTTTTTCTTTATTGAATTTCAATTCCCCCCGAAGGGGGCGGGCTGGCAGCAGCTTAGTATGCCGCTCTTCAGCCGACAGATTTTGTGACAAAGATCAAGAGAACAAATAATAACAAAACAGGCGATAAAATCGGAGACTTAGAGAGTAACAAGGCGAAAAGAAATCGTAGAACTTAAAACAACAACAGAGGGATGATGATGCTAATAAAAAATACATACGAATCAGACAGGGAAAACAATAGACAATTAAAAAACACGGCGACAGTCTGGATTCTGTTCGCAAAAGACATAAAATTCACACCTAGCGACAGCATGGTTTCAGTTCGCAACACGAGAAAGACAAACAACACTGAATAGTCACTGGAACACTGCACTAAAAAGTTGGCAAATGTGACACCACAGTCGAGAGCAGGTGGGGGGAAACTGGACAGAAGATGGGAAAACGAAAAAAAAAGGGGGGAATGGAGAGTAAAAGCGAAGGGGGGGAACCGGGAAAGGAGCTGATGAAGGATAAGGACCCAGAAGAGGAGTGGGGGGGCAGACGCGACAGGGAGTGGGGTAGGCAGAGGAGGGGAATACAAAAGGACTGGGGGGGAAAAGGGAGGTAGGGAGAGGGTTAGTGGGGAGAAAACAGGACGTAAGGGGGGGGGGAAGAGGGAGCCCAGGGAAAGGACAGAGGAAAGGAGGGGGAGTGAGGATCAGAGTTGATAGGAAGGATAAATGGAGGGAGAGAGGGCATCATCCGGGAGGGGGAGTTGACGGAAGCCACCTTGGGAAAGGAGATGGAGGGTGTAGAGATGGAGGGTAGGGGGGACACAACGGTGAAGACGTGGCAGGGGGCAGGGATGGGAGAGGAGAGGAGCAACCAGGGGGTGAGGGGGTTCAAGACGGCGGGAGGTGTAGAGGATGCGGATATGTTCGAGGAATAGGAGGAGATGGGGGAAAGGAATGAGATCATAGAGGATCCGCGTGGGGGACGGGAGGCGGATACGGAAGGCGAGGCAGAGTGCATGACGCTCAAGGATCTGGAGGGACTGATAGAATTTGGGGGGGGGGGCAGATATCCAGGCAGGACTGGCATAACAGAGGAAACCCTCTGATGAGAGTTACGTATTGATTTGTGTACATTTATTGCACTGTATTCAAGAAGGCCATATGTTCACTTAATAAATTTTAACAGAACGACAAGAAAATATATTAGGTTTACCAGCAGAGCATTTGCATTCACCCCTCCATAGAATAATGCTAGTGTTCACTGCAATTAGTCTGTGTTTGCTCCGCTATACAGGCACTGAAGAGCAGACGGCGACAGGAGATGGAGGTGAAAGGCTCGCCATGTTTTTCCCGGCAGCGCACCGCGCTGACATCTGTCGGCAACGCCAAGCAACAGGGCATTCAACCGCCGGCCGATTATTCGATGTCGAAATAGGAAACTTAACAGGAAATGATTGGAAATAACAAAAACCTCCTTATCTACTGCAATTGAATATGTTTAGTTTCTTAACAAAGGTGGCAAGCTCATCCGTGTCTCATTTTTATTTTCAAACACAATTTTTCATACTCAGCAATATTTGTGGTGACATGTTGGTTAAAATTGAGAAAGTCGGACAATAAGCCGATGCACAATGTAAGTAATATATTTATATAGCATACACTTCTAAGGAATACATTTATATAGCATACATTTCAATTTTTGGAGAGTTCGTGCCGTTAGGTGCGAACCGGCAAATAAATTGATAATATTATACGGCGTGAAGTTGCGAAGGTTGGAGGGTGCGAATCGGCAAATACACTGATATTGTTATATGGCGTGAAGTGGCGAAGGATGTTAGTCAAAATTAAGTGTCTGTAAGTACACGGTCTTACCTTAATTTAAATTTTACTGAATGCACTAGAGAGCTGCTCGGCAAATAGATTGATAATGTTGTAAGTCGTATTATTATTTACAATTTTTGGAGGGTTCGTGCCGTTAGGTGCGAACCGGCGAATACATTGATAATGTTATAAGGCGTAAAGTGGCGAGGGATATTAGTCAAAATTACTTATCATTTTAATTTACATTTTACTGAATGCACTAGAGAGCTCCCCGGCAAATAGATTGATAATGTTATAAGGCGTAAAGTGGCTAGGGATGAGAGTCAAAATTTCATGTCTGTAAGTACACGGTTTTATTTTAATTGGCTGAATGCACTAGAGAGCTCGCCATTTCTCTCAGGCCACCATGCATGGAGAGCTGCATCGAGCCAGTACCTGGGCTGAAGACGACAACAACAACCCTTGCCCTGAAGATGGTTGCTGCTGCATATGTTATTTCTGGTCATTTGATTGTTTTATAATGTTTTAAATTTGCAACTACAGACAGCCGTTTTTTGTTGTATGTTTTTTTTTTTTGCAGATTTAATTTTCCTTAGTGAGGTTTTTATTCTATTTTGCCATGTTCCTCATTTAGATTTCCCATTATGATGTCACCTAAATAGTTAAATTGGTTATCGATTTTGATTTCCTGTTCTTCCGCTGTATTTTTGTGGACCAGCTGGCGTAATTTGTTTTTGCAAATGATAGGCATTCACCTTGACTTACGCCTGTTTTTATGAGGAATGTTTCAGAAATTTTTTCTCTAAGCCTTACTTTCAATTTAGCATTGTTTACAGTAAGTTCTACTAGTTTAATTAATTTTGGATAAAGTCTTAGATTTCTTAGAATTTTTAAAACTGGAGTTCCATGGAGACATTGGATGGCTTCTTAAAGTTTACAAACGTTATTGCCAGAGATTGCTCTGTCTCCTACAGCACACCATAATCAACTTTAAACTAATGATCTGCTCTGCACAAATTCTCCATGGTCTGAAACCTTCCAGATTTCCTCGTAACTCCTGTTTTAGTTGTCCCTTGATTGTTCCACATAGAATCTAGGACTAAGTCTTGCATGTGGAGTCTAGGAGAGAGATTGCTCTGTAGATATTCAGACTGCTGTTATCCCCCATCTGGATTATGGTTGTGGTATAATGTTCAGGGAATGGCTACGTCATCCATCTTTCTGTTAGAGTTATGTGTAAGGAGATATTGACTGTGTGACTTAAATATATTCACATTTCAGCAACAACCTTACCAGTTTTTGATCTGTGAGTTCTCCTTCAACATGTAGGAAATTTTAAGAACCTCATTTGTTAGGTTTGGTTTTTGTTGTGTTATTTACACCGGTCTGTAAGATATATTTGCCTTTTTCACAGTCCAATCGTTTATCAAATGCTTCTGTCATGGTTTCAGCACTTTCTTTGTTACTGTGTGTCTTATATCTTTATTCTCAAATATTGCCGTAAATAGTTAGTACTACTGCAGTTGTTTCCCAAATATTTTGCAGTAACTCCTGGAAGTTGTTTTGTTGTTTTGAGGCTGCTAATTTTTTGTTGTTCCTTGTACTAGATTTCAGTTCACCTAGGTCATTTCTTAATTTAATGTTTTGTTTTATTTGGTGCTACTTGTCATTTTTAATCAGCTGAGGTGGGTTGTAACTCATTTTCTTGAAAGGTGTGAATTTGATTTTCATTTCAACTATATAGTGATGTGAGCCTGTGTCTTCTCCTCTCATTGAAGTTGTAGTGTAATTTTGTAGATAAGGTCTACTCAATAAGCAGTGGCAGGAGAAAACATATACAAATATTGTGTAAATACTCAAGTTTAGGAGCCAATGGCTCCTTCTTCTTGTAGAAGCATTGAAGGGGAAACGAGAGGGGTGAAGGATAAGGCTGGTGAGGGTTGGGAAATGTGTAGTGTCTGAGAAAGCCACCCAGAACACTGGGTCTGGGGAGACTTACCCAGTGGATGAGAAGGAGGAAGTCTTTCCTTCCTCTGGTTCAATCTATGTCATACCAGGAAGAGAGAGCTGTGTTTAATGCAGAGAACTAGCTGTAATCAAAACTTTAAAATCGCCCATGGACAATATTGTAATTATCTTGACTTTCTCATCAAAACATAAAAAAATTAATTATGGATTAAAACACTTGATCCCTCAGCTACCAAATGTGGAGCACTGTTACCCATGAAACAAATGACATGTAAAACAAATGACGATCAACTCCCCTATGACAATAGCTGCAAGGAACCACTTTTCTTGATGTTCATCTTGTAATCTCTTTTTGAGACACTATTCCTTCCATTCAACTTACCCTGCAAGACCTTTGCCAACAGTGACAGAACTATACTGTCATTGGCAAACCTTAAACCCATAATTTCTTCTTCACGAACTATAAAAACATGTCCAAATTTTTATCAGTGTCCTTGACAGCTTGTCCAATGCACAGATTGAATGACATGCTGAAGAGAATACAACCCTGCCTCAGTCCCTTCTCAACCACTGTTCTACTTTCACGCCCTTTGCCTTTTACAACTGCTGTTGTAGATTATGATCTATCTGTCCATTTATTGCCTAATAACTTATGAAATACAGCATATGTATGGCTGTAAAAAACTACCAGGAAATATCTACAAGATGAGTGAATAGGCAGTAATACATGAAATTACTTTTGAATACATTGTGGGATTATGCAGTGATCAATGCTATTACAAATATTTAATATCAAAAACAGTCTTTATCACAAATTATTTATTCCAGAGACCGGTTTCAACCACAACTGTGGTCATCTTCATATAAATGAGTAAGAACCTCCTCCTGCTGGTAAATCACTACAGTGCCAGTGTAATCACTACTGTGATTTACCACCAGAAGGAGGTTTTTAATCATTGGTCTGAAAATGACCACAGTTGTGGTCGAAACTGGTCACCAGAATAAATAGCTTGTGATCAAGAGTGTTTTTGATTGTAAACATTAGTAATACATGACCTCAAGAATGATCAGATCAGATTTAGGAGTAAGGTAAGAACAGAAGAAGCAATACTGATTTATTTTGTAAATGAATAGGAATATTAAGAAAACAAACACATCCATTTTTGACAGCATTGAGTTACATATGTGTTTGTGCTTTAAGGATGTAGCCCAATCAAGATGTAAAGAAATCCCATATGTGCTGGAAAATTTTGTATTGTTATGCAGCCACTGTTATCACATTCTCTCGAAGTGAAAGCCCACAGGTACAAAAGATTTGGGCTCGCTAAAAATTTTATACTAACTCAGTTTAAGGCAGGGAGAATAATCAATATCCGTCTTACTCTTTTATTAATCTATTTTGTTATTGGTGGTAAGATGTCAGACAGTCGTGATGTTAGTGACAAATATCAGGGAGTAATGGAAAAAGAAAGAATGCAGTGGAGGTTCCAAAACATACAGCCATATAGCGAGCAGAGTAAAAATGAAGCATATATAAATTGGAGAGGGAACAGATACCAACCAAAACGTAATGGTTATATCAGCATGTGTGTCTTAACCTGAAATTTAGTATTACTTCAAAATTAACGTTTAACTACCACAGCAAACATAATAATGTAGAACGTTAAGTACAACTGAATATGTCATTCTGTTTCCAGTTGTCAGATGAAAAGCATGGCAACTGAGATGACAGAGGGCAGCAAGATAGAACAAAATATGAACAGGATGGAATCGTTCAAAGCCTCATAGGAGTAAAACAAGTGGCAAGAAAGAAGCCTAGAAGTGATAAGGAATTTAGTGGGAAGAAACCAAAATTGTAGTCATGTATTTGTTGGCAATCAAGGTCTGAAGGAAGGATTCAAGTTTGTAAAACTGCCTTCCAAAGTGTTGGTGATGTCAGCAATGGGCGAATATAGCAATATGTTAAAAGAAGGTAAATCTCCAAGAGATAAAGGTGGAAACCTGGAATGAATTCACAGTTGCGAAAATGGACAACCAACAGCTGTATAATGGAGTGATGACAATGAAAATTTGTTCCAGAGTGGCACTCGAATCCAGATAAACCACTTATCAAGAGGGTCCTGGTCCCATGGGACATTGCATCGTAATTCAGAATAACACAGGCACTGGTGTGTTGTAAGAGGGGAAAATATAACCCTGGCCGTGCAGAACCAGTGGCTTAAGAAGTGGAAATAAAAAGCACATTGACTCATTTCCAATCCGGGAAACACATTATGCCAATGAAGAATCTAATTATCTTGACCCCAAACATGTGCAGATTATGTGGCACATGTTCAAACCTATTAATATGGATATTCAAGTTGATTATCAATTTCCATTTTAATATAAAATCTGGGGAACCACAGGTGTGTACGAGCAGTACATGTGAAGAGATTTGGATAAAAATTAAAAGTCCATCTCTGAATGATGCTGGTAAAAGGGCAGCAATAGCTGAGTTAATAGTGCACAAGAGGTGTGGTGATTAATTCTTCAAGAAATTACACGCAGTTACAGCAAAAACTGACACTGATTCTACCATTGCACGCCTCTCGTTTGATTGTATGCAGAATTTGCAATTACCTCAGATACCAATTCAATTTCCATTTAACTTTGGTCAGATTTCATTAAATATCTTTAATGTGCACGAGTTACAGAGTGCAATGGCCATATGTTACCTCTATCACGAAAAAGCCCTGATGAAGCCTGTTTTGGAGGCAAAAATAAAAACCATGCACTGGTGAGGTTTGTTTAATGCTTGTGGCAGAGTGAAGGTTTCAGTTCATCGCCCATTACTTTCCAACAGGAGGGTAGTGCTACCTTGCACGTGATAGAAACTTCAACAGATAAAGAGGAAAATTAGGAAGATGGATAGGATATATTTTGTGAAGAAAGCTGCAGAATTAATAATTGACTCCCACGAAAAGATGAATTTTGAAATGAAAATATCAAAAACAGGAGAGGTGCTAATGTTTAAGGAATGGTGACCAAAACTGTACAGAAAGAATAATATTTCTGTTGAAAGTAAAGGAAGGGCTTCACACAGAAATAACTAACAGCACTGCCAGGTAACACAATTTGTGCAATTCTGTTGTTCCCAAGTTAGCCCATTCATTGATGCTTCTGAAGATCACACATTCCAACTGTCTGATCAGACTGGAGTTCCACCAAGCCCAGTTGGGGTCATGTACCCATAAATGAGAAGAACATACCATCTAAGGCGATTTGTACCATTCCTACCAAAAGAAGGAATCATCAAGAGTTTCTAATCTAATGTATACAACTGGCCATATGTCAAAGAATGAACCATGAGTAGAGTATAATGCCAAAGTTACTGGGAACTAGCCATAATTTGTACGATTTTTGCTTCTATTGGCAAGAAACTCTGAGTTATGAACTGAGTTATGTGCATTTATTACAATATATTCAGAAAGGCCATATGTTCAATTCATAAATTGTAACAGAACATCCAGAAAATATATTAGGATTACTGGCAGAGCATTGGCATTCATTCCTCCACATTCATTTTAATGGAGTAGAAAAACATAATTTAAGCATAATATTAAGACATAGAATAATATCTGAGTTATGTAGTGATTTATGTGCATTTATTGCAATATATACAGAAAGGCAATGTGCTCACTTAACACATTTTATCAAAACGTTAAACAAACATATTGGGATTTTCTGCAGAGCATTAGCCTTAATCCATCCACATTCATTTCAATGGAGTAGAAAAAGAAAATTTTAGCATAATATTAATAAATGGAAAATGTATTGTATCGTCTGAAAAGTTTAGTATCTTGAAGATGTGGGATATCTCAACATTCCAATTGAAATGTGGAATTGCATTTCTTCAAGGTACTGGATGAGCAGTGTGATGCTCTTCCACTTTTACAGTTTCAAATAATGACAGCATCTGGAGGAAGTGTAGGTGCTGGGATATGGGTTGTTGTGGGAATGAAGAGAAACATCTCTGAAAATGAACTGAATAATGGGAAATACTAATTATGAATTTATGGTACAGCCTTGTATATACGTTTCCGTGTTTTCTAAAATGTGTTTTGTACTTGGAATGCTTGAAGTGCAATAAGTCTACTAAAGAGATTGCTTATAAATCAATTATGCGACCCATCTTAGATTACTGGTCAAGTGTGTGGACCTATACTAGATATACTTATATACTGAACTTATACAGAGAAGGGCAGCATCTGTGACCACAAATTTGTTTAATTCATGGGATAGTGTCATATACACACTGAAGGAACTGAAATGGCAAAATCTTGAAGACAGACATAAACTACCCCAAGAAAATCTGTTAAAGTTTTGAGAAAAGGCTTTAAAAGATTACTCTAGAAATATGCTACACCCCCCATGTATTGCTCATGCAGGGATTGTGAGTGTGTCAAACAATGATTATTCCCATGCCCCATTCGAGAATGAAACAGGAAGTAACCCTATTAACTGCTACAGTGGGACATACCCTCTGCCATAGACCCCATGGAGGTTGGCAGGAGGGCTACACAACCTGAAACTTTAAGTTGACAAACATTTTCAACTACAGTAAGCACATTAGACCATAGGAGCAATGCGTAAATTACAATTCAAGGCACAAATGACAAATATATTTAGCAATTCGGAAAGTATATTTGTTTAGAAATGTCAACTTGCACGACGGCCAGAGATAATGGACTACCTTAGTGGTCATAGTTATTGTTAATGACAATGCTGTGTACAAATTATCCAGTTAATAAGCATTTTAAAACAAATAAAAAGGCATTTGTGATAACATTGTATAGAAAGACCATCTCTTATTTGTGATTAATGAGTTAACTTCGTAAAATAGAGGTATGAACCTGGACATCCATGATGCCCTTTTGCCTACGATAGCTAAAAGTGTCTCTCGTATTAAAAGTTTCAAAAAATAGTAAGTCATGGCACAAAATGGTATGCAGTGCCAAATAAAACTCTTTCTAGTGATACCACATTCGGCTGTGTACAATTAGTAAATTTCACAAGAGATTTGTTGTCTTGAGAAATAACATATTATGCTCTTCTTCTCATAGCACTGGCCGATTTAGAAAGAGATTGTAACAATGTTTACTTATATACACTCCTTGAAGTTTGAAGGTGTCACAGATTCTTAGAAATTGGAGTGAACAATTATTCAAGACTTGTACAGAAACCAGACTGCAGTTGCAAGAGTCACAGAATGTGAAAGGAAAGCAGTGGGTAAGTGGGGAAAACTGGGTTGTAGTGCACCACTGGTGTTATTCAGTCTGTACATTGAGTATAGAGTAAAGGAAATCAAGCAGAAATTTGTGAGGGAAATTAAAGTTCTGGGACAAACAACAAAGGCTTTGAGGTTTTCTAATGATATTGTAATTCTCTCAGAGACAGCAAAAGGCTATGAAGAGCAGCTGAATGGAATGAACAGTGTGTTGAAAAGCGGTCATATGAAGAACAGTGACAAAAATAAAAAAAGGGTACAGCTATGTAGTTGAAACAAACCAGCTGATGCTGAGGGAATTAGACTAGAAAATGACACACTTAAGTAGTATACGACTTTACCCAATTAGGTGGCAAAATAACTGATTCTGGCTGAAGTGAAGAGGATATAAAATGTTATAAAAAAAAAAGTATTTCTTGTTGCTGAATAATACAGCTAGCTGTGAATACTTCCGAAATGTTACAAAATAACTTCATGTACTGAGACACTATATTGACATCAGCCATTTGGACCAGAAGAAAATTTGTGCCGGACCGGGATTCGAACCCAGATTTGTCGCTTACCACAAGCACTTGCCTTAAGAACTACAACTACCTGAGCACACTTCCAGTATCAATCGAAACTTACACGTGTCACATAGTCACAACCCTTATACTTGCACAATTCATGATTCCCACTCGGGGAAAAACCTCTAAGACAGAAAAAAAACAACTCACCTAGAAGAAATTGTCCACATGGGACCGAAATTGATGGATGTTATATACATGTACAGTGAACCAAATGATCAGAAATGCAGAAAAATTGGACGACTTATTCAAGAGAAAGAGCTTCACAAATGGAGCAAGGCAGTAATGTGTTGATGCGCCATTGGTCCTTATATAAGCTGTTATTTGGCTTTGCATTGATTGATAAATTTGTTAGATGTCCTCTTGAGAGATGTCGAGCCATATAATGTCCAGTTGGTGCTTTAGCTCATCATAATCCTGAGCTGGTCAGAGGGCCTCACCAATAATGTTACATACGTTTTCAGATGAGGAGCGATCCTGCGACCTCACTGGCCAAGGAAGGGTTTTTAAGCATGAAGACAAGCAGTAGAAAGTGTCGCTGTGTGGAGATGTGCATTATCTTTCCAAAATGTAAGCCCAGAATGGGTTTCCATACAGGGCTACAAATAGGTGCATAGAATATCACCGACATACGACTGTGCTCTATCAGCCACTGCAGATCAGATGGTGACAGGAGACAGGTGGTAAAAGGATCGCCATATTTTTCCCGGCATCGTACCAAGCTCACATCTGTTAGTGACACCAAGCAACAGTGCAAGCAATGGAGAACCTTTTATTTGATGTCACAATTAGAAGCTTTATCTATGTTTATTGCTTACTTATAGTTTGTTAACAAAGTTGGTATAAGTGCTCAAGTTTTTTAATTATTTGCAAAGAGAATTCTTCACACTCAGCAACACTTGTGGTGATGCATTGATTAAAAAAAGAAAAAAAAATCCAATAGAACATTCTCCGGCGGTACACCGCGAGGTTACCGCCCTTCGATAGTGCACTTCTAGCGCTTATCGAAGTGTTAGGTGTTCCAGGTGCCAGGCAGCCAGCAACAGCAGCAGCAGCAGCAGCAGCAGCAGCAGCAGTGGTCCCGCAGCCAGCCAGCCAGCCAGCCAGCCAGCCTGCCCTCCGGTGCCAGCAGCAGTCCAGCAGTCCAGCAGTCCAGCCAGCAGCAGCAGCAGCAGCAGCGGCAGCAGCAGCAGCAGCAGCCGCCGCCGCCGCCGCCGCCGCCCCGGCCCCGTCCGCGGCAGCAGCGTTCCTGCCTCTCGCCGTCGCCGTCGCCGTAGCCGTAGCCGTCGCCGTCGCCGTCGCCGTCCGCCGTCACCGTCCGCCGTCCGCCGCGTTCCTGCCTCTCGCCGTCCGCTGTCCGCCGTCGCCGTCCGTCGTCCGCCAGTGTGTGTCCTGTCCTTTTCGTGCTGTGTTTTTTTTCTTTCTACTCCTTGTCGTCATGTCCGCCCCCACCACCACCGTCACTACTACCACCACCGCCATCGTGTATACGTCCCCTTCCGCCGCCTCCACCACTATCACTTGGTGTGCCCAGTCCCACCCCCCTCCTTCCATCCCTCCCCTCCTCTCTATCCCTTCGCCCTCGCTCTTTGTCGCCCCCTCTCCCGCTTCTTCCTCTCGTTCTGATCCCTTCCCCCCACTCCCCCAGCCTGTCACTGCAGCTCCGGCTCGGGTGGTGGCCCGTCGGGCCACTGCCCACGCCCAGCTCTCCCCGTCGCCATCGCCATCGCCATCACCGCCGCCGCCGCCACCACCACCGCCATCATCGTCGCCTTCACCATCACTGACACCTTCGCCTGCACCGTCACAGTCATCGTCTCCGGCGCCGACTGCTGCGTCCGTGCCGGGACCTGTCCCTTCCCACCACCTCCCCATCGTTCCCGTCCCTCTTATCACCACCCGCCCCTCTGCCGCTGTCAAACGTCCTAGTGGCGCCCCCACTTCCTCTGCTCCTAAAAAGGCTCCACCCCGCCCCCCATCCCCACCCCAAAATGCCATGGACGTCTCCCCACCAGGCCCCGCTCCCTCCTCCTCCTCCTCCTCCTCCCCACCCGGTCTCTACAAATATCTCCTGTCCCGTCCCGATCCTTCCTTCCTCGAGGCCCGGAATCTCTCCCTCCTCCTCCGCCAACATTTCCCTGGCGCCCCCATATCTCTCCTTACTCCCAGACGGGATTCTGTTCTTATCTCCTCCCCCAGCCCAACCCTCCATACTGACATCCTCTCCCGCCTCCCCATCACCCGTTTTGGTCCTAACGCCTCCCTCACCCCTGCTCCCTCCCCATCTCCTACCCGCCAACCCCAACCCCCGCGTCGAACGCCGACCCTCACCGCCGTGATCACTCGGCTTAGTCCGTCGATCACGGAGGAGGAGGTGTTGGCGGAGCTGAAGGCCCATCCCACCCTGGAGGTGCGGGCAGTCCGCCGCATTTTTAACGCGACCGGCCCCACCCGCCTTATGCGGGTGTTCTCTGAGGACGCCCCCTCCATTGACCGTCTCCTGAAGGAGGGTGCCCTCCTCTTCAATCAGCGGTACAAGGTCGACCCCTCCCGTTCCCCCCCCTCAATCCCTGCGCTGCCAGAGGTGTCTGCGCTACAATGCACATACAACAGCAGAGTGCCGCGAGGCCCCCACCTGCCCGCATTGTCGACAAGCGCACTTCCTCCGGCAGTGCCCCAACCTCCAATCCCCTCCCTCCTGTAATACCTGCAGACTCCCCCACCCTACCTACTCCCAAAAGTGTAAAGCCCGACCCCCTCCCACCACCCCTGAACTCACCGTACCTGTCCGTCCCCTGGACGCCCCCACCCCTCCTGGCAATTCCCTTCGTCCCCCCCCCCACTGCTGAGGACATCATCAGGTTCCTCACCATTGTCCTCCAAAACGTCCATCCCTTTCAGCGCCCCCACACCCTCCAACAGATCTCCCTCGCCGCCCGTTCCATATTCCACCTTAAAATGTACGCCACCTATTCCAATAACCAGGCCCATTTCCTCTTCTCCCGCCTTGACACCCTCGTCTAAATCCTTATCATGGCGCGACAGCATCGTATTCTTTTCAACAATATCCGCTCCCTTCCCGCCAACAAGAACCTCTTCCTGCACACCCTTGCTACCCACCGTGTGGATGCCTTCCTCCTCAATGAAACCTTCCTCCGGCCCCACCACTCCATCCACACCTCCCCCTATCTCCTCCACCGATCCGATAATCCCCTCCCAGTTGCGCGTGGCGGCGTTGCCATTGGCCACCACCGCCAGATCCCCGTTCGGCTCCAACCTCTCCTTCCCGACCCCACCGAACACCTGATCCTTAGTCTCTTCTTCCCCGGCCTTACCGTTACCTGTGCCACCATCTATGTCCGCCCCAACGCCCCTCTTCCTTTCGACTTCCTCTCCCACATCGACCGTACCTTCTCCTCCTATGTGATCGCCGCCGACCTCAACATCCATAGTCGCTCCGCTGCCCAGTTACGGCGGTGGCATCGGTTCCTCTCCTCCCTTCACGGCGACCTCATCCCCATCCCCCAGCACACCCGCCCTGAATCCAACTCCACTCCCGATGTTATTCTCTCCTCCCCCAACCTCCTTGGTCGCATTACGGTGGATGTCCTGGATCCTATTGGTAGCGACCATCTCCCTGTCCTCCTCACCGTTTCAGACGGTCGTCGCCCCCGCCCCGACCCTCGTCATGACCCTCCCCCTAAGTACATCCATGACTATTCCCGTGCCAACTGGAATGCCTACCGGGATACCCTCTCCACTCAGGTCGATAGCCACCCTCTCGCCTACCGCCGTCCCGATGATGTCACCCATGCCGCCTCCTTTCTCCAGCAGACCTTGTCTGAGGCCGTGGAGGCCCACGTCCCTACTGTTGCCATCCACCCCCACCGTCCTACCTTACCACCACAGGCCGTCCTCCTCCTCCGTGAATCCCGTCGTCTCTACCGTGCCTTCCTCCGCACGCGTGACCCGGACACCCTACGACGCCACCGGCAACTACAGCGACACATTCGAAATTTGCTTGCGGCTAAGAAACGCCGGGACTGGCGACAGACATGCACCCGTTTAAGTGCTACCCTCCCTATCAACTCGTCCAAGTTCTGGACCGCCTTCCGTCGCCTTACCGGAACTAAGCCCTCCCCCTACTATCCTCTTCTCCACGATGATCACCCCTTCCCTGACGCCCTTAGTAAGGCCAATCACTTTGCCTCCTACCTGTCCGATGTGTTTTCCATCCCTGATGATCCCCAGTTCGATTACTCCCTCTTCCCAGATATCCGCGATCGAACTGACACCTCTGTCCCTCCCCTCGCTCCTGGTTTCCAGTACTTGGACAACATTCCACACATTCCACACACAGAACTTAATGCCCCCATCACTACACAGGATCTCATCACTACACTCCGCACCAAACGAAACACCGCTCCTGGTCATGATCGTGTCACCTACCGTCACCTTCGTGAAGCTCCTGTCTCTTTTCTCTCCACCCTGGCCAGGCTCTACAATGTAGTCCTGTCCACCGGTTACTACCCCGACCTGTGGAAAACCTCCCGTATCCTCATGTTCCTCAAACCTGGCAAACCGCCGTCCGCCGTCTCCTCCTACCGTCCCATCAGCCTGACCTAGGTCTTCAGCAAGGTCCTGGAATCCATCCTCACCCGCCGCATCCACCAGCATCTCCGCCAGCACCGCCTCCTCCCCGTTACCCAGTGTGGCTTTCGGCCGTCCTTCTCTTCCGACGATCTTCTCCTTCACCTCACTCATCTCCTTTCCGAGCAGCTCAATTCCCGTCGCTCCGCAATCTTCCTCTCTCTTGACCTCGAACGCGCCTATGACCGCGTATGGCATTCCGGTCTCCTCTTCAAGCTCCAAACCTTCGCCCTTCCCATTAACTACGTTCGTCTGATCGGTTCCTTTCTCTCCCGCCGTCCTTCCCATGTCACCATCCATAACACCGATTCCTACACCTTTTTCCCCTCCGCCGGTGTGCCCCAAGGCTCCGTCCTCTCCCCCCTTCTGTACCTGTTGTACACGGCGGACATGCCGCCGCCGCCGCCCCCCGTCCACCTTCTCCAGTTTGCCGATGACACCGCCTTCCTTGCCCTTGCCCCCACCCTGCAACGCTCTCAACACCTTCTCCAATCCCATCTTGACCGGTTCACCGCTTGGTGCAACCAGTGGTTGCTCAAGGTCAATCCTTCCAAAACCCAGGCGATCATTGTAGGCAAAACCACCCCTTCCTTCCGCCTCCTTGATTTCTATCTCACCGTTTATGGCCGTCCCATAGCTCTCACCCCCACCCTTAAGTACCTTGGCGTCACCCTCGACCGTCGCCTCTCCTGGACTCCCCATCTCCAGACAATCCAAGCCAAGGCACGTTCCCGTCTCCGTCTCCTTAAGCTCCTTTCCGGCCGTACGTGGGGTCTGGACCCCTCCACCATCCTCCACACCTATAAGTCCCTCATCCGCCCTATCCTCTGTTACGCCCATCCCGCCTGGATCTCCGCCCCCCCTTCCTTTTATAAATCCCTCCAAATCCTTGAACGCCATGCTCTCCGCCTTGCCTATCGCATCCGTCTCCCCTCCCCCACGCGGATCCTGTATGATCTTATCCCCTTCCCCCACCTCCTCCTCTTCCTCGAAAGGATACGAATCCTATACACCTCCCGTAAACTCGATCCTCCTCACCCGCTCGTCTCCCCGATCCTCTCCCACCCCCGCCCGCTGCCGCGCCTGTACTCCCATGTCCCACCCGGTCTCCATCTCTCCACCCTCCTTACCCTCTCCCAAGGTGGCTTCCGCCGGCTCCCTCTCCCTGATGATGCCCTCCTCCCCTCCATCTACCCCTCCTACCAACTTTGATCCTCCCGCCCTCCTCCTGTGCCTGCTCCTCAGGGCACCCTCCCTCCCTTCTCTCCCTTTTTCCCTCCCCCCTCCTTTTCTCTCCCCTCCTCCCCCGGGCCTCCCCTCCCCTGTCCCACTCCCTCCTGCCCCCGTCTCCTCCGCCATTGGCATCCTTTTCTCCCCTCTCCCCCACCTCACCCCTGTTCCCCTCTTGGCAGGTCCCCGGACTCGCACACGCTACGTGGACTTTCGCGCGCCGGAGATCGCCGCCATCAGTGTCTTGTGTGTGACGTCGTGTTTCGTGTTCAGTGTTCACCGTCACACTCCATTGTTCACCAGTGCCATCGTCTTCTTCAGTGTTTGTGCGTCGTCTCAACAGTTTGCAGTGTGGTTTATCGTCGAGTGTGAACGGCTCCGTGTTTGTCTCTCTGTGTCTCCTGTTTTATCGCCCACCATTTTGTGACTTTTATGTTTTTCTCCTGTTTTTTATGCCTCTGTCTTCTTTGGCTGAAGAGCAGCGTAGTGTGCTGCTGCCAGCCTGCCTCTTGTATAGGCTTTAAAATGACAATAAAGTAAAAAAAAAAAAAAAAATCCAATAGAAAGCTCAGAACCGCCTCTGACTCATTCAAATCCTTTCTGGCTGGACATGGGGTTTGAACCCCTCTACCATCCTCCACGCCTACAATTCCTTAATTCATCCTATCCTCTTTTATGCTAGTCCCACCTGGATATCTGCCCCCCCACCCCACCCCCCCTGACCCCCAAATTCTACGAGTCCCTCCAGATCCTTGAGCGTGATGCACTCTGTCTCACCATCCATTTACACCTCCCGTCCCCACATGGATCCTCTATGACCTGATTGCTTTCCCCCATCTGCTCATTTTCCTCGAACATATCCGGATCCTTTACACCTCCCGCAAACTTGATATCCCTCATCCCCTGGTTGCCCTTCTCCTCTCCAACCCTTGCCTTCTCCCGCACCTTCACCATTGTGTCCCCCCTACCCTCCGCCTCTGCACCCTTAATCTCCTTTCCCAAAGTGGCTTCCATCAACTCCCGCTCCCAGATGATGACCACTCTCCCTCCATTTATCCCTCCTATCAACCCTGATCCTCACCTACCCCTTCCTTCCTCTATCCTTTTCCCGGGCTCCCCCTCCCCGTCCTTCCAACCTTTTTTTTTTCCCTGCCTACCCTCCCTCTTCCCACCCTTCGATCCTGTTTTTCCCCTGCCCGCCCTCGCTCTTGACTCCCTTCTCTCCCCTGAGCCCTTCTGCTCTCCCCTCCACTGCCTTTCCCACTTCTTGCGTCCACCCAGCCCCCCTTTTTTCTATGTCCCCTCCCTCCATTGGCTCCCCCCTTTTTTTCCCCTCTCCTCCCCCTTTTCCCCCTCATTGGTCTGGGTCCTCCCTACCTCCATCTGTTGTCGTGTCGCCTCTATAGTGCTGTTTCAACTGAGTGTTCAGTGTTGTGTGTCCCCCGACAGTGTTGTGAACAGCCACCATTCTGTTGCTAGTTGTGTTTTTTATCTCGTGAAAACAGAAACCAGACTGTCACTGTGATTTTTTAAATTGTGCTTGTTTATTTACTATGTGTTTTAATCAGCATCGCTGACTGTTTGCTTTTATGTTTCCTTTGCATCTTTTTCTCCATTTTTCAATTTTTAACAGTCTCCATTTTATCGCCTGCTTTTATTGTCCTCATATCTCCTAATTCTGTTTGTTAACTTATCTGTAGGCTGCAGGGCGGAGTATTGTGCTGTTGCAAGGCCCCTCCCCCTCCCCCTCCCCCCCCCCCTCCCACCACTCTGGGGGAAATCGAAATCCAATAAAGGACAAAAAGAAAAAAATTGAAATAGATATTTGCAAGTGCAAGTGTGAAGCTAAACAGAGTTGGGAAGTAACATAGTTCACAGAAGTTACCCAATCCGCTTCAACTACTGTGTACTGTCTTAACGCTCTCAGACTATGCCCAAATACTGATGCTGCTGCAAGCTTGAGGAATGCGCATAAAATACAGCATCATTAAATGCTTCAAGAATGACTATAGATTTTTGGCTTATTTAAGATACCTGGGCAGAAAGAGTAGGTTATGGGAATGCTCAAAAAATGACTGTATTCCAATCATGGGATGGAAAGTAATGTTGTGAAATAAATAGCTAATGATGTGCACATTTAATGTAGTTTTATTATTCCTATCAAAAAGTGAAGAACAGTACTTGGTACATTTATTGAGTTTCATATTTTGTGGCCATTATTCTGATGCAGTTTTAAACTCTTATTTTGATGTGTATATAAAGATTTTTCTTTGTATTAATGTCCCATTCTCGGAAGAATTTGCTTCTATTCTACATTAGTCATCAACATGATAATCAAAAATGGTTAACGTAGTGTCTATTCTTGTTAGCTAATATCAGTACTCACTGTAATCTGTACAGTATTGATAGTATATTTACGCGCTGTACTGTGATTTTTGCAATTACATTTTTACAGATTTATTATTCAGTTGTGGCAAAGGAAATGCACTGAGAGTAAAGATGAGCAAAATGTGGAATTGTAACTGTATTAAACATTACAGTATTGATTGAGATTTTATTACACCAGCATTCATTGTCTAATATTCCAGGTTCAACTTGGTTTGCAGGGAACAAGGGCATAAGGTATATTGCATTAGTAACACCACTGACAAACTATTGCCAACAGATGTGAATTTTACCTTGGCGGAGTATCCTGTAAGCTTGCCTCCTGTGTTGAAATACGTATCTAATACTCTTTATTTGTGTAAAAGCCATTTCTAAGTAGCCATTTTTTAATCACTGATCTTGTAACACTGAAATAAATAATATCGCAAACATACAAATCTGCTAGGGGAGAAAATATTACGCAGAATACCTAAATATTTGGAGCCCGTAATGAGTAAAAATTATTTTGTATTTAATGTTTTTTGTGTAAACATGCTGAAGTCTGTGAGTTACGTATTACACCAAGGAACTTGCGCAAGTCAATTGCACCTTAGTTTCCTGTGGTCACAACACAATAAAAGATGAAGCCAATATTTTCCTTGGCCAATGGTCTTGCCACAGTGGTAACATCAGTCCCCATCAGATCACCGATACTAAGAGTTGTTGGGCTCGGCTAGCACTCGGATGGGTCACCATCGGGGTCTGCGCAGTGCTGTTGGCAAGCGAGGTGCACTCAGTTCTTGTGAGGCCTATTGAGAGCTGCTCGACTGAGAAGTAGCGACACTGGTCACGAAAGCTGACAGCGGCTGGGAGAGTTGTGTGCTGACCACACGCCCCTCTGTATCCACACCCAGTGATGACTAAGGCTGAGGATGACACGGCAGCCAGTCAGTACCGTTGGTCCTTCAAGGGCTGTGTGGATGGAGTGTTTTTCTTGTACACTTTCTTCAACATGCTGGATCATATTATAAATGCCTTACAAATATGTCTACATTCACTGACTATTATATCAAATGTTTGTTGATAGTAAGTATTTGAAATGAGAATAGTTAATTGAAAATAAAAGTGATACAGACTTGTATTTGATACCCCTGACAATTTGTACTGATGCACAAATCCATGAGGATATCACACTTAAAAGCATGTGCCATAACTGTAATTAATTTATTCAGGAAACTTGGATACATTTTGTTATAAAGCACAACTTACATCCATTTGAAACCGCATACCATAGTCCAACCTAGGTGCGCCTCTGTAATTTTACCCCATCCACTTCCCTCCAGTACCAAATTTACTTGACAATTCCCCCATGTCTCGAGGTGTATTCTAACAACCAATCCGATTTTTTAGTTGTGCCATTAATTTCTCCTCTTTCCAAATTTATTCAGTACCAGCTATTTAGTTATCCGGTGTACCCATATAATCTTCACCATTCTTCCATAACACTACCTTTCAGATGCTATATTCTTACACAAATTAATTTTCAGGATGTGTAAACACCTACATTATCTCCCTAAATGAACGCTGACATAATAAGATCAAAGAGGCGTTTTGTTGTGATGACTGATGTGTAGTGTAACCAGAGGGTTAGGTTAGTGTGGTTAGGTGACAGTTCGGTTGCGTGTGGCCAAGCTGAATGTGGAAACAGAGTGTTAAGAGTGAAGTATTGTCCCATACCTGTGCAGATGGTATTGTATGGGTGGGTACAGTGGAAGTGATGAGGATTTCGTTGTGTGCGAGCACTATCTGGAAGGGGGGATTCTGAGGCCTACTCAAAAGCAGAACTCCTAAGCTACAGTCAGCGAGTCTGCGAAAGATCATATGGACAGCTCATCCCAGTATGGCTAATAATATAACTGACTGGAGTGCCTAATAAGAAAATCACCCTATTAATAATTAATGCAACTGCTGATAGTGGACCAAGCACACTGCTCAGCAGATTATTGCAGACTAAGATGGTCACTCCTTCATAACAAAAAGGTAGACACATCTGGAGCTGTGTGGGTGCCAAGCTATTTGGAGCTAGACGTAACATATTGATTTGTAGAGTAGCATGATGTCTATGTTCATGCCATATTTAGTGCACTTTTTGCTATAAAACAAACTGTAAGGTAAATTCAGAAAGCACATAAGGGATAATAAACAATTATCTCATGAGCGCTTGACATATATTGTACATAATCTACAAAAAATGTAGTGGGGGAATGTCATACTGTCTTTTAACCACATACAATAAATAGTTCATTTGTTTCATGATAAATAGTTGAGAAGATCTAACTTATATTATTACATTACTTCATTATATCACTGCTTGCATTCCATGCAATGACTGAAATTTAAGTATTACATTATTTGGCCAACTTTTCATATTTACTGATACTGCTACAAACACATGGACAAACCCATGAAAAAGGAAACAATTACTTTTCTTTCATAGAACAGTATTACAAATGTTCAATTATATTAGTAGGACATTGCATAAAACAAATTTACAGAATTTGTATGAAAAGAAAGAAGTCATTGTATGAGAGTCTGCCAGAACAAGAAAGGAACTGTGGTTTTTATATGGGTAGTACTGAGCAAATTGCTTTGCTGGGAGCATCTGCATTCAATGCAATCAAGGAGCTATCTGCTGTTGTGTGTATGCAATCTCCTCTTAACAGAAGACTGTGTATAAAGTGAAGACAATGATGTGCTGCTGACTAAGAATCCACATTTACCATTTTGTGGTGATGACTCATGATTATTCTTATATATAAATGTCAGGTCATTAAAAAATAAAATTGGTAATCTTAGTAGTCTATTAGGTGTAATCAAGAAGACTACATTGTGTGTTAATAAGCACTGGCTCAGTGAAGGTAAGCTACAACTGAACATATCACAGGGGATCGTCGTGGCATACTTTGGCAGATCGAGCTGGCTTACGCCACCTGCTCTAATTACACTGCAACTACTACCAATAATTTTTTTCTCTCTTTTCTGACCTTGGGCGTCTTTTGGTTCTGATTTTCAGTAACGTTTGTATGTGATGTAGGCATAAATCTGCCCATTTGTTATTTAGGTCAGATTTCATTATTACAGTTGTAGTCTCAGTATCTGAGAGCAAAAATACAATTAGTTTTGTTTAAACCCATGTTAATTAAAAGTTATGTCTGATTAAAAATTTTACTATAGTAAAAAGCAGTGAAAATATTTTGAGCTAATAAATAGATTTGTTAATGATGATACCACTCATTGTAAAGACTAGCATTCCAACTTGTCATTAACATAGTTAAAGTTTTATGGAAAAAATTAACTTACAAGAAAATTATCATTAAAGTTCAGAAGTAGACACATTTTACGTTGTAGATTTTGGCTCTGTGCTTATTAGATTTCATCTTATACTGCTGTACTTCTGTTACTCCACTTTCTATGCACAAGGTGGCTCACTTCACTAACTGATTGATCCATTAGTTATGAATATTGCATAATTTCCCATGATGTTCAGTATTGAACTTGTATCTGTAAACGCATTAATGCCAATGCCAATGTGTAAAATGATTCCATATACTTTTCCAAAGTCCTAGATCACTACACTTCTTACTAACAAAATTATTATTAATAATTACAGTCTAACCTGAGTAGTAATTTTTTCATATGAAGTTAAGAAATTGGTCACTATCCATCAATAGGACCCTGAAGACAACATATGAAACAGTGAAACCAAAATTGTGGAGTGTGTGTGTGTAGTTTTGAGGAAACACCATCCTGAACTCATTAAGCTTTTCAGCTTTATGACTTCACACTGATGTGCTACCGAAGAAGCATCATAGAAGAGACTACATAAATCAGGCTGATGGGCTTACAGTACTTGTGCAATACAGTGTCCTTAGTGTGGATGATACAAGCCTAGAAAGTGCAATGGAAGCAGCGGCACTGTTACAGCCCATGTTAAAAATCATAACTATATTTTTGTACTGTATGCTAGACACTAATATTGAAGCATTTGGGCAGTTCTTTGAGAAAATTGAGTTATTTTTAGCAAAATGGTCTGACACAAACATACACACAAAATTCAAGCTTTCGAAACCAACGGTTGCTTCATCAGGAAAGAGGGAAGGAGAGGGAAAGATGAAAGGATGTGGGTTTTAAGAGAGAGGGTAAGGAGTCATTCCAATCCAATCCTGGGAGCGGAAAGACTTACCTTAGGGGGAAAAAAGGACAGGTATACACTCGCACACACACACACACACGTACACACATATCCATCCGCACATACACGGACACAAGCAGACATTTGTAAAGGCAAAGAGTTTGGGCTCTCTGCCCAAACTCTTTAGTTTCCTTAAAATGGATGATTTTTATTGCATTTATGATAGTTCATAATAATTTTTCTGTCATCATCAGGATTCATTAACAATGCTTCAGAGAATGGCAGGGTTTCGACTACCTCTCATCATGTCCTGAATTGAAAAATATCCCTCCCCCCCCCCCCCCCCACACACACACACCAATTGTCCCATGGGGCTTATCGTGTAATAGATGCAAAACCTGAACCATATGACAACATGCTCCAGTCCTGTCCCAGGCATCTCCCATCCCATCAAAGGCAGGGACAAATGTGAAAGCAGTTGTGATCTACCAAGTTATCTGCAACCACTTTCAGTCATTCTATATGTCAAGACCACTGCCAAGTTGTGTGTCCACATGAATGGCCAGCGCCAAACTAGCCAACGACAACTGGATCACCCGTTTGCTGAGCATGCCACCAAACATGATATGCCCGAACTCAACGACTGCTACACTGACTGGATTCTTTCCACCCACACCACTGCCCTAATCTCAACCTACCCTCCTTCCACTCGAACCCTACACAACTGTCTATCCCACCGGCGCAGTGGCAGAATCCTTTTACCTTCTCTACTTTACTCCACTTCCCCCACAGTCCCAGCATAGCCTGCAGATGCTGCAATTAGCAGCTCATTATCCTGTCTCTAGTATGTCCCAGCATGCTCGCTCACTCGCTGTGTCAATGAGTGCACTGTACAGTATAGAACTTAGTATTGCAGTTTTGGGCACCCTGTTTTTTCGGTTGGAAAGGAAGTTCCTTACAAAATGATTTTTTTTTTAATGTGCACTGCTCTCATACATAGTTGTATGGGTAGGCACATTTTATGTTTAAAGCATCTTTAGGAAGCTCTTCATCATCATTAGGGATTCTCAGTTGCCCAGTGAAAAGCCAAACACACTACGTAGCATTACTGACCTGGTTATATAGCTGGTATCTTTCGTAATGCTAAACTTCTGAAGTCTCATTCTCTGAAATTGGTTGAAATTGTAATCTAATATTTCAGTGATGGACATGACATCATTGATTTAAACTTGAGATAACTTCACATTTATTGGTGCCAAAACACACAATGATGATTAACTTCTGCTATCAACTATTTTTATAATTCAAATAAACCAAGTCAGCTACTACACTTTATGAACCCTAAACAGTGGCAGGTTCTTTCTGTGGTGAAGTCATCATCCAAATCTACAAAAAAGAAAATCTTCAGAAAATAACATTTCAAAGAACTTTGTCTCCAAAACTTTACTAACACTTTAATACAAAGAAGTTATGTGGACAACTAGACATATTTTCCAAACAAGGTCATTAAATAATCACACTGAGTGACTGTAAAAGTAAGATCTGCTCATATTAGTGACTGACATTGGAATGTGGAATGTTTGAGTGAACTCTATGAATGTTCACATCGAGATATTAAGGAGAAAGTAGCTAGTCGTGACTCTGCCATGCAGAAGTTCCTGTAACTTTTACTAGGACCTGAATTCCTGTTGCTATGCAAAGAGAGCAATTTCGAAATTAGTGGCAATGACATTATGGGGAAGAAAATAATAATTTGGTTTATGTATGTGATAGATGATTGGGAATTAAAAAAGTTGTACATTTAACAAGATAGTTTTCTTCCTTTCTTAATTGTCAAATTACTCTGATAACCAAAGCTATTTTCTAGTTCAGAAAAATTACAGCAAGAAATTATTACAGCTATGATTTTATAAACATACTTAAAGATCCAAATAATATTATTTTCTGGGTATGGAAACTTTAATTGTGAACAACATTTTAGTTAATGACTTTTCACAAATAACAAGATGTTTACTGATAGAGTGAAATGAGTGATTTCAAATAATTTATCATTCTGGAAATATTCAACTGCTAGCTCACAATATGTTCCTGAGCATATGGCTTCTGAATAAAGCAAATTAAATATTTCTCTTAAAAGAACATGTACAGTGAAAAATTAACTATACCATTGGCATTAGCAGAACTTCCGATAAACTGATGAATAATTAATTTTACTGATACATTACCTAAATACGAATTTTTACTCCAACTTGCTAAGTTTCAAGTTCCTCATCTGTACACTAGAAGCATGTATTCTGGTGCCCCCACCTCAAAAAAGTGAGTCTACAGTTCTCAAATCCAAAATTGTGCATGTCAATCAGTGTTTATTAAGCTACTGTTGATTGCTTTAGCACTGCAGATAATCTAGCTGGATTATGAAAACCTACCAAATTTGGGATATCTTTAATCCAGCACACAGCTGCAAGTTTGAAGTGAATACGGTATTAAAAAACATAAAATGCTGTGAAACAGTAATAGAGCACTTGTTTACATAGAACACAGATCTACAAAAGCAGACTTAAGATAGAGTGGCATTCAAGGGCAGTCAGATTAATACGAAAAAAATGGGAAGAAAGTAAGTAAACTATTCATTAATACAGAAATACTTGGCACAGTTGTTAACACATTTACAACGGTCAATGCCTTGGAGGAAAAATGTTTGCAGTTGCCAGGCACGCACCTCTGTATCTGAACCAAAGGGACAGCTATGACTACCTTTCTTCAGTGCTCTAAAAATATGGAAATCACATGAGGACAGATTGGGACTTTATGGATAATGTGTGTTTCCCAGAAAAACTTTTACAGCATACTCTGTACAATCTTGGCAGGCACTTTATTGGCAGGTTGCTTAAACTGTGCCGCAGTTTTGTCTGGGAGGCCTTCACACAACCTCCATAGCATCCCAGTCTCTCCTCGTGTGATTTCCATATTTTTGGAGCCCTAAAAAACATTCTTGGCCATTCGTTAGTTCACACCAAGAGGTGCACACATGGGTACAATTATGGTTTCATAGATAACCGCAAACATTTGTCCATGGAGTGATTGACCATCTTGTCTCACAGTGGCATAAATGTATTCGCAGGTATGGTGATTACTTTTGTAATACTAAATATTTTACTTACTTTTTCCATCAGCCTTATTTTCATTTGACAGCCCCTTATACATGGAGCTTTTATCTGGTATACTCTTTCTGAAGTTTTGCATCAGTGCACCCAAATATATTACGACAAAAAAGATGAATATGACAGAGTTCAGATCCCATGCAGAGCCAATAATAAAATATTGTAATTTCATTCATCACTTTCAAATTAATTTATTAATTCTGCTATGTTGACTCAATGATAAATCTATAATGGCAGATCCATGATGAGGTTGGGATTTCTTAATTAACACATGCTAAGAGAGATTTTTCCATACGAGCAGTGCAAACCATACCCTCTGTTTCCACCCTCCCCCCTCCACCACACAAAAATTCATAAGATCAATTTCAACTATCAGTTTCTTTGGGGGGAACAAGGACATAATTCACAGAAAAATTTAAAACATGTCTCATTAGTGACTCCTTCTACTGATTGTCTTACAAGGAGATGGCACGACGGTGGACATTATAACAAATCCAAAGAGGAAAGGCCGCTGGACCCGATGGGATACCAGTTCGATTTTACACAGAGTACACGAAGGAACTTGCCCCCCTCCTTGCAGCGGTGTACCGTAGGTCTCTAGAAGAGCGTGCCGTCCCAAAGGATTGGAAAAGGGCACAGGTCACCTCTGTTTTGAAGAAGGGACGTCGAACAGATATGCACAACTATAGACCTATATCTCTAACGTCGATCAGTTGTAGAATTTTGGAACACGTGTTATGTTCGAGTACAATGACTTTTCTGGAGACTAGAAATCTGTAGGATTCAGCATGGGTTTCGAAAAAGACGGTTGTGTGAAACCCAGCTCGCTTTATTCGTCCATGAGACTCAGAGGGCCACAGACACGGGTTTCCAGGTAGATGCCGTGTTTGTTGACTTCCGCAAGGCGTTCGATACAGTTCCCCACAGTCGTTTAATGAACAAAGTAAGAGCATATGGACCATCAGACCAATTGTGTGATTGGATTGAAGAGTTCCTAGATAACAGAGCACAGCATGTCATTCTCAATGGAGAGAAGTCTTCCAACGTAAGAGTGATTTCAGGTGTGCCACAGGGGAGTGTCGTAGGACCGTTGCTATTCACAATATACATAAATGACCTAGTGGATGACATCGGAAGTTCACTGAGGCTTTTTGCGGATGATGCTGTGGTATATCGAGAGGTTGTAACAATGGAAAATTGTACTGAAATGCTGGAGGATCTGAGCGAGTTGACGCATGGTGCAGGGAATGGCAAATGAATCTCAATGTAGACAAGTGTAATGTGCTGCGAATACATAGAAAGAAAGATCCTTTATCATTTAGCTACAATATAGCAGGTTAGCAACTGGAAGCAGTTAATTCCATAAATTATCTGGGAGTACACATTAGGAGTGATTTAAAATGGAATGATCATATAACGTTAATCGTTGGTAAAGCACATGCCAGACTGAGATTCATGGGAAGAATTCTAAGGAAATGCAATCCGAAAGCCAAGGAAGTAGGTTACAGTACGCTTGTTCGCCCACTGCTCGAATACTGCTCAGCAGTGTGGGATCCATACCAAAGAGGGTCGATAGAAGAGAGAGAGAAGATCCAACAGAGAGCAGCGCACTTCGTTACAAGATCATTTAGTAATTGCGAAAGTGTTACGGAGATGATAGATAAACTCCAGTGGAAGACTCTGCAGGAGAGACGCTCAGTAGCTCGGTACGGGCTTTTGTTAAAGTTTCGAGAACATACCTTCACTGAAGAGTCAAGCAGTATATTGCTCCCTCCTACGTATATCTTGCGAAGATACCGTGAGGATAAAATCAGAGAGATTAGAGCCCACACAGAAGCATACCGACAATCTTTCTTTCCACGAACAATACGAGACTGGAATAGAAGGGAGAACCGATAGAGGTACTCAAGGTACCCACCGCCACACACCTCAGGTGGCTTGCAGAGTATGGATGTAGATGTAGATGCAGATTTAGATCCATAATGGAGGTGCTGAGTTATAGATACATACAATAAAAAGACTGTCAAACAAAGCTTTTGGTCAAACAGCCCTTCATAAGAATCTCTCTCTGTCTCTCTTTCTCTCTCTCTCTCTCTCACACACACACACACACACAAGCAGCAGTGCAAGATGCTCAAAGTCTTTCCTTGGCAGCCAGAGCCACAATAGTTACAGCATCAAAAACCAACCAACCAGAATCATTAGCAGTCACAGCAACATCAGAAACAGTAGTTGCAACATCAATAACCAAGCAACCAGAATCACTGACATTCATTGCAACAACACACAGCAGCAGCAATGGAAATAGGAGCAGTCATCACACCAGAAGAAGGCAGCCACCCTTGAGAAGCCAGGATTTTTGCTGGGGCAAAACAGTGAACAACAGCACATAACAGGGAAACAGGGAAATGTTTGCAAGCAGAGGAATCTACAACAAGGTATGAAATCTTGTAACTGTGTAAGAGAAAATGCATCAACAGAGTGTAAAGTCACAGGTCAGTTGGATTGTTCAAATCAGCTAAGAATTATGAGTCTGAACATTCAGTGTCTTAAAAACAAGTACCTTGAACTTGAGGTAGCAGCAAATAGTGACCATATTGATTGTTTATGTGTTATGGAACATTGGTGCAGGGACAGTGAACCAAACAGCATAAACTTAAGCCAGTATAAACTTGCCAGTCAGTACTGTAGGCAAAATGCCAAAGGTGGTGGTGTATGCATTTATCTAAATCCCAACCTTAAATTTAAGTTAAGATACGAGGCTAAACCATTAATCAAAGAAAAGGATTTTGAGGCAGTAGCCATTCAGTTATATAGTTTAAAGAAGAAAATAATTGTTGTAGCAATATACAGGTCACCATCTGGAGATACTGAAGTCTTTCTTTAGAATTTGGAAGAAATGCTCAACATTTTCTCAAATGAGAACTCTACCATAATTCTTTGTGGTGACTTTAATATTAATCTATTGGTCCAGAGTCCAGTAAAAAACAAGTTTTTAGACATACTAAAAAGCTTCAACATGTTTCCCCACATATCAGCTCCCATTAGAACAACAGATTCCAGTGAAAGCCTAATAGATAACATCTTCTCAAATGTGGACACACATGAAGTTGCAGTTACAAATGTGTATATAGGATTATCAGATCATAATGCACTAACCTTTAATCTCACTGCAACTCCCAAGGAGGAGGAAAATAAAAAGGAGTACAAATGATTTTTCTCTACTGAAAATTGTAATCAGTTCAAAAATAATTTAAAAAATGCAGTTTGGTCAGAGGTCCTGGCACAAACAAACACAAATGATGCTTACAATATATTTGCTTCCACTTTTATGACATACTTTGAAATGTGTTTCCCAAAAAAGCTTTTGAGTTATAGATCATCTGTATCCAAAGGGACCTGGATTACACCCGGAATTAAAAAGTCAAGTGAAACCATGAAATTACTAAGTTTAAAGTTAAAAACATGTCATGATCAGCAGTTTGTTGAGTATGTGAGGACATACAAAAAGACTTACCGCAAAGTAATAGCAAAAGCAAAATTATTAAGTAATGATAGATTAATAAGGCAGGCTAGTAACAAGTCCAGAATGATGTGGAAAATGGTAAAAAAGAAACTGGGGGTCAAACTAAAGAACAGGAAATCAATCTTAAAAATAATGAAAATATTCCCACAGAAAAAGATGCCATGGCAAACTATGTAAACAATTATTTTGTAAATATTCCCCTTACTTTAAGTAGTAAATTTAAGCAACAACCAACAGTGACAACTCCAATGGTAAATACCAGCATGATGGCAATGCCAACAGATGAGCATGAAGTTCTAAAATTCATTAAATGCTTGAAATCCAAAATGTCCTCTTGATTGGATGATGTACCTGTATCAATAATTAAGAAAATTTCTCCATGTGTTGTCAAACCTATAGTGCACATAGCAAACTTGTCCCTTAGTGAAGGGATATTTCCGGACACTTAAAATCTCCAAAGTGATACCTCTATACAAAAATGGTGACAGACATAAAATAGAAAATTACCGACCTATATCTCTCCTCCCAGCCTTCTCCAAAATACTCGAGGAATTAATGAAAATCAGGGTTACAAAATATCTAGAAAAACATAAACTAATAAATAACAGTCAACATGGCTTTCGAGCAGGGCACAATACAGAAACAGCCATATTGGACTACACAATAGAAATAGTAAGAAATTTGGAGTCAAATAAAGAGGTTGTTTACACAACTAGATTTATCCAAAGCCTTTGATACTGTGAACCATGAAATACTACTAGAGAAACTTGAAGCAATAGGCATCAGGGGTACTGTTACAAAATGGTTTGAATCTTATCTGCAAAACAGGTCACAAGTTGTTGAGCTGAGGTCATCCAACAATCTTCACAATTTTAAACTCATATCTGAACCAAAACAAATTGAAATAGGTGTTCCACAGGGCAGCATTCTGGGCCCATTGTTATTTCTAATTTATATCAATGATATACAAGCTCCAGACAGCTCAGCCAAAATTCTACTATTTGCAGATGACACGAGTATCATAATTAGTGATATAAAAGAATCATTGTGTACTACAGCAGAGAAAACGCTCTCATACATACAGTCATGGTTTTATTCAAATAAGCTGACATTAAATACAAAGAAAACAAACTTTATACAGTATGGAAGCAAGTGTCAAGGGGAAAATATGTGCCTTATGCTGGATAGCAAACAAATAGAAAAAGTGTGCACCACAAAGTTTCTGGGAATGCGAATTGACCAAGATTTAAACTGGAATGAACACAGTGTATATCTTACTCAGAAACTTAGCTCAGCATGTTTTGCCTTAAGAATAATATCCAAGGTATGCAGAAAAGAATGTATTAGAGCAGTGTATTTCAGTTATTTCCAACCAGTTGCAAGCTATGGCATAAGTTTTTGGGGAAAAACCAGGTCAAGACTAAATGACATTTATATTATGCAAAAAAAGAGTTATTCATATCATGACACACAGCCCACCACAAACTCATTGTAGACCCTTATTCAGACAACTAAAGATACTTACAATATCATTAATATATATTTTTAAATGCCTGGAAATGATAAGTAAAAATAACTGCGATCTCCAAACCAACTCAAGCTACCATGATCACAATACAAGGCATTGTAAAGACTTCTACATTCCCTATGTAGCAAAAACTAGAAGTCAGAAACATGTTAGCCACTTAGGAATAAAGCTTTTAAATGCACTTCCATCTCAAATTAAAGAATTGAAAGGCAAAAATAATTTCAAGCATGAAGTAAAAAAATACTTGATGGAAAAATGCTACTACAGTGTAAATGAATACCTGTCTCAGACTGTGGATTGAAACCTGTAGCCTACTTATTTTTGTAAAAATTCAGACTAATTAAATGATATTTTCAACTTTGTAATTATGATACATAGGAAAAATCTGTTAAATACCGTAATACGTTTTGTGTAAATTCTTTATCAGTGGTCATCAACTTATTTGTACATAAACCTACAAGAATGAAGTCACTTCTTTTGTATTGGATGAATACAGTTTAAAATAATGTAACATATCATACGGCTATGTTACTTACCTGGTTTATGCTTCAGGATCAAAGGTTGTGAAAATTTCAGGTCTTCTGATGCAATAAATCCATCATTTTAGGATGATCTGGGCAATAATTCACTTATTTCTGCAAACATGTTTGGGAAAAATAACTTCTTAATAGAGACTCTGCTTCTGTGTATTTAACAAGATAATATTAATGACAAGATTTCTGTGATTGAAATGGAAATGTCTAGTTGGAGGCACTGATTTGATTGTGTAACTTAAGCCATAGCTATTGTAAATGTAAATGATGTGGTTGAGAGATGGTTATGACAATTCATTTCATGATGTATGGCTTGTGAGTGTCATGTCTAGACATTTGCGAGGGGGGGGGGGGAGGTTGTGTGAAAGTTTACACTGTCATCTCATATCTGTAACTGAATAGGCTGATGACCAAACAAAAAGATAGCACCACTGGGTTTCTTTGTCGCGGTAAACATGATGGTGCTACAGTTTCGATGTCTGTCTGATGTCTCTCCTGCTGTGCAATGCTGTGATGGGAGACCTCAGCAACATCTTTTGACATGCATCTGGCTGGTGTTAGGCACTTTTCCAGATGACTGAACCCCACTCACAAGAGTTTCACTAAGATATTGATGGCAATGATACAATTAACTCTGAAACACACACTGCCTGAGAAAGCGGATAAATGTACTTATGATTTTTGCAGAAAAGTTGCTGAAAATATCAACAATGTTTTGTGTTCAGTAGCTGCAGAAGACTGTTATCATCAAGACTGCTATGCTAAATTAGTGTCAAACCCCTCAACTGTTTGAAATGGGGGGTGGGGGCACAGTATTGGTACCAAGTTTGATGCTGCTTTGCAGGAAGTATGCAATTTTCTAGATTCCTCAGAGAAATCCCAATTTTCACTGTAGGATTTATTGCAGGATGTCAATGAATGACTCTTAGACTGAGATACAATTACTATGAAAATGCTTAGAATGCAAACTGACCAAACATTACAGTTATGGAGTCATTCCCCAAATATACAATGATCCATGTCCCAACCCCCCAGTCTTGTTAAGGTTTGTTGAAGGTACATCTTAACAATCTGGACTCAGGGCCAAGGCAACCTATCCACATTCCTTCAGAACCTCAACACCCTTTCTCCTATGTGCTTCACCTGATACTCCTCTACACAATGTGCCACCTTCCTGGAAGGTGACCTCCACCTCTCTGATGGCTCCATCCACACCTCAGTCAACATCAAACTCACTAACCACCAACAGTACCTGCATTTTGACAGCTGCCATCCCTTTCACACAAAAAAAAATCCCTCCATCTACAGCTTAGCCACCTGTGGACGACATATCTGCTCTGATCACTCTCTTGCCCCGTATACTGAAGGGCTCACAAAGGCCTTCGCAGACAGCAACATTCCCCCAGTCTAGTCCAGAAATAAATTTCCAATGCTGTATCCTCACACACCCCCAATCCTTCCACCATCCCCAAGAAGCAGCTAAAAGGAGTATCCCCTCATCACCCAATATCACTCTGGAGTGGAACAGGTTAACCATATTGTTCACCAGTGCTTCATCTCTCTTCCCGCCCTGAAGACCCAAGAACCTTTGCACCCCTCCTAAAGTGGTGTTTCGCTGGACACCCAACCTACACATCATCCTAGTGTATCTCTGTGCCACACCCACACTCATCTGCTTATCACAAAGATCTTATACATGTGGCAGACCAAAGTACAAGATCTGTCTAACCCACACACTCAGCACCTACTACACTAGTTGTGTCACTGGCTTATACTACCCCATTAGAGGCTGGGCCACCTGCAAAAGCAGACATCATATACCAGCTCTGTTGCAATCACTGCGCAGCTTTCTGTTTTGGATGACTACCAACCAGCTGTCTACCAGGATGAACGGGCACCCCCAAACTGTGGCCAAAAGCAAAGTAGACCGTTCTTGTGGCACAACTTGCAGCTGAATATAAAATGATTGATTTTAATGGCTGGTTCACAACCCAGATTATATAGATCCTCCCCTCCACCATTAGCTTTTCTGAATCACACAGACCAGAGTTACCCTTAAAGCATTTTCTCTGTTTCTGAAATTATCCCGGCCTCAACCTACATTAACCTGCTGTCCCTAAATCCTCAACCTAATTTATGTCCTCTCTGTCCTGTCACCCCTCCCAAGTTAAGTTGCTTTCAGCATGTGCCCCTTCCCACTGGCCGCTACAATTGTGCCAGCCCATATATCTGTCACCCCACCTTCCCACATTCCTAGCAGGCAAACTGGCCCTCTATGTCCAAGTTGCTAGCTACCCGTTACCAGCACATCTCGCTGCCTCCCACCTCCTTTCCCTTGACCCACCCCACTTGACACTACCCTGCCACAATCAGCCCACCTGCCACAAAATCAAAATATCACTGACATGTCAGTCTAGCTGGCAGCATGGAGAGAGAGAGAGAGAGAGAGAGAGAGAGAGAGAGAGAGAGAGAGAGAGAGAGAGAGAGAGAGAAAGTTTGTTTTTGTTAGTCTAGCTTGTCAAAGGATAAGTCTTAAAGCTAGCAAGTTTTCTTTCTTTTGTTTGTGTCTATCAGCAACTCAATACTTCTGTTTTCCGGTGAGTGGTCTCCTGTAATCCTAACATGTTTGTCTTGTTTAAAACATGCATATGAACTTCTTTGAGCAGAATTTCACTAGAAATATTTTTCATCGTAATAGACACCTTTGAATGATGAACTGTTTTACATAAAAACAGAAAAATAAAGTTCAAAAAATTGAATTAAAGGGCGGTGGAGGCAGACGCTCACCCACAAGGAGAGGGAACTTTTCTGTTTCTCATTACTAAATCCAGTATGAGTATTTTCCTAAAGTTTCAAAAGCTTATAAATTATTTCCCCTATTTCTCTTAATTTGCCAGGGGCATGAGAAAGGCGACTAGCTACAGGTTGTCCATTGATTATCCTCAACTTTTTTTTTTAAAGTTACCTGAAAGAAATAACATAGATAAATAACTATCAACTATATTCCCTGAGTAACACATATTTAGAACCATGGGTATGGCACATCATTAACAACATGGCTTAACACTGTATCTTATTTTTATTAATATTAGCAGATGAAAACCGCTCCACTGCTATCCAAGCCTGCCCTCCATCCCCCACCCCCACCCCCAAAAAAATTAAAGGTAAGGTTATCATCCTCCCCCCCTCCCCCCTCCCCTGCTCCAAGTCTCCTCCATCAGGGGGAAGAGCAGGCTGTTTGAGTGCATGCTAACCACCCTTTCCAGCCATAGGTATTAACAACTTTTATTTTTATTGCATTTATATCCCTTTTCTTGCAAAAAGCAGATAATTTCTTTTGTTCGATCTTACCATTTTAAACTATTTCTTTAAACTGCTGTTACAAATTTGACACAGAAATAATACACATAGCTAAAGAAAAGACAAGAACTTTGAATTTATATGTGGTACATGTATAGCTAAGGGATATATTACAAGAAAATGACAAGTAAATAATGTTATGCATTGGGGTTTTTTTCCTCAGGTTCCAGCTTTAGCTGGGACTAATCTTTTCCTTTCCAATATGGTAGCCAAAATGGTCTGCCATGGTGTCTCATAGACGACTCAGTCTTTGGTGTCTTTTATCTTCTTCAATGCTGCTGATATTATGATTCAGTTCTTCCTGCTGTGCCAGCCACCCTTTGTAGTGTCTTACTTCATCAGCTATCATTGTTTGGGCAATCTTCACTGTTCGAGTTGATCTGACTCTATCCTCTCAGGTAGCCTCTGTCATTCGTGTTGCGCAGTTGGCCAACATCGCCTTTTTGCCTTTCATCTCAGGGTGATCACTGTGGATGTCCATCTGGGGTGTCAGTGTCTTTCGTGTTGTTGAGAGTGATCTTTAATTTGGGAGGCTGTTATACACCCATTTGTGCACTGACCTGCATCAATCACGGCTCAGCTTGTGCTCGCCGGTGGTGGGCTGTTCAGTAGGTGGTAGGCTTCCTTCAGTAGGGGTCAGGCTGCTTCCAACTGAACAGATTGTATGCTCCTTGCAACGAAATTATAAAGGATTACCAATGAAGTACGTCAACGAGTGTGACGATTCTCGTTGTAAATAGGTCAAATCCATGTTCACCTATAGTAAATTCATTAACGAACAAGAAATATGCAATTTAAAGAGGTGTCTTATTGTAACTATGATTCGACAGAACTTTATAAAGTCAACACAAGACCATTCCCACATCAAAACATGGGAAGTACATTGTTCACAGAAGATACCGCATCCGCTTCAACTACTGTGTATTGTCTTAACGCTCTCAGACTATGCCCACATACTGATGCTGTATGCTTGAGGAATGTGCATAAAGTACAGCATCGTTAAGTGCTTCAAGAATGACTACAGGTTTTTGGCTTATTTCTACATTAGTCATAAACATGCTAATAAACAATGGTTAATGTAGTGTCTATTCTTGTTAGCTAATAACAGTACTCACTCTAATCAGTACAGTATTGATAGTATATTTAAACGCTGTACTGTGATTTTTGCAATTACATTTTTACAGATTTATTATTCAGTTGTGGCAAAGGAAATGCACTGAGAGTAAAGATGAGCAAAATGTGGAATTGTAACTGTATTAAACATTACAGTATTGATTGAGACTTTACTACACGGTCATTCATTATCTAATATTCCAGGTTCAACTTGGTTTTCAGGGAGCAAGGGCATAAGTTATATTGCATTATTAACACCACTGACAAAGCATTGCCAACAGACGTGAATTTTACCTTGAGGGAGTATCCTGTAAGCTTGCTTCCTGTGTTGAAATACGTATCTAATACTCTTTATTTGTGGGGAAGCAATTTGCAAGTAGCCATTTTTTAATCACTGATCTTGTAACCCTGAAATAAATAATATCGCAAACATACAAATCTGCTAGGGGTGAAAATATTACACAGAATACCTAAATATTTGGAGCCCATAATGATTAAAAATTATTTTGTATTTAATGTTTTTTGTGTAAACATGCTGAAGTTTGTGAGTTACGTATTACACCAAGGAACATGCGCAAGTCAATTGCACCTTAGTTTCCTGTGGTCTCAACACAATAAAAAAGGAAACCAATATTTTTCTTGGCCAATGGTCTTGCCGCAGTGGTAACATCGGTCCCCGTCAGATCACCGATTCTAAGAGTTGTTGGGCTCGGCTAGCACTCGGATGGGTCACCATCGGGGTCTGCGCAGTGCTGTTGGCAAGCGAGGTGCACTCAGTTCTTGTGAGGCCTATTGAGAGCTGCTTGACTGAGAAGTAGCGACACTGGTCACAAAAGCTGACAGCGGCTGGGAGAGTTGTGTGCTGGCCACACGCCCCTCTGTATCCACACCCGGTGATGACTAAGGCTGAGGATGACACGGCAGCCAGTCAGTACCGTTGGTCCTTCAAGGGCTGTTCGGATGGAGTGTTTTTCTTGTAAACTTTCTTCAACATGCTGGATCATATTATAAATGGGTCTACATCAACAGACTATTATATCAAATGTTTGTTGCTAGTAAATATTTGAACTGAGAATAGTGAATTGAAAATAAAAGTGATACAGACTTGTATTTGATACCCCTGACAATTTGTACTGATGCACAAATCCATTAGGATATCACACTTAAAAGCATGGGCTGTAACTGTAATTAATTTATTCAGGAAACTTGGATACATTTTGTTATAAGGCACAGCTTCCATTATATTTTATTATAAAGCACAACTTACATCCATTTGAACCTGCATACCATAGTCACACCTAGGTGCACCTCTGTAATTTTTACCCCACCCACTTCCCTTCAGTACCAAATTTACTTGACTATTCCTTCATGTCTCAAGATGTGTCCTAACAGGCACTCCAATTTTTCAGTTGTGCCATTAAATTATCACCTTATAATAATACAAGTAATACATTATTTGGTCATCTTTTCATATTTACTGTTGATGCTACAAATGCATAGACAAATCCATGAAAAAGGAAACAATTACTTTCCTTGCATTGGACAGTATTACAAATGTTCAACTATATTAGTACGACATTGCATAAAACAAATACACAGAATTTTGTATGAAAAGAAAGAAGTCATTGTATGAGAGACTGCCAGAACAAGAAAGGAACCGTGATTTTTATGTGGGTGGTTCTGAGCAAATTACTTTGCTGGGGTCATCTGCATTCAATGCAATCAAGGAGCTATCTGCTGTTGTGTGTAAGCAATCTCCTCTTAACAGAAGACTGTGTATAAAGTGAAGACAATGACGTGCTACTGCCTAAGAATCCACATTTACCATTTTGTGGTGATGACTCATGATTATTCTTATATATAAATGTCAGGTCATTAAAAAATAAAATTGATAATCTTAGTAGTCTATTAGGTGTAAAAAAGAAGACTACATTGTTTGTTAATAAACACTGGCTCAGTGAAGATAAGCTACAACTGAACATATCACAGGGGATGGTCATGGCATACTGTGGCAGATCAAGCTGGCATCCGTCACCTGCTCTAATTACACCGCAACTACTACCATTAAATTTTTTATCTCTTTTCTATATCTGGGTGTTTTGGTTCTGATTTTCAGTAATATTTGTATGTGATGTAGGCATAAATCTGCTCATTGGTTATTTAGGTCGGATTTCATTGTTACTGTTGTGACAGTGCCACGACATTTAACAGTGCCGCCACGACAGTACGTGCAAACAGCGATAGAGGTGCTCCGTAACTCGGCTGAGCGCGGGAGCGCCACCTAGCTACGAACGGCACCGGCCGCATGTCACGGCATGGCAGTCGAATGAGACATACTGAGTTGTTATCATGTAACCAGCTGTTGTTTCTAAGTGAGTGTGTTTGAATATCCACGCAATTATTGGTGATTTAAGGTTATAACACTTTTTGGCGACGAGGTCAGATATTTTCACTGCGTTGTGGATTTGTGTGTTCATGACGGGGTAGACATGGAACAGCTTATGCAAGTGCTCATTGAACAACAAACACAGTTGACAGCTGCTATTCAGGCGTTGTCTACGTCGCTTACTCATCGTCTGTCTTCCTCTTCTCCGCCTCCATTCCCTCCTGTCGACTAGGTCGCTGAAGACTGGGAGGATTATGAGAAGCGTTTGCGGCAACACTTCTTGGCTTTCGGCATTGTCAACGCTCCTATGTGTAAGTCGTTATTTTTATCTTGGATTTCCCCACGGATCTATCAGCTGCTATCTCAGTTAGCCCCTCTGCGGGAACCTGCCTCTCTGTCCTTCCAAGAAATGTGTGACTTATTGTCTAACTATTACCGAAAAAACACCCACGTCGTTGCCGCCCGCGTGGCGTTCTACCGGTGTCGTAAACAGCCCCATCAATCTTACCGGGCTTGGGCGGCGGAACTACACGGTCTGAGTAGGAAATGTCAGTTTGTCACGGACACTCATCATGAGTCTTATGCTGATTCAATGGTTAGGGATGCTATTCTACGGCTTGCTCCTGATAAAGATGTTCGGCAACGTGCCCTACAACTGCCAAACCCGTCGTTGTCGGAAGTTCTAAGCATCGCTCAATCCTTTCAAGTGTCTCACGCTGCTGGCGCGCAAATAGACGCGTGGTGTGATGTATGCGCTGTACAGTCAACTTTCGACACGGACAATTTGCCTGTTTCACAGGAGAACGAAGATGTGGCGGCGGTTCACTCGCGTAAACGACGTCGCGTTGGGCCGCAACGTTCGCAGCGAAAACAGCAACCACAGAAGCCGGTTCGTTCCGCACTTCCTTCTTGTCCACGTTGTTTCGTACAGCATGACAGTGCCGCGTGTCCAAAACGTTGGGCCACGTGTAATTTGTGTAGGAAAAAAGGCCACATTGCTTCTGTGTGTCAGACCCCTAAAGTTCCTGTCGATGAGGACGAGGCATCGGACATGGATGTTAACTGTGTGCTTTCTCAAACAAATAAGTTGTTTGTCACTGTTCGTGTTCTAGATAAAGACATTCGCATGCAAGTGGACACTGGCTCTGCAGTAACTCTCATTAATTCTCGCACGTATTTGGAGTTGGGCTCCCCTCCCCTGTCTCCAGTTACGCGAAATCTGAGAACTTATAATAAACAGAAAATTCCTATCATTGGCCAGTTTGATGCTTCCACTGCCTAAAAGTCTGTTGTTAGGCCCCTCACATTTTATGTGGTGGATCATGCGGGCACTAAAAACCTGTTCGGTTATGATGCTTTCCAGTTGTTCGGGTTCTCCGTTGATGATGATGTGCACCTCATATCCGAGGATATTCCGTATCAACAGCTGGATGGATTGTGTTCTGAATTTTCGTCCGTGTTCTCTGCTGGTCTGGGTCGTGCCAAGGATTTTGAAGCCCACATTACTCTTAAACCTACAGCTCACCCTAAGTTTTTCTGGGCACGCCCCATTCCGGTAGCATTGCGTGCACCTGTCGAGGCTGAGATAGAGAGGTTAACAGCTTCAGGGATTCTCCTTCCTGTTACCTCCAGCGAATGGGCATCGCCAATCGTGGTGGTTTCTAAACCAAACGGGAGTCTGCGATTGTGTGGTGATTTTAAAGCCACTGTCAACGCTCAGAGCCTCATTGACACTTATCCTCTTCCCCGTCCTGAGGAGTTATTTACCAAGCTCGCTGGGGGCCAGTTCTTTTCCAAACTTGACTTATCGGAGGCGTACCATCAGTTGCCGTTGGATGCTTCTTCCAAGGAATTTCTCGTCATCAACACTCCTTGTGGGTTGCAGCAGTACCAGAGGTTACCATTTGACGTCGCTACCGCGCCGGCCATTTTTCAGCGGTTTTCGGAGCAGCTCACGGCTTCCGTTCCCAACTGCATAAACTATCTGGATGACATTGTTGTCACGGGGGCCTCCACTGAGGAGCACCTTCGCAATTTGCGTTCACTGTTTCGGGTTTTGCATTCGGCTGGGTTGAGGTGCAATCTGGACAAGTCACAGTTCTTCCAACCCTCCATTGTGTATCTTGGTTTCCACTTGTCCCGTGAGGGTATACGTCCTCTACGTCAGCACGTTGCGGCCATTAACGCTCTACCCCGGCCGTCTACGGTCAAAGAACTTCAGGCTTTTCTAGGCAAGATTGCTTATTATCACAAATTCATTCCATCCACGGCGGCGGTAGCTCATCCTCTGCATCAGCTGTTACGAAAGAAACGTCCCTTTCTGTTGGTCCGACGAGTGTGAGCAGGCTTTTGTCCGCCTGAAGGCTCAATTGCAGTCGGCGCCTTGTCTTGCCACATTCCGTCCGGGTCAGCAGTTGGTTCTGGCGACTGACGCGTCACAGTATGGCCTAGGGGCTGTTCTCGCCCATCGGTATGAGGATGGGTCGGAACGACCCATCGCCTATGCTTCCTAGACCCTCAACGATGCGCAACGGCGTTACTCTCAAATCGAAAAGGAGGCGCTAGCTATCATTTATGCTCTAAAAAAGTTCAGCATTTTTTTGTATGGTTCTAAGTTTCACCTCATCACCGACCACAAGCCGCTGGTCTCTCTGTTCAGCCCATCGGCGTCACTTCCGGATAAGGCAGCTGACCGCCTGCAATGTTGGGCCTTATACTTGTCTCGTTTTCACTATGAGATTCACTATCGCCCCACGGCCCAGCACGCCAACGCTGACGCATTGTCGCGATTGCCGATGGGCCCCGACCCGGTTTTCGATCGTGATGAACTATTCTGTTTCCTCATTGATGAGGAAGAACGTCGTGCAGTCGATTTTCACTTACAGGTTCGCAGGTCGCGTCGGCTACTGCGCAGACCCGGTCCTGCGTCAGGTGATCGGTTTTGTTCAACGGGGTTGGCCGGACAGGACCCAGGGCCGGGCATCGGATCCCCTTCGCAACTACCATGCCTTGCACCTTCGTCTGTCTGTTCGTGATGGTGTTGTTCTTCTGGTCACGGATGGCGCATCTCCCCATGTCGTGGTGTCAGCCTCTCTTCACAAAGATGTTCTCAAACTGTTGCACGAAGGCCATGGGGGGATTTCTCGGACTAAGTCCCTGGCCCACAGGCACGTTTATTGGCCCGGTATTGATTCGGACATCGCCCACATCGTTCCTGCGTGTGGTCAGTGTGCTCAACAACTGGCTGCACCTCGTCCAATGCCCTCTCCGTGGCCTGATCCGGAGCAGCCACGGGAATAGGTGCACGCTGACTTTGCCGGCCCCTTCCTCGGTACTTATTGGCTACTGTTGACTGACGCCTTCTCGAAGTTTCCATTTGTTGTTTGATGTCCGTCGCCCACCACTGCGGCGACGACGCTGGCTTTGTCCAAAATCTTTGCGCTAGAAGGTCTTCCATCCACGGTCGTCACGGACAATGGCCCTCAGTTCTCTTCGCAGGCCTTCCGTGATTTTTGTACTGGACAAGGGATTCATCACGTTACAGCACCGCCCTTCCACCCGCAATCGAATGGGGTGGTCGAGCGCCTTGTCCGCACTTTCAAAAGCCAGATGAAAAAATTCCTTAGTGATTTTTCCACTGACGACGCTCTGCTGCAATTTCTGAGTTCTTAACGCTTCACGCCTCTGGGTGATCGCAGCCCTGCTGAACTCTTGCATGGCCGCCAACCGCGCACTTTACTGCACCTGCTTCACCCTGTCAGGCCTTGTGCTGTGTCCCCTAGTGCGGGAAAATACTCGGTGGGCGCCGACGTGTGGGCACGAGGGTACGGATCTCACCCTAAACGGATTCCAGGGGTGGTCAAGGCTCTTCGCGGCCGCCGGCTTTGTGAAATACGTACGGCCGACGGCACGGTTGTTCGCTATTACGACCAGATGCGCCCACAAGTGGTGGCCACGCCGGTGCCACCGCCCCTTCCTTCGCCTCCACCAGCCCGAGAAGCCAGTCCTGTTGCTGCTGCCGATCTACCGTACGTGTTGATGCAGCCGACGTCGCTACCGCTTCCGAGTACGCCGGAACCGGCCCCAGTCGCGACGCCGCCTTCTCCGGGACCCATCTCGCTGGAGCACACCCCCAGGTCCACGACATCTACGGATGCTACTCCGGAGTTTTCACCCATCATCTCGTCCAGGAGGCACGTTCCACGCACGAGCTTCCGTCCTGGACATTTTCGACCATACTCTCGTGTCTCTCTACGGGATCTTCTCGGGGCCTCACAAGAGTCCACGAATGTCTCCGCACTGTCCGTGTCTCCACGGAAGTGAGTGTTTTTTTTTTTTCAAGGGGCGGGGAGGGGGGGGGAAGTGTTGTGAGAGTGCCACGACATTTAACAGTGCCGCCACGACAGTACGCGCAAACGGCGATAGAGGCGCTCCGCAACTCGGCTGAGCGCGGGAGCGCCACCTAGCTACGAACGGCGCCGGCCGCATGTCACGGCACAGCAGTCGAATGAGACATACTGAGTTGTTATCATGTAACCAGCTATTGTTTCTAAGTGAGTGTGTTTGTATATCCACGCAATTATTGGTGATTAAAGGTTATAACAGGTGTACTGTCCAGTTTGTAAGATATTGAATGCCTTGGCCAGGCTGCTGTTGGCAGCATTAGTTTCAGCATCTTATTCGTGAGGTCAGGGTCATCTGCCTTCCTTGCATTGAGGTGGTTGGAGTCGTCACTCTTTCTGCAGTGATTTCTTCAGTGTGGCAGTTTTTGTCCTGTCTCGCCATGAATATTTGTAGCTGTCCCACTGCTTCTGGAACGTGGTCTGGGTTGGTAGGTTCATTGATGTGGATGAAGTCATTGGTGAAGACTTCTACGAGAGTGTCTGCCTTAGCGTCTGGGTCAGTTCTGCATTTTTTTTCTCAGTAGGTGAGGAGTACAGTAGGCTCTTGCAGCTCACATGCCCACCTGCGGGCTACCTGATGACCACAGACTCCGTATGAGTGAAGGCAACCTGCCTGTAGCATACGCGACCATGCTGCCGGGTGTCCAGGTGGCTAACCCATATTTCGAATTCGTGCCTATAGTAACTGCACTTATCTCAGAGTGAGCTAACAGGTGCCCATGTAGCACCAGGAATCTCCAGCAGGAGGACTGCGCAGACTAAACTGCGGAAGTTAAGAAGAGAGAAACAGAATTAACTGCAGAGGATATGCAGATACAGTTTGTGATGAAAAGTATCCGGACACCCCAAACGTTTTTCATCTTAGGTGCACTGTGCTGCCACCTACTGCCAGGTACTCCATATCAGCGTCCTCAGTAGTCATTAGACATCGTCAGAGAGCAGAATAGGGCGCTCCACACAACTCAAGGACTTCGAACGTGGCCAGGTGGTTGGGTGTCACTTGTGTCATACGTCTGTATGCGAGATTTCCACGCTCCTAAACATCACTAGGTCCACTGTTTTCGATATGATAGTGAAGTGGAAACGTGGAGGGACACGTACAGTGCAAAAGCGTAGAGACTGACCTCGTCTGTTGACTGACAGAGACCGCCGACAGCTGAAGAGAGTCGTAATGTGTAATAGGCAGACATCTATCCAGAACATCACACTGGAATTCCAAACTGCATCAAGATCCACTGCAAGTACTATGACAGTTGGGTGAGAGGTGAGTGAACTTGGATTTCATGGTCGAGCGACTGCTCGTAAGCCACACATCACGCCGGTAAATGCCAAACGATGCATCACTTGGTGTAAGGAGCGTAAACATTGGACGATCGAACAGTGGTAAAACATTGTGTGGAGTGACGAATCATGGTACACACTGTGGCGATTCAATGGCAGGGTGTGGGTATGGCAAATGCCCGGTGAACGTCATCTGACAGCGTGTGTAGTGCCAATAGTAAAACTCAGAGGCGGTGGTGTTAGGGTGTGCTACGGTCGCAGGTTCGAATCCTGCCTCGGGCATGGATGTATGTGATGTCCGTAGGTTAGTTAGGTTTAAGTAGTTCTAAGTTCTAGGGGACTGATGACCACAAATGTTAAGTCCCATAGTGCTCAGAGCCATTTGAACCATTTTTTGTTAGGGTGTGGTCGTGTTTTCAATGGAGGAAGCTTCCAGCCTTTGTTGTTTTGCGTGGCACTATCACAGCACAACCCTACATTGATGTTTTATGCACCTTCTTTCTTCCCACTGTTGGAGAGCCATTTGGGGATAGCGATTGCATCTTTCAACACGATGGAGCACCTGTTCACAATTCACGGCCTGTGGCGGAGTGGTTACACGACAATAACATCCCTGTAATGGACTGACCTGCACAGAGTCTTGACCTGAATCCTGTGGAACACATTTGGGATGTTTTGGAATGCCGAGTTCGTGCCAGGCCTCACCAACCGGCGTCAATACCACTCCTCAGTGCAGCACTCCGTGGAGAATGGGCTGCCATTCCCCAAGAAACCTCCCAGCACCTGATTGAACGTATGCTTGCGAGAGTGGAAGCTGCCATCAAGGCTAAGGGTGGGCCAACACCATATCGAATTCCAGCATTACCGATGGAGGGCGCCACGAACTTGTAAGTCATTTTCAGCCAGGTGTCCGGATACTTTTGATCGCATAGTGTATGTAAATACTGTAAAGTAAGAAGCAAGGGGGAATTGCCGCTGTATAATTAGCTGTTACTTCTTTCTGAAGCCCTTATCTAATACAACATACTATCTGCTCACCATTTGGTCTGACTTCTAATGGTTTGGTGGTGTTTGAGACTCCAGATGAGAAATAGGCAGAGTAGATGCCATTTTTATTAATGACACGGGTTTTGGAAGTCGCTTCAGATCACAACGGTTTAAACTGCATTTAAATTTCAGCTACACTTATGAGATACTTGGTCATAGACTTAACAAGAGACGTTGGACCAGCAACATACTAAACATGTTGGCGTTTGTCACACACTTTTAATTTTGTATGAAACACGTTAGAAAAGCTACATTAATAAACAGAAATTTGTCTAACCTCATGTTATTGCGGAATTTTCACACTTCTGGTGACACTGTCGTAACACGAGGTGCACCTGAAAAGTTCGCTGAATGGTCTCTGAAAATAAAGGAAACAAAGGTTGCTAGCAAAGTTCCTTTACTGGCCTGCAGAGCAATCACCATTAAATACAAGAAACTTCTGACACTGGTTGTAAAACTATTCGAACCTATCAACAAGTGCTTCTTGTGGAATCTGTACGCACAGTGGTCTCACGTTGTTTGATATTTACGAAGTTTGCGAATATTTGTGAATAAGGTACACACATCAAAAAATGTTTTGCATCTCCTTAGTTCCGAGAGTTCGGGAACCTGTACAGAAAATTGGAATAGGGATCAACATAAACATCATTTCCGCCCTTTTTATTGCTCATGGAAACCACAAATTGCATGTTGTATCACCAACATAGCGAGACCTTCAGAGGTGGTGGTCCAGATCGCTGTACACACTGGTACCTCTAATACGCCCTCTTGCATTGATGCATATCTGTATTCGTCGTGGCATACTGTCCACAAGTTCATCAAGGCACTGGTGGTCCAGATTGACCAACTCCGCAATGAATATTCGGCCTAGATCCCTCAGAGTGGTCGTCCATAAACAGCCCTTTTCAATCTATCCCAGGCATGTTTGATAGGGTCCATGTCTAGAGAACATGCTGGCCACTCTAATCGACCGATGGTGTTATCCTGAAGGAAGTCGTTCACAAGATGCCCACGATGGGGGCGCGAATTGTCGCCCACGAAGGCGAATGCCTCGCCAGTATGCTACCAATATGCTTGCACTATCGGTTGGACGATGGCATTCACGTATCGTAGAGCTGTTACAGCACCTTCTCTGACTACCAGCGGCGTATGTCGGCCGCACATAATTCCACCCTGAAATAGCAGGGAACCTCCGCCTTGCTGCACTCACTGGACAGTGTGTCTAAGGCGTTCAGCCTGACAGGGATTCCTCCAAACACGTCTCCGACGATTGTCCGGTTGAAGGCATATGCGACACTCGTCGGTGAATAATGGTCCATTCAGCATGTTGTTGGGCCCATCTGTACCACCCTGCATATTGTCGTGGTTGTAAAGATGGACCTTGCCACAGACGTCCGTGGTGAAGTTACCCATCGTGCAGCCTATTGTGCACAGTTTGTCGTCACAGTACGTCCTGTCTACTCGAAAAGCATTATTCGACACGGTGGCGTCGCGCCAGGGTTCGCCCGAGCCAAAATTCATAGATAGCGGTCATCCACTGCAGTAGTATCCCTTGGGCGGGCTGAGCGAGATATGTCATCGACAGTTCCAGTCACTCTTTAGCTTCTCCATGTCCAAACACAATCGGTTTAGTTCTCTCCGAGACACCTGGACACTTTCCTTGTTGAGAGCCCTTCCTGGCCCAAAGTAACAATGCGGCTGCGATCAAACCGCGGTACTGACCGTCTATGCACAGTTGAACTACAGACGACACGAGCCATGTACCTCCTTCCTGGTGGAATGACTGGAACTGATCGGCTGTCCGACCCCCTCCGTCTAATACGTGCTGCTCATGCGTGGTTGTTTACATCTTTCGGCGGGTTTAGTGACATCTCTGAACAGCCAAAGCGACTGTGTCTGTGGCACAATATTCAGTCATCATCTATCTTCAGGAGTACTGGGAACTGGGGTGATACAGAATTTTTTTTTATGTGTGTGTTTACTGTCTTAGCTTATTTTCAACTCTTCTGTTCTCATTGTTAAAGTACGTCGCCGGTTATCCAGAAGCATCGGTCACTCTCTCTAGAAGGCTGTTTGGGACTGTGCATGTTGGCTTGAATGCGGATTATCCTCAACACCCTCCTTTCCGTCTCTGAAGCGTTTACACACACACACACACACACACACACACACACACACACATACCGCCGTTTGAGTCTCGTACGGATTCCCTTATGGAGAACATAGTAATAGGCATCCCTGGGGTTATGAAACAACTGAATGGGTTGAAAATAAATAAATCGCCAGGTCCTGATGGGATTGAAATTCGGTTTTTCAGAGAGTACTCAACTGCATTGGCTCCTTACTTAGCTTGCATTTATCGCGAATCTCTTGTCCCGAGCGACTGGAAAAAGCGCAGGTGACGCCTGTGTATAAGAAGGGTAGAAGGACAGATCCTCAAAATTACAGACCAATATCCTTAACATCGGTTTGTTGCAGGGTTCTCGAACATATTCTCAGTTCGGATATAATGAATTCCCTTGAGACAGAAGTTGCTGTTCACGCATCAGCACGGCTTTAGAAAGCATCACTCCTGCGAAACGCAACTCGCCCTTTTTTCGCATAATATCTTGCAAACCATGGATGAAGGGTATCAGACGGATGCCATATTTCTCAACTTCTGGAAAGCGTTTGACTCGGTGCCCCACTGCAGACTCCTAACTAAGGTACGAGCATATGGGATTGGTTCCCAAGTATGTCAGTGGCTCGAAGACTTCTTAAGTAATAGAACCCAGTACGTTGTCCTCGATGGTGAGTGTTCATCGGAGGTGAGGGTATCATCTGGAGTGCCCCAGGGAAGTGTGGTAGGTCCGTTGTTGTTTTCTATCTACATAAATTATCTTTTGGATAGGGTGGATAGCAATGTGCGGCTGTTTGCTGATGATGCTGTGATGTACAGGACGGTGTCGTTGTTGAGTGACTGTAGGAGGATACGAGATGACTTGGACAGGATTTGTGATTGTTTAAAGAATGGCAGCTAACTCTAAATATAGATGAATGTAAATTAATGCAGATGAATAGGAAACAGAATCCCGTAATGTTTGAATACTCCATTAGTAGTGTAGTGCTTGACACAGACACGTCGATTAAATATTTGAGCGTAACATTGCAGAGCGATATGAAGTGGGACAAGCATGTAGTGGCAGTTCTGGGGAAGGCGGATAGTCGTCTTCGGTTCATGGTAGAATTTTGGGAAGATGTGGTTCATCTGTAAATGAGACCGCTTATAAAACACTAATACGACCTGTTTTTGAGTACTAATCGAGCGTTTGGTATCCCTATCAGGTCGGATTGAGGGGGGACATACAAGCAATTCAGAGGCGGGCTGATAGATTCGTTACTGATAGGTTTGATCATCGCGCGAGTGTTATGGAAATGCTTCAGGAACTCGGGTGGCAGTCTCTGGAGGAAAGGAGGCGTTCTTTTCGTGAATCGCTACTGAGGAAATTTAGAGAACCAGCATTTGAGGCTGACTGCAGTACAATTTCACTGCCGCCAACTTACATTTCGCGGAAAGACCACAAAGATAAGAGAGATTAGGGCTCGTACAGAGGCATATAGGCAGTCATTTTTCCCTCGTTCTGTTTGGGAGTGGAACAGGGAGAGAAGACGCTAATTGTGGTACGAGGTACCCTCCGCCACGCACCGTATGGTGGATTGCGGAGTATGTATGTAGATGTAGATATAGACGTACAGTCGTGGACAAAACGAGCGAGACCCCCATCGCCTTTTCGTTATGCTGATCCGCACAGCTTTAAAGTCTGCTACACAGCGTAACAGACAAGGCGACGAAGTGCTACCAACATACTATGCACAGGCGTGAAATTGAAAAACTATCCGAAATTTGTCAGACGGTTTTCAATCATGTGTAAGACTATATTAATACTGATTAGTGTGTTAACCACAACACCTAAATATAAGATATAAATGAAAGAATAAACGCTAATTAGCATGAACTGTACTAATAAAAATGAATTTCAGCTTACAAGATAACATAACTGTTTTAGTAAGACTAAGTACGTTACGAATTAGCAAAATGTTATGTGCATTCTTTTCCGAAATGATCTGTGTCAACGTTCAGACCAGTCATACTGGTTTACCGTTGCTGACATACCATGAAAGTGTGCAAATTTAGCAATGCGTGAAGATTCATAACGAAATTCAGTTAAAAATCATTCAGTTATTGACAGAAGCGGAAAAAGTAGGCAGTAACAAGTATGAAATTCTACAAGAGTTTCACATCGATATCCACAGGGCGCCAGTACAGAATAAAGGTAGCAATAAAACCTATTGGGGGCGGGAGAATTTCTTAAAATTCCTTTACTGATAGTCTATCTGCCTCCATCGAATAGAAAACAAACCAGACCTCCCTTGCAGTAGCAAACACCTTTCACTACGCTAGCAGACAACCCAGGCAAACAGCCCTCTATTATTACCCCAGACATGAATAAGCCGGCAATTTCGCAATGAAAATGGCAAAATGATCTGCATTTTCTGTTGCATGAAGTTTTCGGGACTCAAAAACATGAATCGTCTACCTTTATGTCACCGCTTATGTGACAATCATTCGGGATGTTTATCGAAATAACAAAAAGTTGTTATTAGCGAGTAAATTTAGTAAGATAATTCTGCACCACCCCAGGAAATAAACGGCGACGCAGCTGCCAAACGTGTTCTAAAATGTTTCGAATTCTCCATTCTGCCGCAGCCAGAAAACGTTTATTAGCCGACGTGTTCCCTAAGGTAGCTAGTAATGGGAATGCTCGCACATTTAAAACGCGGTTGCATTAATAGTGGGATCTGAACTACCACGTGTATAGGCAAACTGCTTTTATTTGCATTCCTTTAAACGTGATTTGGATCCTAAGCGTAGCTACGATTAGTATGCTGATGTATCGACTGCAACTGAAACATTTCGAATAAAGAGTAGGGGAAATTATTATGCGGCCCTCATATTCAGTAACTGTGGTAACTATTTTCGTTGTTAGGATATCGTCACGTAAATCGGTAAAAACTCGATCACTTTCTTGACCGTCTGTCTGTCTACCTAACCCTTAAAACACATTTACCTCGAGTAGGGGTGGACATAATAAGTGGAAATGTATCTCACTTTCTGCGGTATACGGTCCCTTGGAGGTGTAAAAAAGTGAGCTATGTCCACGCAATCTAAAGATACGGCCGTTTATGTAAAGAAAATTTACGCGAAAGGTCAAAAGATGGCTCTAAGAACTATGCCAACAAACTGCTTAGGTCATCAGTCCCTGGATCTAGAACTACCTCAACCTACCTAACCTAACACTGAAACAAGGCCCCCAGAGTAGACAACATTCCATTAGAACTAGTGACAGCCTTGGGAGAGCCAGTCCTGACAAAACTCTACCATCTGGTGAGCAAGATGTATGAAACAGGCGAAATACCCTCAGACTTCAAGAAGAATATTATAATCCCAATCCCAAAGAAAACAGGTGTTGACAGATGTGAAAATTACCGAACTATCAGTTTAATAAGTCACGGCTGCAAAATACTAACGCAAATTCTGTACAGACGAATGGAAAAACTGATAGAAGCCGACCTTGGGGAAGATCAGTTTGGATTCCGTGGAAATGTTGGAACACGTGAGGCAATACTGACCGTACGACTTATCTTAGAAGAAAGATTAAGGAAAGGCAAAAATTCTGAAGGTGGCAGGAGTAAAATACAGGGAAAGAAAGGCTATTTACAATTTGTACAGAAACAAGATGGCAGTTATAAGAGTCGAGGGGTATGAAAGGGAAGCAGTGGTTGGGAAAGGAGTGAGACAGGGTTGTAGCCTGTCCCCGATGCTATTCAATCTGTATATTGAGCAAGCAGTAAAGGAAACAAAAGAAAAGTTCGGAGTAGGTATTAAAATCCTTGGAGAAGAAATAAAAACTTTGAGGTTCGCTGATGACATTGTAATTCTGTCAGAGACAGCAAAGGACTTGGAAGAGCGATTGAACGGAATGGATAGTGTCTTGAAAGGAGGATATATGATGAACATCAACAAAAGCAAAACGAGGATAATGGAATGTAGTCGAATTAAGTCGGGTGATGCTGAGGGAATTAGATTAGGAAATGAGGCACTTAGTAAAGGAGTTTTGCTATTTGGGGAGCAAAATAACTGATGATGGTCGAAGTAGGGAGGATATAAAATGTAGACTGGCAATGGCAAGGAAAGCATTTCTGAAGAAGAAAAATTTGTTAACATCGAGTATAGATTTAAATGTCAGGAAGTCATTTCTGAAAATATTTGTATGGAGTGTAGCCATGTATGGAAGTGAAACATGGATGATAATTAGCTTAGACAAGAAGAGAATAGATGCTTTCGAAATGTGGTGCTACAGAAGAATGCTGAAGATTAGATGGGTAGATCACATAAGTAATGAGGAGGTATTGAATACAATTGGGGAGGAGTTTGTGGCACAACTTGACTAGAAGAAGGGATCGGTTGGTAGGACATGTTCTGAGACATCGAGGGATCACCAATATAGTATAGGAGGGCAGCGTGGTGGGCAAAAATCGTAGAGGGAGACCAAGAGATGAATACACTAAGCAGATTCAGAAGGATGTAGGCTGCAGTAGGTACTGGGAGATGAAGCAGCTTGCACAGGATAGAGTAGCATGGAGAGCTGCATCAAACCAGTCTGAGGACTGAAGACAACAACAACAACAACAACCTAACAGATATCCATGCCCGGGGAAGGATTCGAACTGACGGTACAAGGAGCAAGTCGGGCTGCAATATGACGCCGTTGAGCGCACGGCTAACCCGCGCCGGCAAGCTGTTAATATCATCTGGTGTTACTAAAAAGTTACTCACTTCTGGTGAATGATTTTCTGCGCAGTTCATTTAAAAAAGAATAACTAAAATATATTTGATGTTACAGAAGAGGTTGGACGCTTAATTCATTTCCCCTTGTCTTTATTCATGATGTTAGATTCGCAATCTGAGCATACGTACTATCCATAACCACACTTTGGATACAAGTCATAGTCACATATATGCAAATACAACACGTTGGCTTGTACTTGAGGTATTTCGTTTCCCACGAAGTGGTGGCAGAGGATGCTGTTTCTCCAGTGCTAGCTATCTCAGCAATCAGCTGACAAGGAGACGGTACGACCGTGGGGTCGGGGATTTGTCTGAAATTTTGTGTGGTGAAAGAGGACCCCTAACACCTCGCGTGGTTAAAATATTTGGACGCACTACCCGGAAAATCCCGTGAAAAATCGATGGAAAGTTTCTTACGTGCCTTACGAACATAAAATGTTAGCCCACTGACCAGCCGCCGTGTGGCCTGGATGTTTAGGGCGCGGAGTGTTATGCCAGAGGTCTAGGGTTCGATTCCTCCTCCAGCACAATTTTTTCTGTTCCGTTTCATTTTATTTGGTTATTCAGAAAGCTTCCCAAACCTACATTATCTTTAACAAATTAGTTACATTATTGAATAAAAAGTATTTTCTTTTTGTCCAACAACACAATTCATGGCGGTGGGTTTTCCATTTTTCATTGTAAAGTAGATGAGGAGTAACATTGGGTTTTTAATCAGAATAACAAAGTCGATTGGGAAACATTCAATTATTTTTATATATATAATAATTATAAACAAGAACCGCAGTGGTAATTATCGTAAAAACAAACAAAGCAATAATTTTTGCAACATCTTGCGCAGCACATAAAAGCGGATTTTTTACAATCACAGGGCGTTTGCAATAAATCTGTACAAAAACATGCCCCATTAACATTTACGAAAATGTTTTGAGTTTCTGATAATTTTGAGGCAAACTGGGCATATTTAATCATGTCTCGGGATATTGGTGACGATAATTGAGGGTGAATTATAGAATGATTTTTTTTCAATCTTCCCGGGAATTAATTTCACGATTCTCCTGTAACAATGCGCTGTAATTTTGCAAGCAACAGAAGGAAAAAATAAGTACCAGAGGAGGAATCGAACCCGAGACCTCTGGCGTAAGGGTCCGAGCTCTAACCATGTAGGTTAGACAGCAGTTTGGCAATGGACTAATATTTTACACTCATAAGGCATCTAAGAAACTTTGGATCGATTTTTCTCGGGATTTTCCGAGTAGTGGGTCCTACTATTTTAACCACGTGAGATGTTAGGGGTCGTGTTTCACCACACAATTTCGGACAAATCCCCGACCCCACGGTCGTGCCAACTCCTTGTGAGTAAACTTGCATATTATGTTGGTAGCACTTCGTCGCCTTCTCTGTTATGCTGTGTAGCACACATTAAAGCTATGCGGATCAGCATAACGAAAAGGCGAGGGGTCTCGCTCGTTTCGTCCACGACCGTACGTCTATATCTACATCTACATACACACTCCGCAATCCACCATACGGTGCGTGGCGGAGGGTACCTCGTACCACAACTACCTGTTCCACTTCCAAACAGAACGAGGGAAAAATGACTGCCTATATGCCCTAATCTCTCTTATCTTATCTTTGTGGTCTTTCAGCGAAATGTAAGTTGGCGGCAGTAAAATTGTACTGCAGTCAGCCTCAAATGCTGGTTCTCTAAATTTCCTCAGTAGCGATTCACGAAAAGAACGCCTCCTTTCCTCTAGAGACTCCCACCGGAGTTCCTGAAGCATTTCCGTAACACTCGCGTGATGATCAAACCTACCAGTAACAAATCTAGCAGCCCGCCTCTGAATTGCTTCTATGTCCTCCCTCAATCCGACCTGATAGGGATCCCAAACGCTCGAGCAGTACTCGAGAATATTTTGTATTAGTGTTTTATAAGCGGTCTCCTTTACAGATGAACCACATCTTCCCCAAATTCTACCAATGAACCGAAGACGACTATCTGTCTTCCCCACAACTGCCATTACATGCTTGTCCCACTTCATATCGTTAAATGATTTTTAACTGAATTTCGTTATGAATCTTCACGCATTGGTAAATTTGCACACTTTCATGGTAGGTCAGCAACGGTAAACCAGTATGACTGGGCTGAACGTTGACACAGATCATTTCGGGAAAGAATGCGCATAATAATTTGCTAATTCGTAACTATCTGGGGTACTTAGTCTTACTAAAACAGTTATGTTATCTCGATAAGCTGAAATTCATTTTCATTAGTACAATTCATGCTAATTCATCTACATCTACATCCATACTCCGCAAACCACCCGAGTGTGTGTGGTGGAGGGTACCTTGAGTACCTCTACCGGTTCTCCCTTCTATTCCATTCTCGTATTGTTCGTGGAAAGAAGGATTGTCGGTATGCTTCTGTGTGGGCTCTAATCTCTCTGATTTTATTCTCATGGTCTCTTCACGAGATATACGTAGGAGGGAGCAATATACTGCTTGACTCTTCGGTGAAGGTATGTTCTCGAAACTTTAACAAAAGCCTGTACCGAGCTATTGAGCGTCTCTCCTGCAGAGTCTTCCACTGGAGTTTATCTATCATCTCCGTAACGCTTTCGCGATTACTAAATGATCCTGTAACGAAGCGCGCTGCTCTCCGTTGGATCTTCTCTATCTCTTCTATCAACCCTATCTGGTACGGATCCCACACTGCTGAGCAGTACTCAAGCAGTGGGCGAACAAGCGTACTGTAACCTACTTCCTTTGTTTTCGGATTGCATTCCGTTAGGATTCTTCCAATGAATCTCAGTCTGGCATATGCTTTACCAACGATTAACGTTATATGATCATTGTATTATAAATCACACCTAATGCGTACTCCCAGATAATTTATGGAATTAACTGCTTCCAGTTGCCTATCTGCTATTTTGTAGCTAAATGATAAGGGATCTATCTTTCTATGCATTCGCAGCACATTACACTTGTCTACATTGAGATTCAGTTGCCATTCCCTGCACCATGCGTCAATTCGCTGCAGATCCTCCTGCATTTCAGTACAATTTTCCATTGTTACAACATCTCGATAGACCACAGCATCATCTGCAAAAATCCTCAGTGAACTTCCGATGTCATCCACAAGGTCATTCATGTATATTGTGAATAGCAACGGTCCTACTACACTCCCCTGCGGCACACCAGAAATCACTCTTACTTCGGAAGACTTCTCTCCATTGAGAATGATATGCTGCGTTCTGTTATCTAGGAACTCTTCAATCCCATCACACAATTGGTCTGATGGTCCATATGCTCTTACTTTGTTCATTAAACGACTGTGGGGGAACTGTATCGAACGCCTTGCGGAAGTCAAGAAACACGGCATCTCCCTGGGAACCCGTGTCTATGGCCCTCTGAGTCTCGTGGACGAATAGCGCGAGCTGGGTTTCACACCATCGTCTTTTCGAAACCCATGCTGATTCCTACAGAGTAGATTTCTAGTCTCCAGAAAAGTCATTATACTCGAACATAATACGTGTTCCAAAATTCTACAACTGATCGACGTTAGAGATATAGGTCTATAGTTGTGCACATCTGTTCGACGTCCCTTCTTGAAGACGGGGATGACCTGTGCCCTTTCCCAATCCTTTGGAACGCTACGCTCTTCTAGAGACCTACCTAGCGTTTATTCTTTCATTTCTATCTTATATTTAGGTGTTGTGGTTAACACACTAATCAGTATTAATATAGAATGAGATTTTCACTCTGCAGCGGAGTGTACGCTGATATGAAACTTCCTGGCAAATTAAAACTGTGTGCCCAACCGAGACTCGAACTCGGGACCTTTGCATTTCGCCGGCAAGTGCTCTACCATCTGAGCTACCGAAGCACGACTCACGCCCACTACTCACAGCCTTACGTCTGGCAGTATCTCGTCTCCTACCTTCCAAACTTTAAAATTGCTCTCCTGCAAACCTTGCAGAACTAGCACTCCTGAAAGAAAGGATATTGCGGAGACACGGCTTAGCCACAGCCTGGGGGATGTTTCCAGAATGAGATTTTCACTATGCAGCGGAGTGTGCGCTGATATGAAACTTCCTGGCAGATTAAAACTGTGTGCCCGACCGAGACTCGAACTCGGGATCTTTGCCTTTCGCGGGGAAGTGCTCTACCATCTGAGCTACCGAAGCACGACTCACGCCCGGTACTCACAGCTTTACTTCTGCCAAGTTTGGAAGGTAGGAGACGAGATACTGGTAGAAGTAAAGCTGTGAGTACCGGGCCTGAGTCGTGCTTCGGTAGCTCAGATAGTAGAGCACTTGCCGGCGAGAGGCAAAGGTCCCGAGTTCGAGTCTCGGTCGGGCACACAGTTTTAATCTGCCAGGAAGTTTCAGTATTAATATAGTCTTACACATGATTGAAAACAGTCTGACAAATTTCGGATAGTTTTTCAATTTCACGCCTGTGCATAGTAAGTTGGTAGCACTTCGTCACCTTGCCTGTTAAGCTGTGTAGCAGACTTTAAAGCTGTGCGTATCAGCATAACGAAAAGGCGAGGGATCTCGCTCGTTTTGTCCACGACTGTACATTTTACTCCCTGCTTCGATACTGCAGCCCTGCATTGGTATTCGATGAATTTCGGTCGCTTCATTCCCTAATTTGAAGCACAACTTAATGTTAATGCGTGGCTCCATTTTATGCTTTTGACCGCGTATGCCTTTGTCGGCTGTGGTGTGCGTATGAGCACGAGCATATTGACAGCCGTGGCCGGTGCACGGCTTTTGCAGTATCTGAAGATGCGCTTCGGCGTGGCGGCCCGGTTGTGCGCCAGCATTGCCTTCTCGCTGCAGATGGTGCTCTACATGGGCATAGTCCTGTACGCGCCCGCGCTCGCCATCCGCGCCACCACAGGACTTGTAGTGTTTCCTTTTCCTTCGAGGTTCTGCCGTGAAAATATTAAAATAGAAAATCTGATTGGGTTTTGAATTTTGGTGGTTTCAGTTACGGATAAGGCGGACTTCGTATTATTGATTGAGATCATGCTGTAATTTGACCGTGCATGGCAGACTGGGTCGGCACCACTACAAAAAGCGACTGTACGGAAATAGCATCAGAAACTAATTGAAATTTACCTTATAATCTTGTTAAATACGCAGTATTAATTACAATATAGTCTTCATGGCTGTCCTCCTAATTTCTCTTGTAGGACGACCCGTCTTTCACTTTTCTCCGTTTGTTGAAAGCTTCTTCAAGTTGTCACTGTCATGATCAATTTACAAATTTGGCGATAACCACCTCGAATCACTATTGAAACAACCTCGCTTTGTAATATAATTTTAATTTCCACCCAAAAACACATTCAACACATCGCCGAAAAATACACGTCTTTCGTGTAAGACAAGAGAGAGAGTGTCATCAATTAGTTGTTAAAAACAAAAACCTACGCAAAAAGTAAAGAGACGAACAAAATTATTTATAAAAATCGGTCGCTGGTGCAGCGCTCTTCTGCGTGCGCGATCGTAAATTATATCTTTGTATTGGCGGAGGCGCGGTATTCAAAGTACCATTACAATGCCTCCTCTACTGACACGCTCCCCAAGCGAGCGTGGCAGTATAGAAAATTTACATAGATACATATATATATGAGAAAATAAGAAATTTACATATTACAAAAAATATTTCTGAGCATAATGCTCTTTGCTTATCAGTCTTTATATACAGTCTTTTCGGTGTGTATCTTCTTTAGGAGTCGTAACATTAATGTCTTTGAATTGCAGCGTATTATCGTTGCTTAGCACAGCGTTTGAATTCTGTTCACATGATTCGTGTTTACAATGGATTTAATTCGAACAATAAATGTTTCTATTATATTGCTCCAATGTCTTTAAACGTAGTATCGGATTCTGAGTGTGTGTGTACTGCCTGGATCTCTTGCGTGTGACTTGAAGAAAATCCAAAGTTTGTTCAATGTGTCAACACGAAATTGTGATCTCCAGCAGTCGGATTTTGATGGCGTCTACCGGGGTATAAATGGTCAATTAGGGCACATGAAACACCTCACTGCCTACGACAGGTGATGAGCTTGTCTTTTACACCAGCCTGAAGACCTGCCGGCTTCCACTACACCATACACTTCAAGACATATTGGCACTACGTAAATATTTCTTGACCAGTGTTCCATCACGTTGGTTTCTTCTTTTCATTTTCAGTTCCATTTATATGAATCATGTGCTATATGCACAAGTCCTTTGCAGTTCATTAACATCTCCTTAAAATACATTTCTTGATATAGTAAGTACATAAACAGGTATACAAATATTTACAATTAATCATTACATGAGATAGTTACATTGTTGTCATATAGTACATATACAGAATTAAATGATAAATATAGTAAATTTTTACGTTACATTCAATATCATTGTGCTGACATGTGAATTACCTTCAGATTGAAATATACATTTTATTTGGTAGCTCATTCTTTTTTCTTTCATTCCTTTTTTTTTTCGTTACACTTGCAAGATTTGAAGATAATTGTGGCAACTCGCTAGAATATTCAATTTAAAATTCATCTTGCCTCCTGGAATAAAATTTACACATGCTTCAAGCTTCAAGACAGCCCTCTGTAGGAGGATAGGTTCATGGGATGGTTGCTAACTACTTCGTAAATACTAGTAAAGTCATCTCCTACAGTGGACTTCACAAAATAAAATATGATAAATAAAATACATGTTAACTTAATATAATGTAAAAGTTCCTATACCTAATACCGTTTCTAAGTGTGGTGTCCCCACTATTGCTGTTTTTAAGAGTGGTACTCTTCTATTACCGTTTCTAAGAGTGGTGCCCCTCTAAATATGTTAGGATCCTACAAGTATGTACATCAGTATGGTAAGTGTGTATATATATATATATATATAGTGTTCAAGTCAATCATGTTCTTATAATGTTTGTTTAGATCATCTTCTTCCTTTCATGAGTATCAAGCAATATAAATAAATGTTGTACTTAATAAATAAATAAATAAATCTTCTTAGATAATTGCTGCTGTGTTCCATGCTGTATATCCATTCTGTATTTACCTTGTGGTACCTGTAAAATTCTATTCATAAATAAATATGTGTGTATATCTCTCCATACTGTCAGATAATCACAAATTATATAATGTGAAATATTTCATCATCATGTATAAATTTTTCTAAGGGAGGGATGAGAGTATGAGCCACAACAGAGGACTGATGTTTTGTTTACTCCTTTCTATATAATGGTGCATTAGTTCAGTACAGTAGATGAGCTTTAATTATGTCATTAGATGACTGCTAAATATGTTCTCTTAAATAATTCTTCCAATCTGAAGTGTCAAGCCTACATAACTCCAAAAATTTCATTACAAGTTCCCATTAGTTTAGTGTTAAAGTGTTATAGATTTAAATCTTCTGGTATATTTCCAACAGTGGCTGCTGTAAATAATTCTTTCCACATAAATCTATACTTTCACCTGTAGTTATAAGAATATATAAGACATCACATATGTTATTATCTCAGGCATACCAATCTTTCAATAAATAATGTTCTTTCCACTACTTTCATTCTGTATTCCATGAGTACATGTGATATAGCGTTCAAATCTAGTTTCTCTCCTCTCAACGTATTCTCAATTACTCATCCATTATTCATTCTTCACGAAATAACATACTTATTCCTCAGCATGTTTTATATATATTATTATTATTATTATACAAATTTGGCTGTTAAAGACCATGAAAACAGTTATTTCTTGCGCTTCTGGGAAGTCTTCTTTCTCTCAGTCCACACTTCTTTCATTCTTGCGCTGAAGGCGGCTTTTCTCTCTTCAGACCATTTAGTTCCACAAGTCTTCTTAATTTTCACACCGAAACCCGTGAATGAATTCAGTTTTTTTCTAAAAAGGTTTCTGTTAAATATTGTTTCCTGATCTATGTCTATTTCTTTTAGATCTCTTTCTGTGTTGATAAAACATAAATTTATATTTTTTAGATTTGCGATGTACGAAAATATTTGTTCTGTAAGCCTATTCGGGTTCATCCTCATGATGTGAGCATAAAAGGAGCATCTTCTTTTTCTAATTTCGTCTGTAATTTTGCTGCACTTTGTATACACTTCTTTGTTGCTTTTTAGTCTGTATACAGGCTTACCTTGATCATCTGTTATTTTCCTGTGTCCAAGAATTGTCCTCACAATTCTTCTTTCACTATTTTCCATCTGTTCTGCGTATGTAAAATTTGCCAGTGTTTCTGATGCATATAGTATCTACGGTCTAATGACAGTCTGGTAGTGTCTGAGTTTAATGTTTTTGGATATACATTTTTTTGAATACATTTGTCTGCAGTAGTGAGTTGCTGTCTCTAGTTTTTGTATTCTAGCCCTGCAGGCTGGATGACGTTTTGCCACAGGGTCATTCCATATCAAATCACCCAATAAAAAATAAATTTTACACCCACCTCCTTAGATTGTCATGAAATTTGGCTCAAATGGTTCTAATACCATCCTGACAACACCTGCAATTTTTTTTTGCTGTATCTCTTATAGTTTTTTTTTATAAATTTTTAAAGTTTTTATGTTTTGCGTTTTCCGAACCTTCGGAAATGGTAAATTTAATTTGTATTCAAAACTTTAAAATTGCTTATCTTAAAAACTCTTCATGAATTTTTGCAGCAAGTTTATTTATTATACATATTTGAAGATAAAAATGATACTATTAAAATATATTAATATTTTCTATGAAAAAAATACATATATATATATATTTTTCTTTTTTTAACGGATGTTTTGTTTTATAAGAATTGCAATATCTAGAGTCTCAGACCTGATAGAATGCTCAAATTTGTTTTAATTTACTCTTAAACATATAGGCTACTTGATAAAACAAAAATAATGATGGCTTTTTAACATGTTTATTATTTATAGTAGATTACATTAGAATTATGTACAAAGATAGTGTTCTTACAACACTTATGTATAACCCAACTGATTGCTTGAAACATTGAATTTTTTTGAGTAATTTTGTCTTTTTAATAAACATTAATGCTGATTCAAACTGTTTTTCCACATCCAAGAGCTTTCAGTTCTTTTGATACAGTCTTTTTTGAAGTAATACATTCTTCCAGTGCCGCTTGATTGAGGTGCGTCTACTACACAGACTATGTGCTCCAAAGGCACTATGCAAGAATCTTCTCTTTCAGGCCAATAAAATGATGCAGCTGGTCCTGAAGGATGTAGAAATAGAATTTCTGCATCTTCTTCATCATTGAATATTGTTTTTACCTGTCCAAAGTACCAGTTACCATCATGATTTGCATGGTTCAACACGAACCCAATCAGAAGAAGAATGGAAAGAAAAGACTAAGGAGGGTTTTACACTATCTGTAGTCCTTCTAATTTCAAGGTTGTTTGTTGGAAGTGGTTTGAAGCTATGAAAACTTCTTGTTCCAGGAATGGTTCGGGTTGCTGAAAAAACGTTTTTCTAGTTTTAACCGTAGCAAATCAGCTTCTTTTTTTTCAATAAAGTGAAAATGAATGTTTTCAATATTTTTTTCACAAAACTTGTACACATTGATTGCTGTCATTATTTGTTCTTCATCCGAAAGCTGTAGACTGGCTTTCCTTAAAATTCTTTTAATAGTTCCTCCTAGGCCATCACAAATTCACTTCCCATGACTTGTTGCAAAAAAAGAGTGTTGGGCCTTCAAATTAAAGTCTCTCAAGTGTTCAGTCAAATTTTTAAAACTGTTTCTATTTTTGTACTGCCCAGCACAACCATCTGTAAAGTAGTGAACTGAGTCAATGTCAGTATGATGTAATGACAGCCAGTTTGTAATTTCTTTTTGTACAAAGTTAACAAAACCAGTTTCATGTTCTTGGTCATCACTAATAAAACAGTGGTTGGAACCAAAAACATTGTTTTCCTCATTTCCTAGGAAAATTCCAACTGGGTGCAGAGTACAACCACCTCTATTCCAGTGGTAAATTTGGATCTCATTTTGTATAACAAAGGAATAATTTTCACTGAAATCCATCACAATAATTCCTGTTTTGGGTGGTGGGTCTTCTTTCAATCTTTTAAAGGCTGCTGATTGGGATTCTGCTATAAACGAGTGCGGGGTGAGCTTTTCCAATGACCTAACCAATAAAGAAATGTAGTCTTCAACACTGATAGACTGTTTGATCATTTCTGCCCTGTCTGTGTTAACCCACTGACTGATTACAATTTCTTTTTCTAAATCATAATCTTCACTTAGTTTTTCAGTTAAGTACTCAGTTAGTGCAGCATTTGCAGAACAGCTTTCACAATGATGTAGCATGCAGTTTTGGTTTTCCGTGTTGCACACAAGCATCTTAATTAGGTCTTTATAAGATTCTTCAGTTTTCACAGCATCCAATAATAGTTTAACATTCTGGTGGATACTGCATACACATACAGTGTGTGTGCCTGCAGCACCAGCAAGGATACACCATTTAGGTCTCAAGAAACAAAATTTTGAAAATCCTACTTCTACCTCGGGATTATCCCATTTGAAAGAATAATAGAGTTCTCTCAAGTTACACAAAATGAGTCGTTTTTGCATGTACACATTTTTTTGAACTTTGTCTTTTGTTCCAGGTAGCACTCTGGAACTTTCATCCTTTTCATAAAAATCTGTTACAAGTCTTACTGTATTTTCAGAAAGAGTTTTACCTTTTTTTGGACCAGGAGTTTCCAAAATACCCTTTTCAGATTTTAGCTTTCTAGCTTGTCGCACCATGTACTCCCTTACATTAAATTCTTTCATCACTTTATTTCGACTCCAAGAATCTGGAGCCAAGGTCAGAATCTGGATTTTTCTAGATCCAACAGATGACATCTTCTCTTTCATAAGAGAAATCATTACATCAAAATCCTTTGCTTTCTTGTATCTTCTTCGTCATCATCAGTACTTGGTGCATCATATTTTAATGCTTTTGAAACCGCATTTTTTTGCAGTCTTTTCAATACTACTAACCTTCCTTTTAAAATAAGACCCTTTACTTTGTTCTGACAAGCCATGAAGCTTTATCGGTGTTAAACCTAAATTATCAAGAGCAATGTTTGTTTGTACGAGGGATTCATTTCTGGATTCCAGTGATTCTAATTCAACCATGACTTCATCATCTGTTTCACTTTCATTGACTTCAACTCTTAATTTTTCCTCACAAAAGTTGCGGCATGTTGAGCAAAGCTTTTGTCCAGGTTTTATGCTACTATTTTTTGTCAGTAATTGTTTAGAAAGATCCAAGCCTACACTTCTCAACGACTTTTGATGGGCTTATTATTTTTTTAGTGGGTCTACACATGTTGTTTGATACTTTTCAAAAACATTTAAAAAGTAGTAGCTGTGGTGTGAACATATATTCTTAAATTCACACAGATTAAATCCAGATCGTAAGTGGATCAAATTTTTTTCTTCCTCACTCAATTCAGGTACCGGTTGTAACTTTTTTGAAGGTGTGTAGGTTGTTTGGAAACAGTCAGATTTTTTAAATAACCCTACGTTACAGGTTTCAATATCGGACATACTGATTTCACTTTTGGTCTGATTACTGTTCTGGTTACTTTTATAGGATATTGGAAAAGAATCTCTGTAACTAAGTAACAGTATTTACTGAAAGTTCGAATAAATTTAATAAAATACTATCCAAGCACTATTTAACACTGTAATAATTTTTTACTTCAAAACACAGGAATAACAAAACAAAATCCAAGCATACATTGTTACTCCAAGAAGACAAAAACTTATTTGTGGTGTCTAAGTCACTTGGTACTTTTTATTTTTAGAATATAATTAATATTATTTAAAAAATTAGATAACTATTGAACAGGTTAAAAAGCCAACATAATTTTTCTTTTCTCTAATAGCCTATACAATTAAGAGTATTTTAAAACAAATTTGAGCTTTCTATCAGGTCTGAGACTCTAGATATTGCCGTTTTTGTAAAACTAAACAAAAAAAAAAAAAACCCAGCAACTACTTGTAATTTTTTTTTCATTTGGAAGATTTTAATATATCTTTATGGTAATTTTTTTGACATTTAGATATAATACACAAACTTATTCCAAAATTTCGTACTGATATCTTGAGTATTCTTTAACATACAAATTTTTTTAGTTGTGAGGACACGTTTAAGTTACGTTTCCCGACTGCTGAAACAACGCCAAATCTAAAAACTTTAAAAATTTATAAAAAAAAACTATACGAGATAGAGCAAAAAAATTTTACAAGTGTTTTCAGGATGATAAAAGAAGTAATTGTAAAAAGTTTCATCAAAATCTGACATGGTTGGTGTCAAGGCCTGGGTGATTTGACATGGAATGACCCCACAGGCTGACTTAGTTCACCAAGATATTTAAAATGTTTAGATACCTGTATTTTCCTGTATTTCGTAGTTATTTTCTTTGGTGGATTTTTGATATTTGTAATGATTTCTGTCTTTTCGAATGAAATTTGCAATCCTGCTTTTTCAGCAGTTTCTTTAAGTAATTCTATTTGTTTTATTGTGTCTTTTTGTGTGTAAGCTAAACAGGCGAGATCGTCAGTGAAGGCAAAACAGTTGGTTTCAATGGCTTTGTAGCACTTCCCTCCTATTTGGACTTTCTCAACTCCATGTTTTTGCGTGAGTTTTCTCCATTCTGCTATGACTTTATCCAGAACACAGTTGAAGAGTATCGGGGACAGCGCATCTCCTTGTCTGACGCCGGTTTTGACCTTGAAGTGCCGTGAAATTTCTCCTTGGAATTTTACTTTTGATGTTGTATTTGTGAATGTTTCTTTGATTATGGTGATTGTTGTTTCATCTATTTCATATTCTCGAAGTGTTTTGATGAGTGTGTCCCTATCGATTGAGTCATAAGCTTTTTTGAAATCAATGAATGTTATGAAATATTTCTTGCTCCTTGTAGATAAATAGTTCATTGTTGTTTTGAGGTTAAAAATTTGTTCGGCGCAGGATCTTCCTGGTCTGAAGCCAGCTTGATATTCTCCAAGTTTTCCCTCTATAATTGGTGATACACGATTGAGCAGGGCTTTTGATAGAATTTTGTATGGGACTGGGAGAAGCGATATTCCACGATAGTTGTTAACATCCCTTTTGTCACCTTTTTTAAACAAAGGGTGAATTAGGGCAGTTTTCCAGTGACTTGGGATTTTCTTGGTTTCCCATACTTGTTCAAGTTGTTTGTGTAGTGCTTCTACTGATGTTTCTCCCCCGAGCTTGAGCATTTCTGCTGTAATTGTGTCTTCTCCACATGCTTTCCTGTTTTTTGAGATTTTTGATTATGTTTGTGGTTTCCTCTCGTGTCGGAGGTGTTGAATGTGTTGGTAATGTTTCTGGTTGCGTAAAACTGAGAGTGTGGATGGGTGTTTGGCAGTTTAGGAGTGTCTCAAAATATTCAGCCAGGATTTCACAGGTGGCGAGAGTCTTATTATTTCTCATAAGGTTTAGGCAAGGGGACTGGTATCCTCGGAGTTTCTGGTTGAATGTTTTGTACCAAGCTGCCATGTTGCATTTCTTGAAATTCTCTTCGATTGAGTCCAGTTGTTGTTTTTCATATTGTCTCTTGGTGTTGCGAATAGTTTTCGAGGCATTCTTTCTGGCTTGCTTAAATTCATCAAAGTTGTTTTCGGTTTTATGTGAGTTCCAATTTTTCCAGGCTTTAAGTCTTTCATGCAGAACTTCATTACAGTTGCTGTCCAACCACGGGTGTCTCGGTTTGCTCTTTTTTGGAAAGGTTGTTTCTGTTGCCTCAATCAAGTTGTTCTGAAATTCTTGGAGGTTTTGTGAAGGGGAGAATGTCTTTAGTTTTTTCTGAAAATCCTTGAGGTTAGAGTTGGACTTAAGGTTGTAATATCAAAATTTAATTTATTTCTGTTTTTATATTCACCGTTTCTGCTTTTCTGTTTGTTTTATGGGATCAGTTTAGTTTTTATTTTCGTGAGGTAGTGATCGGAGCCGAGGTTTAGAGATTTTCGGACACGTGTGTTCAATATTTCTTTTTCACATTTGGAGGAGATGGCAACGTGATCTATTTGAAATTCTCCGATACTCTTTATCGGAGATACCCAGGTTTTTTGTTTTCTGGGAAGATGTTTAAAACGTGTTGACATTAGCTTGAGTTTAAACTGCTTACAGAGCATAATTAACCTTTCTCCATTTTTGTTGGTTCGTTTGTGTGCGGGAAAGTTGCCGACAATATCGCGGAATTTCTTTTCTTTTCCAATCTGAGCGTTAAAATCTCCTAGAAGTATTTTTGCATTGTTTTCTGGGATTTCTGATATATGGTCCTTAAGGTTTTCCCAGAATTCATCTGTTTCTTCCCTAGTTTTAGCATTATTTTTGTCATTTGTGGGAGCGTGAACATTGATTAATGTGTATTTTTTATTTGCACATCGAAAAGTGAGGAAAGATGTTCTCGATGATGTTGACCAAATATGTTCGACAGAGTTCAGAATTTTTGTGTTTACAGCAAAAGCTGTGCCAAGCTGAGGGCATTTCTTCATTACAATTTTTCCAGGTTTTCCTTGAAATATTCTGAATTTGTTTGATTCAAATGTGTTTTCATCAGTGAAGCGAGTTTCTTGTAGCGCCACAATTTGTATGTCTTCCGTGTGTAACTGGTCTGTAAGGTGCTTAAGTTTTCCCACTTTGAGAAGGGAGTTTATGTTGAGAGTTGCTATGTTGAAGATTTTTCTGGGTTTAATCTTGTTGGATTTGCATGGTGTTGCAGACTCCCCAGAATCCATGGGTCTGCTTGCGTCGTTGCCGATGGTGGATTGGCCACCTGGGGTAGTTTCGTTATTGAAAGACACTTCCATCATGCGTTAAGATTGTAACTGTTGAAAATCTTCAAAGTTGGGGAGATTACTTGCGTAACCTACCAGGAATACGACTAACGTTGTTAGCGTTAGAAGGTTTTCTTGAAACAGCCGCCTCTAACATGAGGAACAGACGCTGCCCACAAGCCGCCCAATCTGGGTACAGACGCTTGCAGTTATAGATTTTTGGTTCCTCCGCTCTCTCAGCCGTTGGGAGTTAAAAATTCCTCATCCGCCTATGAGACCGTTGTCCGGTTTTCACCCATAACCCTAGGCAGGGGCCCTCACAGGGTGCTACCATCCGGAGCCAGATGGACCCAGGTTTTTTTTACGAGGTTGTTACTCCTCCCCCTCCTCCTCCCTCATCACTTGTAAGATGAGGATCCAGGCTTGGGACCGGCAATGGCGGAGTTTATATATATATATATATATATATATATATATATATATATATATATATATATATATTTCTCTTATTCATCATCATTTACTTTTTTACTTCAATAATAATAATAATAATAATAATAATAATACCCGTTTCTCATCTTATATTCCATTTACCTCTCTCCATATTACTATTTATCCTCTTATTAAACTAAAATTACATTCACTCATCTCATTCAGTCACTCACATCGCTCATATCAACATTACTATTATCACATGCCTCCTAAAGAAAATAATTCTGTTCAGTTCTCTGCCTCCTCTAATGTGTATATGCCTCAATAGCAACTCCTCTTATAACCAAATATCTAATTAGCTATTGGATGGTTCACATTGCTTTCTAGACTTACCTGCATTCATTAGATTGTAAGTATCTGTATAACTTAAATGTGGGCTCATCATAACTGTATATCAAATTCATTATCTTCTTCTCGTTAGCTAACATTTTACTGAATGTATTTTTTCAAATGTCTGTGTGGATGTAGACCTCTGGGTTTGTGTGTTAATGGATATTCTAATGAATAACAGCCAGGGTGTGGAATATTTGCAATTCGGTATGGTCCAGAGTATAAGATCTGCCATTTCCTGTTTAAATGTTTCAGTTTTGTGGGTTTAGGATGTGTTCTTAGTAAAACTAACTCATCAGCTTGAAATGTTTGTGCTTTCCTGACACCTCTGCCATATTTCTGCTTTCTTTCCTTAGCTTTGTCACATAATGTTGTGTAAGCTTGTCTTACCTTTTCTTCTAAACTAACATGATTTGTTGTTGCTGTAAATTAGGTAGAGGGTCTGTCCATTCATTTCTTTCTGTTTTATCCACAATTAATTCAGTTGGTGTGTATCCAGTAGAAATGTGAGTTAAATTGTTCACTATTTGTTCAAATGGTGCCAGGTATTCTACCCATTTTGTGTGCTTCTCTGGTGTGTGTGTTCTCATAAACTGTCCAAATTCCCGAAATGTTCTTTCTACTGGGTTTCCTGCCGCGTGAAATCTTGAAATTAAAATATGTTTAACATTCTGTTCTTCAATAAATGTCTTCCATTTTAAACTGGTAAAATATGCTGCATTATCCGTGAGCATAACTTCAGGTTTTTCTATTCTTACAAAATAATCTGTTAATAGACGTCTGGTAATAGCAGTGGTAGTAACTGAACGTAAAGCATATAATTTTAAATACTTTGTGAAAACATCTAACACAGCAGGGATGTATTTCATTCCTCCACGTGCTTGTGGATAGGGTCCTGCAATATCTAAAGAAATTAGCTGTAATGGCCTCTTAGGTATGATTGGGTGCAATTCATTCATGCTTGTGTGATTAGAATATTTGGCTTTCTGACATATGATGCATTTCCTAATATTACTCAATACTCTTCGCCTTAAATTTGGAAAATAGCAATATTGTATAATCTTATCTGTACATTTGGTTACACCATAGTGTCCCCAAGTTCTGTGTGTAAATAAAATAAAATCATCGACATGAGCTTCAGGTAAGCAAACACACCAATGCTGTGATTCAGGGTTTCGTCGGTGAAATAATACTTCTTTGTGTAATGTGTAATATTTTTCAAGATGTGGGTCTGTTCCTGCACGTAATTTATTCTTTTTGTGGATCCACCTGGGATCATTGTCCTGCAATATGGCTAGCTTCCTGCACATGTTTTTGTAGTAAGGTGCAAATGTACCGTCAAACATGAGTAAAATTTTGAAATCTGATGTTTGTTCTGTCACATCTGAAAATTCTTGTAGGCCTTGTGGCAAACGAGATAGAGCATCGGCTATAATGTTGGATTCTCCTTTTATATATATAATATCAAAATCATATTCTTGTAGTGATGCACACCAGCGTACAAGATGTGAATGTAATAACTTGCATGATAGCAGGAAAGAAAGAGCTTGATGATCAGTATAAAGCTTAGTACGTTTTCCCCATAGAAAGTAGCGAAACTTGCGAAATGCCCATACTATGGCAAGTGTTTCGCGCTCGGTCACTGAATATGACTTTTCGCATTCAGTGAGCGTGCGGCTAGCAAAACTTATAGGTTTGATGACTGTTCATTTTCTACATGAATTTGGAATAAAAATGCTCCGAGCCCATAGGAACTTGCATCTATTACTAGGCAAAAGTCTGACGTCATGTCAGGATGACATAACAACGGTGCATTAACTAAAGCATTCTTAATCGCTTCAAAATCTGTCTGACAGAACTCTGTCCATTTCCAAATATTATTTCTTTTGAGTAAAGATAGAAGATGTGGACTGTTAAAAAGGTGGTAGGGTACAAATTTCCTAAAGAATGAAGATAGACCAAGAAAGGCTTTGAGTTGTTTACGATTCTGTGGGGATGGAAAATTCTTTATTACATCAATTTTTCTTGAGTCTGGATAGATGCCTTCAGTTGATGTGATGTGACCAAGGAATTTGATGTCTCCCCTCCCTAATTTCGTCTTTGATAAATTGATAGTGACACCTGCATCAGAAAATTTAGTCAGAAGTTGCTTCAAAAGATTAACAAGTTCTTCCCAAGTAGTGGTGGCAATGACAATGTTGTCAACATAAACTGTGATTTGCGATAACAATCGTGGTCCAAGAACAGCATCTAAGGCTTCAATAAATACTCCAGCGCTCACTCGTAGACCAAAGGGTAGAACACAAAATTGATAACTACGTCCCTCACATAGAAATGCAGTGTATTTACGACTGTTTTTATGGAGGTTCACCTGCCAAAACGATGAGCGGAGGTCGATATTGGTTAAATACTGTACATTATGAAATTTTAAAAGTTGTTCTTCCAAATTTATAGGTCGTGTGTTGATTGGGATTATAACTTTGTCAATTTCTCGTGCGTCCAGCACTAACCTTACACTACCATCCTCTTTATTAACTGCTAGGATCGGACTGCAATATGGTGAATGTGACCTTTCAATGATACCCCAAGCTTGCATTTTTTCAATCTCTTTCGAAACTGCGGGTTTCTTTGACCAAGGAATATTATAATATGTTCTACAGTATGTTTTGTGTGGTTTAGCATCCATCTCATAAGTATAGCCTCTAATAATTCGAGGTTTCTCCACAAATACCTCAGCAAATTGCTGCAAAACTTCAAGTAATTCAAGTTGTTGTTCCTTTGTCAGATATTCAGATTTTGTGCATTTTCCATATAAATCATTAGGTATAATTCCTTAGCTACAGCTTCATTAAAAGTTTAATCACATATGTTTGTTGCTGGTGGATACACAAAATGTAACTGTTCAAACTTACCTTGTTTACTGTTTAAGTTTGTACCCGGTGTTAACTCTATTGTCAGTTGTTGTTGGTTTACGGTTAAATGACATTTCCCTTTTCCTAAATCTATGATTGCTTGATATTCATTCAAAAAGTCAATTCCTAATATGCAATGCATAACTAATTTGTCTACTACCAGAAAATTGTAATTGAGTGGTATATTTGAAAATGTGAAGTTAATTAGCGCTTGAAATTTCACATTCTTCGATTTGTTACCGGTGGCACTTATAATGTGACAATTGTGTACTGGCAGTATTGTATGTTCATTATTTGTTTGAGTTCATTATATAAGGACATTGGACATTGAAATGACACTTGCTGCTGCTCCTGTATCTAACATTACTTCCACTTCATAACTACCAATCGTAACTCGTGTTATAGCCTGAATAATCTTCTTTGTTTTACTGGTACTATTAAAATCTACATCCTGATATAATTCTTTTTCTATTTTCTTACTGTCATCATATCAGAGAAAACAAATCGTCGGTTCCGTTGCGCTCTGCTTCCTATCGACCGTAACTCGAGCGCTTAGCTCGGTCGTCGTTCGTTTTCTGGTAAATTCGGTTGTTGCTGCGGGTTGGGTTCATTGCCCAACTCAATAATATTTACATTTCTGTCGCGCGTCACCCAAGTATCAGCTGTTTGGTTGTTGACATTAACTCGCGTCGCATTGGGAGTTCCGTTAGGTAGGAATTGAGGGTTGCTGTATTGCATGTGTCGTGGCGGTGGTCCATTGTGATTTCCCCATACATTATTTCGTCCATGACTGTAACTGGTATTGTCATTACTGTTATTCCTGCAATACATGTTTGAATGTTGTTGTACGTTGTTTCTCTGAAAATATTCTGGATGGTACCTGTTATCCTCTCTTCTTTGATCTCTATGATTTCGGTTCCTTCTTCTGTTGTTGTTATTTTGAATATAACTGCTATTGTTGTGATTGTAATTACTGTTCGGTTAACCATTATAGTAATAATTACTGTTTCCTTGCCAATGCTGCGAGTTGTTTCTCCTAATATTGAATGGATTTGTCCAAGTGTAGTGCGTATTGTTTCTTTGAGTGTTTTGTTGTGGTGTTGGAGGCAAATTCCAATAGCCTCTGTCATTTCTGTTGTGCGTACGCGAATTGCTTGGATGGATCGGATACAATTGATTGAAATTCCTGATCTCATCTCTGTAAACAACATCTATCTCATCAACATAACTGAAAAAATTCTTTATGTTGTCCTCGGACACTCCTACTAATTTATCACGATAAGGAAATGGTAAGTGGCTTTTAAGTGTTCTAATTACGTCTGGTAAATCTGCTGGTTTTGTCCAATATAATGTTTTGTCTAGGTAGCGTTCAAAGTATTGACGTAAAGTCTCTTTCTTCGGGTTGTAAATTTATGGATTGTACACTTCTCGTTTTAAACTTTGCTGTTCTGTGATCGACCAGAATTCCTCAAGAAATGCTTGTTCTAACTGTTCAAATGTTAAACATCGTCTTTTCATCGCTGCTCCCCACTTAGCTGCTCTTCCACGTAACAAATTTGTAACATATCGAATTTTATCGGCTTCTAACCAATGTCTCGGGAAAATACCATCAAAAGAGCGGATGAAAACAATCGGATGCACTTTGTCTTTCTCATCACATGAAAATGTCTGAAAGTATCCATGTCGTACTAATGTTTCATCAGCTATTCCCGATGGTATTATGGGTCCTGCATTTTGTGTCAAACTGTGCATAGTATGTGGTAATGTCTGATAGCAATTTTGATCTTGTGGTAGCATTGAAAATGGTTCATTGGGATTTGTATCACTCATTGGTAATTCTATTTTCGACTGTGTGCTGGGTCTAGCATTATTCGGATTCTCATTTGTGTTTTGGTTGCCTGTTATGGGTTTTGGTATCACTGACAAACTTGGTATTACATTTTCTTTAAGTTTACGTACCTCTTTTTGAATATTATCTGTTTCTCCCTTTACTTGTTCCTTTGTCTTATCTAAAATGATCTGTGTCATTGTCTCAAACTTCTCATCTAAATAATCATCACATAATTTGCATTCATGTACAAGTTTCTCTGCTAGAGTTGTGTCATTCTTCAAAGATGCTACATCTGCTCTGTCTTCAAGTTTTTCTAACTTTTCCTGTAAGGATTTCTGCTCCAATGTTACATCATTTAATCTGTCTGAAAGGTCTGTAATCGTCAGGTCTAAGTGTTCTTGGTTTGTTTTTACGGAATTGTGTGACTATCGTAATTCGTCAACTTGGGTACTGGTTTTCTGTTGTTCAAAAACTACTGTTAACAATTTCTCATTACATCGTTGTAAGTCAGTTTTTGTCTCGTCACTGAATTCCACAAATACCTTTTCTTGTCTCGTAACCTTGTCTGATAAGTCAGTAAATTTCCTTTCAAGACTACTGGTGATTTCTGTCAAGTCGGCAATTTGTCTCGATTGTTTTTCAAAATTTTGTTTTATGTCCCGCGTCAGTTCATCAAATTTAGTGTCAAATTTCCCAATGTCACGTTTTAAATTGTCATTTTTCTCTTCTAAAGCGTCAAATCTTTTGTCAAATTTTCTGTTTTGGTCAGCAAGTAACTTCAGAATCTGGTTGAGCATGTCAGAGTCCTGTGTCTTAGTTTCATCATTTTTTCGTGTCTGATTGCTGTCTGGTTCTGAAGTTGACGTTGTCAATGTCGCGTTTTGTCGCGTAGTACTCACTCTCCATTCGCCTGTATATCTGTTTAAATATAGGGGTTGTTGTCTTAATCGATCCGGTAAAATTATGTCTTGAACATCCTCACAATTAAGTTCCATATTCATTTGACTGTCGGACATGTTTTGCAATGTGTCACTTTCACTAAGCTCGTCCACGGAAACAATTTCTACGCGTCTAGCGTCCATCTTGCGGTTTTCGTAATTTATTGCAAATAAAATTTTCCAATGGCAAAAAAAAAAAAAAAATTAAAATGTGATATGTTGAAATCTGAAATTTCGCTTATGGAAATGGATATTTCGATATGATTTTTAATTAGAAATTGAATTATTATTAAACTGGTACTGAAATTTCCCTGCCACAAATAAATGATTGTGAATATGCTCTTCACTTATCATTTGCAATAATAGTAAATCAATTTTAACTACAATTTGAAAAAATAATTGCGAAATAAATGGATCGGAATAAAGGAAGTACAGGTGGCTGCTTGAAACTGGAAAAAATGTAAATTTCTGTACTCACCAATTTTTTTTTTCCCTTCAGTCTTATGTTGCAAATGTAGCGTCAAATATACAGCTTTCAATCCCAAATTTTTCTTTCGCATCCGTGCAAATTATTATTATTTTTTTTACCAAATTAATTTCCTCAGCATGACAATGAAAATTAACACGAATTAATAACAGGGAAAACAATATTGTTGTAAATTTCATGCACGTAACATTAAAATTGAAATGAATTAGACTTAGTCCAAATTCATTTTCTGATGCTATAAAGTGGTTAAAATGAGATGAAATGTCCAAAATTTATAATAATTGCACCGGTATCAAATCCGGAGATTGTAAGTCCTGTCACCAGGACGCCAATTGTAGTGTTTCCTGTTTCTCAGGGTTCTGCCGTGAAAAATATAAAATAGAAAATCTGATTGGGTTTTGAATTTTGGTGGTTTCAGTTACGGATAAGGCGGACTTCGTATTATTGATTGAGATCATGCTGTAATTTGACCGTGCATGGCAGACTGGGTCGGCAACACTACCAAAAAGCGACTGTACGGAAATAGCATCAGAAACTAATTGAAATTTACCCTATAATATTGTTAGATACGCAGTATTAATTACAATATAGTCTTCATGGCTGTCGTCCTAATTTCTCTTGTAGGACGACCCGTCTTTCACTTTTCTCCGTCTGTTGGGTCTTTCACTTTTCTCCGTCTGTTGAAAACTTCTTCAAGTTGTCACTGTCATGATCAATTTACAAATTTGGTGATAACCACCTCGAATCACTATTGAAACAACCTCGCTTTGTAATATAATTTTAATTTCCACCCAAAAGCACATTCAACACATCGCCGAAAAATACACGTGTTTCGTATGAAGACAAGAGAGAGAGTGTCATCAATTAGTTGTTGAAAACAAAAACCTACGCAAAAAGTAAAAAGACGAACAAAATTATTTATAAAAATCGGTCACTGGCGCAGCGCTCTTCTGCGTGCGCGATCGTAAATTATATCTTTGTATTGGCGGAGGCGCGGTAGTCAAAGTACCATTACAAGTACTAGAAGTGGCTAAAGAATGTCTTGGAACAGTAGTGTGTAAAAGTAGGATGAAGCAAACAGCTTGGTGGAATGACACAGTCAAGGCAGCCTGTAAAAGGAAAAAGAAGGCGTATCAGAAATGGCTACATACTAGAACTCAAGTAGACAGAGAAAGTTATGTTGAAGAAAGAAACAAAGCCAAACAGATAATTGCAGCATCCAAGAAGAAATATTGGGAAGACTTTGAAAACAGGTTGGAGACTATGGGTCAAGCTGCTGGAAAACCATTCTGGAATGTAATTAGCAGTCTTCGAAAGGGAGGTAAGAAGGAAATGACAAGTATTTTGGACAGGTCAGGAAAACTGCTGGTGAATCCTGTGGATACCTTGGGCAGATGGAGGGAATATTTTGAAGAGTTGCTCAATGTAGGTGAAAATGCAATCAGTAATGTTTCAGATTTCGTGGTAGAATGGGATAGGAATGATGATGGAAATAGGATCACATTTTAGGAAGTGGAGAAAATGGTCAATAGATTGCAGTGCAATAAAGCAGCTGGGGTGGATGAAATTAAGTCAGTGGCTACACAGGATAACTGAAATGGCCTGGGAGTCGGGACAGGTTCCATCAGACTGGACAAAAGCAGTAATCACACCAATCTTCAAACATAGAAACAGAAAAGGTTGTAACAACTACAGAGGTATCTCTTTAATCAGCGTTGTGGGTAAAATCTTCTCAGGTATTGTTGAAAGGAAAGTGCGAGTATTAGTTGAGGACCAATTGGATGAAAATCAGTGTGGGTTTAGGCCTCTTAGAGGTTGTCAGGACCAGATCTTTAGCTTACGGCAAATAATGGAGAAGTGTTATGAGTGGAACAGGGAATTGTATCTGTGCTTTATAGATCTAGAAAAGGCATATGACTGTGTTCCTAGGAGGAAATTTTTGTCTGTTCTATGAGATTATGGAATAGGAGGCAAACTTTTGCAAGCAATTAAAGGTCTTTACATGGATAATCAGGCAGCAGTTAGAGTTGACGGTAAATTGAGTTCATGGTTCAGAGTAGTTTCAGGGGTAAGACAAGGCTGCAACCTGTCTCCACTGTTGTTCATATTATTTATGGATCATATGTTGAAAACAATAGACTGGCTGCATGAGATTAAGATATGTGAACACAAAATAAGCAGTCTCGCATATGCGGATGACTTAGTTGTGATGGCAGATTCGATTGAAAGTTTGCAAAGTAATATTTCAGAGCTAGATCAGAAATGTAAGGACTATGGTATGAAGATTTGCATCTCCAAAATGAAAGTAATGGCAGTGGGAAAGAAATATAAATGGATTGAGTGCCAAATAGGAGGAATAGAGTTAGAACAGGTGGTCGGTTTCAAGTACTTAGGATGCATATTCTCACAGGATGGCAACATAGTGAAAGAACTGGAAGCGAGGTGTAGCAAAGCTAATGCAGTGAGCGCTCAGCTACGATCTTCTCTGTTCTGCAAGAAGGAAGTCAGTACCAAGAGTAAGTTATCTGTGCACCATTCAATCTTCCGACCAACTTTGTTGTATGGAAGCGAAAGCTCGGTGGATTCAGGTTACCTTATCAATAAGGTTGAGGTTACGGATAGGAAAGTAGCTAGGATGATTGCAGGTACTAGTAGATGGGAACAATGGCAGGAGGGTGTCCACAATGAGGAAATCAAAGAAAAACTCGGAATTAACTCTATAGATGTAGCAGTCAGGGCGAACAGGCTTAGATGGTGGGGTCGTCTTACACGCATGGGAGAAGCAAGGTTACCCAAGAGACTCATGGATTCAGCAGTAGAGGGTAGGAGGAGTCGGGGCAGACCAAGGAGAAGGTACCTGGATTTGGTTAAGAATGATTTTGAAGTAATAGGTTTAACATCAGAAGTGGCACCAATGTTAGCACTGAATAGGGGCTCATGGAGGAATTTTATAAGGGGGGCTATGCTCCAGACTGAATGCTGAAAGGTATAATCAGTCTTAAATGATGATGATGATTAATTAATCCAATATATTTTCTGTTCCATGTACTATGTATTAAGAGTATGATTGCAAGAGTTGAAGAAGATTAAGCAGTTCACTCATGATGTCTTAGTCATGAACGCTTGATACACTGATGTGATCTATTCGGCCTGTTGTAGGGGCCCAACTGTACCACGCTGCACGATGTCGTGGTTGCACAGCTGGATCTTGCCACGGACGTCGGGAGGGAAGTTGCAGTCCGTGCAGCCTATTGGGCACAGTTTGAGTCGAGTCATGACATCCTGCGGTTGCACAAAAATCATTATTCAACATCGTGGCATTGCTGACAGAGTTCCTCTGAGCCATAGTCTATAGGTAGCGGTCATCCACTGCAGTAGTAGCCCTTGGATGGCCTGATTGAAGCATGTCATCAACAGTTTCTGTCTCTCTGTATCTCCTCCATGTCCGAACAACATCGCTTTGGTTCACACTGAGACGCCTGGACACTTCCTTTGTTGAGAGCCTTCCTGGCACAAAGTTACAATGCAGACATGATCAAACTGCAGTATTAACTGTCTAGGCATGGTTGAACTATAGACAACATGAGCCATGTACCTCCTTCGTGGTGGAATCACTGGAACTGATTGGCTGTCAGTCCCCTCCATCTAATAGGTGCTGCTCATGCATGGTTGTTTACATCTTTGGGCACTTTTAGTGGAGCTCTGAACAGTCAAAGGGACTGTGTCTGTGATACAATATTACAATATCCAGAGACAATATCTGTCTTCAGGAGTTCTGGGAACCGGGGTGATGCAAAGCTTTTTTTGATGTGTGTATATGATTTAATATACAGTTTGGAAGTTAGGAGATGAGGTACTGGCAGAAGTAAAACTTTGAGGACGGGGCGTGAGTCGTGCTTGGGTAGCCCAGTTGGTAGAGCTTGGTAGAGCACTTGCCCACGAAAGGCAAAGATCCTGAGTTCGAGTCTCAGTCCGGCATACAGTTTTAATCTGCCAGGAAGTTTCATATCAGCGCACACTCCGCTGCAGAGTGAAAATCTCATTCTGGAAACATATATTACCTGCCATATCATCCTATTAGAAATATCTTTAAAAACAGTAGTTTTGAGTGCATTTTTGAATGGATATTTTAAATATGTATTTTCATAATGTATTTTGAAAGATATTTTGATTTTTACAGATTTACTTGTATGTTCCTCTCGTGCTGTCATATCTATGTCATCATTTACTGCTGTACTTTAAACACACTTTAAACACAAGTTTAAGTACTATAGTAGAGCCACATTAATCTTTAGGCCTGTCAGCCAACTTTAAACATAAATCACCATACTGGAAGGAGAATATGTACTTCATGTGATTTCAGTGTAAGTTTCCTGTATTGCCTCAATTTTTATCTTTTACAGTGTATATTCTGATGATGCTCTTGTTAATCTGAAGAGTGAAACCACTCAATACAACAAAAAAGTGTGATTTGTAGCTGTTTTCAAAAATTTAATTTGGATAATGCATAATTAGAAAATCTGCCCAAATGGAAAGTCAATATGAGGCCTCTGCAGGTGCTGATAACGCTTCTCAGATGATTATGCAGCTTCTCTGTCTCCTTCACAGTGATCACTTAATGTCCTAATCTGTTCATGCCTTTTTTATATTGTACCAGACCTGGTAACAACACAAAACATAAAAAACAGTAATGCACTCTTATGGCCATTCTACCCGTTGCAGGTGTGTGTGTGTGTGTGTGTGTGTGCGCATGTATGCATGCTCTGTTACATTAACATCTGATCAGTCTTCAGAGTGCTTCACTTTCTTGGCCAGGCAGTGTATATAATTATTGCTCTTGACTCCAGTAAAACTTACAGCAATATCATAAACTTTCTTTCCAATCTTTCACAGTAAATAGGTATCTAAGTATCTAATTAAATTAGATGCTTTATTTCAGTAACAAATTTGGTTCTCGTTACATAATTTATAAGGTAATTTGAGATAATTTTGTGATAGAGCAAGGAGTACTGGTAGTCTTGCGTGAAGTTTGAAAAGTACTGGAGAGGCACTGGCAATAGTCAGACTGTGAGGACGGGGTGCCAACTGTACCGGAGTAGTTCAGCCAGGAAGAGCATTCCACTGAATGGTGACATTTCAGGTTTGAATCCTGGTCCGAACCAAGTTTTAGTCTGCTAGGAAGTTCCAAATTACAATGCAGTTGTGGTAACTGAACTGAGAGGTATTTGACATGATATCAGGCAGATGTCGGTCCATCCTGTGTTTACCCGAGTCAGCGCTGTCACGGTCTCCTGTGCCGGATGTAATGCAGCTACCCTCGGAATGACACGAGCACTTCATTTGCAGCTGATGCCGTTGTATGTGGTGGACACAATGAGCGGCATGCCGGGCTTGCCGGGCCTCTTCGTCGCTGGCATCTTCAGTGGTTCCCTGAGCACCGTCTCGTCGGCCGTCAACTCGCTGGCTGCCGTCACATTGGAGGATTACTTTAAGGTGAGGCCTACTGCAGCTGCGGTGAGAGGAATATGTGGGCTATGGGTGGATGGGTGTCATATGTCCCTGTATTAAAAACAGTTGATGTGTGTGTGTGTGTGTGTGTGTGTGTGTGTGTGTGTGTGTGTGTGTGTGTGTGTGTTTTTGTTTTTAAATGCATCAACTGGATGGGCCTACTTTCTTATTTGTTTTGAATTGTAGATCATTTTTGTTGTCTGGAGCCTGGTTTGCACAGGAGAAGGTACAGGAGAATGAGCATCTGCCAAGAAATGTTCTGTCTTTTGTAAATGGTACGTAAGTGCACAGCCTTTGATTACATTTGGTTCACAGTTACTTACACTCACACTTGTTCCACTGGTTGAATTGGAGTGAGTGATGGAGTGGTCTGGAAATAAAAAACACAAGTAATATTGGTGATACAGCACTATATGTATCATATATGCTTCTGGGAGCCAAGTGATCCACACAACAAATGCGAAACAAAAAGAAATATGATAAGTAGATAGTTGCCAAAGCTCTTACAGGTCCAGCTGGGGATGTGAGAATGATGATAAATCCATTACATGCTTCTATCAGGTGAGAACGGAGCCAATAAGTACAAGCTTTCTTGTTTCTTCTTGTTAAAAAGGAAAAGCATAACATAATTCTGCAAAAGTAAACAAGTATGAATGTGTGTCTATTGTGCTGACTAAACTAAAAATATACAAAATATTTTATCATTCTCTCTGCTTAAGAGCATGGTAGCTGTAATTAAATTGATGATGCCTGTCATTTTAGAGGTTTTTAATGTTAGACCTGAATAAATAAAAATCTTTTTCATTGATTATGCAATCTCTCTTCTAACTCATTTGACACGTTTACATACATTTGATGCTTCATTAATCATACTTTCACATTATAATCATTATGAGTAGTAGCGCGCATGATAATGGGATGTTCGTGCTAGAACACTTGTCTCATTAAATTTAATTTCGTGATTCCCATCTTGAAAAACATGCTCAGCTACGGCCGATTTTTTGATGTGTCCTAAGCGACAGTTTCTTTTATGTTCAGCTAAGCGTGTATTTACACTTCTTTTCATTGTTCCAATATATACTTGTCCGCAACTGCATGGAATTTTGTATACCCCAGGTGTTGCTAAGGGATGTCGGGCGTCTTTTGCAGTTCTTAAATATTCCTTAATCTTCTTGGTGGGTCTGAAGATTGTTTCGATCCCATACTTGGCCAGAACTTTCCCGACATGGTCCGTAACCTTATTAATAAATGGTAGGAAAACTTTTCCAGTAGGTGACCGTTGTTGCTCTGGACATAGCAGATTTTGTTGGCTCTGGCCACCAAGGTTTTAATGACACCTCTTTTTTGCCTAGGATGAAGGCTAGATTCCTTGTGGAGGTATCAATCCGTGTGAGTGTTCTTTCTATATACCTTGTGGCCCAGCGTCCCATCCACCCGTTTAATTACCGACACATCCAGGAAATTGAGTTGACCATTACTCTTTTTCTCCATCGTAAACTGTATCTTCGGATTAATGCTGTTCAAGTGCACCAAGAAGACACCCAACTCTTCTTCGCCATGAGTCCACACTACAAATGTGTCATCAACATAGCGGTACCATTTAGCAGGCTTTTTACTGGCAGTCTGCAGCACTGGCTGTTCGAAGATCTCCATAAATAAATTGGCAACAGCTGGGTTGAGAGGGCTTCCCATAGCCACCCTGTCGATCTGTTCGTAAAACTAGTTATACTAGAAATAAGTTGTCGTCAGGCAGTATTTAAGTAAAGCCACTATGTCAGTCGTAAAAATATCTGCTATATATGAAATAGCTTCGTTTACAGGCACAATGGTAAACACTACATCGAAGCTCACAAGAATATCACTTGGGCTGATGTTAATCTCCCTCAGTTTTTCAATAAAATGCGCCGAGTTGTTAATGTAACTGTCCGTTCTGCCGATGTGTGGTTGCAGCAAGCAGGTGAGATATCTGGCCACCTCTTGTGTCGGAGATCCTATGGCACTCACAATTGGTCTCAACGGGACCTGTGGTTTATGCACCTTTGGGAGTCCAAAAAGTCTTTGTGGATAAGCTTCGTTTTGCAGAGTTGTTTTTTATCATCCAAAGAAAGAGAAGATTGTTTCACCAGTTGATTGGTATTTCTCAATATTTTGGTTGTAGGATCCTCCTGAAGCTTTTTGTACATAGTGGGATCCAAAAGGTCACTAATCTTCTTGTCATAATCTTCGGTGTTCAGCAAAACCGTAGCATTTCCTTTATCAGCTGCAAGTACAATAATGCTCTTACGCGCATTGATCTCCCTCAGTGCCCTCCTTTCGGATTGAGACAAATTGCTGGTAGATGGTTTCGCTTGGCGTAATATTCTGGCTGTTTCAGTCCCGATTTCATCTGCGGAGTGCGATGGTAACAAACGGATTCTTGCCTCCACATTCTCTATAATGTCCTCCGTAGGAACCTTTAGTGGCGTGACTGGAAAGTTGCCTCCTTTCAACAGAACTGAATGTTCCTCTTTTGTTAATTCTCTCCCAGACATGTTAATCACAGTTCGAGAGTTGCCAGCGACTGATGTTTCACCTCTGCCTTTCTGTAGGCCATCGAATTTCCTCTTTTGCCTATTAGTTGCCATTTCTGCACTGAGGTCCATGGTGCTGAACCATAGACAGTCCACCTTATTCCAGTCATAACACTGCATTATATTACTGATGTATAAATGGAGATGTAAGAGCTTACCGCTAGTTTCCGCTAGTTCTCGCCGCGTATGGTGAATTCGTTCAGATATCGCTAAGACTGCCATCCGTGCTTCTTCACAGAGCAGGCGAGCCACCGACCTCCACACTCTGTTAACTGCCACAGACATTAAACACCTTGTCACCGACTTTAGATTCCACCACCCTTCGACCACTGTCCGTAGATGCTAATGACGGTAGTACGCCAAAATCCAACGAGCTGTGCAGTTTCCACAGTGCTCGTAGCCACTTGTTCTCACATCAGATACCTACAGTGCACCAGGCTGCACTGAATCTGGCAATAGGCAGTGGCCTCACAATTTTGGCCTATCGGTGTAAACACGGATTACTGTCACGATACCGTGAGCAGACTGCCGAAAGACCACCGCCGGAACATTGCGGAGACAGGTATCGGTTCCCGTGTTAGTGCAGGGGCTCTGCGTATGTGGTCGCTACCCAGCTGTGTGATTGCCGTTCGTGACGAAACGGTGACGCAGTTTTGCGGTGTTCGGCAGCCACTGTACGTGCGGTACCGGGGCCACCCGCTGGGGGAGTCGCCGTCGCCGCTTGTGGGGAAGTTGCTGGCACTGGTGTTCGGACTGCTGTTTCTGGGACTGGCTTTCATGGCGCAGTTCCTCGGTGGCATGCTGCAGGCCAGCCTCACGATATTCGGCGCCGTCGGCGGACCCGTGCTCGGCTTCTTCTCGCTCGGCATGTTCCTGCCCCACGCCAACGAGCCGGTACGTACTCCTCGTCCTGCTGCCTCGCCAGAGACTCTGCTAGAGAGGTCTGGTGTGTAGAACTGGGATGCCGAGGTATACCGGTAGTGAACTCTCTTATCTATTGTTATTGGCACTGTGATGAAATAACTGAAGTAAAGCAGATGAGACATAGCAAGCCTGACAAACTCCCACAGTGATCTGTTTGTACCATTACCCCTCAGTGTTCTCAGAAGTAAATACAAGAGATGACATGAGACCTGTTTTTCTGTCAGTGTTGAAATAAATGATTTTGTTTTATGCACAAGGCATCTACAGATGCGGAAGAGATTTTAGGGTTCAAATTTTGTTGTGTGTACTATATTAAAAGATCTGTAACAGGCAGGTTACTTCTTTTCTCCACATTTCATTCAATCTTTACTGATAATTTACATCTATATTTCTACCATACACATCACTGTGAAGTGCGTAACATATGGTATGTCCCACTGTACCGGTTATTATGATTTCTTCCCATTGCATTCACGTACGGAGTGCAGGAAGAATGATTTTTGAATGCCTCTGTTCATGCAGTAATTATTCTAATCTTACCCTCACAATCCCTATCTGAATTGTCGCATCCTGTACAACACAATGCACCTTGCCTTTATGCTACACGGAAACTTACTTCCAAAACATGTCAGACTGTAACTGGTGCTGCTCGCCAAGGGTCAGCGGGTCCAAAACATCCAAAGATATTGCTTGCTGTAAGTATCAATCACATCGTAAATATAAGCAACTTTGTGCATATTTCATTTATAATTAATTTTTAATTTTTGTAGTTCAGTATCCAATATTAATGCCAACAGTAGTAGTAATTGTGGTGATGGTGAGGAGGAGGAGGAGGGGGAGAATGTTTCTAGTTACATGAATGCACAAAATATGCATGACAGTTTTAAAATTACATTATTTGTGTGAAAATAATTTTCCTTATATAAATTTTTGTTAGTTTGTGTGTGAATGTTACACTAATTTTTTAATGTTGTAATCCAAGAAAATTGTGGAAGATATCTTGTTGCACCGTAACGTAAATTAGGAGTCCATCACATACTTCACTGATACTATTGAGCTGTTCCATTACATACTGAACATCACCAACAAACTGGTTACATACAGCTCTCCCCAAACACGTTATGTCTAAGCTGCTTAATGACTGCAACCTTCATTACTTGAACCTGCTTGCTGTGTTTGAGCCTCGGTCTCCCTCTGCAATTTCTGTCCGCCACACTTCCCGTCCGTTACCAAACTGATGATTCTTTGATGCCTCCAGATGTGTACCACTCATCTGATCTTTTTTTGTTCAGGTGTGCCACAATTATTTTCTCTCCAATTTGATTTGGTACCTCTTCCGTAATTATCCAAACTACCCACATGTCTCTTAGCATTCTTCTGTAGCACCCATTTTGAAAACGTTCTATTTTCTTTTTGTCTGTAGTGTTTATTGATTTTGTCTAACTTCCATATAATGATACATTCCAAACAAATTCTTCCAGAAAAAACTTACTTAAATATGTGTTAGAAATTAAGGTATTTCTCTTTTTCAGAAAAGTTTCCCTTTCCCTCCTTCATCCTCTCTGCCCTCATTGTCACAATCAGTGGCTCCTTTTCATTCTGGTGTCCAGGCGAGCTACCCCTCCTTCTAACATTCCCCAATCTATCCATCTCTGTTCCCTGAGAAAGGAACTAATAGTGCCATAGTGCCAACTGCAATGATTAGCCCTTTTGCTTTAGATTGGTCTATAAAATAATTGTCAATTAGGATGAGCAGTACTCTGATATATCCTTAAGTGTGAATAAATGAAAGATAAAAGGTATTATAAAAGGAGGGAACCTGATAGCACTCAGTTAAAAAATGGATGATAGCTTGTGTAGGCTTTCATATCACCTGTCCGAAGATAATACTAAGAATGATTATAAAATGAAGTCTCGAAACCAGTTGTAGCAAAAGTTCTGAAAAACCAGGACTTGGGAGGGTCCTGAGAATATGCAACACATGTGTGAAGGGAAGGAAGGAAGAAAGAAAGGAAGGAAAAATTAGTATTTAATCCAGTCGACATTGAGATCAATAGAGATGGAGCAGAAGCTCAGGATGTTCAAGGATGTGGAAAAAAATTGGCTATGCCCTTCCAAAGGCATCATCCTGGAGTTTGGCTGGATTCATTTTGAGAAATCATGGAAAACCTAAACATGGATGACCAGACACAAATTTGAACTGTGGCCCTCCCAGGTAGGAGTCCAGCGTGCTAACCAATGCACCAGCTCGCTTTGTATCAGTAAAGGAATTGACACATGAGACACCAGTTTTAGCAATGCAAGACTGCTATTCCAGTGTTAAGGTCAACTTACTGACGTGACGGCAGCCATCCGTGAAACTGAGACAGACATTGCGAGAATTGTAACAGCTCAGTATATGTCATATAACAGTTTTAGCTTACCGAACTTGCACATAAACATCTGCACCTTCTGCTGCTTGATAGTTGAATGTGGTGCACTGTTATTAAATGATATCCCAACACTGTGGAACAATGTGTTCGTTTCTCTTCACATTTATTAACACACAGCTCAGTTGATGGTCAGCTTTGTGAACTATAGAATGTCCATATCTTTGCCGACATCATTAAGTGGCAGCAATCAGAAAAAAGTTCGCCAACACAAATGACACATTTTTGCACTGTTCCATTGTTGTTCCACAGTTGTGGGGCTATACCAATTCCTTCGTTTTTGCTTCAGCTAGATTGGTGATTGACATATGTCCAAGTGATTAGCAGTAACATAAAATAAACAGCGAGTTAGGAAACAAAAAAAATTCATGGGCCACGCACGAAAGTGACACAGATGGAGAGCTAGCAGCAATACCCCCTAATGAAGCTGTTCCCTACGAGTTAATTAGTAATCAAATAATTGGTTGGTTGGGGTCCGATGCAGCTGTATACCGTGGGTCATTACCGAGAAGTAACACCTATCCGTGGCAACAGAGCGACGTAATGAAAGTTTATTTCATTATAGTTTAGTTAAGCAATGCTTTAGCAAGGGTATGCAAGTTTATTTTACGGTTGTGTAATCAAACTAAGATTAAACAATGATTTTGCTCACACATCTTAATCTCGGTATCATAAAGACCACTACTCTTTACAAGTGTACAAAGTATACCGTATGCCGGCTTGTGTTACGAAAAATGGTGAACCCACTGGATGGTTAAGTTCGTTTCCCGTTGCTTCACTTTTAAGGGTAGTAATCAGTGACATTTTTCCTCGTTACTTTTCTTAACAATCGACACGAATTTCCCAAATACTTTGGTATCAGAAATAGCAGTATTAGTCTTGCCCAGATTGCATAAATATCTACAGATGCCCACGAGGCTTTCTCATCCTTCAGTTCTTTCTGCTCACCGTCAACTGAAAGAGCGACGTGAACTTTTCTCAGATCCCTGCAGACCCTTTTGACTGTTTTTCATCCCCTCTTCCCACTGAACGCCTACTGCTATGTAACGGTGTTGCAGGGAGCCATAACGGGCCTGGCCACGGGGCTCGCCTTCTCCATGTGGGTCGGCTTCGGCGTTCCCCGGCCGGACGCAGTAAGGCTGCCCACCAGGATGGACGGCTGTGACTTCAACGTTACGGCCACACCGCCGCCGCCCACCCAGTACCCCAGGTCGGCCGCAGCATCTCCTCTCACATTTCCGCAGCGTCATAAATTAACACTGTACTTTTGGGTGCTCAGCAGAGTTGTCATTTCCATTATTCCACACGATACTTCGGTGACTGACCCAGTCATCTTCTTCAGTTGATGTGAGATGTATTGTTAAGTGTACCTGCTGCCTGGACTCTCACAAAATTCAATTTTTTTCCCTTTTTTCACACATTATATCACCTTTGCTATCACCTGCATGACAGTAAAATATTTAGTTTATATCCTTGAAGGCACACATTCTTTTGATCCCTTTGGGGGAATGTTTGGGTCGTAAGTTGTTAGTTCCACACCTCACGGGTTCCATGCTACAGAGGAAAAACTTTGCTTATTGATATGTAATTTTTAATAGCACATAGAACCTGTTTTGGGGTCTAGATTCTTCTTCATAAATCTCATTTCTTAGTAACAGTATTGTGAAAAGGATAGTTGCTACTCACCATATAGCAGATATACTGAGTTGCAGACAGGCACCAGATAATGAGTGTTTGGCCAACAAGACCTCATTGGGCGCGCGTCCCCCCCCCCCCCCCCCTAACAGACTTGCAAATGGGGCTCACTCATACATGACAGCAGTCTCTGTCTGATGAGGCCATAAACCAAGTCAGGTCTCAGTAGCCAGAGACTGCAATTATCTTTTTCATAATGTTGTTACGTTCCACACTGGATTTACTTTTTTTTTTTTTAAAGAAAGTCATACGAGGGCTGTTCAGAAAGTAAGGTCCAATCAGTTGCAAAAAAGGAAACCACAGTGAAACCCTGATGAAGTTTTGCACAGATCTGTAGGACAGTGTCTGTAATACACCTGTCGATCGCGCGTCACGTCGCTCCTCACAGTTCTGAGTGCACAGTGAGAATGTAAAGATGCCCCAATTTGGAAGGAAAGGGGGGGGGGGGGGGTGCACAGAGATTCCCAAGGATTCCACCTAATGACTTATTTTGTACTAATTGGTCTATTTTGTTGAGTAATGGAGGGAAGTTCCCAGATTATAGTTCCTTACGTGGGTGCTGAAAGACATGTTCCCATGTTCTCATAGAATATGACTTTGTTTTTGACTTGGAGATATCTTTTCGTAAAGAATGATGTTAAAATTTGTATTACACCACTATTTATAGCTGAGTTTGACTCCTAGCTCCTGCTGCACTGCTTCACATGTTTGTTTTACTGAGATGACACGATTTTTTCTGAAATACACATTCTCTTGGTGTTCCAGATATTTTACTAGCTGGTATGTAGTGGGTCTTCTAAAGCCACCGTGCCCTGCTGTATGATTAAAATATGTTTGAATAACTGCTGCAATAAAAAGTCACACGTCTGTCTGTGGACACGATATGTAGAGTTGACTAAAAGAAATTGCAGGGCTCAGGTGCTAGAAATATTTCATTAACATAGTGAACAATAAATAGTTAAGAATAACACTAATCATAAGTACATTGTTGTACTTGTTGTTCTTGCTTGCTGTCTGGAAAAAAAATGGGGTATGATTTTACCAAAAGGGTGTCTGGATCTTGACAATGTTTCAGAACAATATATCCTTCTCCTTCTTGGTCTCAGTATACTAGCACAATTCATTCATGCAATAAAATAGTCAACAATGTATTTCTGTCTTGTTCTCAGAATTATCTAATCAGGTATAAAATAAAATTCTTAAAAAAAAAAAAAAGAAATAAATAAAATAATAAATTTCAGTTTTTCAGATTTGTTCACACATAAACAATGTGTTTCACATGGGTGCAATGGAGAGAAGTTGCAGTTTTGCCTCCACATGTCTGATCATCAACACAGTTACAAAACGGGTTCCTTTCTCCACAGCTCACTGCCAACTACCTCCAGCTAGAGAAACATAAACCAAAGATATAAGATGGATTGTACAGTATCACTCATATCGGTATTTGTTCACAAATGGAATGTGTATAATACTTTAATCAAATAGTAATTTAAGTTTTGTTAAGCTTGAATAATCAATTAGTGTCAGATGCAATAAATTTAAAATGGGGTTTTAACAGTTTTAAATATTGATAAGACCAAAATTCTCTGCTGATAATTGATAAGTGGGAACATAATTTTTCACATTTGGTTATCAGTATTTCATCCTGGAAACTCAAAATACAAAGGCATAGGATTTCAGAAATAAAGGAATATAGTTAAATGTGACATAAGAAACATGGGTCCCCAAACATCAAAATAAATCAATAAATTAAAACTAAGGAAATACACTTTGCTATTGTTACAAAATATTATAATAACAAAAGATATATTACTTTATACATTACTTCCAACTGAATCACTATCCGATGTACTCCAGAACTACACAGGTGTAGGCTCATTGTACTGTGCCATTATTACGAACTATGGGCATTGCAGCAAAGCCTTCCTCATGTAGTGTCATATCATGAGAGCACTGCTGCAGAATTATATCATCTACAAGAAGTGTATTGAAATAGAGGTTAGTTGGATTGGTACACTGAGTGGGCTTTGTAATCAACTCCTGAGATACAGGGGGGGGGGGGGGGGGGGAGGTTACATACAAATAATTACTCAATATCTACTGAAATTAGTACGCCTGTATGGAAAATGGCATCCACAGTCCTTCACTCACGTCAACAAAGATAAGCAATGTGGCTTGCAATGTTAGAGATGATGTGCTTCTCAGAAGGTCAAGTGTATGTAGCATATCTTACATCGGGCAGACTAGTAGAACAATTGAGAACAGGTTCACTGGCACACCCAACTAAAACAGCTTGGCAAATCAGTTGTTGCTGAGCACTGCCTCTGATATAATCTCAAGATGAAATGCTCTAAGGCCAGTGTCCTCGTGTAAACGCAAAGTTTCTGGGACGCTGTAATTAAGGATTCTAGCAATACGAAGAAGTCCAAAAAGTTTAGTAAACTGGGATGGAGATAGCAGTTTAAATAAGGCTGGGCACCTTTCCCACCAGGGGTGGTAAACACTGAAGGCATTTGCATTTCACGGAATATCAGTGCGGTCTCTGAAAAACAAAAGAGGATCACAGTGTGTAACTGGCACTAGGAATCAGTCTCAGCTACGAATAACTGTGCGACGTAGACAGTGTTTCGGTCCAGTTGTAGGCCAGGCAGCAAGTATGCATAGTGACCCAGCTAGCAGCTCCCAAAGGTGACGACTGTGTCTGTTGTTGAAATATCATACAGGAACGTGTATTTCACAACTCAGCTGATCACCTGGAAGCACAGTGTCAAGAGCTTCAATGTCCACGGTGGTGTCGGCCTGCAGTAGTAGTGGGGCAGTGAGGAGGTTGTGGACAGTGGGTGCCAAAAGTCACCCGAGCAGGCATGGAGCAGCTACTGCCACATCTCGTACACTTTCTACCTTCCATAGCATATAGGACTTATATTCATAAATCTTTTTAATAAAATATCGAGTAACAATTCAGCGATAACTTCAGCCTGGGATAATGTTAGCCACAGATAATGCAGTGTCGACACCACAGCCTGCCTTCCTATGTTCTCACCTGGAACTAAAAGAGAAAATTAGTGAAGATCAGCTTTGCACTACCTGTCTTAGTTAAGGCTGTAGATCACGAGTGTGTAAAAAGAGCACCGATGCTATTACACTGAACGATATAAGGATTGGTTCCAGTGTTTATCACCACATGTCCCCATTGCACACCTGGACATGCACAAAATGTGAACATATATTTCGTTATTTATTATTATTATTTTTTATTGCTGTTGTTGTGGCCTTCAGTCCAGAGACTGGTTTGATGCAGCTCTCCATGCTACTCTAGCCTGTGCAAGACTCTCCATCTCTGAGTAACTACTGCAACGTACATCCTACTGAATCTGCTTACTCTGTTCATGTCTTGGTCTCCCTCTATGATTTTTACAGCCCCCTTCCCTCCAACCCCCACTTCCCTCCAGTACAGAATTGATCACCTGGTATCTCAGAATGTCTCCTATCAACCGATTCCTTCCTCTAGTGTGGTTGTGCCCCCCAACTGTATTTAGTACCTCCTCATTAGTTACACAATCTAGGCATTAAATTTTCAACATTCTTCCATGGGACCCCATTTCAGAGGCTTCTAGTCTCTTCATGTGTGAACTCTATCTTCCGAACATGGCTACATACACTGATAAAAATAGCTTCAGAAATGACTTCCTAAAGATTAAATTGATACTGAATTTTAACATAATTTCTCTTCTTCAGAAACGCCTTACTTGCCATTGCCAGTCTAAATTTTATGTCCTCTCTACTCCAGTCATCCTAAGTTATTTTGATGCCCAAATAACAAAACTCGTCTACTGTTTCAAGTGTGTCATTTCCTAATTTAATCCCCATAGCATAACTTGGTTTAATTAAACTATATCCAATTATCCTTGTTTTGCTTTAGTTGATGTTTATCTTATATCCTCCTCTCAAGACACTGTCCATAATTTTCAACTGCACTTCCAAGGCCTTTGCTGCCTCTGAGGGAATTACACTGTCATTGACAGACCTCAGAAGTTTTATTTCTTCTCCTTGAACTTTAATGCCTACTCCAAATATTTCTTAGGTTTCCTTTTCTTCTTGCTCAATGTACTCATTGAATAACATTAGTGATAGGCCTACAACCCTGCCTCACTCACTCAATGACTGCTTTCCTCTGTTCCCTCAACTGTTATAACTTCCACATGGTGTAAATAGCCTCTTGCTCCCTGTATTTTACCCCTACTACCTTCAGGATTTAAAAGAGAGCATTCCAGTCAAGGCTGTCAAAAGCTTTCTTAAAGTCTACAAATACTGTAAATGTAGGGTTGTCTTTTCTTAATTTATCTTCTAAGATAAGTTGTAGGATCACTATTGCCTCATATTTTGCTGCATTTCTCCAGAATCTATACAAACTTTCCACCAGGTCAGCTTCTACCAGTTCTTCCATTCTTCTGTAAAGAATTTGTTTTAGTATTTTACAACCATGACTTACTAAACTGATAGTCTGGTAATATTCACACACGTCAGCAACTGCTTTCATTCTAATCAATACTAACTTCTTGATTATTCTTAACATTTCTGCATATATGAGTACTTCAAGACATTTTTACTGTTCCTAATAATTTATTGAAAAGCTATTGAAACACTGTGTACCTTCCACTTACAAGCAACTATTAATGAAATACAATGTCTCATAAAACGAGATTAACATAAAATCAGTAAAGAATATGCAGAAAACATTCTAATGTGGCTCATAATAGTGGAATGAAGCATCACCTGAGAATAAAAGGATGGAAGTATGAAAAAATGCACAGTGTATGGGGTAGTTTAGTAAACGGAAAGAGTAGCGTTCAATTAAAATTCCGTATTGGCAGTAGAAATGTTGGAACACGTGAGGCTATACTGACCCTATGACTTATCTTAGAGAATAGATTAAGGAAAGGCAAGCCTGTGTTTGACAAAGTTGATTGGAATACTCTCTTTCAAATTCTGAAGGTGGCAGGAGTAAAATACAGGGAGAGAAAGGCTATTTACAATTTGTACAGAAACCAGATTGCAGTTATAAGACTTAAGGGGCATGAAAGGGAAGCAGTGGTTGGGAAGGGACTGTGACAGGGTTGTAGCCTATCCCCAATGTTATTCAATCTGTATACTGAGCAAGCAGTAAAGGAAGCAAAAGAAAAATTTGGAGTAGGTATTAAAATCCATGGAGGAGAAATAAAAACTTTGAGGTTTGCTGATGACATTGTAATTCTGTCAGAGACAACAAAGGACCTGGAAGAGCAGCTGAAGGGAATGGACAGTGTCTTGAAAGGATGATATAAGATGAACATCAACAAAAGCAAAATGAGGATAATGGAATGTAGTCGAATTAAATTGGGTGATGCTGAGGGAATTATATTAAGAAATGTGATGCTTAAAGTAGTAAATGAGTTTTGCTATCTGGGGAGCAAAATAACTCACAATGGTCAAATTAGAGAGGATATAAAATGTAGACTGGCAATGGCAAGAAAAGCGTATCTGAAGAAGAGAAATTCGTTAACATCGAGTATAGATTTAAGTGTCAGGAAGTCGTTTCTGAAAGTATTTGTATGGAGTGTAGAAATGTATGGAAGTGAAATGTGGATGATAAGTAGTTTAGAGAAGAAGAGAATAAAAGTTTTCAAAATGTGGTGCTACAGAAGAATGCTCAAGATTAAATGGGTAGATCACATAACTAATGAGGAGGTATTGAACAGAAATGGGGAGGAGAGGAGTTTGTGGCACAACTTGACTAGAAGAAGGGATCGGTTGGTAGGACATGTTCTGAGGCAACAAGGGATCACCAATTTAGTATTGGAGGGCAGCATGGAGGGTAAAAATCATAGCGGGAGACTAAGAGATGAATACACTAAACAGATTCAGAAGGATGCAGGTTGGAGTAGGTACTGGGAGATGAAGAAGATTGCACAGGATAGAGTAGCACAGAGAGTTGCATCAAACCAGCCTCTGGACTGAAGACCACAACAACAACATTGGCAGTTATATCGTGATGTCACACGCACCCCACACCTGGGATCCACACGTTACATGTATGTACAATACATATTATCCCCCACATTGCAGCGAGTACTTCTACCTGTACCGCGTGTCGTACCTGTGGGTCGTCGTGCTGGGATTCCTGCTGACACTCGTCGTGGGCGCCGTCGCATCGTGGGTGGCGGGCGTCGCCTGCGAGGGGGACCGCAGCATGCCGCCGCCAGACCCCGACCTCTTCGTGCCGCCAGTCCGGAGGGCGCTGCTCGTGAGGAGAGGGCGCAGGGTGAGTGGCAGTGGTAACAGTGGCAGCACTGTCTCCAGCTGAGCGATGTCCTGACAAGTGACTAGGCAGTCAATTTCAGATATAATCTGTTTGGAGACACATTTACTGTTGAATTAAAAGCTGTTTTAGTGGTGGAGTTAATTATGAAGTGTTTCTGAAATAAACCTCTTTCACTTGTATATGAACTATTATGGGAACACATAAACTTTTGTGATTTCAAATCACATCTTCAGGTGTACAAGATAGGAAATGTACAATGAATATTATGATAAACAGATAGCTATCCTAATAACCTATGCTGACGACAACCAATATGAGCTACTCACACATCAGTGACATGTTTAAACCCAGATACAAAAAGGAGTGGGAGTCGACATCTCTTAGTAATGTACTGTTACCCACAACAAGTGGGATGTCGTAATTCAAATTGACAGGTTGAAAAACTGAAATGTTAAAAGTGCATCTAGCTACAGTGAAAAGAGCAAAATAACAAAAGAAGAAAAGGTAAAAGCCCCAGCTAGCTACATTGAATGCCCGTGGTTATGAATCCTCACTTCATACTGGGAAGCTGCAGACAGCAGTGCTTCAGCCTGCTCAGTGTGCCAGTGTGTTCATGTGTATCATGGAGGGCACTAGCATCACCGTGCACATAGCAGGGAAAGCTACAAACATTTTTATTCAATCAAAATATCTTGGGAATATTTGAGGCCTCTGTTACACAGCATAATCGTATAAATTATAAAATATGTTGGCAAAAAAATTGTAAAACCAAATAGACGAGATGTAGGAACATGTAACAACAAGCCCAGGATCAATAACCATGCAAATATGACACTATATCTTTGAAAGGTAATCAAAGTTAGACAGTATATTGTAACGTCTTAACTCCAGCTGATTGTTAAGGATGTGTTTGGGGTATAGCTTTAGACTCCACATAATTTCAATCTCTTCCTTTAAAGATCTAGTCCTTCACTTCTCTGTGTAAGACCTTTAAATTATTGACTACACCTGTTATGGAGTGGCCAGAATCACGTAAGTGGCTACTTAAAGTAGACCTCAAATTTCTCAGACTATCGTTTTCTCGAAACATAATAGCAGACCCTCTGCCAGTCTGCCACACATACCTGGCAGGACAATTGTCACAACTGATGCGATATATACCAGCAGTGTCGTACTTTTCACAGGCCACATACTCTTTATTTACATGTGTTTGACCAAGATTCTGTGGGATAAAGAACACTAGCTTTATCTCTTTTGGCCTTAACTTTATTATTAAACTTTATTTATTTAATTTTATTATTAAATTATAAAGTGTCTTTCTCGACTGCAGAATCTATTTAGTCTAGTGGCCTAAATGGCTCTCAAGAGACTAATGTTGGCACTTAGTTTTAAAAAAAGTCACATGAGCCATTCTGCTGTGACCCCACTGGGGCCGATGTGACAACTCAGCTTGTATGATGTAGCTACACAACATGCTCTGTGACTAAATGGACGCTGAGAGTCAGACGAATGGCTCCACTATATATGCCGATCATTGGTCAATGGTCGTCTCGCTCACCAGAGAGATTGAGCTTACCGGAAATGCCGTGTGTCGTGTTGGATCGCATATAGCGGTGTTGGGGTGACCAAAAAGCTCAATATTCCTGCAAACAAGGCAACTAAAGGTAAAAGGAGAACTACCAAGAAACTGATAATAAAATGGGGAGAAAGTAAAAGCCTGACATATTATATTTAGACATGGCAGAATGTAGTGAGGTATAGTTCCTCCACTTACTGTGATGTCACCCATTACATATACAGGGTATTACAGAAAATTGTTACATCCTCAAAAGCAGCAGAATCGTCAGTGGCGGAACCAACAGCTAAAACAACATATTCAGCGGTAACTATTGCCCGTCCTACACGCAATAGAAAACAAACTCAGCGTTTTTTATGGTGAGTAACACGAGAGATGAGGATTCAAAGTTGCGTGAAGCATCTCTCTCGTGTGATCAATATGAGTTTTCCACACCCCAAGCAATACTATCAACTAATGTACTGGAAAAAGCCACTCCTAGCAAACATCACGCAAATGCAGAGGTGAGAAAAAATCAAACTTTATCTTTATTCCACCAAAATATATGTAGCCTCAAGAATAAAATAGACCAGTTGCTAATAAATTTAAAAGACGAGTGTGAAAGTGAGCCTGATATACTGTGTTTCTCAGAACATCACGTTAAGAATGGGATCCACATGATACAGATTGAGAACTTTAGTTTAGCTACTCATTACTGTAGATCTGTTATGGAAAAAGGTGGTGTTGCAATATTTATAAAAAATAATATAGTGTATAAATCCCTAGATTTAAGCAAATACTGTGATGAACAACATTTTGAGGTGTGTGGCATTGAGTTAACAGTAGATAGTGCAACTGTTATTGTTCTGGCTGTTTACAGGGCACCTGCTGGAAATCTAAAGGTATTTCTAAGACAAACTGAATCACTTCTGGCCCACCTATGTAGGAAAACTAAATCTATCATTGTTATGGGTGACTTCAATGTGGACCTTTTAACAGAAAATAGAAACAAGACAGATTTTGAACATTTAATGTACTGTTACAATTTAGTACCAGTGGTGGACACTCCAACTAGAGTAACTGCCAGCTCTAGCACTTTAATAGATAATGTATTTGTAGATAAGGATATTTGCAATAATTTAACCATGAAAAATATTATAAATGGGCTCTCTGATCATGAAGGGCAATTCCTCACTCTAAACCAAATTAATGTACAAAGAAAAGAAAATTTCATTTGGAAAACATTTAGGATTATAAACAGACACACCACTGAAACCTTTAATCAGCAATTACAGCTTGTGGACTGGTCTCCTGTATATGCTACAGTTGATGTTAATACAAAATTTAATATATTTATCAATGAAGTTACAAGCCTTTTTGAAGAAACATTTCCTAAAAAATCAGTAAGAGAAAACCTGTTCAAATCAGGAAACAAGCCTTGGATTACTAAAGGCATCAAAATCTCTTGTAAAACAAGAAGAGAACTATATGCTGCAGCCAGGAGTTCAAATGATAACAGTAGGATTACACACTATAAAATCTACAATAAAGTGCTGAATAAGACAATTCAGGCAGCAAAGAACATGTGCTTGAAGGCAGAAATTGACAACTCGAGCAATAAAGTAAAAACTATCTGGAAATTTGTAAAGAAGGAAACGGGGAAAAATGCAGTTTGTAGTGAAAATATCCAAATCAAAAGTGAGGGTAATCTCGTTAGCGATCCAAAAAAAGTTGCAGACACATTCAACTACAATTTTTTAACAGTAACAGAAAAAATAGGTTTACAAGGGTCCATGAAGCAAGCCATCAATCTTTTGAAAGCTAGAGTACCTGGTTTAGTGCAACACATGAAGGTAAAAACAGTCACTGTTCAAGAAATTGAAAGAGTTATTAAATCCCTGAAAAGTAAAAACTCTGCTGGAATTGACAACATTTCTAACAAATTATTAAAATACTGCTCCAGCCATGTAAGTAAAGTCCTTTGCCACATTTTTGATGCGTCACTTAAGCAAGGAATAGTTCCTGAGAGGCTTAAGTATGCAGTTGTAAAACCGCTGTATAAGAAGGGGGATAAGACGGATACTGCTAACTATAGGCCAATATCGCTACTGACAAGCTTTTCAAAAGTTTTAGAGAAACTAATGCATGCCAGGATAGTTAAGCATCTCAGTGAACACAATAGCTTCAGCAAAAGTCAGTTTGGATTTCAGAAAGGTTTGTCAACAGAAGATGCAATATTTGCATTTACTGGCAAACTCTTGGAATCTATCAACAAAAAACTGAAAGTGATTGGCATATTTTGTGACCTAACAAAAGCATTTGACTGTGTAAATCACCAAATTCTTTTACAAAAAGCTGCACATCTCGGTATAAGTGGTGCAGCAGGGAAATGGCTCGACTCATATCTGTCAAACAGAAAACAAAAAGTTGTAGTAGATAGTCAAGATGGTGTCCCAATATCTTCAGAATGGGGTACCATTACATGTGGAGTGCCGCAGGGCTCAGTTCTTGGCCCCTTACTTTTTATTATATTTATAAATGATCTTCCTCTCTCTACGGAATATTGTAGATTCACCATTTTCGCGGATGACACTACACTACTTATTGATAATTCGGAAGATAAGCTTGAGGTAACAGCAAATAAGGTTTTAAATGAAACGGTAAACTGGTTCAACATTAATGGTCTTATTTTAAATTACTGTAAAACAAACTACATTCAGTTCCACAAAACATCCAAAGATGAGGAAATATTTGTAAAGGTAGGTGAGCAGACAATAACCAGGGTAGATTCCTCAAAATACCTAGGCTTGCATATTGATAGCAAACTGAATTGGTCCAACCACATCATGGATCTGTGCAAAAGACTAAGTTCAGCAACATATGCATTGCGCATTGTTTCTTCTTATAGAAATATGGAAACCATGAAGTCAGCGTATTATGGTTACTTTCATGCAATTATGGCATTTGGAATTATATTTTGGGGAAATCAGCCACTGGCTAAAAAAGTACTGTGTGTACAAAAAAGAGCCATAAGGATCATGTGTGGAGTCCAACCTAGAGCCACATGCAGGAATCTTTTTAAGAAGCTTGAAATACTTACATCCACTGGGCAATATATATTCTCATTGATGTGCTTCATAAGGAAAGAAAAATCCATCTTTAAGCTGAATAGTGCATATCACAGTCACAATACTAGAAGGAAACATGATATCCACTATGAACAGCCAAATCTAAGTATGGTGCAGAAAGGAGTCCATTTCAGTGGCTGTAAGATTTTTAATGCCCTCCCTTCAAGAATTAAGTGTTTGGTAGATGATGATCTCCTGTTTAAAAAAACCTTAAGGCAGTTCCTATTGCATTAGAAGAGTTCCTGAACTACAGTGTTTAACATCTCTTGTATTGTAAGTTGCAAATGTATGCCCAAATTTGTATTTGTAATACCGAATATTTTTATTGTAAACATATATTTTGCAATATTTATTTCTCTGTAACACTTATTATTTTGTAATCTTTATCTCTCTCTAAAATGTATTTTTGTAGTGGGACCTAAGTTACTGTTTACTGTTTTTTGTTTCGTAATCTCTATCTATTTCTAAAATGTATTTTTTTTGTAGTGGGACCTAAGTTACTGTTTACTTTTTTTGTTTTGTTTTATGTATTACCATAAATTCTGGCCAAAAGCTTGTAAAATTGACACGTTCCATATCCTGTGATACTGTCACAACATGGATCACCGGAACAAGAGATAAATAAATAAAAAAATAAATAAAAAAATAAATAAATACCTATAGGAGCTAATATTGGTCAAAAATGGAATAAAAGATGTGTCCGGAAACCAGTATCTGTTGAGATATGGCTCAATGTGTCCTCTCATTCCCATCTGTGTGTTACATAGAAGTATATACTACAGGCATGCGCTTACCATGCATTCTGATACATCCTTCAGTGCTACTTCACAGTGACTAGGCATTCTTTCAGATATACAGAGCACCATTTGGATTGTGTTTTGTGCATTGGTCACGTGCTACTGCAACATCTGGACATTGTTGATGGGTTGGGCATACATCAATGTTGTTAAATATCCCCAGAGCCAGAAATCCAACGGATTCAGATTTGGTCAATGAGGTTGACCATGGTACTGGACCTCCCCAGTCAATCCATTACCCATGAACATTGCAGTGAGAACTGTTACAAAATCTGTAGAAAATTGGGTGGTGACCTGTCATGCATAAAACAGTCATCATTCTGTAATGGTAATGTTCTCCATTAGCGCTAATAATTTATTGTACAGAAAACTCTGATATTTGGCACCTGTTTAACTGTTTGGTAAAGTCTATGGCCCTAAGAGCCTTTCACTGCCAATTCCCACCCGTACATTCACTCTGAAGTGATCCTGATGCCTTATCACTGTGATTGCTCAAGTATTGCATTGGTCCATACATGCATACTGTAATAATTTACTATGGTATCTCTTGTGAATTCTGCCTCATCTGTAAATAAAATACAGTCTGTGAACTGTGGATTTTCAACAGCTCATATCATAACAGGTATTGATTTTTGGACATATCAAAATAAGTACTTTCCTTCTGTTATTCACCAATACTAACTCATCTAGGAATATATGACACTATATTTAAACACCCTGTATGTAATGTGTAGGGTGTTTGTTTTGGCATAGAACAACTAAATGGCTCCAAAAAATGTGAATTGTATGAAAAAAATGTACCAGATAAAAAGTTAATGTTTTCAAAGGGGACATATATATGTGCTACCCACTAACTTCCATTCCCACAATGCAGAGGTCAGTTTTTTATTTTCAAATGGAAATCTTCATTTCATCGCAGATTTGGAGTCTATGCCAAAAAATAACTAGGGTTTACCTGAAACTTTCTTTTCATTTGTGGTAGGTGGGGCAGTAATGTACAGATTTCAGATTCTCTGGCTTTTGCAATTAAGAACTGACTCATTTCATTCTACATTGCATTTGTGATAAAAGTGTAAACTTTCCTCTTCTGAACAGTTGTGCTTGTGTTCAAAACTTGATTGCACAGTAAAATTTTTTCGTTTAGACCTTTGAAAATGTGGAAAAGAAGCTACTTTTACTATAACATGGTGTTCTGTTCCCTACAGCACCAGGATGATGAATTTTAGTGGGTCCCCTCAAATCTCAATGTTTTCTTCCACACAATCCTAGTACATGCATAAAATTTTGCTCATAAATCTAGAACCAGCTACATGTGCTGTTTTTTGTGCATTCAGCTAGTTTTTAATAACTTAATTGCGTAATGTATATATGTTTTCTCTACTTTTCTGTCTTTTATGTTACTGTTGAAATTCAACAACTGCATAATTGATTAAAATTAAAATTTAAAAGAGTCTTGATTTTAACTACTTTTAAGATCACTGACTATGTTTTCAAAAATCTTATACATAATTTATTGTTCTGTAAAGACAGATTTATATGCATCTGTAAATAGCTGCTGCTACAGAGCAGAGGGCAGTTCGGTCACAACCGTGTACAGTCACTTGGCTGGTCAGTCAGTATAAAGTCACTTCTGCAAATTCCCAGTTGTACAATTACTTACAATAGACAAAATATTATTGCTACTTACTAATTTTTTTAAACTCCTTCTGAAAAGCCATTGGCACTGAAATGTGAATTTGTCTCTTTTTTTTATAAAGTGGTTTCACTGTTGAGTTCTTTAATCATTCAGGAAACTAAACATTCCTAAAAGAAGAATTACAAATTTGGCCAAGTACTGAACCAACATAGGCAACACAGTGCTTTAGTATTCCACTAGATACTCCATCGTGTACCTGAGAGTTCTTAGTCTTCACTTATTTACTCAGTGACTGAATCTCTGCCTTTCTAGTATCATAGAGGTGTATTTCAGATAGCAGTCTTTGAAAGCTGTTACCTAAGAGAATTAGATAATTCCCTGGAGAAACTAAGTTTTTATTTAACTTACCCACTATATTCAGAAAGTTAGTAGTAGTAGTAGAAGAAGAAGAAGAAGAAGAAGATTTCAGAGTAACCAAACTAACAGGACTGTAAACTTAAAGAAAGGCAAAACTACACTGTACACAAACAGGCTTCAGTGATAGGCCTTGGGTGTAGCTTTTCTGGCCTGCTGTGAAGGTATTGTGATGTGGTTGTGCTGCAAATGTCTGCATATCATAGACATTTGCAACCCAACATTTACATTATGCACTGTGTGTCTTGTTTGGAAACAAATTTGTTCAATTTTCTCACAATTCTTGCTGCCAACATCAGTAATGTCCATTTTAATCTTTCCCCTCAAGCTGGATTTTCAAACAGCTCAGTACTTTCTCAGGTTTCTTTTCTGGCAGTGTTAGCTGTATGTTAACAGTGTTGCAGAGTAGTATGGATCGAGTTGGCCAATACATCCAGTGTGAAGGTTCACTGAATGCAGTGGAAGGAGCAATACAGTGATGCTATAGTGAAATGTTCTCACATGGATGGCAAACCATATCATAATATCTTCATACCACATCAGAAAAGCTACAACCAGTGAACAGTGGAATTCTGTGTCTCTGTAAGTTCAATGTCCTGTTAATTAGGTTGCTCTGTAATCAACATCTCCTTGTAAAGTCAATTGCGGGGAGTTATAAGTGAAGTCCAAATATTTTTCCATGACAATACAATATACAGTATTTAACAATTAGGTCCCATATATAGCAGCTGAGTCAAATAAAAGCTTAGTTTGCAGCCCAATCCAGATATGAAAAAAAAAAAAAAAATGTGTAAAGAGTCAAACTAGAAGCAGTTATTCTGTAAAAAGCCACTGGATAGCATGGATTTCTCATACCAATACGCCCAGAAATATTGCTCAAGAACCTCTATATCACATTTTACACTCCTGGAAATTGAAATAAGAACACCGTGAATTCATTGTCCCAGGAAGGGGAAACTTTATTGACACATTCCTGGGGTCAGATACATCACATGATCACACTGACAGAACCACAGGCACATAGACACAGGCAACAGAGCATGCACAATGTCGGCACTAGTACAGTGTATATCCACCTTTCGCAGCAATGCAGGCTGCTATTCTCCCATGGAGACGATCGTAGAGATGCTGGATGTAGTCCTGTGGAACGGCTTGCCATGCCACTTCCACCTGGCGCCTCAGTTGGACCAGCGTTCATGCTGGACGTGCAGACCGCGTGAGACGACGCTTCATCCAGTCCCAAACATGCTCAATGGGGGACAGATCCGGAGATCTTGCTGGCCAGGGTAGTTGACTTACACCTTCTAGAGCACGTTGGGTGGCACGGGATACATGCGGACGTGCATTGTCCTGCTGGAACAGCAAGTTCCCTTGCCGGTCTAGGAATGGTAGAACGATGGGTTCGATGACGGTTTGGATGTACCGTGCACTATTCAGTGTCCCCTCGACGATCACCAGTGGTGTACGGCCAGTGTAGGAGATCGCTCCCCACACCATGATGCCGGGTGTTGGCCCTGTGTGCCTCGGTCGTATGCAGTCCTGATTGTGGCGCTCACCTGCACGGCGCCAAACACGCATACGACCATCATTGGCACCAAGGCAGAAGCGACTCTCATCGCTGAAGACGACACGTCTCCATTCGTCCCTCCATTCACGCCTGTCGCGACACCACTGGAGGCGGGCTGCACGATGTTGGGGCGTGAGCGGAAGACGGCCTAACGGTGTGCGGGACCGTAGCCCAGCTTCATGGAGACGGTTGCGAATGGTCCTCGCCGATACCCCAGGAGCAACAGTGTCCCTAATTTGCTGGGAAGTGGCGGTGCGGTCCCCTACGGCACTGCGTAGGATCCTACGGTCTTGGCGTGCATCCGTGCGTCGCTGCGGTCCGGTCCCAGGTCGACGGGCACGTGCACCTTCCGCCGACCACTGGCGACAACATCGATGTACTGTGGAGACCTCACGCCCCACGTGTTGAGCAATTCGGCGGTACGTCCACCCGGCCTCCCGCATGCCCACTATACGCCCTCGCTCAAAGTCCGTCAACTGCACATACGGTTCACGTCCACGCTGTCGCGGCATGCTACCAGTGTTAAAGACTGCGATGGAGCTCCGTATGCCATGGCAAACTGGCTGACACTGACGGCGGCGGTGCACAAATGCTGCGCAGCTAGCGCCATTCGACGGCCAACACCGCGGTTCCTGGTGTGTCCGCTGTGCCGTGCGTGTGATCATTGCTTGTACAGCCCTCTCGCAGTGTCCGGAGCAAGTATGGTGGGTCTGACACACCGGTGTCAATGTGTTCTTTTTTCCATTTCCAGGAGTGTATTTAGGGCAAAACAGTAGTGGGCCAAATACTGATCCTTGTGGATCTCCATACTTTTCTCACTGTGAATTTGGTTTTATTCCTGTATTATAATTTGTTAATGTGATCTGTTTTCTGTCACCGAGACAAGACTCTATGCACAATGCAACATTTTATAATTTCTCTTGTAGAATTAAAAGATCTGTGCATCTGAAGGCCTCGGAAAAGTTCGATAAAATATTGACAGTTTAAAGTTTTTCATATTTGGCTCTAGTACAGCCAGTGGTTACAGCCAGTACGTATCTGTGTGCAGGGCTCCAACCCGGTGCAGCTGACACGTGTGGCCGGTGACCTGTCCAATGGTGTGGGACCAGCTGCAGACACCAAGAGCCAGGAGGAGCCGCTCAATGGCATAGGTGGCCACCACGTCACCCCAATGTGGTGTCGACAGAGTATAGTGGGGACTGCTGTGAGCTGAAAGGTGAATCCACATGGCATGCGACCATGAATTTTTGTTCCCTGTACTTGAGGGATCATCATAATTTGACCCAAGATAAACAACAGACCTGGTACTGACACTTATGGGACCCACATTTGATGTTATACAATTGTCAAGTTTGTTTCGTTCTTGTGTCTAAGTGCACCAGTGTGACCCTCCACTTTCTGTTCTGAAGGTTAGATACCATTTGTAGAAGGCATGATGTCACAGACTGTAGCAAGGTCACAGAGTATACTGACTGGATAATTTTTCTTGTTTACCTGTGCCAGAACTTAATTTGTGAGGTCATGCTCAGCTATATGTGTGTTAGTCCTTTAATCACTGCCACCTGGTACCAAATTATACAGGGTGTATACAAAAAGGTATGGCCAAACTTTCGGGAAACATTCTTCACACACAAATAAAGAAAAGATGTTATGTGGACATTTGTCCAGAAACGCTTAATTTCGATGTTAGAGCTCATTTTAGTTTCGCCAGTATGTACTGTACTTCCTCGATTCATCGCCAGTTGGCCCAATTGAAGGAAGGTAATCTTGACTTCAGTGCTCGTGTTGACATGCGACTCATTGCTCTACAGTACTAGCATCAAGCACATCAGTACGTAGCATCAACAGATTAGTGTTCATCACGAATGTGGTTTTGCAGTCAGTGCAATGTTTACAAATGCGAGTTGGCAGATGCCCATTTGATGTATGGATTAGCACGGGGCAATAGCCGTGGCGCGGTACGTTTGTATCGAGACAGATTTCCAGAACGAAGGTGTCCCGACAGGAAGATGTTCGAAGCAATTGATCGGCGTCTTAGGGAGCATGGAACATTCCAGCCTACGACTCGCGACTAGGGAAGACCTAGAACGACGAGGACACCTGCAATGGATGGGGCAATTCTTCGTGAAGTTGGTGATAACCCTAATGTCAGCGTCAGAGAAGTTGCTGCTGTACAAGGTAACGTTGACCACGTCACTGTATGGAGAGTGCTATGGGAGAACCAGTTGTTTCCGTACCGTGTACAGTGTGTGCAGGCACTATCAGCAGCCGATTGGCCTCCACGGGTACACTTTTGCGAATGGTTCATCCTATGTGTCGATCCTCATTTCAGTGCAAATGTTCTCTTTACGGATGAGGCTTCATTCCGACATGATGAAATTGTAAATTTTCACAATCGACATGTGTGGGCTGACGAGAATCCGCACGCAATTGTGAAATCACGTCATCAACACAGATTTTCTGTGAATGTTTGGTCAGGCATTGTTGGTGATGTCTCGATTGGGCCCCATGTTCTTCCACCTACGCTCGATGGAGCACGTTATCATGATTTCATACGGGTTACTCTACCTGTGCTGCTAGAACATGTGCCTTTACAAGTACGACACAACATGTGGTTCGTGCACGATGGAGCTCCTGCACATTTCAGTTGAAATGTTCGTACACTTCTTGACAACAGAATCGTTGACTGATGGATTGGTAGAGGCGTACCAATTCCGTGGCCTCCACGCTCTCCTGACCTCAACCGTCTTGACTTTCATTTATGGGGGCATTTGAAAGCTCTTGTCTACGCAACCCCGGTACTAAATGTAGAGACTCTTCGTGCTTGTATTGTGGACGGCTGTGATACAATACGCCATTCTCCAGGGCTGCATCAGCGCATCAGGGATTCCGTGCGACGGAGGGTGGATGGATGTATCCTCACTAACGGAGGACATTTTGAACATTTCCTGTAACAAAGTGTTTGAAGTCACGCTGGTACGTTCTGTTGCTGTGTGTTTCCATTCCATGATTAATGTGATTTGAAGAGAAGTAATAAAATGAGCTCTAACATGGAAAGTAAGCGTTTCTGGACACATGTCCACATAACATATTTTCTTTCTTTGTGTGTGAGGAATGTTTCCTGAAAGTTTGGCCGTACCTTTTTGTAACACCCTGTACAAATATTTTTGTGGATTTGTGGATGTCAGAGCAACACATTTTCTTAAGCAAGCAGCAGATTTCCAACTTTAATAGACAGTTATCCAGTGAAGAATCACAATACTACAATGTAAAAGTCCATGCAAGAAAAATATCAGAGCTATAGGATCTCATGGAAGACCTCATGGAAGAATTACAAATGTGTGAAAAGATATATACTCTTATATAAATGGTATGCAAATAAATGAATACTTGCTTTCCAAATAGTAATCAGTCACACCACTGAATACCTCAATACTATGAACATTTGTTGCCCACTTTCATAGAAGGAGCAATAACTCCATACACCAAAATTCCAGAGTTTATTCCTCGGGTCATTACTCTTTCCATTCACTGCAGTATTTTCAAAAATGGCATTCCTGTGATGCAACTTCCTTGGGGGTGACAATCTCCCACCCCCTTGCATCAGTAATTACATAAAGATATCATGCATTGGACAAACCAATAATACCACTTTTTATCCACTGAAATAACGCCTTTCCAGTATTTCCATAGTTTTTATGTAATCATGCTGTAGGAATGTCATTTTTAAAATGGATTATTTCTCTGTGTGTAACTATCTCCCTTACCTCACAAAAAAGACTTTGCATTTCAGACATAACACAGACAGAATTGTACGAGGCACTGGAGCAGGATGAAATGTAAATATGTGGTACAGTGGGCTGTGTCTTCTGCTGTGCACTTCATAATGAACTTCAGAATTAACTGAAATGTGTAATAAGTGTAATCAGTAGAGATGAAATTAGTGAAGGTAGGAGGGAGGTCTCGAAAGTTCTCTGCCTCATACTGAAAAACGTGCATTTATGTTTCCAGAATGTTTTTCAACATAATCTTCTCTAACATTAACATATTTCATCCAGTGAAATTTCGTCTTTGTAGTGTACCATTGGAAGGGCTGCAAGGCACTCTTTCACAGCTGGAGTTGCTTGTGTGTTAGGTGAAAAATGCTGATGAACAAGAGCAACTTTGAATTTTAAGAGGAAATGGAAGTCTGAGTGAAACATGTCAGGGGAGTAGGCTGAACTTTCATCCAACACTTTACAGTGCATATCTAAAAGTAAATTATGTCAAGGTTGTCTATTTACTGCCATTAGGGAAACTCCATGATACACAGTCACTGCAAAGAAACTTCTAAACAAACAAAGATTACTGCATAACAGGTGTAAAACAAATAGTAGGGCTATAGATAGATGCTGAATGAAATGCATTTGGCTGTCAAGACATCAATTACTGATGCCTTCAATGACTACCATAGCAGAATATTGTGAAAATGACATTTCACAGAAACCAAAGAAATTCTGTTCCTATGTAAAGGCTGTTAATGCACAAAGTTAGCGTCCAGCCGTAGTGAATGAGACAGGAACTGAAATTGAGGGTAGCAGAGCAAAAGCTGAAATGCTTAACTACATTTTCAAATTTCCTTTGCAAAGGAAAACCCAGGAGAATTGCTCAACTTTAGTCCTTGTACTACTGAAAAGATGAGTGAAAGAAGTATTAGTGTCAGTGGTGTTAAGAAATAGCTGAGATTGTTAAAACTGAACAAAGTTCCAGGCCCGATTGAATCCCTGTCAGAGTCTATACTGAATTTGTGGCTGAGTCAGCCCATCTTCTAACTGTAATCTATCGTAGATCCCTCAAACAAAAAACTGTGCCCAGTTCTTCGAAAAAGGTATAGGTCACACCTATCTACAAGAAAGGTAGTAAAAGTGATCCACAAAGCTGTCATCTAATATCCTTGACATCAATTTGTTGTAGAATCTTAGAACATTTTCTGAGCTCAAACATAATGATGTACATTGAATAGAATGACCTCCTCAATGCCAGCCAGCATGATTTTCAAACCAAACTTTCACTTTTCTCCCATGACATATTGAAAGCTTTGGATCAAGGCAACCAGGTGGATGTTATGTTTCTTGTTTTCTGAAAAGGATTTGACTTAGTACCACAGCTTTGCTTATTGTCAAAAGTATGATCATATGAGGTATCAAGTGATATTTGTGACTGGATTGAGGACTTTTTGGTAAGAAGGATGCAGCATGCTATCTTGGATGGAGAGTCATTGTCAGATGCAGAAGTCATTTTAGCTGTTGTGATGCAAGTAGTGTTCTTGTTGTATGTTAATGACCTTGCAGATAGTATTAATAGTAAAATCAGGATTTTCACAGATGATGCAGTTATCTATAATGAAGTACTATCTGAAAGAAAGTGGGATAAATATTTTATAAATATTCAGTTAGATCTTGATAAGATTTCAGTGTGGTGCAGAGATTGGCAACTTTCTCTAAATGTTCAAAAATGTAAAATTTTGCACTCGACAAAATGAAAAAACTCATTATCCTATTACTATAATATCAATGAGCCACAGTTCAGATTGGCCAGCTCATACAAATACCTGGTTGTAATGATTTGTAGGGATATGTAATGGAATGTTCATGCAGGCTCATTTGTGGATAAAGCAGCTGTTAGACTTTGCTTCATTGGTAGAATACTGTGGAAGTGCATTCAGTCTACAAAGGAGATGGCTTACAAATCACTTGTGTGGCTGGTTCAAGAATATTGCTCAAGTGTGGGACCCATACCAGACAGGACTAACAGGAGATATTGAACGTACATTCTGACAGCTATTGAACTATATGAAATAAAATCATCATCAAATTCTGAATGGCTTGCGTTAGGATGTTCAAACTACATGGTTGGCTGCAGGGCATGATGGGAATTGGTATGTGAATTCACACATGCCTTTCACCATTTGCATGCGAAAATGTCACAGCACAGTGTGCCTGAGTGTATAGCACTTGTAAAGGCCTACCATACGAGCAATAGCACTCCAACTGTGGTTCAAGCTGAAGACAACTGGTCCAAGTGTGCTAACAATCAACAATTTGATTTGCAAGTTTGAGAGAATGGGTAGTGTCGTGAGGACAGTGTCGGCAATATTGGTCATCCAAAAAGCCTGAAAACTTAAAGAATATGCATGCTGTGTTTCAAACCAGCCACAGGAAATTGATCAGATGAGCTGCACAACAGGTGGGAACCAACCGGAGATACTGCGACAAATTGTTGTTGAAACATGCGTCTCTTCCCGTACAAAATTCAAACCCGTCAGCCATTAAGCCCCAAGGGTATGGAACAGTGGTTGTGTTTCATCAGCACTATTGTCCACAGAACTGACAAATAGGACTTTGATCTGAATATTGTTCGGTTTAACGGAAAAGCGCATTTTCATTTAGACAAGTCCGTCAATAAGCAAAAATGGTGCATTTGGGGGGACTGAGAATCTGCATTTCATTATCGAGAAGTCTCTTCACCTTCAGTGGGTGTCTGTGTGGTGTGCAATGTCCAGTCATGGAACAATCGGTTCCATATCTCTTGCTGGAACAGTAACTACCTAACAGTATGTGAATGTTTTGTAGGACGATTTTCTCCCCCTTATCTAAAATGATCCTTATTTTGACAAGAGGTGGTTCATGCATGACGGAACTTAACCCCACAGAAGCAGGAGTGTGTTTAATGCCCTGGAGGAGCACTTTGGGGACCCCATTCTGGCTCTGGAGTACCCAGAGGCCACTGGAACAGGCTACATTCCCCTCATCCAGATTCTCTGGATCTGAAAACATGTGACTGCATTTTGTGGGGCTATATTAAAGACAAGGAGTACACAATAACCCCAAAACCATTGCCGAGCTGGAAAACGCCATTTCGGAGGTCATCGACAGCATCAATGTTCAGACAATTCAACAAGTCGTGTACAATTTCGCTATTCATCTGTGCCACATCATTGCCAATGTTGGCAGATATATCAAACGTGTCATAACCTAAATCCAAATATCTGTAGTGACATTTACATGTTGAATAAAGTGTATGCATGCCATAGTTTGTAACTAATGTAACTTTTTTTCATATAGTTCGATAGTTGTCACCCTGTATACAGAGCAGGGCAGCTCAAATAATCACAGGTTTGTTTAATCCGTGGAAGATTGTCAGAAAGATACTGAAGGACCTGAACTGGAAGACTCTCAAAGATAGATGTAAAGTATCCCCAGAATGTCTACTGACAGAGTTTCAAGAAGCAGCTTTAAATGATTACTCTAGCGATATACTACAATCCCAAATGTATAACTCACACAGGGACTGTGAGGATAAGATTAGAATAATTCTTCCCGCACTCCACACATGAACGGAACAGGAAGAAAGCGTAATAACTGGTACAATACAATGTATCCTCTGCCACGCACCTCACAGTGGATTGCAGAATATGGATGTAGATGTAGATATGAATTTCAATTATGTATGACTCAATATAGTGAAAATGGTACAAAATATGCAACATATCTTCTCATTGTAAAAGAGACTGAGATTACGTTGTTATCAGCCTTATTTCTGCAGCAAAGCTCTACAATCCCCCCCCCCCCTCCCTGCAGACACCGCCCTCCAACAATTCATTGCTGCCTCAGGATTAAGTCCTCTCAATCAAACTACTCTTTCTGTCAAGTTGTGCAATGAATTTCTTTTTTTTCCGTAATTTGGTTCTGTACCTCCACATTAGTCTACCCATCTAATCTTCAGAATTCTCCCATAGCACCATGTCTCTTACCAGAAGTCGATATCATTGACATTAAACTTCTATACAGGGTGAAACTTAAGAGAGATACTTTCAGAACAGACTGACGTAAAACTTAAATTTGTATTTGATGTTAATAAATTTCTCTTTTTCGGGAAAACTTATCATCCTATTTACATTTTACATCGTCCCTGCTTTGGTTATTTTGCTGCCCAAATAGCAAAACTCATCTGTAGCTTTCAGTGTCTCATTTCCTAATAAAATATTCCTGACCCCTTTTGTTGGTGTTCACCTTGTAACCTCTTCTGAAGGCATTATCCACTCCATTCGACTGATTCTCCTAGTCCTTTGCTGTCTCTGATACAATTATGATGTTACCAATAAACTTCGATTTTTTGTCTGCTCCCTAAATTCTAATTCCCTGTCCAAAATTGTCTGGTTTCATTTTCTGTTGCTCAATGTACAAACTGAGTAACTTGGGAGATAGCCTACAACCTGGTCTCATTCCTTTTGTGTCCTTCAGTTCTTGTACCTGCAGTCTGGTTTGCTGCAACCCTGACTCATTCCTCTCACCCCTTTTAATTCCTATAACTATACTCTGGTTTCTTTACAGACTGTAATCTTCTGCATCCTGAAGTTTATTCCTGCTGTCTTAGCAACTTCAAAGAGAATATTCTCCTCCAATTTGGCTTGTATGATTCTTTCCATTCTTCTATAAATAATTTGCCAGTAGTTTGCAGTCATGAATTATTAAACTTATGGTTCAGTATTATCACACCTGTCATTTGCCTCCAAACCTGTCGCTTGCCTTTTTTTGAAATAGCAGTTATAAAATTTTTCTTTATGTTTGTGGGTATTTCACCTGTATCATATGTCTTGAACACCAGGCAGCATAGTTTTGTCATGGCTGACTCTTCCAAGGAGCTCAGTATTTCTGGGGGAATTTCATCTATTTCCAAGTGCTTTGGTTTCACTTACATCTTTCAATGCTCTGTCAGACTCTTCTCACAATGTCATATCTCCCATATCATGTGCATCTACTGCCTCTGTATATTTCTTCCACATTTCAGCCTTCCTTTCTTTGCTAAATATGAGTTTGCCCTCTGAGCTTTTCCAAAGGTTTCTTTAATTTCCCTTTACACAGCATGTATGTTTCCCACAACCACGTAAACTGAATGTTTGAAATCCAGTGTGTGACTGTTTGTTTTCCCTGTTATTGTGTTGCAGGTGCTGATTTGTGGGTTCCCAGCCTGAGACATTCCAGCCTTCTCTACAGAGGCTGCAACAACTTGGTCTCTTTATTTTCTAGTTTTGTAAAAAAGGAAAAAAAATTATAAACACTCAGTATTCCTCAGTTTATAATAGCTGTGCTTTTTATTGTCAGTTCTCTTCTGTTCAGCTGAATTGCTGCAAATAATGAAACGCTGCAAAATCAGTTTTATAGGTGCATGAAGTCTTGACAGAAGCAGCCAAAGAGAATGGGAGAGATTATATGAGGCAGAAAAATGTTGCTGAAGTTAACTGGTGATGCAATACTGTGCAGTGTAGGAACTTTCACAAATGTAACATTTCAGTGGACTTATTAAATATGGGCAATTGCTTACCTGGTAAACTGTGAGCAAAAGTATGACAATAATTATTACAATATTGGAAAAAGTTCTGACCAGGAAATCAGTAATCGTGTGATGAAGAACAATACTACAGGAGGGTGGAGGCATTGGATGGTGTAAAGATGGCTGAATAATATTGTTGAATGGCATAGAAAAGATGCCTCCAAAATAAAACTAGTTGCCTATAAAAGGTCACAGATACAAACCAATCACAAGATTTGCACATGTACATTTTCCATCATATTTGCTGCACTGTAATTATTTTTCTAGAGCACATTACACTTTAGAATAATCTGTCTTGTCTTGTGTGTATGGGTTCCCTGCCAAAGTAAATTTTTTTAAGGTTAAAACCATTTTGCCATATCAGCTTTAAAATTTTTTAAAATATGAATGTTTCTTTATTTCATCATTCACTCACCCACTGTCAGCTGATTTTTGGCTCCTGTATTAAATTGAGTAATTCGAAATCAAGCTGCATCTGTACTTCACTCTTTTGAATAATGCATCAGTTTAAATAGAACTCAATACAACACACTGCATTGCTATCTGCACCACTTCCATCACGGCTGAACTTATACAAACACATATTGCATAAATGGCAAAGAAATCAAGAAATATGGTATTTCTAATGTGGGTTCAACTTGTACAGTGTAAAAAGAATTTAGTGGTAAACACGTTTTTCATCCATTCATTCACACATTTTGTTCTGGCTCCACATTAGGGGTATGGAGTGAGTTAAAGTATTCATTAAAAGGTGTGGGTAGAGACATGAAATTTGTCGAACATTGGCTATTGTGTTATCCCTGCTTTTTTCAAGTCATCTTTACTTTCATGGCAAGTTGCATTGTCTGTATTCTAGCTTTACTGCTGGTATTGTAGAGCTCCACAACTTACCTGGTTAATCTGGTTAACTGCATTCTTTTAATATCCCATAGAAGCTTAGTGCATATTTTTACATGTGAAGAAATACTGATCTTATTTAGAACCTCCTTGTTTGCTCCTTCACCCATCCTTTTTTTAACAAAATAATTTGTGATTCCTTTCTTCTCTTCTATATTTCCTCAGTGCCTCTTTGCCCATTTTAAATACTTTGTCAGTGGGCTACATCCATACTGTTTTCAAAACTAGTTCCTAGAACAATTTATCCAAATATTTGACTCAAGAAACACTTAATTGTTTTGTATTTAGTTTCTAGAATTTTGTTTGGCAGAATGTAGTTGGACATTAGCAACATTATTATTTTTAAAGGAAAGTACTGATCTTCTTATCATACTACTAGCTGCTGTTTTTATCTTATAGTTTTGTGTAAATTTGCACAGAACAGTGTCAGCTGCCTACAGAACATTAAAGTTAAAGCACAGTTTAACATATACAGTCATGATATTGATTGCTGTGGGAACTGTTACCGTCTGCAAGCTGGAACAACACTAGTGCACATTGCAGCGAGAAATCCTGCAGGATTATTGCTTTTGGCATTTTATTGTAGTGTCTGTGTGGTTTCACCTTCAGCTGCATCTGTGGAGGCATATGTAGTACATTAAATAATGCAGGTATTGCGTTCCAAACAGCTTTCCTACATTACATATTCTCTGATTTGATTGGAACTGTAATGAAAAGAGTTAACATCGTTGAGTAGATACTCAACATGGGTGTCTTTCTGCAAAAAGTCAGTTCTTCTGCTGTTTACTAGTACTTTTTGTTCTTAAGACCTTAACCCAAAACATCTCTCAAGTATGTAACAAGAAACATGTCTCCTAAAGCTTGTAATATTGTTATCACATATCCCCACATTAGCTGACAAAAATTAAGGAAATAGTCAACTGTTTCATATTACGAGTAGATGCAATACTATTGAGAACTTACAGTATTCAAAATGAATACAAAACATGTGCAGTCATTTAGTAAGAATCTTGAAATGATTTAATATTGTGACATCAATCACGATGTTCATGAGTATAAATGAAAGATTGCAGAAAATGCAAACAAAAGCAATTCAGATAACTTTTTCACACTCAATGCACATCTTCCTATTGCATTCCATGAATGTTGGCTGAGCACAATTGATGCACTTATGAGACCACCAGTTCTTTTTTTTATGCTGGGTATTTTATTCACATCTTCTTCTTTTCCATTCTATCATTTAGTATGCCTCTAAGGTGTCATCAAATAAATTCTCCTGTGTTTGAGATTTAATAGGCATTTGCACCAAAATTCGATTTTTGCTTTTAGTAGAACCATTCCTCTTTCCAAAATATTATGCTGAGCTGTTTTTCTTGCTGTAACAAACCGAATGTTTCTACTTGAAATTATCTTTGCCATAAAATTACTGTGTTTGCTGTGAGTAATTGGCTGTGGTACAATTCACAACAGGCTCTCCTTCCAGTAAAGCATTGATTGTCTTCACCACTATCACTCCTGTTTCATGGTGACCATCAGCTACTAAAGTCAGAATCGGCATTAGAATCATCAAAAATGTTATCATTTTTCCCATTTTCCTCTTTGTCTTCTTTGGTTCAACTGCATAAATCTTATTCTTCTTAGAAAGTTGCTGCATGCTGAAGTCAAAAATAACAAATTCACACATACAATAAAATGCTATAACATAAGAATATCCAAAATAGCAACTGAAAGCAAAATATGTAGTAACTAGAAACATGCAGTGTATTGGACCTACCTAATTATTACACATAATGTGAAACGTGGTCACACAGGCACTCAATTTTGCACTAACTTCTAAATAATATGTCTTATTGCTAGGCTGACAAAGTCAAGCTCATTGTTGAATGTTGCTTTACACGCCACATGTTTTAGAATGAATGTTTAAAATGAATGATGGGTCTGAGAGACTATTGTTTTGGGTTAAGGGTTAAAGAAAAAAAACATGCTTCAGCAAATATCTGTAGGCTATAAGGGAACTATAAACAAACTATTCTGTAACGGACTATTTTATACCTCCCAAGGCCCTTAGGAAACTAAAGAAAGACAAATGTGGTCTCGCCCACTCTTTCTTCTTTTTCTTTCTTAGTTAGTGCTTATTTTTGCGGCAGTACATGAAGTTCCCTATTGTAAAAACTGTTAGAAACCAACATAAATGATACTGTTTGCACTAGTCTGATACCATATTTGTAAACGTAGCTTTCTGTTGGCTTGGAACGCTGCTGTTGCAATATATAACAAAAATGAGTCGGAATGTCATGACTGTATGCGTTAGACCATAGTTAAACCCGACTAATTATCAGTGTTAGGGCATTTAAAACTCCATTGTTCTGATAACCTGTAAGTGTGATGGTACCACTGCACCTTAGTTGTGAATATGTGGAGATTTCCAGTTCTCTACCTGATGTCTGTTGACAACCTTCCAAAAAAATTTTCACCAGAACGTAAAACTCAGTCCCAAACCCCAGTCAGGATTCATAGTCTACATGAAAAGCCTTTTTACTTCTAGTATTTTGGCTGTTTGTCCTAAATTCATTATTATTTACCTCAGATAAGACAAAAGAGTGAACATATGTTTATCTGTTGATGTTGGTTTTTCCACTTTACTCAGTATTCTCACTATAGACTAAGTACTTTTTTGGCCTCTGCTACTCCGCGGTAGAGCCTCAATTGGTAGTGAGTGTGCTTTGTGGATGTTTCCTAGAGTGGCTGCTTCTGCCTGGCGATCCATGACTCATATCAGCCCGCATTGCTGCAGGCTCTCCACTATGATGGGATTTACTGTACACAGTATGTGAATTAATGAATGAGTGAAGATTATGCCACAGGCCAACACTGAGTGAAAATGTGCGAGGTACACTGTTACCAACCACTCAAATTCCACAGACTGTGTTCATTTTTTACTGCAAAACACAGTAAGTTTAGGACACAAATTGTGTTCAAAAAATTCTGGCTGTGATGAAAAACAGTGACAACATTGCATTGCAGACTGTAGTACAGAGCTGCATAAATTAGCCACAATGTTTACTACTTTACCTGTATGTGCATCCACTGCCTAGAACCTCTTCTGAATCCTATGTGGTTTTCTTTTTGTATTCCACTAGTTATATAATCCATCCAAAACTGTCATCACTTCATATTTTGGAAAATGTGGCAAAGGGACCAACAGCATCCAAATAAATGTCAGGCCGATTTATTTTTTAATGTAAAGTATTACATCATCCTCCACAATTTGGCACCATCGCCATCACATTCCGCATGTCGTCATCCCTTGGCCGGACATCTTTCAATATATAGCCCCTCTGTCTTTCATTAAAGTTGCATCCTGTCTCCAAGTCTCTGGTAATCTGTCCACTAGTTAACACGGTCTTCAGTTCCCACTGAGTGGCTATAGGATTTGTAGGGGGTACACTGATTGCACCAACACTGAAATAGGTGTGGGTTACAAAACTATCCCCCGTCAAAAATAAACTTTTTCAAGACAGTGGTAAAACCTCCTCAGCACACAGTTAATGCTTTCATGGCCAGTTGTCATAGTTGCTAACGAATCTTCCAACTTGTGTGGTTAACGTTTTAGGTCTCGCAATTTGTCCAGAGCTGTGTTTTGACATCTTCAGAGATGCTCCTGGTGCCACTTTCTTTTGCTGAATGAAGAGTTAGGCATTGGAAAGAAATATAAATACAAATATTTCATATACAGTGATGAAATGTTGTCCACAGCTATATAGAGAAGCCATTGAAGTTCATAAATACGTGGATGATTTTAACAGAAAAGAAGCCATGAGACTTAGTGGTATGTGGATTGATAAAAATATTTAATAATGAACATACAGCACTGGAATTGTTACAGATCATAGCCCTCTAGACAACACAACTATGCAATATAGTTGCCATGCATTTATACACATTTGCACCATCATTGAACCCAGGCATCAAAACCAATTTGGGAAAAAAAAATCACACTTTCGCTTCTTAACCTATTTTTGTCACCATGTCTGTCACTGTGAATCACTTCATTAACACATCCTCAATTGACATCTGTGACATATGTTGTTGGTTGGCACAGCAGTATCTGTTTCTCCGTAACCCGACTTTCACGCAATACCACACACAGCTGATGTCGACTGCAGCATCACCACATGCTTGGTTCATGGATGGATGACATAAAATCAGCTTTAAAACAGTGGGTCAAGAAGCAAAATACTGAACTATTCCAAACTGGCTTTGATGCATGTTTTACACAATGGCATAGATGCACTGTCACAATTTTAAATACCAGTGTTATGCAGGGACACTTTGGTCAATGATCTGTACTAATTCTGCTGTTCTTTGTCCACTATTAATTTCTTTTTGAATCAAGAATCAATAGTTAAGTTTCATCTTTGATGGTGATTATGTCTGTCAATCACATTAAAACACGTACCATGCCCACTTTTCACAATATTCGTGTCACATGCCTGACATGGCAGAATCAGAAGCAGCTGTGGAGATATCTGACTCTGCTCTATATGGCATGTCAGGGCCAAAAACATTTGTGGACCACGAAAGTACAACCCCAAAGATTTGCCAGCAACTAAAATCTTCTCAGTCTTACTGTCTGCTGTCTCGTCTCCATTACATTTTGTATGCTACTTCCTAATCCTACTAGCAATGTGCCTTTGGCATCTCAAGTAATGTAATTTGTGTCCTAACAAAAATAAATATTCTAATAAAATACAGTCCTCAGTGATGAGTGTCTCTTATCAGAAAATCACGCATGGAACATATCAAGTTCCTAGAAAAACAAAAATTACATTAGAAATGCAGAAAACTCTGCCATTTATGTCGCCTCCCAACTAGTGTCAGACTCACTCACTACCAACTTTGGTCGATTTTCTGCTTGTCCCAGAGCTTAAAAATGAACATAAACAGTCTCGACTGCAAAAACCTTTATTTTTGTGGTTACCGGTTTCTGTCAGTTACTGACCACCTTCAGACCACATATAATGCAGACAGGTGTTGGCAGAGAACAGAGCAGGCATTACGAACTGCATTAATGTCAACTGCGGAGTTTTGTGGTGTCCATACCACCTACCATCAGATAGTAACGGAAGGGAACTAGCAACCACAAAAATAACGGTTCTTGTGGTCGAGACTGTTTATATACATTTTAAAGTACTAAGGAAAACTACTGTTCAAGAAAATTGTTCTCAAAAATTACTGTCCCAAAGCTATCACTGTGTTGAAGTTTTGGGTTGAGAAAGGAGAGATGAATTTGAGGTGGGCTTCTGACTTAATAATTTCGATCTCTTTCTGGTAAACTGTTGAAGAGATTTCATTTTGTTCCAGAGTGCAATAGATCTTGAAGATATGCCTAGCAGTTCTGGCACATACTGTAGCTGCATACATTCTCAATATTTTGTGGTTGTCACGTTTTTTCACTGGACATGTGAAAGGCTGAGCAACAGCTTCCTCCCACATGTAGGACTACTCTATATTACAGATACTGAAGGGTACCGGATATTGTATAGAGAAAGTAATGACTGTATCCTAGTCATTTGGCACTATGACAACTAGATTCTTCGCAAGGAAATTAATGAAAAATCCTGATTTGGGGGAAAAATGGCCTCTGTTGGGTTGAAGGTAAGCTATGATGGTCAGGTAGTGAAACAATGAGTGACTTTGAGCTCATGCTAGCTTTCTCACAAAAATAACCTGTCAGTTGACAGAAACTCTTTTGCCATAAACTTTTTGGAGACAGGATTTTTTTAACCACTCTAACTGTGGATTAGAGATGTAACTGGGTGATAAAAATTTTGGGTTTCTGCTGTGGCTACTGTGATACTGGTTTTCTCAGATGTGCTTAAGGTGGGTCATCTTCAAGGATCTTAGGGACACATTTAAACATGAAAACCCTTCTTTTAATGGCAGAAAATGAGATGAGTCCCTACTTGAGTGTACTGTGCATGTAGTTTGTTTCGAATTAATTAAATCTCAAGAAAAAAATGTAAAAAATGGAATATTAAGTTTCATGAATATTGTCACAAATACTGGCAACTTACCCGCTTTTAGCAGTTATTTAAGACTGTCATTACTCTCCGCTATTGCCCCTGACCATCAGTCCTCACTTTCATTCATCACCACCATCCATTTGACATCCACTTCTAAATAAAAGCTGCCTCTTCACTTTGCCACACCTTACAAATTTTCACCCACATCCATTCCTACTGCTGCTGCTTGTCATTTTCTAATGTCATCTACTCATTTGTGTAGCTACATGTCCCACCCACCTCCATTTCATTTTGTTTTGATAAACAGGTTTCCCATTTCCCTCTGTTCCCTGACCCATATGCTGGCTTCCCTGTGTCCCCCACTAATTCCCAGTTTGCTTGCTGAGGATCCTCCCAACGTTTGAACAGAATTCTCTTTAAAACTGCAGGTTTCACTCCAGCTCCATCTACCAACCTATTATACTACACTCAGTCTAAAACAGAAATGCAGTTACCTCAGCTGGATCTTTGCCTGGAACTGTTAGCTGTTATGTAGTGCTGTTACCAATCCGGGCAATCTTGTGTTGCCATACTTGTGTTTATGTGAGTTCCGTAGAAATGTGAGGACATAAGTGGTTACAACTCACGAGAAAGATCCACTACTTTGTACTCGAAGTCCTAATTATTACTGTAGGCCAATTTGTTGGAAGCTCACTGATTACACTTATGTGGCCAGGAGTTGGGAGGTATTGTGTAATGCTGAACTCTTTGTTGAAAATGTTTGTTGCAATAGTAAAAGAATCACAAGCATATCATTTCATAAAGAGGACTTGTGCAGATTAAGGTAAGTTGTGTGAGGCCAAGAACTTGCGAATACAAGTGCAATCTTCTGGATAAGTGTTAAAATAAGAAAACAAAAATTGGGTAACATAAATTGTGGGGAATTAATATATGAAAGATATACTTTGCTCCATTGGCATATTTGGGGAAAATTTTCTGTTGTATCCAATTTATCTTCTTGTATTCCTCTGATGCTGGGTGATCCACGTCATAAGAACTGAGGGCAGCCTTCTTCTGTAACCTTTGAACCAAATGTTGGTTCTCTTGGATTATCTCATGTCCTGTGCCATATGTTTCATTTCTGTATTGGGTTGATGGTGTAGACGTTCCTTGATCAGTGTACAACATTCTTGGTACTGATCTTACATCCTAACAGGCTTCAGGACATTCTAATATGGTTCATAACACACCTCCATCAATTATAGGACCAATGCAGGAGTAGTGGCATGTCGTAATGGTGTTTGAAGGGTGTATCCTGTTGGTGGAATACCCTGGCTGCTCTTGACAGGCAGTGGTACCTCTGCCATCTAAAGACGGCTCCATGTATCTAACATGTCTGTCCTTTGCTCTCCTAGTTCTCCACTAGCTGTTCATCTTTCATATCTGTTAAAGACACATCACACTCAAAACTCATAGTAAATCATTCCCAAAGGTAAATACTTGTGGCGAAGCCCCTTCTTTTTTGAAAGCTTTCCTTTATCAGATTATTCGACATGATATTTCTTGCCGGCTGCTATTTATTGTGATAGCGTGGCAACCAAAATCACAGATAAATAAATAAAAAATGAAAAATAAATAGTAAATAGTGAAAAAACTCTCATCAAGTATTACATTGAGGTTTTTGAATATCCATTGGTTGGGGAAAGAACACTGATGAGCTCTATAGGGATGTATGAAACAGAAAGGAGTAAGAGCCACTTTAGGAAAAACTTGATTTAAATCATTCCTGATGTAGTTTGGTGATTATTGGCTATGTCTTGTTGTTAAGTTATCCGCACATAAAAATGTAATGTGATAGTGTATGACTGTCTTATTGTAGTGGCACATGGCAACTGGTAATGGAAAATACTTTGACATGCTGGTGCATCCTTAGGTTCCTAATACCGTGTGTGTGTGTTTTGTGGTTCTGCAGGAGTGTATGTGCAGTGTTTGTTGTACTTATAATTAAAAGAAATGTGCTAGAAATATTGTTGTTTTAAGAAGATAAATGTGTTTCCACTTCCGAAATAACTGAGAAGCTAAGTTTCCTGGTCAGAACTTTGTAATCAGTTTGTATTGGAGTGTGTGTGTGGATGAATTCTTCTGCACATGGGTTTCCATTATTGTTATTGCAATGCGTGTTTGGCAATTGCCAACACACACAGACAGACAATATCATATGTAGGAAATGCACATCTCCATTTGAGCTGTTGGTAAGTGCCTTTTGTCTGTCATTGTTAATTTTGCAGTTCATTGCAGTAGATTACTTGTTAAATGTCTAATTTGCACAAAAAGCTTGTACTCTTTCCAAATGTCTTCCAGCAACGAAAAGTGATGAAGGGAATGTGTGTTCAGTGAAAAAAATTTATATTAGTGTAAAAGTGAGAGCATTTAGCAGTATTATAGTGACAACTGTGGTATACAGAATGTGTTAGTGATGTGGGAAAAGAATAATAAACTTTTTGAGATAATAACTTATAACGTGTGCTGTAAATCTGCAGACCACTTCAACAATAGACTCCTACTCCATTCTTCCTTCCTCATGTTTTTATTATTGTTATTGGTTAATATAACTTAATTTGTTACACAAAAGGTGTCCACTAAACTGCATTTAATGGTCATCACATGGGCTGTAGTTTCACATCGCTGAAATGTGCAAAGAGGATGGAAGCAGCAGTTGCAATCTGAAAACAGTGAAAAGATGGCAGGAAGTAGTCTCCATATACTGAAGGTTCAATATGGTACATCAGGACCAAAGCTTCCTAGAGCTACTGTTCAATGCTGAATACAGTGCTTGATAAGGAACAAGGAAATTATAGGAACATACTACATTGGGATGAACTGTTAGTAAACATTTTAATATGCTCTGTGATTATGCCCGCTAAATGAAATATAGTGAATCAGCAGGAATGCTGCCATTTTTAACAATGCTCCTACTGACTCAGTTGTACCAGATATTCACTGTTTATCTTGTATTGGTAGCTTAATGTTTACTTGAGTGGATTTCCGTGTTTTGCAGAAAATGCTTCCCTACACCTGTAACAAAGTAGTTGTTGTTTCACCACTTGTGCATCTTTACAGCCAATACTGTTACTTGTCAGTAGCTGACAGTAACGTTTAAACCTTGAATGTAGGTAGTCAGGTCAGTTGTGGAGGAAGTGCATTCATTTAATTTTTTGTTTAACTAGTGGCAATTTGCAGTGTCATGTTTTGTGTTCGGTGGAAGCTAATCCACTGAAATAAATACAGGAGGTACGTAAAGCCTGGGAACACTTTCAATTATTTATTGCACAAAAACCAAACACTGTACAGATATCATACATATGTCATTTTGAAGAGAAACCCTGAAAGTTTTTTTTTTTTTTTTCACTTATACTGCCACAGTGTAGTTTGGTAATTTGCCGATAGTCAGCGCCAGTCGCAAACATGGCGAGTTCAGGTGCGGAGCAAGCTTTCTGTGTGTTGGAGTTCGAAATGGCCTCCCAGATCCCCAGATGTCACTCTGTGTGACTTCTTCCTGTGGGGACACATTAAAGATCTGGTGCATGTACCGCCTCTACCACGTGATGTAGGAGAGCTCCAGGAGAGAATACGGGAAGCGACTGCCACAGTCGACAATGCAATGCTCAGACGGGTATGGCAGGAATTTTTACCTTATTGACATCTGCCAGCTCACTCATGGTTCACACATCGAATGTTTGGGGGAGGGGGGGCGGGGGGGAGAACCACACTTTCAGATTTCCGCTTCAAAGTGCCATATGTATGACATCTCTACAATATTTAGTTCTTGTGCAATAAATAATTCAGTGTTCCCAAACTTTATGTATATCGTGTATTTTATTCCTTTAAAGAATTTTCCCAGTCAGCATACTATGAATCTGTAGAAATGTCATTCCTCGAACAGCATAATTTCTCTGGATGTAACATACCCCTTTACTTTAGTATAAATACTTTGCATTTTAAACACAGTACAAACAGATTTATACAAGCTAATGGAATTGGAAGACGTATCAATTACAACAGGAAGTACTTTGTGCCATGCACTTCACACTGACTGCAGAATACGATGTACCTGTGGGACTATCATGTTTTTTTCATAATCAGTCACTGTAACATATATAAATTATGTTAAAATACTCCCTCTGTCAAAAAAGTTTCAGGACAGGTTTTTATTTTTTTTTATTTTCAAGTTTGCAAAACTGAAAAATGTTGTTTTTATGTGACATGGTATGAGTGTGTCCTTGAAATGAACTTGGCCACATTGCCATGTAAAATCACTAAGTGACAGGACTGTGCTTAGCAACATGCTGTTTAGGTTTTAGTTATGGTCACACAATGAATGCCGATTGTGAGCAATGAATTAACATTATGTTCTGCTTTACGCTCTGGAAAACCACTTGTGAAAATTGGACAATCCCTCATTTCTGTCAAGGGTTATTACTGAGGAAGAAAGTTGGTGCTACCAGTATAGCCCTCACACCAAGCGTCAAAGTGCTGAATGACAGAGACCTGGATTACCATCCTAAAAAAAAAAGGTCGAATGACAACCATTGAGAATATAGGAAATGTTGACCGCATTCTTTGATAATTAAGGATTATTCACCATGAGTAAACTCCTACAGTTCAAACAGTAAACCAAACTTTTTACACTGAAGTCTTGAAACATTTACGACAAGTCATTTGATATCACCGCCCTGATTTGTGACATTCTCAGTACTGGTTTTCACTGCATGACAGTGCAATACCCCAAAGCTGGGCAGACATTTTGTTATTGCCATCCCACATCCACCATGTTTAACTGCCCTTTCGCCTCACAGTTTTTTGTTTTTTCCTTGTTTGAGTGAAAGGGTGACTGAAAGGAAAGCTCCATCAGGATATTGCAGACATCCAACGGGCTGTGAGAAATGACCTTACAGCAATTGCAGTTGAAAATTTTCCTGCATGCTTCCAAGACCTCCAGAAACATTGGCAACTGTGTATAGAGAGACAAGGGGACTAATTTCGATAGGAGCTAAGATAATTACTTGGTAAGTGTAATTTTCTATTTTTTAAAATACCTGTCCTGGAACTTTTCTGACAAAGGGAGTAAATTCACACCAGAAACCAATGGACTCTGAAGCAACATACTGAAGAGATTTGCAAATTATGTGGCAACAAATTCAAATTATGGCAGTTTGTTTAAAAAATACTTTTATAAGCTCACCAGACCCAGAACAATGTGACGTGATAAATCTCAAATTGTTGAACCACTCTTTGTATGGTAAACTTTATCATTGCAGGCAGAATAACTTTTACTGGATGCTGCATTACACTTCCAAGTGACACAGATATGTGGCACTATTTTTTCACCACAGTCGCCAAGTCTCTGTAAACAATGGTCAGAACATTGAACAGTCGTTAACTTCCTCAACAATAGAAATCTGCTCCTAGGCCATGGAACCATGCTGTATGAATGTTGACATTATTGGAAAAGCTCTCCCCCCCCTTGCCGAAAATTGCACAGTGGAAGGCCTGGAGTTACCAACCAGCATTGCCCAGGTCTGTTCGACGTCAGTCAAATGGTTGGCACAATTTCACTGCGGATGGACATGACATTGCATTTGGTCCACACACCAAAAGGCATTCACAGAAATTCAGTGCACTGCCCCTTATACATGAACTTACAGTAAATTTCCAGTCGGTACTGTAACACACCTGTATGTGCTGGAAACCTGCAATGTGTACCCTTTCCGACAATGCGTCAATCTCCTTGGACAGTGATCTTTGCATGGGATGATATGTGTAACTTGTTTTCTAAGGTCCCTTCATGCTTAGCACACCAGAATCCTGACCACATGTTGACATTTGCACGGCACTGTCCATGAAGTTTAATACAGTAGTGTTTTCCATTGCAGATTTAGTCAGAGCCACTGTTAGACTCTGGACTTCAACTACTTTCTTACCTTAAATTTTCTATACCATCAGGTGTACAGCATTGGTGAACCAACATACTGATTATTTCAAGTAATCCATTTAAATTTGCACTTTTTCTCATTCATATAGAAGACAAGGCTCACAATGCAGAAGAAAAATAATGTTCATTATTGTAAATTTTTAGCCAGCAAAGTTGTATGTAATTCAGAATTCTGTTGATTCTTTAGGCCATAAAAAACTAAATTCCAGTCAAGCTATATTTCATTGCATTACGTTCTTCTCTAAATAATAATTCATTCTTACCTACATCTATAAGTAGTTCGACATCACCCAGAAAAGCCAGTCCACAGTTTGAAAGTGAATGGGCAACTACTATGTTGGAGGTGCCAGCATTTTAAGTTACTGTCAACAGGTTCGTTTCATTTCTCTAGACAGCAAATAATGTCTTTTTTTTCCTCACTGTCTTTGTGGGTGTTCTACCTTAGGTACTGATAATATAAATAGTAGTCCATAAAGATCACTGACTTTTTTTGGTAACGTTTTTAAGTACTGTATCCTAAAACCATTTTACAAAAATCCTGTGCTTCACCTCTTCTTCGGAGGTCTTCTGCGAACTTAATAACAGCAGACAACTAGGAATGAAACTTTCTGAAGTTCCAGTGTGCTCTACAATTATTTTACTTCTCTATGCCAGTTTGAGCTGCCATACTACTGCTGATGGTATCATATTTACAACTTTTTCCAAAGCTGTGTCCCACTTTTACCCAGGTTTCATTAAGCCAAATGATTTTTTAAAAATTCGCCCCTACTGATTCACTCAGGAAACGGCAGCGCCAGGCTGTAGTATCTTGGTGCTGCATTAATAACATCCAGCCACAAACAGGTATGTAATGGAATCCTAACTTTCTTACAAATTGAGGCAAGAATGATTAACTACCCGGAAACAGGTCTGCTGCCACAAGAGAAGCAGATAGTTTTATATGCATTGGCTGTTCCTTTCTCGAATAATACACAAACTGTATATTTTATGATGAGAAAGAATACAATTTGTGACTGTCCTCTTGAGGTGCTTCTGCTTCCCAAGCATCACCAATTTAGATGATGTCTAATCTTCTTTTGCTAATGTCTCACTGTTAATTCTTATTATTTGTCATTCACTAATTTTTAGAGCATCAATAGTTGCCCATCATTTTGTCCAAAGACAGGAGAGACACACGTGTGTGCAGCATATTGATGCATTTGAGCTTTGGTGCTGACAGATTACTGTACATAAAATGGATGGGAAGAAGAACAGATGTTTGTTGTTGAGCAACTGAATATCTCCAGACACCTTTCTTCTTGTATCAATCAAAAAATTCTCCACCCTTTGGCCATACTGTGAGAAGATGTGGAGAAAATAATCTCAGAAGGGAACACCGAGGGCAAGAGACCGAGGAGAAGATAATCTCTGGTCTACTTCTTCAACAGGGCCTAACAGGATGGAGACACTCAGTTTGTGGAGTCATAATGCTCCATGATGAGCATGAAAACTTGTGATGATGAAATAACAAAATAGCACCAGTTGTTATTTTCCGTGATCTATCTAAGACATCTGAGTGTGTAAATCACAACATTCTTGTAGATGATCTGAGGTTTTATGGAATTGATGGCACAGCCAACCAACAGATAATATCATACATAATAAATAGAATGTGAAAAGTTATTCATAGTAAACCAACCAATGTAATCAGGGTAGATTCTTCTAATGAGAGAAATCATATATAGGGTTCCCCAAGGTCCCATCATAGATCTGCCATAATGTAAATTATCACTCGTCTAACACACAACAAACAGAGTTAGTTCCTTTTGTAGATGACACTAGTTTTGCAATCAATCCAAGCATGTATACAGCAGGAGAAGAAATGAGAAACAATCTTCTTAAACGTATCATTGACTGTTTTCTTCACATGGTCTCGCTCTCAATTTCAAAAGGCACAAATTATGCAGTTCTGCCCTCTTATGGGTACTAAACCCATGATAACTGTAACAAATGGTGGGGAAATGATACATAGGGTGGAACATCAAAATTTTCTTAATGTCTATATTGATTAGACTTACTAGGGAAATAAAAAGCTTTTGTAAGTCCTAAAACAACTTAGTTCAGCCACATTTGCACTCAAAAACCTCGCAGATATTGGGGAGAGACCACGTATTTTCCATACTTCCATTCAATAATGTCACATGGAATAAAGTTCTGGTGTAACTTATCTTTGAGAAAGGCTTTTTTGCTCGGAAAAGTGGTGCTTACCCATGGTCAGCTTGTAGACATCTGTTTCAAGAGTTTGTTATTCTGACTACTGCATCACAATATGTTAACTCCCTCATTAAGTTTGCTGTATATAACCCACTACAATTCAAAAGGAGCAATGATGTGCATAATTACAACACCAGAAGAAAAAAAAATGACGTTCACTATCCATGTTTGAGGTTGTCTTTTGCACAAAAAGTGAAGCACAATACTACTATCAAAATTTTGATCAGAGACATGTGACACACGGCGAAGTTAAATTTGAAAACCAACTGAAAAGATTCTCCTCGATAACAACTGTCTGTGTTTCTGTTTGTGTACCGATAATGTGTAAAATGTGGTTGGTAGTAATTAGTAATTAACTTCTTTATAATTAAAAAATAATAAAAACACCCTGTAAATAGTCTGGATGTAGCAGCATATTGTAAATTTGTTACTTGAGCGTAAAATGATTCTTTCCACATCATTACAACTTGTTGTGCAAATGATCCAGGGAATACGAAAGTACCGTACTGATTCCAAGTTTTTTTTCTTTTTAATAGTAGTGCAAAAAGTAATAGTAAATGTAGAAGTCCTATATCACTGTACTGTATATATGTGTTATTAAATTTGTCTAAATAACGAACTGCGGAAGGACTGGAATCGGTAAATGGAATAAACCAATTAGGTCAATTGGGGTTACTGATTCCAATATTTGTTACTTTCCCATAGTAGTACAGAGAGTAATTATTAATGATGAAATCCTATTACCCAGTGCACAAACCTCCTGGATAAACTATCTAAATAATGAACCATGAAATTACTGGAATCTGTAAATAGAACTGACCTACATCGTTTAATGCAACTTACTGATGCCAACATTTGTTACTTTATGTGACTGTTCATTACATGTATACCGACAGCTCTTTCAGGATTTGTGTGTCAGGTTCTTCACATGTCTTGCTACTGTTTTTGTAATGTTTCATATATGTTACGATTTATTTCATTTTCTGTTATTTTGTTCCATTTCAGTTTCTCCATGCACAAAAACTCCCACTTTCCCACAGTAGAATTTTTAGATTCAATAATTATTATATATTAATGCTATTTTATAGTATAATGACTTCACCACATGCTATACTGTAATAGATTTAAAGGTTATCTGTCCTTTTCTTACTCACATATATTACGATATTAATTTATTCCAGACATGGATATTACTCTTTTTCTGTTCTTTCCGATATAAATCTTGGCTAAGTAATTAATCACCTGTGATTGTACATAATTTTATAGTATGCTACATTCGTTTTTTTTTATCAGTTACTTTTTTGATCAGTTACTTTCAAAGATTACCTCAATGTAGCATCTTTGTCTTAGATATGACATCACTGTTCAAAGCCGACGGTTGGAATCAGACACTACAATTGGCCCTTCAACTGGATGTCGTAACTTATGTGAACTACGTCCCTTACTCTGTTGGTGTAGTCTTGTCTCTCCTGTCACCGTCTGCTGTGTAGTGACTGTGCACCGCAGCAAACACAAGCGAACGAGCAATCCAGACAACAGTTCACTACAATTCGCTTGTACTTACGAACAAGCGTTTACACTAGACGAGCGAAAGAAAGCACTGCCAAATGAGTATTGAGAGAGCGAACAAAAGCAAAGTCTGTGATTTTGTTTCTTTGGTACTAAACTTACATACACAGATACCCGATAGAACCACACCGCAGTGAAATAGTTGCGATGAAAACAGTGATATCTAGACAGGATTGTCGTGTATGTCAACTGCGCTGTTGCTGATGCAGGAAACAAAGCAGCGAAGGAAGAGTAAAATTTCGGTCTGAATTTTTGTGGAAGCATCAGATATGTGGTGGCAGTTCACTAGTCACTAACTTCATAAGGCCTGCCTCGATATGTATGTCGTTGGATGATTTTCGCTGCTTGGTAACACGTATTGAAAGGAAAACTAAAATCAAGACTGTGGCTATAGACTAGGGACCTCGGCTGAAGAGAGACTCGCACTTACGCTCCGTGCCAACAACTGGAAACATTTACACAAGTCTAAAACATTTATTTCGAATTTCAACAACAGCTGCATCACACAGAGTTCCTGAAATCTGCAGTGGCACATATGCGAATCACTCGAGGATTATATCAAGGTCGGGAAAATAATTTCAGTAAATATGAACAATGTAAATTAAAAATATGGAAATGACCTGCTATAGTCGATAAAGTATATGTTACTTCTTGCCTGTGGTGGCAACAATTATAAGGTCATTGTCCCTACCCCTGAGTGCGTAAGGTATTAGCTAATTCCCCCTCCATCCTATATCACAAACATTATTGCCAAACTTCATTTTAGAAAAAAATTTGATTAGTTTTGTTTATAAAATGATTAAAGATAAATAATATTTGGTTCTTGTTTGTATTATACTGAACCAAGAACTAGTGAGTCTGTGACATATGGGTGCTGCTTATTTTTATTCGTCTTTTTTTTTTCTTTTTACGTTTGGTTTCTTCTCAGGCACTACACATTGTAAGTCACGCACAAAGTCTATTCAGGTTCTTTTTGTTTCATTGATATCATAATCAAAAATCTACTTTCAAATGAGTATATCTTGAATGCAGTGTTTCTCAAAAATGTTCAATTGTGTGTGATATCTTATGGGACTTAACTGCTAAGGTCATCAGTCCCTAAGCTTACACACTACTTAACCTAAATTGTCCTAAGGACAAACGCACACACCCACGCCCGAGGGAGGACTCTAATCTTCGCCGGCACCAGCCGCACAGTCCGTGACTGCAGTGCAGTGTTTCTTTCAGTGTGTGTGTGTGTCGCAGCAGTCTGTGAGCTAAAATGAACGGTAAAGTAATTCCCAGTGCATCACAAGTGCCATCAACAACTCCACCTCAGAAAAGAAATGTGCACTGTCCTACCTACTGGCATTTAGTTCTTCCACACACTTTGCCCACAGATAAAATCAACACAGTTAAAATGTGGTTCTTCCTGTTTGGAAAGTATTTGATTGCTGGACAACCTTCCATACTAGCAGAAATTAGAAGGCTTCAGCATGACAATGCTTCATGTCCGAGCACTCCCACTAACTAATAATAATAATAATAATAAATTGGCACCATTACATCGATGCAATACAGCTACATCCAAACTTATATATACAACTACAGAAATCTGTAATTATTGATACATGTTCAATTACCCAAAACTTCCTAAATGCAATATAACATATACCGTACTGTTAAAAGGAAGTCACGCTTGATCAAGGTCCACGCCACTTTCCATTTTTGACCAGACATAACGTCTGAGAAAAGAAAGAAATAATAATAATAATAAGATTAAGTGTGGAATATACCAAGGAGACTCATTAAGTCCTTTCTGGTTCTGCCTTGCTCTGAACCCACTATCCAACATGCTAAATAATACAAATTATGGATATAAAATTACTGGAACATACCAACACAAAATCACACATTTGATATACATGGATTATCAAAAACTACTGGCAGCAATGAATCAGTGAGAAAATTGGTTGACAAAGGCAGAAGCATTGCACATCTCTACAGCGACAGTGAAGAGAGTTACAAATGAGAAGAAGCTGCCAATTCAGCTGCGAGCCCTGTTATTGTGACGCCTGGAAACTTCAGAAAGAGATCGTGTCGTGTGACTGAAACAGACAACTTTGTCAAAAGTGCTATCAGGCAACACATATACGCGTACTACAGCAGGAAGGAGAATTCGAAACTTAAAAAGTTGATGGCATCACTGTTGGACAGTGGTTTGTTCGCAGGCAGAACGACAAGTCTCTCCATTGTTTTGAAAAAAAAAGAAATTGGCTTCCATTGGAAAAAGTTCTCAGTATGAAAGGTATTAACGGAATGCGAGGACACTGTAGCACGGAGATGTCGTTTCCTGCGCGAGTTGCTAGCAGTCAATCTGGAAAATGTAATATGGATGGACGAAACGTGGGTCAATGTGCGTCACGCATGTTCTGTCACAAGGACAGACGACACGCGCCACGGAACTATGTGTGTACCCACTGGTAAGGGAGGGCGACATTATATGCCATGCTGGCTCTATGAACGGTTTTGTGCCCAGTGCTATGATGATGTTTCAGTCAATAAAATCTCTCAACTACCATGAGGAGATGAATTCAGATACATTCAAAGACTGGTTTGTTACTCGTTTGCTACCAAACGTCAGTTCTGGTAGTGTTTTTGTAATGGGCAACACGCCATACCATTTGTATAATTAGATAAGGCACCAACAGCTGCTGCAAGGAGAGGCAGAGTAGTCAGCTGGTTGAAAGATAATAAAACAAGCTTCGAACAGAATATGTGGAAAGCGGAACTTCTGGAAGTAGTCAAATGATACAAGCCACAGAAGACGCATTATGTGATTGATACGTTAGCAGATAACCACGGCTACAAAGTTATTTGTCTTCCACCGTACCACTGCCATTACAACGCAACTGAACTCATCTCGGCTCAAATAAAAGTAGATGTTGCGGAGCGAAAAAAAACCTTTACATTGGGAGACACAGAGAGGCTGGTAAACAAGGCTGTCATATGAATAACGCCAGAAAACTGGAAGAATGTTGTGAACCAGGTTTAGGAGATGGGTAGGGTTTGGGAAAGCCACCCAGAACACTGGGTCTGGGGAGACTTACCAGATGGATGAGAAGGAAGAAGTCTTTCCTTCTTCTGGTTCAATCTACGTTATACTGGGAAGAGAGGGCTGTGTATGTGTAAGGAGATCTTGGCTGCGTCACATTTTAACAACCACCTTACAATTTTTTGACCTCTGATTTCTTTTTCTACATCTGGGAAATCTGAAGGGACTGATTTGTTAGGTTTGGTTGTTGTTGGGTTGCTTACATTGGTCAGTAAGAGATCTTTGCCTTCTTCACAGTCCAGAACTTTATTAAATACTTCTGTCATGGTTTCAGCATTTTCTTTGTTACTGTGTGAGTGTCTTCTAGCTTTATCCTTAAATATTACCGTAGGTAGTTCATACTATTGCAATTAATTCCCAAGGATTTTGTAGAATCTCCTGGAATTTTTGTGATTTGGAGGTTTATGGTTCTTTTTAATTTAATGATTTGTTTTATTTGGTGGTACTTCTCATTTTTAATCAGCTGATGTAGGTTGTATATAATTTTCTTTAAAGGTGTAAATTTGATATTAATTTCAGCTATGTAGTGGTCTGAGCTAGTGTCTTCTGCTCTCATTGAAGACATAATGTAATTTTGTAGATTCAGATCCACTCAATAACTGGTGGCACGAGAAAAGATATACAAAGATTATAGAAATGTGCGAGATTTTGGAGGCAGTGGCTCCATCTTCTTGTAGAAGGATTGAAGAGGAAAGAAGAGGGGTGAAGGAAAAGGACTGGTTAGGTTTAGGAGATGGGTAAGTTTTGGGAAAGGCACCCAAAAACTGTGTCTGGGGAGACCTACCACATGGATGAAAAGCAAGAAGTCTTTCCTTTGTCTGGATCAATGTATGTTGTACTGGGAAGAGAGAGCTGTGTTTAATGCAGAGAACTAGCTGTAATCAAGACTTTAAAATTGCCCATGGACAATATAAAAAATAATTTGACCCAGTTATCAAAAGATAACAACTTTTAATAATGGATTAAAGCACTTGATCCTTCAATTACCAAATGTGGAGCACTGTTACCCACGAAACAAATGACATGTAAAACAAATGACGATCAACTCCCTAATGACAATAGCTGAAGGATACCACTTTTCTTGTTGTTCATCTTATACACTCTTTTAGAGACACTATTTCTTCCATTCAACTTACCCTCCAAGTCCTTTGCCAACAGTGACAGAACTACACTGTCATTGGCAACCCTTAAAGCTGTAATTTCTTATTCATGAACTGTAAAATCATGTCTAAATTTTTCTTGGTGTCCTTGACAGATTGTTCAGTGCACAGATTGAATGACACGGTGAATAGGCTACAACCCTGTCTCAGTCCCTTCTCAGCCACTGTTCTACTTTCGTGCCCTTTGCCTCTTACACTTGCAGTTGTAGGTTATGATCCATCTGTCCATTTTATGTCTAACAATGTACTAAATCCAGAGTATTTATGGCTGAAAAATACTATCAGGAATTGTATACAAAAGTAGTGAATAGAGAGTAAAACATGACCTCAAGAAAGATCTGATAAGGTTTAGGAGTAAGGTAAGAACACAAGAAGCAATACTGAATTATTTAGTAAATGAATGGGAAAATTAAGAAAATACACACATCCATTTTTTGACAACATTGAGTTAGGTATGGTTTTGTGCTTTAAGGATGTAGCCTGATAAAGATGTATAAAAATCCCATATGTTCTGGTACTTTTTGTATTGTTATGCAGTCATTGTTATCACTTTCACTGAAGAGAATGCCCACAGGTACAAAAGATTGGGGCTCACACAAAATTTAATATTGTCAGCACAATTTTAAGAAGGGCAAATAATCATTATTGCCTCATTCTCATTGATTAATCTCTATTGTCATTGGTGATAAAATGTCAGACAGTCATAACGTTAGTGACAAATGTCAGGGAGTGATGAAGAGAGAAAGAATGTAGTGGGGCTCCCAAAACATGTAGCCATAGAGCGAGCAGAGTGAAAAATGAAGCTTGTATAAATTGGAGAGGGAACAGAGTTCAACCAAAACATCATGGTTCTAACAGCATGTGAGTTCTAACCTGAAATGTAGTATTACTTCAGAATTAAAGTATAACTACCACAGTGAACATTATAATGTAGAAAATTAAGTTCAGCAGAATATGTCATTCTGTTTCCACGTGTCAGATGAAAGGCATGACAAGATAACAGAGGGGAGCACAATAGAACAAAAAATGAACAGGATGGAATCATTCAAAGCCTCAGAGAAGTAAAACAAGTGGCAAGGAAGAAGCTTATAAGTGATAAGGAATTTAGGTGGAAGAAACCAAAATTGCAGTCATGCATTTATCGGTTATCAAGGTCTGAAAAAAAGATTCAGTTTTGGAAAACAGCCTTCCAAATTGTTGCTGGTGTCAGCAATGGCCGAGTAAGGCAATATGTTGAAAGAAGGTAAATCTCCAGGAGATAAGAGGGGAAAACATGAAATGTATTCACAGTTGTGAATATGGACAACCATCAGCTGTATGATGGAATGACGACAATGAAAATTTGTGCCATACTCGGACTCGAATCCAGATAACCCACTTATTAAGAGGAGGCATATCCGAAAGGACTTTGTATCATAATTCAGAATAACACAGGTGCTGGAGTATTGCAAGAGGGGAAAATGACATACTGGCAGTGCAAAACCAGTGGCTTAAGAAGTGGAAGTGGAAATGAAAAATCACATCAAATCATTTCCAGTCCAGAAAGCACATTATGCCAATGAAGAATGGAATTATCTTGACCATAAACATGTGACGATTATGCGGCAGATGTTCAAAACTTTTAAACTGGATATTCAAGTTGATTATAAATTTTATTTGAAAATTAAGCATGGACATTTTAATTTAAAATTTGGGCAACCACAAGTGTCTGCAAGCAGTACATGTGAAAAGCCTTGGGTAAATATGAAAAGTCCATCTCTGAATGATGCTGCTAAAAGGCCAGCATAGCTGAGTTAATAGTGCACAAGAAATTACACCCAGTTACAGCAAAAACTGACACTGATTCTACCATTGCAAGCCTCTCGTTTGATATAATGCAGAATTTGCAATTACCTCAGATACAAAAACAACTTACATTTCAATTGTGGCAGCTTTCATTAATTCTTTTAATGCGCACAAATTACAGAGTGGAACAGTGAGGTTTTTATCTGTATCATGAAGGAACAGCACGAAAAAGCTCTGATGAAGCCTGTTCATTTCTTTTTAATTATATAAATGAAAATGTTGGACAATGTGTTAAAGACTTTCACTCATTCTCTGACTGTTGTGGAGGCCAAAATAAAAACCATTCAATGGTGAGGTTTGTTTAATGCTTGTGGCACAGGGAAGGTTTCAGTTCATCACCCATTACTTTCCAACTGGAGGGTAGTCCTACCTTGCACATGATAGGCATATCAACAGACAAAAAGGAAAATTAGCGAGATGGATAGGATATATGTTCTGAAAGAATATGCAGAATTAATAACTGAATCCTGCTCAAAGAGGAATTTTGAAGTGAAAATATCAAAAACAGGAGAGGTTCCAAATTTGAAGGAGCGGTGGCCAAAATTCCATAGAAATACTAATATTTCTGTTGAAAGGAAAGGAAGGGCTTCACACAGAAACTAACAGCTCTTTTATGTAACACAATTTGTGCAGTTCTGTTGTTCACAAGACACTCGTGGTGTTGTTAAAGTTAAGCCATTCATTGATGTGGCAGGAGAGCACACATTCCACCTTTCTGATCAAACTGCAGTTCCACCAAGCCCTGTAAATCAGGCATAATTGGGCTCATGTAACCATAAATGAGAGGAACATGCACCATCTAAGGTGATTTCTATCATTCCTCCCAAAAGAAGACATCATAAAGAACTTCTATTCTAACATATACAATTTGCCATATGTCAAAGAATGAACCACGAATGGAGTATAATGCGAAAGACAATGGGAATTAGCCATAATTTACTTGATTTTTGCCCATATTACAATAATTTTTTTTTTCTTTATTGTATTTCAGTTCCCCATCAGGGCGGGCTGGCAGCAGCGTATGCGCTGCTCTTCAGCCGAAACACAGAACAAAACAATAGAAGACATTTAAAAACAGCAAAGGAGAGATTAAGGTGAACATAGATATAAAAAAGGGGGAACATCATGGAAGGCAATAGACAAAAAACGGGGTGACTGTAAAATGGAGATAAAAAACTGTTTAAAAGTAGCACACACAAAAAGCCACACACTGTGACGATTAAAAGAACACAAGGCAAGGTATGACTGGAGCATAAAGGTATCGACGGATGGCGTAGCTCATAACGTAACGCTGACGGCGAACCTCAAGGCAGTACACAATTAAAATCACACCTCTGGATGCACAGGAGAAACAGCACTAAGCACAACACTGATATGGCACACTGATGATGATCAATACAGAGGATCTGCCAGGCGCAAGGAGATGAGGGAGACCTGAAGAAGGGCGGGAGGGGAAGAGATGGGGGAGATGAGCGGGGGGCGCGCTGAAGAGGGCCAGGTAGGGAGGGATGTGGGAAGGAAAGAGGCAAGTATTTGGTGCAGGGTCTCAGGGGAGGGGGGATGGAGGAAAATCCGCTCTGGGAGAAGGAGGGAAGAGGAAAAAGGGGGCCCTGGGGAGGGGGGGTATTACAATAAACTGAGTTACGTATTGATTTATGTGCATTTATTGCACTGTATTCAAGAAGGCCATATATCCACTTAGTAAATTTTAACAGAACGTCAAGAAAATATACACTCCTGGAAATGGAAAAAAGAACACATTAACACCGGTGTGTCAGACCCACCATACTTGCTCCGGACACTGCGAGAGGGCTGTACAAGCAATGATCACACACACGGCACAGCGGACACACCAGGAACCGCAGTGTTGGCCGTCGAATGGCGCTAGCTGCGCAGAATTTGTGCACCGCCGCCGTCAGTGTCAGCCAGTTTGCCGTGGCATACGGAGCTCCATCGCAGTCCTTAACACTGGTAGCATGCCGTGACAGCGTGGACGTGAACCGTATGTGCAGTTGACGGACTTTGAGCGAGGGCGTATAGTGGGCCTGTACCGCCGAATTGCTCAACACGTGGGGCGTGAGGTCTCCACAGTACATCAATGTTGTCGCCAGTGGTCGGCGGAAGGTGCACGTGCCCGTCAACCTGGGACCGGACCGCAGCGACGCACGGATGCACGCCAAGACCGTAGGATCCTACGCAGTGCCGTAGGGGACCGCACCACCACTTCCCAGCAAATTAGGGACACTGTTGCTCCTGGGGTATCGGCGACGACCATTCGCAACCGTCTCAATGAAGCTGGGCTACGGTCCCGCACACCGTTAGGCCGTCTTCCGCTCACGCCCCAAGATCGTGCAGCCCGCCTCCAGTGGTGTCGCGACAGGCGTGAATGGAGGGACGAATGGAGACGTGTCGTCTTCAGCGATGAGAGTCGCTTCTGCCTTGGTGCCAATGATGGTCGTATGCGTGTTTCGCGCCGTGCAGGTGAGCGCCACAATCAGGACTGCATACGACCGAGGCACACAGGGCCAACACCTGGCATCATGGTGTGGGGAGCGATCTCCTACACTGGCCATACACCACTGGTGATCGTCGAGGGGACACTGAATAGTGCACGGTACATCCAAACCGTCATCGAACCCATCGTTCTACCATTCCTAGACCGGCAAGGGAACTTGCTGTTCCAACAGGACAATGCACGTCCGCATGTATCCCGTGCCACCCAACGTGCTCTAGAAGGTGTAAGTCAACTACCCTGGCCAGCAAGATCTCCGGATCTGTCCCCCATTGAGCATGTTTGGGACTGGATGAAGCGTCGTCTCACGCGGTCTGCACGTCCAGCACGAATGCTGGTCCAACTGAGGCGCCAGGTGGAAATGGCATGGCAAGCCGTTCCACAGGACTACACCCAGCATCTCTACGATCGTCTCCATGGGAGAATAGCAGCCTGCATTGCTGCGAAAGGTGGATATACACTGTACTAGTGCCGACATTGTGCATGCTCTGTTGCCTGTGCCTATGTGCCTGTGGTTCTGTCAGTGTGATCATGTGATGTATCTGACCCCAGGAATGTGTCAATAAAGTTTCCCCTTCCTGGGACAATGAATTCACGGTGTTCTTATTTCAATTTCCAGGAGTGTATATTAGGTTTACCAGCAGAGCATTTGCATTCATCCCTCCATAGAATAATGCTAGTATTCACTGCAATTAGTCTGTGTTTGCTCCGCTATACAGGTACTGCAGAGCAGACGGTGACAGGAGGTGGGGGTGACAGGCTCGCCATGTTTTCCCCGGCAGCGCGCTGCGCTGACATCTGTCGGTGACGCCAAGCAACAGGGCTTTCAACCTACGGCCGATTATTCGATGTCGAAATAAGAAGCTCACCAGGAAATGGTTGGAAATAACAAAAACCTCCTTATCTACTGCAATTGAATATATTTAGTTTCTTAACGAAGGTGGTAAACTCATCCGTGTCTCTTTTTTATTTACAAAGACTATTTTTCATTCTCAGCAATATTTGTGGTGACATGTTGGTTAAAAATGAGAAAGACACAGCTAGGGGTACCACCGGTTACTACCCTGACCTGTGGAAAACCTCCCGTATCCTCATGTTCCTTAAACCCGGCAAACCACCGTCCGCCGTCTCCTACCGCCCCATCAGCCTTACCTCGGTCTTCAGCAATGTCCTGGAATCTATCCTCACCCGCCGCATCCACCAGCATCTCCGCCAGCGCTGCCTCCTCCCCATCACCCAGTGTGGCTTTCGGCCGTCCTTCTCTTCCGACGACCTTCTCCTTCACCTCACTCATCTCCTTTCCGAACAGCTTAATTCCCGTCGCTCGAACAGCTTAATTCCCGTCGCTCCGCAATCTTCCTCTCCCTGGACCTCGAACGTGCCTATGACCGCGTATGGCATTCCGGTCTCCTCTTCAAGCTCCAAACCTTCGCCCTTCCCATTAACTACGTCCATCTGACCGGCTCCTTTCTCTCCCGCCGTCCTTCCTATGTCACCGTCCATAACTCAGATTCCTACACCTTTTTCCCCTCTGCCGGTGTGCCCCAAGGCTCCGTCCTCTCCCCCATTCTGTACCTTTTGTACACGGCGGACATGCCGCCGCCGTCAGCCCCCGTCCACCTTCTCCAGTTTGCCGATGACACCACCTTCCTTGCCCTTGCCCCCACCCTACAGTGCTCCCAACACCTTCTCCAATCCCATCTTGACCGATTCACCGCTTGGTGCAACCAGTGGTTGCTCAAGGTCAATCCCTCCAAAACCCAGGCGATCATTGTAGGCAAAACCACCCCTTCCTTCCGCCTCCTTGATTTCTACATCACCATCTATGGCCGTCCTATCGCCCTCACTCCCACCCTTAAGTATCTTGGCGTCACCCTCGACCGTCGCCTCTCCTGGACTCCCCACCTCCGGACAATCCAAGCCAAGGCACGCTCCCGACTCAGTCTCCTCAAGCTCCTCTCCGGCCGTACGTGGGGTCTGGACCCCTCCACCATCCTCCACACCTATAAATCCTTCATCCACCCTATCCTTTGTTATGCCCATCCCGCTTGGATGTCCGCCCCCCCTCCCTTTTATAAATCCCTCCAAATCCTTGAACGCCATGCTCTCCGCCTCGCCTATCGCATCCGTCTCCCCTCCCCCTCGCGGATCCTGTATGATCTCATCCCCTTCCCCCACCTCCTCCTTTTCCTTGAAAGGATACGGATCCTGTACACCTCCCGTAAACTCGACCCTCCTCACCCGCTCGTCTCCCCGATCCTCACCCACCCCCGCCTGCTGCCACGCCTGTATTCCCATGTCCCACCCGGTCTCCATCTCTCAACCCTCCTTACCCTCTCCCAAGGTGGCTTCCGCCAGCTCCCCCTCCCTGGTGATGTCCTCCTCCCCTGCATCTACCCCTCCTATCAACTTTGATTCTCCCCCCCCCCACCTCCTGTGTCCTTTCCTTTAGGCACCCTCCCTCCCCCCCTTTCCCTTCCCTTCTCTTTCCTTTCCCCCCTCCCTCCTACCCTCTCCCCCGGGCTTCCCCTCCCCCTTCCTCCCTCCCCCTCTCTCCTTTGCCCATGGCATCTCTGCTCTCCCCTCTCCCATTTCCCTTCCTCCTCCTCCACCTCCTCTCTTGGCAGGTCCCCGGACTCGTACACCCTCAGTGAACATTCGCGCGCCGGAGATCATCGCCATCAGTGTTTAGTGTGTGTGCATCGTTTTGTGTTTCGTGCAGTTACAACTCAACTGTTCACATGTGCCGTCGCCGTTCTCCGTGTTTTGTGCGCCGTGTCGCTAAGTGTTAGTGTTTTTTTCGTCCAACGTGAACGGCTTCTTGTTTATTGTTTTTTTGTATCTCCATTTTTTGCCCGCCGTTTTTTGTATTGTGTATATCACCTCTGTCATGTTTATTGTTCCACTTAAGGCTGAAGAGCAGAGTACTATGCTGCTGACAGCCCGCCTGTATAGGTGTTTAAAATTACAATAAAGGAAAAAAAAAAAAGCTAGGGGTACGCGAATACAGTTCTATTAGTTTTAACCTGTTTCAATTTTTGGAGGGTTTGTGCCGTTAGGTGCAAACCGGCGATTAATTGACGATGTTGTAAGGCGTAAAGTGGTGAGGCATGTTAATCAAAATTACGTGTCTCCCTAGCTACCATGCATGGTGAGCTGCATCGAGCCAGTAGCTGAACTGAAGACGCCTAAATATTTAAACTGATTTTCCTAAATATTTAAATTGATTTATCGACTTTGATTTTCTGTTCTTCCGCTGTATTTTTGTGGACACGCTGGCATAATTTGTTTTTGCAAATGATATTCTGAGGTTGAGTTTCTGTGCTATTTTTTAATGATTATGCTGCATCGAGCCAGTAGCTGGACTAAAGATGCCTAAATATTTAAATTGATTTTCCTAAATATTTAAATTGATTTATCGATTTTGATTTCCTGTTCTTCCGCTGTATTTTTGTGGACACGCTGGCATAATTTGTTTTTGCAAATGATATTCTGAGGCTGAGTTTCAGTGCTATTTTTTAATGATTTAACTACTTTAGTAGTTTCTTGAACGTTCTTGACTAGGAACATAATATCAGCAACAAATCCCAAGCAGTTTAAGCTTTTATCAGTTTTCACACTTCCACTTCTTATGTTCTTTGCGTTATCCTTGTACCATTCTCTCATTACATATTCCAGTGCTCAGTTGAACAGTAATGGTAATAGGCCTGTTTTTATTAGGAATGTTTCAGATTTTTTTTCTCTAAGCCTTATTTTCAATTTAGCGTTCTTTAGAGTAAGTTCTACTACTTTAATTGATTTTGGATAGTCTTAGATTTCTTAGAATTTTTAAAACTGGAGTTCCATGGAGACATTGGATGGCTTCTTAAAGTTTACAAACGTTATTGCCATAGATTTGTTCTGTCTCCTACAGCACACCATAATCAACTTTAAACTAATGATCTGCTCTTCACAAATTCTCCATGGTCTGAAACCTTCTAGATTTCCTCGTAACTCCTGTTTTAGTTGTAACTAAAACTTTAAGTCGACAAACATTTTCAGCTACAATAAGCACATTAGGCCGTAGGAGCAATACGTAAATTACAATTCAAGGCAACAATGACAAAAATATTTAGCAATTCGGAAAGTATATTCGTTTTGAAACGTCAACTTGCACGATGGCCAGAGATATTGGACTACCTTAGTGGTCATGGTTATTGTTTATGACAATGCTGTGTACAAATTATCCAGGTAATAAGCACTTTAAAACAAATGAAAAGGCATTTGTGATAAGATTGTATAGAAAAACCGTCTCTAATTCGTGATTAATGAGTTAGCTTCGTAAAATAGAGGTATGAACCTGGGCATCCATGATGCCCTTTTGCCTATAATAGCTAAAAGTATCTTTTGCATTAAAATTTTCAAAAAATAGTAAGTCATAGCACTAAATTGGTATGCAGTGCCAAATAGAACTATTTCTAGTGATACTACATTCAGCTGTGTACAATTAGTACATGTTCACAAAATATTTGTTGTCTTGAGAAATAATATATTATAGTTTTCTTCTCGTAACATTGGCCGATTTAGAAAGAGATTGTAAAAATTTTTACGTATATAACAAACTTTGAAGTTTGAAGGTATCAAAGATTTTTAGAAAATGGAGTGAACGATTATTCAAGACATGTACAGAAACCAGACTGCAGTTGCAAGAGTCACAGAATGTGAAAGGAAAGCAGTGGCTAAGGGCGAAAAGTGGGTTGAAGTGTACCACTGGTGTTATTCAGTCTGTACACTGAGTAAGGAGAAAAGGAAATCAAGAAGAAATTTGTTAGCGAAATTTAAGTTCTGGGACAAACAACAAAGGCATTGAGGTTTTCTAATGTTATTGTAATTCTCTCAGACACAGCAAAAGGCTATGAAGAGCAGTTGAACGGAATGAACAGTATTATGGCAAAAAAAAGCATTTCTTGTTGCTGAATAATGCAGCTAGCAACGAATACTTCCGAAATGTTACAAAATAACTTCACGTACTGAGATACTATATTGACGTCAACCATTTGCACCAGAAGAAAATTTGTGCCAGACCAGGTTTCGAACCCAGATTTGTTGCTTACCACAAGTGCTCGCCTTAAGAACTACAACTACCTGAGCACACTTCCAGTATCAATCGAAACTTACATGTGTCACATAGTCACAACCCTTATACTTGCACAATTCGTGATTCCCACACGGGGAAATCCTTTAAGACAGAAAAAATAGCAACTCACCTCAAAGAAATTGTCCAGTTGGGACTGAAATTGGTAGACGTTATGTACATGTACAGCCAACCAAATGGTCACAACTGCAGAAAAATTGGTCGACTTATTCAAGAGAAAGAGTTCCACAAATTGAGCAAGTCAGTAAAGTGTTGGTCTACCACTGGTCCTTATATTAGCAGTATTTGGCTTTGAATTGATTGATAGATTTGTTGGATGTCCTCTTGAGGGATGTCGAGCCATATACTGTCCAGTTGGCGCTTTAGCTCATCAAAATCCTGAGCTGGTCAGATGGCCTCACCAATAATGTTACATACGTTTTCAGATGGGAGCGAACCTGCGACCTCACTGGCCAAGGAAGGGTTTTTAAGCATGAAGAAAAGCAGTAGAAACTATTGCTATGTCCAGATGTGCATTATCTTGCTGAAATGTAGGCCAAGGATGTCTTTCCATACAGGGCTACAAATGGGTGCATAGAATATCACCGACATACGACTGTGCTCTAACAGTACTGTGGATTACAACTAAATGGGTCATACTACAAAATGAAATGGCACCCTGGACCACGGCTCCACATTGACGGTCAGTGTGGTGGGTGACAGTCAGATTGGTATCCCATGGCTGTGTGTAGCGTCTCCCGACACTTCTTTGCTCCTCATCCAGGCTCAGTTACAAGTGGGATTCGTCACTGAAGACGATTCTACTCCAGTCAACGAAATTCCAGGTCTAATACGTGTTTCAAGACGCCCTGGACAGCATTGGGATACCAACCTGAATGTTGCCCACCATGTGGCCTGACAACCATATGGTCTGGGGTGCCATGTCTTTTCATAGCAGAGCCCCACTGGTTGCCATCTGTGGCACCCATACAGTACAGAGATAAGTCGAGGAGATACTATGCACCATTTTGTTTCCCTTCATAACAAGCCACCCGGGGCTTACATTTCAGCAACATTATATGCCTGTACACTGTGAGAGTTTCTACTGGTTGTCTTTGTGGTTGTCAAACCCTATCTTGGACACCATAGCCGCTGGTTCTCTCCCCAACTGAGAATGTTTGGAGTATTATGGCCAGGGCAGGGCCATCCAACCAGCTCAGGATTTTCATCTATTGATTTCTGTCTCGTTTCGCCATTTCATGCATAGTATTATTTTGTTTGTGTTATATCGTGACTCTTTGCGGTAGAGGAATAGATACATAATTGATTGTTCCAATATTGTGTTTATACAGTGACCGTATCTTTACAGTATATTCCTTCAAACATCCATACACATCTGAGAGAGCAGAAACCTCACAGGCCGTTACAGCAGTGGTAAACATTACAAAATAGCTTTGCATACTGCGGCTATACATTGATGTCAGATGTTTGTGACACGTGAAAATTTGTTCCTGTCTGGGACTTAAACCCGTAATGTTCACCACTGCTATAATTGTCAATGACAGTGCCTGTTCCTTCAGATTTGCATGCCGTTCTGAAGGGCATAGTATTGTGAAGACACAGATACTGTATAAACAGTTTCGAAGTGCCTTATTTCAGTGCCATAACTGGCCTTGGGAATCTGTGCCCATCTTCACATGGCTGACGTTTCCAGTTACATTTATGTATTCATCAACAGCATGTCGTCAGCTCCTGCACAATGTTCCAGTAGACTATGCTTTGTCTTGCATCAGTCCATATGTTTTTCTGCGACCTTAGCAAGACAAAGCATTGTGCATTGGAACATATGAAATAATAGACATCATCAGAAGAGTGGCACTCCCAAGGGGAGTACAAGTTAAAAAAATGCAATAATCAATGGTTTACATAAGAAAAGAGGTCCATAGCATAAAAAATGGCAGGTAATGCATAATATAAAAATAAATTGAACAATATATAGGAAAAAGAAACTTAAAAGTAGAATAACCAAATTTTTAAAAACTCACATCACGATGTCAAAGTAATTCTGATTCTTCCAATTTAACAAGAGGGTCATTTTTATTGCCGCTTTCTGGCATAATTCAGAATCTGGAGATCATCGAGCATGGGTGGTCGATGCCCTGTTGACTTAAAATTCTCAACAGAGGCAGAATGCTGCTTCATCTGGCCAAAGTTTTAAACCTCCCACCAGTCATAAAATTTTTGGCAGACATTACACTCCAGTGCTGTAATTGAAGAAGTGTCATGATGATCTCTCCATTGGCAAAAGATTCCGGAATAGTCCCCCATTCGGATCTGCGGGATGGGACTGCCAAGGGGGAAGTTACCATGAAAAAAAGATTGAATAATCAACAAAAGGATAACGTTCTACGAGTCGGGGCGTGGAATGTCAGAAGCTTGAACGTGGTAGGGAAACTAGAAAATCAGAAAAGGGAAATGCAAAGGCTATATCTAGATATAGTAGGGCTCAGTGAAGTGAAGTGGAAGGAAGACAAGGATTTCTGGTCAGATGAGTATCGGGTAATATCAACAGCAGCAGAAAATGGTATAACAGGTGTAGGATTCGTTGTGAATAGGAAGGTAGGGCAGAGGGTGTGTTACTGTGAACAGTTCAGTGACCGAGTTGTTCTCATTAGAATCGACAGCAGACCAACACTGACAACGATAGTTCAGGTATACATGCCGACATCGCAAGCTGAAGATGAACAGATAGAGAAAGTGTATGAGGATATTGAAAGGGTAATGTAGTATGTAAAGGGGGACGAAAATCTAATAGTCATGGGCGACTGGAATGCAGTTGTAGGGGAAGGAGTAAGAGAAAAGGTTATAGGAGAGTATGGGCTTGGGACAAGGAATGAAAGAGGAGAAAGACTAATTGAGTTCTGTAACAAGTTTCAGCTAGTAATAGCGAATACCCTGTTCAAGAATCACAAGAGGAGGAGGTATACTTGGAAAAGGCCAGGAGATACGGGAAGATTTCAATTAGATTACATCATGGTCAGACAGAGATTCCGAAATCAGATACTGGATTGTAAGGCGTACCCAGGAGCAGATATAGACTCAGATCACAATATAGTAGTGATGAAGAGTAGGCTGAAGTTCAAGACATTAGTCAGGAAGAATCAATACGCAAAGAAGTGGGATACGGAAGTACTAAGGAATGACGAGATACGTTTGAAGTTCTCTAACGCTATAGATACAGCAATAAGGAATAGCGCAGTAGGCAGTACAGTTGAAAAGGAATGGACATCTCTAAAATGGGCCATTACAGAAGTTGGGAAGGGAAACATAGGTACAAAGAAGGTAGCTGCGAAGAAACCATGGGTAACAGAAGAAATACTTCAGTTGATTGATGAAAGGAGAAAGTACAAACATGTTCCGAGAAAATCAGGAATACAGAAATACAAGTCGCTGAGGAATGAAATAAATAGGAAGTGCAGGGAAGCTAAGACGAAATGGCTGCAGGAAAAATGTGAAGACATCGAAAAAGATATGATTGTCGGAAGGACAGACTCAGCATACAGGAAAGTCAAAACAACCTTTGGTGACATTAAAAGCAACGGTGGTAACATTAAGAGTGCAACGGCAATTCCACTGTTAAATGCAGAGGAGAGAGCAGATAGGTGGAAAGATTACACTGAACGCCTCTATGAGGGTGAAAATTTGGCGGATGTGATAGAAGAAGAAACAGGAGTCGATTTGGAAGAGATAGGAGATCCAGTATTAGAATCAGAATTTAAAAGAGCTTTGGAGGGCTTACGGTCAAATAAGGCAGAAGGGATAGATAACATTCCATCAGAATTTCTAAAATCATTGGGGGAAGTGGCAACAAAACGACTATTCACGTTGGTGTGTAGAATATATAAGTCTGGCGACATACCATCTGACTTTCGGAAAAGCATCATCCACACAATTCCGAAGACGGCAAGAGCTGACAAGCGCGAGAATTATCGCACACTCAGCTTAACAGCTCATGCATCGAAGCTGCTTACAAGAATAATATACAGAAGAATGGAAAAGAAAATTGAGAATGCGCTAGGTGACGATCAGTTTGGCTTTAGGAAAAGTAAAGGGACGAGAGAGGCAATTCTGACGTTACGGCTAATAATGGAAGCAAGGCTAAACAAAAATCAAGACACTTTCATAGGATTTGTCGACCTGGAAAAAGCGTTCGACAATATAAAATGGTGCAAGCTGTTCGAGATTCTGAAAAAAGTAGGGGTAAGCTATAGGGAGAGACGGGTCATATACAATATGTACAACAACCAAGAGGGAATAATAAGAGTGGACGATCAAGAACGAAGAGCTCGTATTAAGAAGGGTGTAAGACAAGGCTGTAGCCTTTCGCCCCTACTCTTCAATCTGTACATCGAGGAAGCAATGATGGAAATAAAAGAAAGGTTCAGGAGTAGAATTAAAATACAAGGTGAAAGGATATCAATGATACGATTCGCTGATGACATTGCTATCCTGAGTGAAAGTGAAGAAGAATTAAATGATCTGCTGAATGGAATGGACAGTCTAATGAGTACACAGTATGGTTTGAGAGTAAATCGGAGAAAGACGAAGGTAATGAGAAGTAGTAGAAATGAGAACAGCGAGAACTTAACATCAGGAATGATGGTCACGAAGTCAATGAAGTTAAGGAATTCTGCTACCTAGGCAGTAAAATAACCAATGACGGACGGAGCAAGGAGGACATCAAAAGCAGACCCCATATGGCAAAAAAGGCATTTCTGGCCAAGAGAAGTCTACTAATATCAAATACCGGCCTTAATTTGAGGAAGAAATTTCTGAGGATGTACGTCTGGAGTACAGCATTGTATGGTAGTGAAACATGGACTGTGGGAAAACCGGAACAGAAGAGAATCGAAGCATTTGAGATGTGGTGCTACAGATGAATGTTGAAAATTAGGTGCACTGATAAGGTAAGGAATGAGGAGGTTCTATGCAGAATCGGAGAGGAAAGGAATACGTGGAAAACACTGAAAGGAGAAGGGACAGGATGATAGGACATCTGCTAAGACATGAGGGAATGACTTCCATGGTACTAGAGGGAGCTGTAGAGGACAAAAACTGTAGAGGAAGACAGAGATTGGAAAACGTCAAGCAAATAATTGAGGACGTAGGTTGCAAGTTTTACTCTGAGATGAAGAGGTTAGCACAAGAAGGGTATTCGTGGCGGGCCACATCAAACCAGTCAGTAGACTGATGACCAAAAAAAAAACACTCCAGTTTATATACTCAGTTTATGTGGCTATTCAGTCGGAACATGATTGTGCTGGGTTTTGTTCTGGACTTCTAGAAGAATTGTAAATTATCAAAGATGGATATGCAGTTAATGATCACCTGCTTAATGATCAGATGATTACTAAGGGTCAGAACTACCTTGACACCACAATGTCAATTTTTGAACTATTTACTTAGCCAGTTTTTTTACTTTAGTTATTCTGCATTCAAATTGCTTTTTTTTTACTGTGTATTAATTTATGTATTTTTACATGATGCATTTCCAGCCAGTTTTTGTGCTGCAGCTCCCTTTGTTTATGTTAAGTGTATGATCAGTTTATTTGAGCATTCAAATTGAACTCCCCTCAGATACCCCTATTTTCTAATTGTTAATTCCTTTATATTTTTTATCCTCTAGATATATACATGCAATCTTTGTATTTTTCTAAAGCTACAAATTTACTTTTTAAATTTTAACTACCGAACAGGATTTTTGTCATTGTAATTCAAGTTTAGGTGGTAACACTTGCATATTTTACTTCACTTTCTCCTTCCTGCGGATCGTGTCACTCGCAATCTTGTGCACTACGCACATGGCGTTATTAATTTGTAATGTGTATCCCGTCAGTCTCATTATTTCGCTGTAGTTGTTAGTTTGTCCAAAGCTTTTCTGCTAGTGACAGCTTCCCAACGTTTTGTGAACTTCTGCATACCAGATAGAGCGCCTTCATTGTTGAGCTGTCTGATTATTCGGGTTACCTCACTGAAAGCCCTTGTACTCTTACGGATTTATGGGCAGCTCGGCAGGGTTCATGGTGTCAATTCCTTTTAGAACTACTTCAGAAGTTAGTTGAGTCCATGCCACATCGTGTTACGCCACCTCTACATGCTCGCAGGGGCCCCGCACCATATTAGGCAGGTACACCAGTTTCTTTGCCCCTTCAGTGTATAATAGAAACATATACTTCCATAACGTAAATTAACTACTTTGTGCTTATTATCACATAGAAAAAACGTCCAACGAAGTCAGACATTCTGCCACTGTAGCATAATTAACCACACTCTGAACAATGTGTTTTGGAGAGATCATGAGTGATGTGTATCACTGAAACTACATATTTTCGAAAGACGCGTGAATAAATATGAAAAAAATCAATTACGGCCTGTTCGTTTCCACGGTGGTGGTTCCTTCTGACTCTAATCACTGGTGAGAGTTGGAAAGTGGCTTCACAAAATAATAGCGATTTTAATATTTGTGGCACGGTGTTTATCTTTCATCCCGTATGTTTGTGAAATTTGTCTGGTAATTACAGTAACTGGGGACAGAGTGTGCAGTACTTGCCACGTTCGTTTTGAGACAGATGCAGCTGATTTACATGCATTTTATAACAGCAAAAGCCGAACTGCAGCACTCGTCTTCAAGCACAGAGGCGCCGTGGCATCCATCCCATCATTGTAGGTTAGAATATAGCCTACTTCATACATAAAATAGGTTCTGACCTAACCTAACCTCCTCGATCTCGTCAAAAACTAACGAATCAGGTGGGACACACAGTGACCAAGCTGTCAGACGATGTTGGAGGGCAACCTTTGGCGACGGAGTCTGACGACCGTTGTCAGTGACAATGTGAGCGCAGCCTTATCGCATGTCCCACAATCTTCTGCACCACTGGTCCGTCACAAGTCAATGCGGACGGCTTGCCATAGACGAAAAAAAATTAATTTCTTAATTCTATCGTCATCTGAATAGTGAAGCAATGGAAGACTGACCCCGAACCAATTGGAAGAAAAATGCAATTTCACGGCATTTATCCAGCACTTGACATCGTAACGCGAAAGTCATAGAAGCTCTTTAGTTTTGAAATTTGTGGTAACTGAAGTCGATGATTGGATGGGTAGGGAAAGAAATAAACAGCAGAGTAAAAAATTATTGCGCTGCAGTTCTGTAAACTCGATAGTCCTTGTAAACAAAGCACAAGCGTCACATCTTTCCGAAGGGTAAAGTTTGGAAATACTACAGTTCGCGACTCTCATGTTTTATTGCGAGAACTGTTGAAAACTGAGGGTTGGTTTGAGAGGAATGTGGAGTTGCGCTTGGGAGTTACCAGCATCACACATCTCACAACTCATGAGCATGCAGTCACCCACATCACACCCACTACACCGAGCGAGGTTGCGCAGTGGTTAGAGCGCTGGACTCGCATTCGGGAGGACGGCGGTTCAAACTCGTGTCCGCCAACCTGATTTAGGATTTCCGTGCTTTCTTCCCTAAATCGCTTCAGGCAAATGCCAGAATGGTTCCTTTGAACGTCACGGCCGACCCCTTTCCCGTCCTACCCTAACCCAATGCGACCGACGACCTCACTGTTTTGTCCCCTTCCCCTAAAACAACCAACACCCACTTACAATTATCTATCGTCTACTGGCTCGAATCACAGAATACAAGCTGTCCAAAATTGTCACAAATGTACACGAAATCAAACACGTACATTTTCCCCACATTGCTATCACATCACCATGAACGTTGCTGACATTGATATCATAACCAAAAATCGGCTTTCAAATATCTGTATCTTGAATTCAGTGTTCCTTTCAGGATGCTATGTTTGAGCTAACATGAATGATGTAGCAATTCCTGATGCTTCCTAAGTGGTATCAACAACTCCTCCTCAGGAAAGGGAGCTGCACTGGCCTACCTACTGGCATTTTCTTCTTCCACACCCTCTACCCTCACGTAAAAAACAACCCAGTAGAAATGTGTTGCTTGTTATTACCTTTTGCAAATTATTTGATTGCTGGACTTCCATACTGGCAGAATTTAGAAAAGTTCAGCATGTCAGTACTTCATGTCTATCTACCGGCACGAGTAATATTGCATAAAGCAGTACAGTAGCCGTTACATAGTCCCTGTTGTTTTACCACTTAGTATGTTTATCCGTTTCAAACGGAATACTGAACAAATCGAATTCAGTAATCGTCCATAGACACACACGTAAAATCTTGACACAGGGCTAATAAAGTCTGGAGCTGTAATTCAATGACTTGTGAACTACCGCCACGTATTTGTCAGCTTCTGTAAAAATTCAGACGCCCATATTTTTCTTTCCCTTCGCCGTTTTACTTTCTGCATCACCAATAGCACAGCTGACATACACAACCATCCTGTGTGGATACCACTGCTTTTCATTGCAAGTATTTCGCTACAGTAGCGTTCTATCGGATATTTGTGTGTGTGTGTGTGTGTGTGTGTGTGTGTGTGTGTGTGTGTGAGGTTAGCAACATAGAAACAGAATCGCTTGTGTTCCCTCGCTCATTATTCGTCCGACAGTTGCGTATTGCGTAAAATCTTGTTCGTAAGTTCAGGTCAACTGTAGTGAACACTATCATTACTCTGAGGACTGGTCGTTCGCCTGTTGTTTGCTCCGGCGTACAGGCATTGCAGAGCAATCGGAGACAGGAGACGGAGGTTTTTCCCGGCAGCGTAACGAGCTGACATCTGTCAGCGACACCAGGCAACAGTGCATTCAACGGACGGCCGTTTATTCGATGTCGTAATAATAAGCTTAACAGGAAATGGTTGGAAGTAAGAAAAGTCGCCTTATCTGCGTCTATTGAGTATCGATAGACTGTTAACAAAGGGGTAACCCCGTCCATGTCTCTTGTTTATTTCCAAAGACAGTTCTTCATATTCAGCAACACTAGTGATGATGCGTTCATTAAAAAAAAGAAAGGTATGCAACAAATTCCATCATTCGAGGGTTGGATTTCCTCACTTCCTTATCGAGGACTCACACTGCCTGGGCTACACTCAGGGTGTATCTTTGTCGTGGAAAACCACACACCTTACCTTCCATGTTGCCTGCACGCCGTCACTACTGCCAACCGTCCGGACCTCCTCGCCATCGACGCCGCCGCCTTGTCTTCGCCCCCCTCTCGCGTGCAGCCACCATGTACCAACCCACCACCACTATCATTTTCCCCTCTCCCTCCGCTGCTCCAACCACCATCACATGGAACTCATCCTCCACCTCCATTCCTGACCTTCCTTCCCTCCCTGTCCACCCCACTCCTGCGCCATTTTCGGCTGTAACTACCCCAAACTCTCCCTCGTCTGTCACTGTCGCCCCATCGACATCTGCAGACTTTCCGCCGCTCCCTGCACCACTTCCGACAGGCTCTAAGCCGGCACGGATTTTGGCTGGATTTCGGCTCACCATTACACAGTCTCTGTGACACCCACACACCCTCCCTCTGCGTCATCTGCTCCTCAGGGTGGTACTGCCCCACGTCATCTCCCCCTGCAACCCATCCCCCAGCCCCCTCTCCACCCTGTCGTGACCACGAAACCTTCCAAGCGCCCTAATGTTGACCCTTCCCCCGAAATCTCCTCGAAGAAAACCCCCAATCCCCGTGACCTACCTTTCCCCATGGACATGACCCCGACCCCCACCCCTGCCACGTCTGCCATCCACACCTTTGTCCTCTCCAATCCTGACCCTCAATTCCTTGATACCTGTGCCCTCACCCTTGCCATCCAGAAATAGTACCCCAGTGCCCCCATATCCCTTCTTATTCCTCGCAAGGACTCGATCCTCATTAAATCCCCCAATGCTTCCTTCCACTCTGGGCACCTCTCCTGCATCTCACATATCCAATTTGGCCAACGTGCAAGCCTCACCCCCTACCACACCCCTTCCTGTCCCCGTCAGCCTCAACCTCCCCGACGTCCGCCAACCTTCACCGCTGTGATCACATAGCTTAGCCCTGTGGTAACGGAGGTTGAGGTGTTAGCGGAACTCAACTCCCGGCCCAACATCGAAATCCGCTCGGACCGTTGCATCTTTAATGATGACGGGCCGACTTATCAAATGCGGATATTCACCGAATCCCCCTCCTCCATCGACTGCCTCCTCACTGAGGTAGCCCTCATCTACAATCGCCATCATAAGGTGGACCCCTCCCATTCCACAGTCCAATCCCACCACTGCAAACGCTGCCTCACATACAATGACCATGTTACATCTGCCTGCAAGAACCCCCCTACTTGTCCCCATTGCAAAGCTTCCCACTTCCTCAAGAACTGCCCCAACCTCACCTCTCCCGCCCTTCTGCAACACCTGTAACGAACCACATCCTACCTTCTCATCTAAGTGTAAAGAGAAACCTCCTCCAGTCACCCCTGAGCTCACCGTCCCTGCTCGTCCTGTTGATGATCCCATCCACCCCAAAAACTCGCTCCGCTCTCCACCTACTGCAGAGGACATCATCCATCTCATCACCATTGTGCTCCAAAACATTCACCCCTCAGCGCCCCCACACCCTTTCCCAGATCGCCCTCGATGCCCATTCCATCTTCCATCTTACCACCTATGGCACCTACTCCCACAACCAGGCCCACTTCACCTTCACCCCCCTCACCACCCTCGTATAGCACTCCCCTCCCATGGAACAACAACCCTACCATATCCTGTACCACAATATTCTCTCCCTGCCCACCCACAAACTCCTCTTCCTCCACACCATCCAACAGCACCACGTGGATGCTTTCGTCCTAAATGAAACCTTTCTTCAACCCCGTATCCGCATCTCCACAGCTCCTTACACCCTTCACCGCACCGATAACCCATACCCTCTGGCGCGTGGCAGAGTTGCTATAGGCCACCCCATGCACCTCCCTGTCCGGCCCCAACATCTCCTTAACAATCCTGCCTAGCATCTCACCCTCAGCCTCTTCTTCCCCACCCTTACTGTCACCTTGCCACCATTTATGTCCGCCCTCGCACCCCAATCCCGTACGATTCCCTGGCCCACATTGACCGCACCTTCTCCACCTACGTGATTGCCACTGACCTCAATATTCACAGCCGTGATCCTGCCAATCTCCAGTGGTGGCATCGGTTTATCGCCTCCCTCCAGGGAGGCCCGGTCCCCTCCCCCAGCACACCCGACCAGAATCCAACACTACTCCCGATGTGGTCCTTGCCTCTTCCAACCTCCTTGGGCGCATCACCGCAGATGTCCTTCACCTCATTGGCAGTGACCATGCTCCTGTTCTCCTCACTATCTCTAGTGGTCGCAATCCCTACCCCGCTCCTCGCCATGACGTCCCTCCTAAACTTGCCCATGATTACTCCTGTGCCAACTGGGATACCTACCGGGACTCCATTCACACCCAGGTTGACGGCCACGACCTTGCCCTCCAATCTCCAGATGACCTCTCTCGCACTGCCGCCACACTGCACCAGACCTTGTCTGACGCCATCGCCACCCATATCTCCATCTAAGCCATCCACCCTCACCGGTCTGCCCTGCCTCTACAGGCCATCCACCTTCCAGAGTCCCGCCACCTCTACTGCTCTTTTCTCCGCACTCGTGACCGGGACACACTTAACCACCACGGCAATGACGACGACACATCTGCAACCTGCTTACTGCGAAGAAACGCCGTGCCTGCCGCCAGTCATGTACACAACTCAACACCACGCTCTCAATAAACTCTTCCAAGTATTGGTCTGCTTTCCACCGCCTTACTGGAAATCGCCCCACCCCCCAGTACCCTCTCCTCCTTGATGACCGTCCCTTTCCTGACAACCTCAGTACGGCCAACCACTTTGCCTCTCACCTCTCCAATGTTTCTTTAGTACCAGATGATCCCCAATTTGATTATTCCCTCTTCCCCGACCTCATGGCCTGTATGAATACCTCTGTTCCTCCCCTTACCACTAGCTTCCAGTACTAGGGCCACACACCACCATATGAACTTGACACTCCCATCAGTATACAGGACCTCAGCCTCACACTCCGCACTAAACGCAACACTGCTCCCGGCCACGACTGCATTACCTACTCCCACCTCAAACACTGCCCTCCCTCCTTCCTCTCAGTCCTTGCCACCCTCTACATTATCATCCTTGCCACTGGCTTCTAACCTGACCTGTGGAAAGCCTCCCGTATCCTGATGTTCTCCAAACCCAACAAGCCTCCATCTGATGCCTGTTCCTATCGTCCTATCTGTCTCACATCTGTGTTTAGTAAGCTCTTGGAATCCATCCTTCCCCAGCGCATCCATCACCACCTCTGCCAAATCCACCTCCTCCCCGACACCCAATGTGGCTTTCGACCTTCCTTCTCTGCCGATGACCAACTCCTCCGCCTCACTCATCTCCTCTGCCTCCAGCTTAACTCCCTTCGCTCCACCATTTTTGTCTCCCTTGACCTCGAAAATGCCTACGACTGTGTCTGGCATCCCGGTCTCCTGTTTAAACTCCAAACCTATGCCCTTCCTATCAACTACATCTGTCTGATGGCTTCCTTCCTGTCCTGCTGCCCCTCCTATGTTACCATCCATAATGCCAATTCCTACACCTTCTACCCCTCAGCAGGGGTGCCCCAGGGCTCTGTCCTCTCCCCTCTCCGCTACGTCCTGTACATGACAGCTGTGCCCCAACAATCCCTCCAGTACACCTCTTGCAATATGCCGACGACACCACATTCCTCGCCCTCGCTCCTACCCCCCCAACGGTCCCAACGCATTCTCCAGAATCACCTTGACGTTTCTGCCACATGGTGTAACCAGTGGCTCTTGAAAATCAATCCTTCCAAGACCCAGGCAATCATCGTAATTTGTACCACTCGCTCCTTCCTGCTTCTGGATTTCTCCCTTACCATCCTTGCCCGTCATGTCTGCCTCTCCCCCACCCTCACCTACCTTGGCCTTACCATTGACCATCACCACACCTGGATCCCTCATCTATGCTCCATCCAATCCAAAGCCCACTACCGCCTCTGACTCCTCAAACTCCTCTCTGGCAGGACATGGGGGTTGCACCCCTCTACCATCCTCCACACCAACAAATCCTTAATCCGTCCCAACCTTTGTTATGACAGTCTCGCCTGGATATCTGGCCCCCCCCCCCCCCAATTCTATTAGTCCCTCCAGATCCTTGAGCGACATGCACTACGCCTCGCCTTCCCTATACGCCTTCCATCCCCCACGTCGATACTCTATGACCTCATTCCTCTCCATCTGCTCCTATTCCCCGAACATATCCGCCTACTCAACACCTCCCACCGCCTTGATTCCCCTCATCCCCTGGTGGATCCTCTCCTGTCCTGTCACCGCCTCCTGCCACGCCTTCACTGTTGTGTCCCCCCTACCCTCCATCTCTACACCCTTCATCTACACTCCTGGAAATTGAAATAAGAACACCGTGAATTCATTGTCCCAGGAAGGGGAAACTTTATTGACACATTCCTGGGGTCAGATACATCACATGATCACACTGACAGAACCACAGGCACATAGACACAGGCAACAGAACATGCACAATGTCGGCACTAGTACAGTGTATATCCACCTTTCGCAGCAATGCAGGCTGCTATTCTCCCATGGAGACGATCGTAGAGATGCTGGATGTAGTCCTGTGGAACGGCTTGCCATGCCATTTCCACCTGGCGCCTCAGTTGGACCAGCGTTCGTGCTGGACGTGCAGACCGCGTGAGACGACGCTTCATCCAGTCCCAAACATGCTCAATGGGGGACAGATCCGGAGATCTTGCTGGCCAGGGTAGTTGACTTACACCTTCTAGAGCACGTTGGGTGGCACGGGATACATGCGGACATGCATTGTCCTGTTGGAACAGCAAGTTCCCTTTCCGGTCTAGGAATGGTAGAACGATGGGTTCGATGACGGTTTGGATGTACCGTGCACTATTCAGTGTCCCCTCGACGATCACCAGTGGTGTACGGCCAGTGTAGGAGATCGCTCCCCACACCATGATGCCGGGTGTTGGCCCTGTGTGCCTCGGTCGTATGCATTCCTGATTGTGGCGCTCACCTGCACGGCGCGAAACACGCATACGACCATCATTGGCACCAAGGCAGAAGCGACTCTCATCGCTGAAGACGACACATCTCCATTCGTCCCTCCATTCACGCCTGTCGCGACACCACTGGAGGCGGCCTGCATGATGTTGGGGCGTGAGCGGAAGACGGCCTAACGGTGTGCGGGACCGTAGCCCAGCTTCATGGAGACGGTTGCGAATGGTCCTCGCCGATACCCCAGGAGCAACAGTGTCCCTAATTTGCTGGGAAGTGGCGGTGCGGTCCCCTACGGCACTGCGTAGGATCCTACGGTCTTGGCGTGCATCCGCGCGTCGCTGCGGTCCGGTCCCAGGTCGACGGGCACGTGCACCGTCCGCCGACCACTGGCGACAACATCGATGTACTGTGGAGACCTCACGCCCCACGTGTTGAGCAATTCGGCGGTACGTCTACCCGGCCTCCCGCATGCTCACTATACGCCCTCGCTCAAAGTCCGTCAACTGCACATACGGTTCACGTCCACGCTGTCGCGGCATGCTACTAGTGTTAAAGACTGCGATGGAGCTCCGTATGCCACGGCAAACTGGCTGACACTGACGGCGGCGGTGCACAAATGCTGCGCAGCTAGCGCCATTCGACGGCCAACACCGCGGTTCCTGGTGTGTCCGCTGTGCCGTGCGTGTGATCTTTGCTTGTACAGCCCTCTCGCAGTGTCCGGAGGAAGTATGGTGGGTCTGACACACCGGTGTCAATGTGTTCTTTTTTCCTTTTCCAGGAGTGTATTTTCCCTAGGTAGCTTCCATCAACTCCGCCTCCTGGATGATGCCCTCTTTCCCTCCATCTATCCCTCCTATCAACTCTGATCCTCACCCCCCCTCCTTTCCTCAGTCCATTCCCTGGGCTCACTCTCCCCCCACTTCCATCCTGTTTTCTCCTAGCCAAACGTCTCCCTACCTCCCTTCTCCCCCCCACTGCCGAGTCCTTTTGTATTCCCCTCCTCTGCCTTCCTCACTCCCTGTCGCATCTCCCCAGCACCCCCCACCACTCCATTGGCTCCTTTCTCCCCCTTCACTTTTCCTCTCCATCTCCCCTTTTTTATTTACCCATCATCTGTCCAGTTTACCCCCACCTGCTCTCGGCTGTGGTATGTCACATTTGCCAACTTTATAGTGTAGTGTTCCAGTCAATGTTCAGTGTTGTTCGCCTTTCTAGTGTTGTGAACAGAAACCAGACTGTCGCCATGTTTTTAATTGTCTGTATTTTTTTTACCCGTCTGCTTCGCATGTATTTTATTTGCGTCATCATCCCTTCGTTCTATGTTTTATATTCCACGATTTTTTCGCCATGTTACTATGTAAGTCTCCAGTTTTATCGCCTGTTTTTATTATTTATTATCTTCATGTTTTTAAAACAAAGTCTGTAGGAAAAAAAAACAACAAATTCCTTGAAAGAGTACCGCCCTTCAGTCACGGCATAGCCACTTATCGAAGTGTTAGGTGTCCCAGGACCAGCCAGCCTGCCATCCCAGCAGCCTCTGCGGTCACCTCCCGCCAGCAGCAGTGGAGTGGGGCTTCGGCCCCAGGTGGCGTTTCGTCCGTCTTCATCCGTCTTTGTGAGCTCCTTGTTTTCTTCTTTAGTTTTGTCCAGTCCTGTCCTGTTCTTTTCCTTCTTTTCTCGTTGTCATCATGATAACCACCACCACCACCACCACCACTACCACCACCACCACCATTGTATATAGCTCTCCCTCTGCCTGCACCACCTCAATTACGAGGTGTAATCAGCCCCCTTATTCCATCCCCCAAGCTTCTCACCCTCCCTTCTCCTTCTCCTTCGCATTTTGTAGCCTCATCCCCTGCTCCTTCCTCCCTCACCTCCTCCTCTGATCCCTTCCCTCCACTCCCTCACCCTGTTCCCTCCGTCTCTGCAGCCCTCGCCAGGGTGGAGGCCCGTCATCATCCCCATCTTTGGCGTCAGCACCAGCATCCATGCCAGGACCTGCCACCTCCGCCATCTCCCAGTTGCTGCTGCCCCACACACCTCCTCTCACCCTTCAGTTGCTGTTAAGTGCCCCAGTGGCACCCCTGCCTCCTCCGCTCCCAAAAAGTTCCAGTCCCCTCCTCTTACCCCCACCCCCCAGGATGGCATGGATGTTTCCTCACCTATCCCCTCTGCCACCACCGCTACCTCCTCCTCCTTCTCCTCCTCCTCCTCCTCCTCCTACAAGTACCTCCTATCCTTTCCTGATCCTTCACTCCTCGTGGCCCGGAACCTCATGAAGCTCTTCCGCCATCTCTACCCCAGAGCTCCCATCTCTCTCCTCACTCCCCGTTGGGACTCCGATCTCATTACCTCCCCTTGCCCCACCCTTCACTCAGACATCCTTTCCCGAATCGCCAGCACCTGCTTTGTCCCCAATGCCTTTCTCTCCCCTGCTCCTTCCCCTTCCCACTCCCACCAACCCCATGCCCCGCGTTGCATGCCAACCCTTACCACCATGACCACTTAGCTTAGTCTGACGATCACAGAGGAGGAGGTGCTGTTGGAGCTTAAGGTACATACCTACCTAAACATCCGTGCAGTGCACTGGATTTTCAATCCTGCCGGCCCCACCCACCTTATGCACGGGTCCAGTACTGTCCTGTTCATTTCCTTTGTTTCTCGTTGTAGCCATGACAACCATCACCACCAGCACCACCACCACCACCACCACCACCACCACCGCCATTGTATATAGCTCTCCCTTTGCTGCCACCACCACAATTACGTGGTGTGCCCAATCGGCCCCCCTCATTCCATCTCCCAAGCTTCTCACCCTCTCTTCTCCTTCTCCTGAAGGAGGGTGCCCTTCTGTTCCATCGTTGGTACATGGTCACCCCACCTATTCCCCTCCTCAGTCCATCTGCTGCCAGAGGTGCCTGCACTACAATGCACACCCAACATCAGAGTGTTGCAAGGACCCCATCTGCCCACACTGCAAACAGGCGCAATTCCTCAGGCAGTGTCGTAACCTCCAGTCCCCTCTCTCCTGCAACACCTGCAACCTCCCGCACCCCACCTACTCCCATAAACGCAAGGCCATCCCCCCCCCCATACTCCTGAAATAACCGTCCCCATCCGCCCTCTGGACACTTCCATCCCTTCTGGCAACTACCTCCACCCCCCCCCCCCCACTGCTGAGGACATCATCTGGTTTGTCACCATCGTCCTCCAGAATGTCCACCCGTTACAGCGCCCCCTCACCCACCAGCAGATATCACTCGCCACACAATCTGCCTTCCACCTTAACACTTATGCCACCTATTCCCACAACCAATCCCACTTCACCTTCTCCCACCTCGGCACCCTTGCCTAAATTCCTGCCATAGCGCGACAGCACTGTATCTTGTTTAACAACATCCGGTCCCTACCCACCAACAAGAACCTCCTCATGCACACCCTCACGTCCCACAGTGTGCATGCCTTCCTCTAAAACAAAACCTTTCTACAGCCTCAGCATACTGTCCACACTTCTCCCTTCATCCTCAACTGCTCCGATAATCGGCCACCATCGCCAGATCCCTAGTCAGGTCCAACACCTCCATCCCAACCCCACAGAACACCTGAACCTTAGTCTCTTCTTCCCCGGCCTCACTGTTACCTGCTCCACCATCCATGTTTGCCCTAATGCTCATATTCCTTTTGATTTCCTTTCCCACATCGACTGCACCTTCTCCTTCTACATAATCGCCGCCGACCACAACATTCATAGTTGTTCCACCACCCAGTAACAGCGGTCGCATAGGTTCCTCTCTTCCCTCCAAGGCGACCTCATTCCCATTCCCCAGCACACCCGCCCTGAATCCAACTCCACTCCTGATGTCATCCTCTCCTCCCCTAATCTCCTTTGCCGCATAACGGTGGAGGTCCTGGACCCCATTGGTAGCGAACATCTCCCTGTCCTCCTCACCATTTCAGACGGTTGTCACCCCAGCCCCAACTCTCGAAATGACCCTCCCCTGAAGTACATCCATGATTATTCCCATGCCCCTTCACCCCCACAGGCCATCCTTCCCCTCCGTGAATCCCAGCGTCTCTACCATGCCTTCATTCACATGTGTGACCCGGACACACTACGACGCCACCGGCAACTACAAAGACACGTCCAAAACTTTCACACGGCTAAGAATCGCCGCGACTGGCGACAGACATGCACCTGTCATAATGTTACACTTCCTATCAACTCGCCCAAGTACTGGTCTGCCTCCCCCCATACCATCCTCTCCCTCATCATGGCCAACATTTCCCTGACAACCTTAGTAAGGACAATCACTTTGCGTCCTACCTGTCCAATATCTTTACCCTCCCTTACGATCCCCAGTTCGATTACTCCCTCTTCCCAGATGTCTGTGATCGAACTGACACCTATGTCCTCCATTCGCCCCTGGCTTCCAGTACTTGGACAACATTACACCCAATGAACTCAATGCCCACGTCACTACTCAGGATTTCATCACTACACTCCACACGAAACACAACACCACTCCTGGTCACGATCGTCTTATCTATCGCCACCTCCGTGAAGCTCCCACCTCCTTTCTCACCACCCTAGCCAGACCTCCCCTTATCCTGATGTTCCTCAAACACGACAAACCGCCATCAGCTGTCACCTCCTACCATCCCATCAGCCTTACCTCGGTCTTTAGCAAGGTCCTGGAAACCATCCTTACCCGATGCATCCACCAGCATCTCCCCCAGCGCTGCCTCCTTTCTGTTACCCAAGTGTGGCTTTCGACCATCCTTCTCTACTGATGACCTTCTCCTTCACCTCACTCACCTCCTCTCCGAACAGCTCTTTTCCTGTCACTCCGCCATCTTCCTCTCCCTCGACATGGAACGCGCCTACGACGGTGTGTAGCATTCTGGTCTCCTCTTCAAGTTCAAAATCTTCGCACTTCCTATCAACTACGTCTGTCTGATTGGGTCCTTTCTTTCCCAACGTCCTTCACATGTCACCATCCATAACATGGATTCCTACACCTTCTTCCCCTCCACCGGTGTGCCCCAAGTTTCCGTCCTCTCCCCTCTTCTATACCTTTTGTATACGGCGCATATACCGCCACCTTCGCTCCCCATCCACCTTCTCCAGTACTTCGATGAAATAGCCTCTCTTGCCCTCGCCCCCACCCTGCAACGCTCCCAACACTTTCTCCAATCCCATCTTGACTGGTTGACCATTTGGTGTAACCAGTGTTGCTCAAGGTCTATCCTTCCAAGACCCATGCAATCATTGTAGGCAAAACCACCACTTCCTTCTGTCTCCTCGACTTCTATCTCACCATTTATGGCCATCCTATCGCCCTCACCCCCACCATGAAGTACCTTGGCGTCACCCCTGGCCATCACCTCTCCTGGACCCCCATCTCTAGACAATCCATGCCAAGGAACGCTCTCGACTCTGTCTCCTCGAGCTCCTTTCTGGCCGCGCATGGGGTCAGGACCCCTCCACCATCCTCCACACCTATAAATCCCTTATCCGCCCTATCCTGTGCTACGCTCATCCCACCTGAATCTCCGTCCCTCCTACCTTTTACAAATCCCATCAAATCCTAGAAAACCATGATCTCCACCTCGCCTATCGCATCCGTCTCCCGTCCTCCACACAGATCCTATATTACCTTATTCCGATCCCGCACCTCCTTCTCTTCCTCGAATGGATACAGATCCTCTACATCTCCTGCAAACTTGATCCCCCTCACCCGCTTGTCTCTCCCATGCTCTCCCACCCACGTCCTGTGTTGCACCTTCATTCACGCATCCCACCTGCACTCCATCTTTCCACTCTCCATACCCTCTCCCAAGGTGGCTTCCACAAACTCCCCCTCCTAATGAAGCCCTCATCCCCTCCATCTACCCCTCCTGCCAACTTTGATCCTCCTCTACCACACCCTGTGTTTTTTCCCAAGGGCACTCTCTCTTCCTTCTCTCCCTCCTCCTTTCCTTCCTCCCTCCTACCCTGGGCCTCCCCTACCCACTTACCTTCTTTCCTGCCCCTCCCATCTCCTCTGCCACTGGCATCTACACACTCCCCTCTCCCTCCTCCCCCCTTTTCCCCTTTTGGCAGGTCTCCAGGCCCGTACACGTATTGTAAACTTTTGCGTGCCGGAGATCATTGCCTAGCGTTTGTATGTGCTGTCGTGTTTGTCCTCAAGTGTTCCAGTGTTTAATCGTTTGTGCTCCAAAGTTTGCGTGTGCCATCTGTCATCTCTGCGCATGTCCACATGTCCGAACATATTTAATTTGGACTCTGCGCTTGTGAATGGCTCTGTGTGTTTTAATTTTGTATGTCTACATTTGTATATCCACCATGTCTGTTCTGTGATTGTCTTCTTTTGTATCATTAGTTTATTCTGTGTCTGAAGAGCGGCGTAGTATGCTGTTGGTGGCCTACCTGTATAAGGTGTGAAATTAACAATAAAGGGAAAAAAAGCAAATTCGTTCCAGGCCCTATAAATCCCTCCAAATCCTCGAACAACATGTGCTCCGCCTCCCCTTCCGCATCCGCTTTCCATCCTCCTCGTGCATCCCTCACCCCCTTCCCCCACCTCCTCCTTTTCTTGAACACATCTGTACACTGTATATTGTCCACCGTGTTGATCCCCCTCACCCCCTGGTGTCTCCCTTGCTTTCCACACCCAATCCGTTGCCGCACGTTTGCCGTTGTGTCCCACCCTCTCTCCATCTCCTCACCCTCCACCTCCTTGCACAATGCAACTTCCACCATCTACCCCTGCCAGACGATGCGCTTTGCCCTCACATCTACCCTTCCTACCAACTCGAACCCCATCTTCCTGCCTCTTCTTCAGGGCTCCCTCTTCTCCCCCTCCCTTTTCCTGAGTGGCTTCCCCCTCCTATTGCCCCTCCCTCTCTTGTGCTCCCCTTCAGTGTCTCTGCACTCCCTCCCACCTTGTCTTCCCTCTTCATCTCCTGCCCCACCAGTCTCCTGCCTGCTGACGCCTCTACTCTCTTCATCCCGACACCTCCCCTGCTCCCCCTTGCATTCCCCTCCTTCTCCATCCTCTCTGGCCTCTCCCTCAGCAGGTCCCATGTGGTAGTCTTATTCTTCATGTTGTGTGCTCCAAGTGGGTTTTAAGTGCGTTGTTCTGGAGGGTTTTTAATAGTGTGGCCAACTTTTAATCTGTGCGTGTGCCTTCAGTATCTTCTTTGTGTTTTTTTAACCTTATGTCGACTTTTTTAATTGTCACCCCATGAACATCTCCATCTCAGTGTCTTTTTACCTCCTGTATCTCCCCTTGCTCTGTTTTAAATTCCCCATTTCTATCGCCTTATGTATGTAACATTTTATTCTTGTCATAGTTGTCATATTACTCGGCAGAAGAGCAGCGGATTGTGCCGCTGACAGGCCTTCCCTGCCCATATGGGGCATTGGAATGAAATCACAATAAAGGAAGCACTCCGTCTTAAGGCCGCAAGTGGCCCATTGGACTGCCGTATCATAGGGGATAGGGGATAGGAGGGGCATGCGGTCAGCAGACTGCTCTCGCAGTCATTATGATGGTTTTCTTTGACCGGAGCCGCTACTATTCAGTCGAGTAGCTCCTCAGTTGGCATCATGAGGCTGAGTGCACCCCGAAAAATGGCAACAGCGCATGGCGGCTGGATGGTCACCCATCCAACTGCCAGCCACGCCCGACAGCGCTTAGCCTGTGATCTCACGGGAACCGGTGTATCCACTGTGGCAACGCCGTTCCCACAGTAAAGAGGAAAAAGCAACAAATCCCTATACATGAAACCATTATATGCGCATTCGGGAGGACGACGGTTCAATCCCGTCTCCAGCCATCCTGATTTAGGTTTTCCGTGATTTCCCTAAATCGTTTCAGGCAAATGCCGGGATGGTTCCTTTGAAGGGCACGGCCGATATCCTTCCCAATCCTTCCCTAACCCGAGCTTGCGCTCCATCTCTAATGACCTCGTTGTCGACGGGACGTTAAACACTAACCACCGCCACCACCACCATAAAATGTTTACGAAATTTTGGAAGGCTTCTGCTGTTTTGTGCGAGCAGTCAAATAGTTCGTGAATGTTGGATGTTGGGGTGCCAGTTACAGTAACACGTTTGCAACTAGCCATTATTGTTTATTTTTCGAATGCACTACAAAACTCATCCCTTCCCTCCAGCTACCATGCATGGAGAACTGCATCACGCCAGTACATGGACTGAAGACGACAACAACAACAACGGTCGTTTTGAAGATGGTTGCAGATGCATATGTTATTCCTGGTTGTTTAACTGTTCTACAATGTTTTAAATTTGCAACTATAGACAGGCTTTTTAGTTGTATGCGTTGTTGCTAATGTAAATTTCCTTGCTGGGGTTTTTATTCGACTTTGTCATGTTTGTTTCTCATTTAGATTTCCAGTAATGATGTCATCTAAATATTTAAATTGATCAACGATTTTGATTTCCTGTTCTTCCACTGAAATTGTGTGTACCAGCTGGCATAATTTGTTTTTTCAAATGATATTCTGAGGGTGACTTTCTGTGATATTTCTTAGAGATGTAAATAGTTTAGTGGTTTCTTGCACATTCGTGGTTAGGAGAGTAAGATCAGCAGCAAATCCCAAGCAGTTTCATCTTTTATCATTTGTCACACTTCCAGTTCTTATATTCTTTGCGTTACCTTGTACCATTCGCTCATTACATATTCCAGTGCACAGTCGAACAGTAATGGTGATAGGCATTCACCTTGTCTTAAGCCTCTTTTTATGAGGAAAGGTTGAGAAATTTTTTCTCTAAGCTTTACTTTCAAATTGACGTTGTTTGGAGTAAGTTCTACTAGATTCATTAATTGCATCGTAATTCAGAGTAACACAGGCGCTGGAGTATTGTAAGAGGGGAAAATGTCATCCTGGCGGTGCAAAACTAGTGGCTTAGGAAGTGGAAATGAAAAATCACATCAACTCATTTCCAGTCCAGAAAGCACATGCCAATGAAGAACAGAATTATCTGGACCATAAACATGTGAAGATTATGTGGCAGATGTTCAAAACTTTTTAACCCCATATTCAAGTTGATTATCAGTTTTATTTGAAAATTAAGCATGGACATTTTAATTTAAAATTTGGGCAACCACAGGTGTATGCGAGCAGTACATGTGGAGAGCCTCAGATAAATATGAAAAGTCCATCTCTGAATGATGCTGCTAAAAGGCCAGCAAAGCTGAGTTAATAGTGCACAAGAAATTACACCCAGTTACAGCAAAAACTGACACTGATTCTACCATTGCAGGCCTCTCGTTCGATATAATGCAGAATTTGCAATTACCTCAGATACAAAGCCAACTTACATGTCACTTGTGGCAGCTTTCATTAATTTCTTAAATGCGCAGAATTACAGAGTGGAACAGCCAGGTTTTTGTCTCTATCATGAAAGAATAGCACGGAAAAGCTCTGATGAAGCTTGTTCATTTATTTTTAATTATATAAATGAAAATGTTGGACAACGTGTTAATGACTTTCACTCATTCTCTGACTGTTGTGGAGGCCAAAATAAAAACCATTCAATGGTGAGGTTTGTTTAATGCTTGTGGCACAGGGAAGGTTTCAGTTCATCACCCCATTACTTTCCAACTGGAGGGTAGTGCTACCTTGCACATGATAGGCATATCAACAGACAAAAAGGAAAATTAGAAAGGTTGATAGGATATATGTTTTGAAAGAATATGCAGAATTGATAACTGAATCCCGCACAAAGAGGAATTTTGTAGAGAAAATATCAAAAACAGAATTCTGTTGTTCACAAGACACTCGTGGTGTTGTTAAAGTTAAGCCATTCATTGGTGTGGCAGAATAGCACACATTCCAACTTTCTGATCAAACTGCAGATCCACCAAGCCCTGTAAATCAGGCTCATGTAACGATAAATGAGAGGAACATGCACCATCTAAGGCGATTTCTACCATTCCTCCCAAAACAAGCCATCATAAAGAACTTCTATTGTAACATATACAATTTGCCATATGTCAAAGACTGAATGAGACAATGAGAATTAGCATAATTTACTCGATTTTTGCCAATATTACAATAAAATGAGTTATGTATTGATTTATGTACATTTATTGCACTGTATTCAAGAAGGCCATATGTTCACTTAATAAATTTTAACTCAACGTCAAGAAAATATATTAGGTTTACCATCAGAGCATTTGCATTCAACCCTCCATAGAATAGTGCTAGTGTTCACTGTAGTTCGTCTGTGTTTGCTCCGCTATACAGGCACTGCAAAGCAGACGGCGACAGGAGATGGAGGTGAAAGGCTCGCCATGTTTCTCCCGGCAGCGCTCCGCACTGACATCTGTCGGCGACGCCAAGCAACAGGGCATTCAACCGCCGGCCGATTATTCGATGTCGAAATAGGCAGCTTAACAGGAAATGATTGGAAATAACAAAAACCTCCTTATCTAATGCAATTTAATATGTTTAATTTCTTAACAAAAGTGGAAAGCTCATCCGTGTCTCTTTTTTATTTGCAAAGACAATTTTTCATACTCAGCAATATTTGTGGTGACATGTTCGTTAAAAGTGAAAAAGTCTACTGACAGGTTGTAGCACTTCACTAATTACACAGTTTTGAATTTATGGAGGGTTCGTGCTGTTTGGCGTGAACCGCCTATTACATTGAAAATGTTATGAGGCGTAAAGTGGCGAAGGATGTTAGTCAAAATTGCGTGTCTGTAAGTACACGGTTTTATTTTAATTTACTGAATGCACTAGAGAGCTCCTCATTTCTCTCCAGCCACCATGCATGGAGAGCTGCATCCAGCCAGTACCAGGACTGAAGACGCCGACAACAACAACCCTTGTCCTGATGATGGTTGTTGCTGCATATGTTATTTCTGGTCGTTTGATTGTATTATAATGTTTTAAATTTGCAACTTTTTTGTTGTATGTTTTTCTTGCTGATTTAATTTTCCTTAGTGAGGTTTTTATTCTATTTTGTCATGTTCCTCATTTAGATTTCCCGTTATGATGTCACCTAAATATTTAAATTGATTATCGATTTTGATTTCCTGTTCTTCCGCTGTATTTTTGTGGACACGCTGGCATAATTTGTTTTTGCAAATGATTTTCTGAGGCTGAGTTTCTGTGCTATTTTTTTAATGATTTAACTACTTTAGTAGTTTCTTGAACGTTCTTGGCTAGGAGCATATTATCAGCAACAAATCCCAAGCAGTTAACCTTTTATCAGTTTTCACACTTCCAATTCTTATGATCTTTGCGTTATCCTTGTACCATTCTCACATTACATATTCCAGTGCTCAGTCGAACAGTAATGATAATAGGCATTCACCTTGTCTTAGGCCTGTTTTTATGAGGAATGTTTCAGAATTTTTTTCTCTAAACCTTACTTTCAATTTAGCGTTGTTTAGAGTAAGTTCTACTAGTTTAATTAATTTTGGATAAAGTCCTAGATTTCTTAGAATTTTTAAAATTGGAGTTCCATGGAGACATTGGATGGCTTCTTAAAGTTTACAAACGTTATTGCCAGAGATTGTTCTGTCTCCTACAGCACACCATAATCAACTTTAAACTAATGATCTGTTCTGCACAAATTCTCCATGGTCTGAAACCTTCCAGATTTCCTCGTAACTCCTGTTTTAGTTGTCCCTTGATTGTTCCACATAGAATCTAGGACCAAGTCTTGCATGTGGAGTCCAGGAGAGAGATTGCTCTGTAGATATTCAGACTGCTGTTATCCCCCATCTGGATGACGGTTGTGGTATAATGTTCAGGGAATGGTTACATTGTCCATCTTACTGTTAGAGTTATGTGTAAGGAGATATTGACTGTGTGACTTAAATATATTCACATTTCAGCAACAACCTTACCAGTTTTTGATCTGTGAGTTCTCCTTCAATATCTAGGAAATTTTAAGAACCTGATTTGTTAGGTTTGGTTTTTGTTGTGTTATTTACACCGGTTTGTAAGATATATTTGCCTTTTTCACAGTCCAAACGTTTATTAAATGCTTCTGTCATGGTTTCAGCACTTTCTTTGTTACTGTGTGTCTTCTATCTTTATTCTCAAATATTACCGTAAATAGTTAGTACTACTGCAGTTGTTTCCCAAGGATTTTGCAGTAACTCCTGGAAGTTGTTTTGTTGTTTTGAGGCTGATAGTTTTTTGTTTTTTCTTGTAATTGATATCAGTTCACCTAGGTCATTTCTTAATTTAATATTTTGTTTTATTTGGTGCTACTTGTCATTTTTAATCAGCTGAGGTGGGTTGTAACTCATTTTCTTTAAAGGTGTGAATTTGATTTTAATTTCAACTATATAGTGGTCTGAGCCTGTGTCTTCTCCTCTCATTGAAGTCGTAGTGTAATTTTGTAGATACAGGTCTACTCAATAAGCGGTGGCAGGAGAAAACATATACAAATATTGTAGAAATACTCAAGTTTAGGAGCCAGTGGCTCTTTCTTCTTGTAGAAGCATTGAAGGGGAAACAAGAGGGGTGAAGAATAAGGCTGGTGAGGTTTGGGAAATGTGTAGTGTCTGAGAAAGCCACCCAGAACACTGGGTCTGGGGAGACTTACCCAGTGGATGAGAAGGAGGAAGTCTTTCCTTCCTCTGGTTCAATCTATGTCATACCAGGAAGAGAGAGCTGTGTTTAATGCAGAGAACTAGCTGTAATCAAGACTTTAAAATCGCCCATGGACAATATTGTAATTATCTTGACGTTCTCATCAAAACATAAAAAAATTAATTATGGATTAAAACACTTGATCCGTCAGTTACCAAATGTGGAGCACTGTTACCCATGAAACAAATGACATGTAAAACAAAAGACGATCAAGTCCCCTATGACAATAGCTGCAAGGAACCACTTTTCTTGATGTTCATCTTATAATCTCTTTTCGAGACACTATTCCTTCCATTCAACTTGCCCTGCAAGACCCTTGCCAACAGTGACAGAACTATACTGTCATTGGCAAACTTTAAACCTATAATTTCTTCTTCATGAACTATAAAAACATGTCCAAATTTTTATCAGTGTCCTTGACAGCTTGTTCAGTGCACAGATTGAATGACACGGTGAATAGACTACAACCCTGCCTCAGTCCTTTCTCAACCACTGTTCTACTTTCACGCCCTTTGCCTTTTACAACTGCTGTCGTAGATTATGATCCATCTGTCCATTTATTGCCTAATAACTTATGAAATACAGCATATGTATGGCTGTAAAAAACTACCAGGAAATATCTACAAGATGAGTGAATAGGCAGTAATACATGAAATTGCTTTTGAATACATTGTGGGATTATGCAGTGATCAAAGCTGTTACAAATATTTAATATTAAAAACAGTCTTTATCACAAATTATTTATTCCAGAGACCGGTTTCAACCACAACTGTGGTCATCTTCATATCAATGAGTAAGAACCTCCTCCTGCTGGTAAATCACTACAGTGCCAGTGTAATCACTACTGTCATTTACCACCAGAAGGAGGTTCTTAATCATTGGTCTGAAAATGACCACAGTTGTGGTCGAAACTGGTCACCAGAATAAATAATTTGTGATCAAGAGTGTTTTTGATTGTAAATATTAGTAATACATGACCTCAAGAATGATCAGATCAGGTTTAGGAGTAAGGTAAGAACAGAAGAAGCAATACTGATTTATTTTGTAAATGAATGGGAATATTACGAAAACAAACACATCCTTTTTGACAGCATTGAGTTACATATGTGTTTGTGCTTTAAGGATGTAGCCCAATCACGATGTAAAGAAATCCCATATGTCCTGCAACATTTTGTATTGTTATGCAGCCATTGTTATCACATTCTCTCAAAGTGAAAGCCCACAGGTACAAAAGATTTGGGCTCGCTAAAAATTTTGTACTATCAACTCAGTTTAAGGCAGGGAGAATAATCAATATTCCTCTTACTCTTTTATTAATCTATTTTGTTATTGGTGGTAAGATGTCAGACAGTTGTGATGTTAGTGACAAATATCAGGGAGTAATGGAAAAAGAAAGAATGCAGTGGAGGTTCCAAAACATATAGCCATATAGCGAGCAGAGTGAAAATGAAGCATATATAAATTGGAGAGGGAATAGATACCAACCAAAACATAATGGTTATATCAGCATGCGTGTCTTAACCTGACATTTAGTATTACTTCAAAATCAACGTTTAACTACCACAGCGAACATAATAATGTAGAACGTTAAGTTCAACTGAATATGTCATTCTGTTTCCAGTTGTCAGATGAAAAGCATGACAACTGAGATGACAGAGGGCAGCAAGATAGAACAAAAAATGAACAGGATGGAATCTATCACAGCCTCATAGAAGTAAAACAAGCGGCAAGAAAGAAGCCTAGAAGTGATAAGGAATTTAGTGGGAAGAAACCAAAATTGTAGTCATGCATTTGTTGGCTATCAAGGTCTGAAGGAAAAATTCAAGTTTGTAAAACTGCCTTCCAAAGTGTTGGTGATGTCAGCAATGGGCGAATATAGCAATATGTTAAAAGAAGGTAAATCTCCAAGAGATAAAGGAGGAAACCTGGAATTAATTCACAGTTGCGAAAATGGACAACCAGCAGCTGTATAATGGAGTGATGACAATGAAAATTTTTGCCAGAGTGGCACTCGAATCCGGATAACCCACTTATCAAGAGGGTCCTTGTCCCATGGGATATTGCATCGTAATTCAGAATAACACAGGCACTGGTGTGTTGTAATAGGGGAAAATGTAACCCTGGCCGTGCAGAACCAGTGGCTTAAGAAGTGGAAATAAAAAGCACATAGACTCATTTCCAATCCGGGAAGCACATTATGCCAATGGAGAATCTAATTATCTTGACCCCAAACATGTGCAGATTATGTGGCACATGTTCAAAACTATTAAAATGGATATTCAAGTTGATTATCAATTTTATTGGAAAACTTTCCATTTTAATTTAAAATCTGGGGAACCACAGGTGCGCATACGAGCAGTACATGTGAAGAGATTTGGATAAAAATCAAAAGTCCATCTCTGAATGATGCTGGTAAAAGGGCAGCAATAGCTGAGTTAATAGTGCACAAGAAGTGTGGTGATAAATTCTTCAAGAAATTACACGCAGTTGCAGTAAAAACTGACACTGATTCTACCATTGCAGGCCTCTCGCTTGATTGTATGCAGAATTTGCAATTACCTCAAGTACCAATTCAATTTCCATTTAACTTGGGTCAGATTTCATTAAATATCTTTAATGTGCACGAGTTACAGAGTGCAAGGGCCATATGTTACCTCTATCACGAAAAAGCTCTGATGAAGCCTGTTTTGGAGGCAAAAATAAAAACCATGCACTGGTGAGGTTTGTTTAATGTTTGTAACAGAGTGAAGGTTTCAATTCATCACCCATTACTTTCCAACAGGAGGGTAGTGCTACCTTGCACGTGATAGAGATTTAAACAGATAAAGAGGAAAATTAGGAAGATAGATAGTATATATTTTGTGAAGAAAGATGCAAAATTAATAATTGACTCCCACAAAAAGACGAATTTTGAAATGAAATTATCAAAAACAGGAGAGGTGCTAACGTTTAAGGAATGGTGGCCAAAATTGTACAGAAAGAATAATATTTCTGTTGAAAGTAAAGTAAGGGCTTCACACAGAAATAACTAACAGCACTGCTAGGTAACACAATTTGTGCAATTCTGTTGTTCACAAGTTAGCCCATTCATTGATGCTTCTCAAGATCATACATTCCAACTGTCTGATCAGACTGGAGTTCCACCAAGCCCAATTGGCGTCATGTACCCATAAATGAGAAGAACATACCATCTAAGGCGATTTCTACCATTGCTACCAAAAGAAGGAATCATCAAGCGTTTCTAATCTAACGTATACAACTGACCATATGTCAAAGAATGAACCATGAGTAGAGTATAATGACAAAGACACTGGGAACTAGCCATAATTTGTACGATTTTTGCTTATATTGGCAAGAAACTATGAGTTATGAAATGAGCTATGTGCATTTATTACAATATATTCTGAAAGGCCATATGTTCAATTCATAAATTTTAACAGAAAATCCAGAAAATATATTAGGATTACTGGCAGAGCATTGGCATTCATTCCTCCACATTCATTTTAATGGAGTAGAAAAGAATAATTTAAACATAATATGAAGACTTAGAATAATATCTGAGTTATGTAGTGATTTATGTGCATTTATTGCAATATATGCAGAAAGGCCATGTGTTCACTTAAGACATTTTATCAAAACGTTAAGCAAACATATTAGGATTTGCTGCAGAGCATTAGCCTTAATCCCTCCACATTCATCTTAACGGAGTAGAAAAAGAAAATTTTAGCATAATATTAATACATGGAAAATGTATTGTATCATCTGAAAAGTTTAGTATCTTGAAGATGTGGGATATCTCAACATTCCAATTCAAATGTGGAATTGCATTTCTTCAAGGTACTGGATGAGCAGTGTGATGCTCTTCCACTTTTACAGTTTCAAATAATGACAGCATCTGGAGTAAGTGTAGTTGCTGGGATATGGGTTGTTGTGGGAATGAAGAGAAACATCTCTGAAAATGAACTGAATAATGGGAAATACTAATTGTGAATTAATGGTACAGCCTTGTATATACGTTTCCGTGTTTTCTAAAATGCGTTTTGTACTTGGAATGTTTGAAGTGCAATAAGTCTACTAAAGAGATTGCTTATAAATCAATTATGCGACCCATCTTAGATTACTGGTCAAGTGTGTGGACCTATACTAGATATACTTATATACTGAACTTATACAGGGAAGGGCAGCATCTGTGACCACAAATTTGTTTAATTCATGGGATAGTGTCATATACACACTGAAGGAACTGAAATGGCAAACTCTTGAAGACAGACATAAACTACCCCAAGAAAATCTGTTAAAGTTTTGAGAAAAAGCTATAAATGATTACTCTAGAAATATGCTACACCCCCCATGTATTGCTCATGCAGGGATTGTGAGTGTGTCAAACAATGATTATTCCCATGCTCCATTCGAGAATGAAACAGGAAGTAACCCTATTAACTGCTACAGTGGGACATACCCTCTGCCATAGACCCCATGGAGGTTTGCAGTAGGGCTACACAACCTGAAACTTTAAGTTGACAAACATTTTCAACTACAGTAAGCACATTAGACCATAGGAGCAATGCGCAAATTACAATTCAAGGCACAAATGACAAATATATTTAGCAATTCGGAAAGTATATTTGTTTAGAAACGTCAACTTGCACGATGGCCAGAGAGAATGGACTACCTTAGTGGTCATAGTTATTGTTTATGACAATGCTGTGTACAAATTATCCACTTAATAAGCACTTTAAAACAAATAAAAAGGCATTTGTGATAGCACTGTATAGAAAGTCCATCTCTTATTTGTGATTAATGAGTTAACTTCGTAAAATAGAGGTATGAACTTGGACATCCATGATGCCCTTTTGCCTACGATAGCTAAAAGTGTCTTTTGTATTAAAATTTTCAGAAAATGGTAAGTCATGGCACAAAATGGTATGCAGTGCCAAATAAAACTCTTTCTAGTGATACCACATTCGGCTGTGTACAATTAGTAAATGTTCACAAGAGATTTGTTGTCTTGAGAAATAACATATTATGCTCTTATTCTCATAGCACTGGCCGATTTAGAAAGAGAGTGTAACAATGTTTACTTATATACACTCTTTGAAGTTTGAAGGTATCACAGATTTTTAGAAATTGGAGTGAACAATTATTCAAGACTTGTACAGAAACAAGACTGCAATTGCAAGAGTCACAGAATGTGAAAGGAAAGCAGTGGGGAAAACTGGGTTGTAGTGCACCACTGGTGTTATTCAGTCTGTACGTTGAGTATGGAGTAAAGGAAATCAAGGAGAAATTTGTGAGGGAAATTAAAGTTCTGGGACAAACAACAAAGGCTTTGAGGTTTTCTAATGATATTGTAATTCTCTCAGAGACAGCAAAAGGCTATGAAGAGCAGTTGAATGGAATGAACTGTGTGTTGAAAAGTGGTCGTATGAAGAACAGTGACAAAAATAAAACAGGGGTACAGCTATGTAGTTGAAACAAACCAGCTGATGCTGAGGGAATTACACTAGAAAATGACACACTGAAGTAGTATACGACTTTACCCAATTAGGTGGCAAAATAACTGATTCTGGCTGAAGTGAAGAGGATATAAAATGTTATAACAAAAAAAAAAGCATTTCTTGTTGCTGAATAATACAGATAGCTATGAATACTTCCGAAATGTTACAAAATAACTTCACATACTGAGACACTATATTGACATCAGCCATTTGGACCAGAAGAAAATTTGTGCTGGACCGGGTTTCGAACCCAGATTTGTCGCTTACCACAAGCACTTGCCTCAAGAACTACAATTACCTGAGCACACTTCCAGTATCAATCAAAACTTACACGTGTCACATAGTCACAACCCTTATACTTGCACAATTCATGATTCCCACACGGGGAGAAACCTCTAAGACAGAAAAAAAACCAACTCACCTTGAAGAAATTGTCCACATGGGACCGAAATTGATGGATGTTATATACATGTACAGTCAACCAAATGATCAGAAATGCAGAAAAATTGGACAACTTATTCAAGAGAAAGAGCTTCACAAATGGAGCAAGGCAGTAATGTGTTGATGCGCCATTGGTCCTTATATAAGCTGTTATTTGGCTTTGCATTGATTGATAGATTTGTTAGATGTCCTCTTGAGGGATGTCGAGCCATATACTGTCCAGTTGGTGCTTTAGCTCATCATAATCCTGAGCTGGTCAGAGGACCTCACCAATAATGTTACATACGTTTTCAGATGAGGAGCGATCCTGCGTCCTCACTGGCCAAGGAAGGGTTTTTAAGCATGAAGACAAGCAGTAGAAAGTGTCGCTGTGTGGAGATGGGCATTATCTTTCTGAAATGTAAGCCCAGAATGGCTTTCCTTACAGGGCTACAAATGGGTGCATAGAATACCACCGACATACGACTGTGCTCTATCAGCCACTGCAGATCAGATCGTGACTGGAGACAGGTGGTAAAAGGATCGCCATATTTTTCCCGGCATTGTGCCAAACTCACATCTGTTAGTGACACCAAGTAACAGTGCAAGCAATGGAGAACCTTTTATTTGATGTCACAATTAGAAGCTTTATCTATGTTTATTGCTTACTTATAGTTTGTTAACAAAGTTGGTATAAGTGCTCAAGTTTATTAATTATTTGCAAAGAGAATTCTTCACACTCAGCAACACTTGTGGTGATGCATTGATTCAAAAAAGAAAAAAAAAAATCCAATAGAAAGCTCACAACCGCCTCTGACTCATTCAAATCCTTTCTGTCCGGACATGGGGTTTGAACCCCTCTACCATCCTCCACGCCTACAATTCCTTAATTCATCCTATCCTCTCTTATGCTAGTCCCACCTCGATATCTGCCCCCCCCCCTGCCCCCCAAATTCTACGAGTCCCTCCAGATCCTTGAGCGCGATGCACTCTGTCTCACCATCCATTTACACCTCCTGTCCCCACATGGATCCTCCATGACCTGATTGCTTTCTCCCATCTGCTCATTTTCCTCCAACATATCCGGATCCTTTACACCTCCCGCAAACTTGATACCCCTCATCCCCTGGTTGCCCTTCTCCTCTCCAACCCTTGCCTTCTCCCACACCTTCACCATTGTGTCCCCCCTACCCTCCGCCTCTACACCCTTAATCTCCTTTCCCAAAGTGGCTTCCACCAACTCCCGCTTCCAGGTGACCTCTCTCCCTCCATTTATCCCTCCTATCAACCCTGATCCTCACCTCCCCGTCCCTTCCTCTATCCTTTTCCCAGGATCCCCCTCCCCGTCCTTCCATCCTTTTTTTTTCCCTGCCTACCCTCCCTCTTCCCATCCTTCGATCCTGTTTTTCCCCTGCCCGCCCTCGCTCTTGGCTCCCTTCTCTCCCCTGAGCCCTTCTGCTCTCCCCTCCACTGCCTTTCCCACTTCTTGCGTCCACCCAGCCCCCCTTTTTTCTATGTCCCCTCCCTCCATTGGCTCCCCCCTTTTTTCCCCTCTCCTCCCCCTTTTCTCCCTCATTGGTCTGGGTCCTCCCTCCCTCCATTTGTTGTCATGTCGCCTCTATAGTGCTGTTTCAGCTGAGTGTTCAGTGTTGTGTGTCCCCTGACAGTGTTGTGAACAGCCACCATTCTGTCACTAGTAGTGTTTTTTATCTCGTGAAAACAGAAACCAGACTGTCACTGTGATTTTTTAAATTGTGCTTGTTTATTTACTATGTGTTTTAATCAGCATCGCTGACTGTTTGCTTTTATGTTTTCTTTGCATCTTTTTCTCCATTTTTCAATTTTTAACAGTCTCCATTTTATCGCCTGCTTTTATTGTCCTCATATCTCCTAATTCTGTTTGTTAACTTATCTGTAGGCTGCAGGGTGGTGTATTGTGCTGTTGCGAGCCCCCCCCCCCCCCCACCCACACCCCCACCCACCACTCTGGGGGAAATCGAAATCCAATAAAGGAAAAAAAAAGAACAAAATTGAAATAGATATTTGCAAGTGTGAAGCTAAACAGAGTTGGGAAGTAACATAGTTCACAGAAGTTACCCAATCCGCTTCAACTACTGTGTACTGTCTTAACGCTCTCAGACTATGCCCAAATACTGATGCTGCTGCAAGCTTGAGGAATGCGCATAAAATACAGCATCGTTAAATGCTTCAAGAATGACTATAGATTTTTGGCTTATTTAAGATACCTGGGCAGAAAGAGTAGGTTACGGGATGCTCAAAAAATGACTGTATTCCAATCATGGGATGGCAAGTAATGTTGTGAAATAAATAGCTAATGATGTGCACATTTAATGTAGTTTTATTATTCCTATCAAAAAGTGAAGAACAGTACTTGGTACATTTATTGAGTTTCATATTTTGTGGCCATTATTCTGATGCAGTTTTAAACTCTTATTTTGACGTGTATATAAAGATTTTTCTTTGTATTAATGTCCCATTCTCGGAAGAATTTGCTTCTATTCTACATTAGTCATCAACGCTCAACGTTCGGATGCACGGTCCGTGTGCCGACGGCTTTAGCCATCACTTCCAGATATTGAAGTATATCAGCACTGGCAACTAAGATCCCACGAACAGAAACGACGTACGACGGCAGTTCAATAAGTAATGCAACACATTTTTTTTCTGAAACAGGGGTAGTTTTATTCAGCATTGAAATACACCAGGTTATTCCCCAATCTTTTAGCTACACAACACTATTTTTCAACGTAATCTCCATTCAATGCTACGGCCTTACGCCATCTTGAAATGAGGGCCTGTATGCCTGCACGGTACCATTCCACTGGTCGATGTCGGAGCCAACGTCGTACTGCATCAATAACTTCTTCATCATCCGCGTAGTGCGTCCCATGGATTGCGTCCTTCATTGGGCCAAACATGTGGAAATCCGACGGTGCGAGATCGGGGCTGTAGGGTGCATGAGGAAGAACAGTCCACTGAAGTTTTGTGAGCTCCTCTCGGGTGCGAAGACTTGTGTGAGGTCTTGCGTTGTCATGAAGAAGGAGAAGTTCGTTCTGATTTTTGTGCCTGCGAACACGCTGAAGTCGTTTCTTCAATTTCTGAAGAGTAGCACAATGCACTTCAGAGTTGATCGTTTGACCATGGGGAAGGACATCGAACAGAATAACCCCTTCAGCGTCCCAGAAGACTGTAACCATGACTTTACCGGCTGAGGGTATGGCTTTAAACTTTTTCTTCGTAGGGGAGTGGGTGTGGCACCACTCCATTGATTGCCGTTTTGTTTCAGGTTCGAAGTGATGAACCCATGTTTCATCGCCTGTAACAATCTTTGACAAGAAATTGTCACCCTCAGCCGCATGCCGAGCAAGCAATTCCGCACAGATGGTTCTCCTTTGCTCTTTATGGTGTTCGGTTAGACAACGAGGGACCCAGCGGGAACCAACCTTTGAATATCCCAACTGGTGAACAATTGTGACAGCACTACCAACAGAGATGTCAAGTTGAGCACTGAGTTGTTTGATTGTGATCCGTCGATCATCTCGAACGAGTGTGTTCGCACGCTCCGCCATTGCAGGAGTCACAGCTGTGCACGGCCGGCCCACACGCGGGAGATCAGACAGTCTTGCTTGACCTTGCGGCGATGATGACACACGCTTTGCCCAACGACTCACCGTGCTTTTGTCCACTGCCAGATCACCGTAGACATTCTGCAAGCGCCTATGAATATCTGAGATGCCCTGGTTTTCCGCCAAAAGAAACTCGATCACTGCCTGTTGTTTGCAACGCACATCCGTTACAGACGCCATTTTTACAGCTCCGTACAGCGTTGCCACCTGTCGGAAGTCAATGAAACTATACGAGATGAAGTGGGAATGTTTGAAAATATTCCACAAGAAATGTCCGGTTTTTTCAACCAAAATTGGCCGAGAAAAAAAATGTGGTGCATTACTTATTGAACTGCCCTCGTATTACCGAAAAAACACCCACGTCGTTGCCGCCCGCGTGGCGTTCTACCGGTGTCATAAACAGCCCCATCAATCTTACCGCGCTTGGGCGGCAGAACTACACGGTCTAGGTAGGAAATGTCAGTTTGTCACGGACACTCATCATGAGTCTTATGCTGATTCAATGGTTAGGGATGCTATTCTACGGCTTGCTCCTGATAAAGAAGTTCGGCAACGTGCCCTACAACTGCCAAACCCGTCGTTGTCGGAAGTTCTAAGCATCGCTAAGCAGTGTCTCACGCTGCTGGCGCGCAAGTAGACGCGTGGTGTGATGTAGGCGCTGTACAGTCAACTTTCGACACGGACAATTTGCCTGTTTCACAGGAGAACGAAGATGTGGCGGCGGTTCACTCGCGTACACAACGTCGCGGTGGGCCGCAACGCTTGCAGCGACAACAGCACCCACAGAAGCAAGTTCGTTCTGCACTTCCTTCTTGTCCACGTTGTTTCGTACAGCATGACAGGGCCGCGTGTCCAAAACGTTGGGCCACATGTAATTCATGTAGGAAAAAAGGACACATTGCTTCTGTGTGTCAGTCCCCTAAAGTTGCTGTCGACGAGGACGAGGCATCGGACATGGATGTTAACTGTGTGCTTTCTCAAACAAATAAGTTGTTTGTCACTGTTTGTGTTCTGGATAAAGACATTCGCATGCAAGTGGACACTGGCCCTGCAGTAACTCTCATTAATTCTCGCACGTATTTGGAGTTGGGCTCCCCTCCCTTGTCTCCAGTTACGCGAAACCTGAGAACTTATAATAAACAGAAAATTCCTATCATTGGCCAGTTTGATGCTTCCACTGCCTACAAGTCTGTTGTTAGGCCCCTCTCGTTTTATGTGGTGGATCATGTGGGCACGGAAAACCTGTTCGGTTATGATGCTTTCCAGTTGTTCGGGTTCTCCGTTGATGATGATGTGCACCTCATATCTGAGGATATTCCGTATCAACAGCTCGATGGATTGTGTTCTGAATTTTCGTCCGTGTTCTCTGCTGGTCTGGGACGTGCCAAGGATTTTGAAGCCCACATTACTCTTAAACCTACAGCTCGCCCTAAGTTTTTCCGGGCACGCCCTATTCCGGTAGCGTTGCATGCACCTGTCGAGGCTGAGATAGACAGGTTAACAGCTTCAGGGATTCTCCTTCCTGTTACCTCCAGCGAATGGGCATCGCCAATCGTGGTGGTTTCTAAATCAAACGGGAGTCTGTGATTGTGTGGTGATTTTAAAGCCACTGTCAGCGCTCAGAGCCTCATTGACACTTATCCTCTTCCCCGTCCTGAGGAGTTATTTACCAAGCTCGCTGGGGGCCAGTTCTTTTCCAAACTTGACTTATCGGAGGCGTACCATCAGTTGCCGTTGGATGCTTCTTCCAAGGAATTTCTCGTCATCAACACTCCTTGTGGGTTGCAGCAGTACCAGAGGTTACCATTTGACGTCGCTACCGCGCCGGCCATTTTTCAGCGGTTTTCGGAGCAGCTCACGGCTTCCGTTCCCAACTGCATAAACTATCTGGATGACATTGTTGTCACGGGGGCCTCCACTGAGGAGCACCTTCGCAATTTGCGTTCACTGTTGCGGGTTTTGCGTTTGGCTGGGTTGAGGTGCAATCTGGACAAGTCACAGTTCTTCCAACCCTCCATTGTGTGTCTCGGTTTCCACTTGTCCTGTGAGGGTATACGTCCTCTACGTCAGCACGTTGCGGCCATTAACGCTCTACCCCGGCCGTCTACGGTCAAAGAACTTCAGGCGTTTCAAGGCAAGATTGCTTATTATCACAAATTCATTCCATCCGCGGCGGCAGTAGCTCATCCTCTGCATCAGCTGTTACGACAAAACGTCCCTTTCTGTTGGTCCGACGAGTGTGAGCAGGCTTTTGTCCGCCTGAAGGCTCAATTGCAGTCGGCGCCTTGTCTTGCCACATTCCGTCTGGGCCAGCACTTGGTTCTGGCGACTGACGCGTCACAGTATGGCCTAGGGGCTGTTCTCGCCCATCGGTATGAGGATGGGTCGGAACGACCCATCGCCTATGCTTCCAAGACCCTCAACGATGCGCAACGGCGTTACTCTCAAATCAAAAACGAAGCGCTCACTATCATTTATGCTCTGAAAATGTTCAGCATTTTTTTTATGGTTCTAAGTTTCACCTCATCACGGACCACAAGCCGCTGGTCTCTCTGTTAAGCCCATTGGCGTCGCTTCCGGGTAAGGCAGCTCACCGCCTGCAACGTTGGGCCTTATACTTGTCTCGTTTTCACTATGAGATTCACTACCGCCCCACGGCCCAGCACGCCAACGCTGACGCATTGTCGCGATTGCCGATGGGCCCTGACCCGGTTTTCGATCGCGATGAACTACTCTGTTTCCACATTGATGAGGAAGAACGTCTTGCGGTCGAGGGTTTTACACTTACAGGTTCGCAGGTCGCGTCGGCTACTGCGCAGGACCCGGTCCTGCGTCAGGTGATCGGTGTTGTTCAACGGGGTTGGCCGGACAGGACCCAGGGCCGGTCATCGGATCCCCTTCGCAAGTAACATGCCTTGCGCCTTCGTCTGTCTGTTCGTGATGGTGTTATTCTTCTGGCCACGGATGGCGCATCTCCCCGGGTAGTGGTGCCAGCCTCTCTTCGCAAGGATGTTCTCAAACTGTTGCACGAAGGCCATTGGGGGATTTCTCGGACTAAGTCCCTGGCCCGCAGGCACGTTTATTGGCCCGGTATTGATTTGGACTTCGCCCACATGGTTGCTGCGTGTGGTCAGTGTGCTCAACAACTGGCTGCACATCGTCCAATGCCCTCTCAGTGGCCTGATCCGGCGCAGCCACGGGAGCGGGTGCACGCTGACTTTGCCGGCCCCTTCCTCGGTACTTATTGGCTAGGTGATTGACGCTTTCTCTAAGTTTCCGTTTCTTGTTCGATGTCCGTCGCCCACCACTGCGGCGACGACGCTGGCTTTGTCCAAAATCTTTGCGCTAGAAAGTCTTCCATCCACGATCGTCACGGACAAAGGCTCTCAGTTCTCTTCGCAGGCCTTCCGTGATTTTTGTACTGGACAAGGGATTCATCACGTTACAGCACCGCCCTTCCATCCGCAATCGAATGGGGAGGTCGAGCGCCTTGTCCGCACTTTCAAAAGCCAGATGAAAAAAATCCTTAGTGATTTTTCCACTGACGACGCTCTGCCGCAATTTCTGAGTTCTTAACGCTTCACGCCTCTGGGTGATCGCAGCCCTGCTGAACTCTTGCATGGCCGCCAACCGCGCACTCTACTGCACCTGCTTCACCCTGTCAGGCCTTGTGCTGTGTCCCCTAGTGCGGGAAAATACTCGGTGGGCGCCGACGTGTGGGCACGAGGGTACGGATCTCACCCTAAATGGATTCCAGGGGTGGTCAAGGCTCTTCGCGGCCGCCGGCTTTGTGAAATACGTACGGACGACGGCACGGTTGTTCGCTATTACGACCAGATGCGCCCACGAGTGGTGGCCACGCCGGTGCCACCGCCCCTTCCTTCGCCTCCACCAGCCCGAGAAGCCAGTCCTGTCGCTGCTGCCGATCTACCGTACGTGTTGATGCAGCCGACGTCGCTACCGCTTCCGAGTACGCCGGAAACGGCCCCAGTCGCGACGCCGCCTTCTCCGGGATCCATCTCGCTGGAGCACACCCCCAGGTCCACGACACCTATGGATGCTGCTCCGGAGTTTTCACCGATCATCTCGTCCAGGAGGCACGTTCCACGCACGAGCTTCCGTCCTGGACATTTTCGACCACACTCTCGTGTCTCACCGCGGGATCTTCTCGGGGCCTCACAAGAGGCCACGAATGTCTCCGCACTGTCCGTGTCTCCAAGGAAGTGAGTGTTTTTTTTTTCAAGGGTGGGGAAAGTGTTGTGAGAGTGCCACGAGATTTAACAGTGCCGCCACGACAGTACGCGCAAACGACAATAGAGGCGCTCCGCAACTCGGCTGAGCGCGGGAGCGCCACCTAGCTACGAACGGCGCCGGCCGCATGTCACGGCACAGCAGTCGAATGAGACATACTGAGTTGTTATCATGTAACCAGCTATTGTTTCTAAGTGAGTGTGTTTGAATATCCACGCAATTATTGGTGATTAAAGGTTATAACAGGTGTACTGTCCAGTTTGTACGATATTGAATGCCTTGGCCAGGCTGCTATTGGGAGCATTAGTTTCAGCATCTTATTCGTGAGGTCAGGGTCACCTGCCTTCCTTGCATTGAGGTGGTTGGAGTCGTCACTCTTTCTGCAGTGATTTCTTCAGTGTGGCAGTTTTTGTCCTGACTCGCCATGCATATTTGTAGCTGTCCGACTGCTTCTGGAACGTGGTCTGGGTTGGTAGGTTCATGTATGTGGATGAAGTCATTGGTGAAGACTTCTACTAGAGTATCTGCCTTAGCGTCTGCGTCAATTTTGCATTTTTTTTCAGTAGGTGAGGAGTACAGTAGGCTCTTGCAGCTCACATGCCCACCTGCGGACTACCTGATGCCCACAGACTCTGTATGAGTGAAGGCAACCTGCCTGTAGCATACGCGACCATGCTGCCGGGTGTCCAGGTGGCTAACCCATATTTCGAATTCGTGCCTATAGTAACTGCACTTATCTCAGAGTGAGCTAACAGGTGCCCATGTAGCACCAGGAATCTCCAGCAGGAGGACTGCGCAGACTAAACTGCGGAAGTTAAGAAGAGAGAAACAGAATTAACTGCAGAGGATATGCAGATACAGTTTGTGATGAAAAGTATCCGGACACCCCCAAACGTTTTTCATCTTAGGTGCACTGTGCTGCCACCTACTGCCAGGTACTCCATATCAGCGTCCTCAGTAGTCATTAGACATCGTCAGAGAGCAGAATAGGGCTCTCCACACAACTCAAGGACTTCGAACATAGTCAGGTGATTGGGTGTCACTTGCGTCATACGTCTGTATGCGAGATTTCCACGCTCCTAAACATCACTAGGTCCACTGTTTTCGATGTGATTGTGAAGTGGAAACGTGGAGGGACGTGTACAGTGCAAAAACGTAGAGGCTGACCTCGTCTGTTGACTGTCAGAGACTGCCGACAGCTGAAGAGAGTCGTAATGTGTAATAGGCAGACATCTATCCAGAACATCACACTGGAATTCCAAACTGCATCAGGATCCACTGCAAGTACTACGACAGTTTGGTGAGAGGTGAGTGAACTTGGATTTCATGGTCGAGCGACTGCTCGTAAGCCACACATCACGCCGGTAAATGCCAAACGATGCATCACTTGGTGTAAGGAGCGTAAACATTGGACGATCGAACAGTGGTAAAACATTGTGTGGAGTGACGAATCATGGTACACACTGTGGCGATTCAATGGCAGGGTGTGGCTATGGCAAATGCCCGGTGAACGTCATCTGACAGCGTGTGTAGTGCCAATAGTGAAACTCAGAGGCGGTGGTGTTAGGGTGTGCTACAGTCGCAGGCTCGAATCCTGCCTCGGGCATGGATGTGTGTGATGTCCGTAGGTTAGTTAGGTTTAAGTAGTTCTAAGTTCTAGGGGACTGATGACCAGGTTAGTTAAGTTTAAGTAGTTCTAAGTTCTAGGGGACTGATGACCACAGATGTTAAGTCCCATAGTGCTCGGAGCCATTTGAACCATTTTTTGTTAGGGTGTGGTCGTGTTTTCAGTGGAGGAAGCTTCCAGCTTTTGTTGTTTTGCGTGGCACTATCACAGCACAACCCTACATTGATGTTTTATGCACCTTCTTGCTTCCCACTGTTGGAGAGCCATTTGGGGATGGCGATTGCATCTTTCAACACGATGGAGCACCTGTTCACAATTCACGGCCTGTGGCGGAGTGGTTACGCGACAATAACATCCCTGTAATGGACTGACCTGCACAGAGTCCTGACCTGAATCCTGTGGAACACATTTGGGATGTTTTGGAATGCCGAGTTCGTGCCAGGCCTCACCAACCGGCGTCAATACCACTCCTCAGTGCAGCACTCCGTGAAGAATGGGCTGCCATTCCCCAAGAAACCTCCCAGCACCTGATTGAACGTATACCATCAAGGCTAAGGGTGGGCCAACACCATATCGAATTCCAGCATTACCGATAGAGGGCGCCACGAACTTGTAAGTCATTTTCAGCCAGGTGTCCGGATACTTTTGATCGCATAGTGTATGTAAATACTGTAAAGTAAGAAGCAAGGGGGAATTACCGCTGTATAATTAGCTGGTACTTCTTTCTGAAGCCCTTATCTAATACAACATACTATCTGCTCACCATTTGGTCTGACTTCTAATGGTTTGGTGGTGTTTGAGACTCCAGATGAGAAATAGGCAGAGTAGATGCCATTTTTATTGATGACACGGGTGTTGGAAGTCGTTTCAAATCACAAAGGTTTAAACTGCATTTAAATTTCAGCTACACTTATGAAATACTTGGTCATAGACTTAACAAGAGACGTTGAACCAGCAACATACTAAACATGTTGGCGTTTGTCACACACTTTTAATTTTGTATGAAACACGTTAGAAAAGCTACATTAATAAACAGAACTTTGTCTAACCTCATGTTATTGCGGAATTTTCACACTTCTGGTGACACTGTCGTAACACGAGGTGCACCTGAAAAGTTCGCTGAATGGTCTCTGAAAATAAAGGAAACAAAAGTTGCTAGCAAAGTTCCTTTACTGGCCTGCAGAGCAATCACCATTAAATACAAGAAACTTCTGACACTGGTTGTAAAACTATTCGAACCTATCAACAAGTGCTTCTTGTGGAATCTGTACGTACAGTGGTCTCACGTTGTTGGTTATTTACGAAGTTTGCGATTATTTGTGAATAAAGTACACACAGCAAAAAATGTTTTGCATCTCCTTATTTCCGAGAGTTCGGGAACCTGTACAGAAAATTGGAATAGGGATCAACATAAACATCATTTCCGCCCTTTTTATTGCTCATGCAAACCACAAATTGCATGTTGTATCACCAACATAGCGAGACCTTCAGAGGTGGTGGTACAGATTGCTGTACACACTGGTACCTCTAATACGCCCTCTTGCATTGATGCATATCTGTATTCGTCGTGGCATACTGTCCACAAGTTCATCAAGGCACTGGTGGTCCAGATTGACAAACTCCGCAATGGAGATTCGGCCTAGATCCCTCAGAGTGGTCGTCCGTAAACAGCCCTTTTCAATCTATCCCAGGCATGTTTGATAGGGTCCATGTCTAGAGAACATGCTGGCCACTCTAATCGACCGATGGTGTTATCCTGAAGGAAGTCGTTCACAAGATGCCCACGATGGGGGCGCGAATTGTCGCCCACGAACACGAATGCCTCGCCAGTATGCTACCAATATGCTTGCACTATCGGTTGGACGATGGCATTCACGTATCGTACAGCTGTTACAGCGCCTTCTCTGACTACCAGCGGCGTATGTCGGCAGCACATAATTCCACCCCGAAACAGCAGGGAACCTCCGCCTTGCTGCACTCACTGGACAGTGTGTCTAAGGCGTTCAGCCTGACAGGGATTCCTCCATGCACGTCTCCGACGATTGTCTGGTTGAAGGCATATGCGACACTCGTCGGTGAATAATGGTCCATTCAGCATGTTGTTGGGCCCATCTGTACCACCCTGCATATTGTCGTGGTTGTAAAGATGGACCTTACCACAGACGTCCGTGGTGAAGTTACCCATCGTGTAGCCTATTGCGCACAGTTTGTCGTCACAGTAAGTCCTGTCTACTCAAAAAGCATTATTCGACACGGTGGCGTCGCGCCAGGGTTCGCCCGAGCCAAAATTCATAGATAGCGGTCATCCACTGCAGTAGTAGCCCTTGGGCGGGCTGAGCGAGATATGTCATCGACAGTTCCAGTCACTCTTTAGCTCCTCCATGTCCAAACACAATCGGTTTAGTTCTCTCCGAGACACCTGGACACTTTCCTTGTTGAGAGCCCTTCCTGGCCCAAAGTAACAATGCGGCTGCGATCAAACCGCGGTACTGACCGTCTATGCACAGTTGAACTACAGACGACATGAGCCATGTACCTCCTTCCTGGTGGAATGACTGGAACTGATCGGCTGTCCGACCCCCTCCATCTAATACGTGCTGCTCATGCGTGGTTGTTTACATCTTTCAGCGGGTTTAGTGACAGCTCTGAACAGCCAAAGCGACTGTCTCTGTGGCACAGTATTCAGTCATCATCTATCTTCAGGAGTACTGGGAAATGGGGTGATACAGAATTTTTTTTGATGTGTGTGTTTACTGTCTTAGCTTATTTTCAACTCTTCTGTTCTCATTGTTAAAGTTCGTCGCCGGTCATCCAGAAGCATCCGTCACTCTCCCTTGAGGCTGTTTGGGACTGTCCATGTTGGCTTGAATGCGGATTATCCTCAACACCCTCCTTTCCGTCTCTGAAGCGTTTACACACACACACACACGCACACACACACACACACACACACACACACACACACACACACACACACATACCGCCGTTTGAGTCTCATACAGATTCCCGTATGGAGAACATAGTAATAGACATCCCTAGGGTTATGAAACAGCTGAATGGGTTGAAAATAAATAAATCGCCAGGTCCTGATGGGATTCAAATTCGGTTTTTCAGAGAGTACTCTACTGCATTGGCTCCTTACTTAGCTTGCATTTATCGCGAATCTCTTGTCCCGAGCGACTGGAAAAAGCGCAGGTGACGCCTGTGTATAAGAAGGGTAGAAGGACGGATCCTCAAAATTACAGACCAATATCCTTAACATCGGTTTGTTGCAGGATTCTCGAACATATTCTCAGTTCGGATATAATGAATTCCCTTGAGACAGAAGTTGCTGTCCACGCATCAGCACGGCTTTAGAAAGCATCGCTCCTGCGAAACGCAACTCGCCCTTTTTTCACAAAATATCTTGCGAACGATGGATGAAGGGTATCAGACGGATGCCATATTTCTCGACTTCCGGAAAGTGTTTGATTCGTTGCCCCACTGCAGACTCCTAACTAAGGTACGAGCATATGGGATTGGTTCCCAAGTGTGTCAGTGGCTCGAAGACTTCTTAAGTAATAGAACCCAGTACGTTGTCCTCGATGGTGAGTGTTCATCGGAGGTGAGGGTATCATCTGGAGTGCCCCAGGGAAGTGTGGTAGGTCCGTTGTTGTTTTCTATCTACATAAATTATCTTTTGGATATGGTGGATAGCAATGTGCGGCTATTTGCTGATGATGCTGTGATGTATGGGATGGTGTCGTCGTTGAGTGACTGTAGGAGGATACGAGATGACTTGGACAGGATTTGTGATTGGTGTAAAGAATGGCAGCTAACTCTAAATATAGATGAATGTAAATTAATACAGATGAATAGGAAACAGAATCCCGTAATGTTTGAATACTCCATTAGTAGTGTAGCGCTTGACACAGTCACGTCGATTAAATAGTTGAGCGTAACATTGCAAAGCGATATGAAGTGGGACAAGCATGTAATGGCAGTTGTGGGGAAGGCGGATAGTCGTCTTTGGTTCATTGTTAGAATTTGGGGAAGATGTGGTTCATCTGTAAAGGAGACCGCTTATAAAACACTAATGCGACCTATTCTCGAGTACTGCTCGAGCGTTTGGAATCCCTATCAGGTCGGATTGAGGGAGGACGTAGAAGCAATTCAGAGGCGGGCTGCTAGATTTGTTACTGGTAGATTGGATCATCACGCAAGTGTTACAGAAATGCTTCAGAACTCGGTTGGGAGTCTCTGGAGGAAAGGAGGCGTTCTTTTCGTGAATCGCTACTGAGGAAATTTAGAGAACCAGCATTTGAGGCTGACTGCAGTACAATTTATTGCCGCCAACTTATATTTCGCGGAAAGACCTCAAAGATGGGAGAGATTAGGGCTCGTACAGAGGCATGTAGGTAATCATTTTTCCCTCGTTCTGTTTGGGAGTGGAACAGGGAGAATAGATGCTAGTTGTGGTGCGAGGTACCCTCTGCCACGCACCGTATGGTGGATTGCGGAGTATGCATGTAGATGTAGATGTAGATATAGACGTACAGTCGTGGACAAAACGAGCGAGACCCCTCGCCTTTTCGTTACGCTGATCCGCACGGCTTTAAAGTCTGCTACACAGCATAACAGACAAGGCGACGAAGTACTACCAACATAATATGCACAGGCGTGAAATTGAAAAACTATCCGAAATTTGTCAGACGGTTTTCAATCATGTGTAAGACTATATTAATACTCATTAGTGTGTTAACCACAACACCTAAATATAAGATATTAATGAAAGAATAAACGGTAATTAGCATGAACTGTACTAATAAAAATGAATTTCAGCTTATAGAGATAACATAACTGTTCTAGTAAGACTAAGTACTCCAGATCGTTACGAATTAGCAAAATATTATGCGCATTCTTTCCCGAAATGATCTGTGTCAACGTTCAGACCAGTCATACTGGTTTACCGTTGCTGACCTACCATGAACGTGTGCAAATTTAGCAATGCGTGAAGATTCATAACGAAATTCAGTTAAAAATCATTCAGTTATTGACAGAAGCGGAAAAAGTAGGCAGTAACAAGTATGAAATTCTACAAGAGTTTCGCATCGATATCCACAGGGCGCCAGTACAGAATAAAGGTAGCAATAAAATCTATTGGGGGCGGGAGAATTTCTTAAAATTCCTTTACTGATAGTCTATCTGCCTCCATCGAATAGAAAACAAACCAGACCTCCTTTGCAGTAGCAAACACCTTTCACTACGCTAGCAGACAACCCAGGCAAACAGCCCTCTATTATTACCCCAAACATGAATAAGCCGGCAATTTCGCAATGAAAATGGCAAAATGATCTGCATTTTCTGTTGGATGAATATTTCTGGACTCAAAAACATGAATCGTCTACATTTATGTCACCGCTTATGTGACAATCATTTGGGATGTTTATCGAAATAACAAAAAATTGTTATGAGCGAGTAAATTTAGTAAGATAATGCTGCACCACCCCAGGAAATAAACGGCGACGCAGCTGCCAAACGTATTCTAAAATGTTTCGAGTTCTCCATTCTGCACAGCCAGAAAACGTTTATTAGCCGACGTGTTCCTTAAGGTAGCTAGTAATGGGAATGCTCGCACATTTAAAACGCGGTTGCATTAATAGTGGGATCTGAACTACCACGTGTATAGGCAAACTGATTTTATTTGCATTCCTTTATACGTGATTTGGATCCTAAGCGTAGCTACGATTAGTATGCTGATGTATCGACTGCAACTGAAACATTTCGAATAAAGAGTAGGGGAAATTATTATGCGGCCCTCATATTCAGTAACTGTGGTAATTATTTTCGTTGTTAGGATTTCGTCACGTAAATCGGTAAAAACTCGTATCACTTTCTTGACCGTCTGTCTGTCTACCTAACCCTTAAAACACGTTTACCTCGAGTAGGGGTGGACATAATAAGTGGAAATGTATCGCACTTTCTGCGGTATACGGTCCCTTGGTGGTGTAAAAAAGTGAACTATGTCGACGCAATCTAAAGATACGGCCGTTTATGTAAAGAAAATTTACGCGAAAGGTCAAAAGATGGCTCTAAGAACTATGCCAACAAACTGCTTAGGTCATCAGTCCCCTGGATCTAGAACTACTTCAACCTACCTAACCTAACACTGAAACAAGGCCCCCAGAGTAGACAACATTCCATTAGAACTTGTGACAGCCTTGGGAGAGCCAGTCCTGACAAAACTCTACCATCTGGTGAGCAAGATGTATGAAACAGGCGAAATACCCTCAGACTTCAAGAAGAATATTATAATCCCAATCCCAAAGAAAACAGGTGTTGACAGATGTGAAAATTACCGAACTATCAGTTTAATAAGTCACGGCTGCAAAATATTAACGCAAATTCTGTACAGACGAATGGAAAAACTGATAGAAGCCGACCTCGGGGAAGATCAGTTTGGATTCCGTAGAAATGTTGGAACACGTGAGGCAATACTGACCCTACGACTAATCTTAGAAGAAAGATTAAGGAAAGGCAAAAATTCTGAAGGTGGCAGGAGTAAAATACAGGGAAAGAAAGGCTATTTACAATTTGTACAGAAACAAGATGGCAGTTATAACAGTTGAGGGGTATGAAAGGGAAGCAGTGGTTGGGAAGGGAGTGAGACAGGGTTGTAGCCTGTCCCCGATGCTATTCAATCTGTATATTGAGCAAGCAGTAAAGGAAAAAAAAGAAAATTTCGGAGTAGGTATTAAAATCCTTGGAGAAGAAATAAAAACTTTGAGGTTCGCTGATGACATTGTAATTCTGTCAGAGACAGCAAAGGACTTGGAAGAGCGGTTGAACGGAATGGATAGTGTCTTGAAAGGAGGATATATGATGAACATCAACAAAAGCAAAACGAGGATAATGGAATGTAGTCGAATTAAGTCGGGTGATGCTGAGGGAATTAGATTAGGAAATCAGGCACTTAGTAAAGGAGTTTTGCTATTTGGGGAGCAAAATAACTGATGATGGTCGAAGTAGGGAGGATATAAAATGTAGACTGGCAATGGCAAGGAAAGCATTTCTGAAGAAGAAAAATTTGTTAACATCGAGTATAGATTTAAATGTCAGGAAGTCGTTTCTGAAAATATTTGTATGGAGTGTAGCCATGTATGGAAGTGAAACATGGATGATAAATAGCTTAGACAAGAAGAGAATAGAAGCTTTCGAAATGTGGTGCTACAGAAGAATGCTGAAGATTAGATGGGTAGATCACATAAGTAATGAGGAGGTATTGAATACAATTGGGGAGGAGTTTGTGGCACAACTTGACTAGAAGAAGGGATCGGTTGGTAGGACATGTTCTGAGACATCGAGGGATCACCAATTTAGTATAGGAGGGCAGCGTGGAGGGTAAAAATCGTAGAGGGAGACCAAGAGATGAATACACTAAGCAGATTCAGAAGGATGTAGGCTGCAGTAGGTACTGGGAGATGAAGCAGCTTGCACAGGATAGAGTAGCATGGAGAGCTGCATCAAACCAGTCTGAGGACTGAAGACAACAACAACAACCTAACAGATATCCATGCCCGGGGAAGGATTCGAACTGACGGTACAAGGAGCAAGTCAGGCTGCAATATGACGCCGTTGAGCGCACGGCTAACCCGCGCCGGCAAGCTGTTAATATCATCTGATGTTAAAAGTTACTCACTTCTGGTGAATGATTTTTTGCGCAGTTCATTTAAAAAAGAATAACTAAAATATATTTGATGTTACAGAAGAGGTTGGACGCTTAATTCATTTCCCCTTGTCTTTATTCATGATGTTAGATTCGCAATCTGAGCATACATACTATCCATAACCACACTTTAGATACAAGTCATAGTCACATATATGCAAATACAACACGTTGGCTTGTACTTGAGGTATTTCGTTTCCCACGAAGTGGTGGCAGAGGATGCTGTTTCTCCAGTGCTAGCTATCTCAGCAATCAGCTGACAAGGAGACGGTACGACCGTGGGGTCGGGGATTTGTCTGAAATTTTGTATGGTGAAAGAGGACCCCTAACACCTCGCGTGGTTAAAATATTTGGACGCACTACCCGGAAAATCCCGTGAAAAATCGATCTAAAGTTTCTTAGGTGCCTTACGAACATAAAATGTTAGTGCACTGACCAGCCGCCGTGTGGCCTGGATGTTTAGGGCGTGGAGTATTACGCCAGAGGTCTAGGGTTCGATTCCTCCTCCAGCACAATTTTTTCTGTTCTGTTTCATTTTCTTTGGTTATTCCACCAATTATTCAGAAAGCTTCCCAAACCTACATTATCTTTAACTAATTAGTTACATTATTGAATAAAAAGTATTTTCTTTTTGTCCAACAACACAATTCATGGCGGTGGGTTTTCCATTTTTCATTGTAAAGTAGATGAGGAGTAACATTGGGTTTTTAATCAGAATAACAAAGTCGATTGGGAAACATTCAATTATTTTTATATATATAATAATTATAAACAAGAACCGCAGTGGTAATTATCGTAAAAACAAACAAAGCAATAATTTTTGCAACATCTTGCGCAGCACATAAAAGCGGATTATTTACAATCACAGGGCGTTTGCAATAAATCTGTACAAAAACATGCCCCATTAACATTTACGAAAATGTTTTGAGTTTCTGATAATTTTGAGGCAAACTGGGCATATTTAATCATGTCTCGGGATATTGGTGACGATAATTGAGGGTGAATTATAGAATGATTTTTTTTCAATCTTCCCGGGAAATAATTTCACGATTCTCCTGTAACAATACGCTGTAATTTTGCAAGCAACAGAAGAAAAAAAAAGTACCAGAGAAGGAATCGAACCCGAGACCTCTGGCGTAAGGGTCCGAGCTCTAACCATGTAGGTTAGACAGCAGTTTGGCAATGGACTAATATTTTATACTCATAAGGCATCTAAGAAACTTTGGATCGATTTTTCTCGGGATTTTCCGAGTAGTGTGTCCTACTATTTTAACCACGTGAGATGTTAGGGGTCGTGTTTCACCACACAATTTCGGACAAATCCCCGACCCCACGGTCGTGCCATCTCCTTGTGAGTAAACTTGCATATTATCTTGGTAGCACTTCGTCGCCTTCTCTGTTATGCTGTGTAGCACACATTAAAGCTGTGCGCATCAGCATAACGAAAGGCGAGGGGTCTCGCTCGTTTTGTCCACGACCGTACGTCTATATCTACATCTACATACACACTCCGCAATCCACCATACGGTGCGTGGCGGAGGGTACCTCGTACCACAACTACCATCTTATCGCCCTGTTCCACTCCCAAACAGAACGAGGGAAAAATTACTGCCTATATGCCTCTGTACGAGCCCTAATCTCTCTTATCTTATCTTTGTGGTCTTTCGGTGAAATGTAAGTTGGCGGCAGTAAAATTGTACTGAGTCAGCCTCAAATGCTGGTTCTCTAAATTTCCTCAGTAGCGATTCACGAAAAGAACGCCTCCTTTCCTCTAGAGACTCCCACCAGAGTTCCTGAAGCATTTCCGTAACACTCGTGTGATGATCAAACCTACCAGTAACAAATCTAGCAGCCCGCCTCTGAATTGCTTCTATGTCCTCCCTCAATCCGACCTGATAGGGATCCCAAACGCTCGAGCAGTACTCGAGAATATTTTGTATTAGTGTTTTATAAGCGGTCTCCTTTACAGATGAACCACATCTTCCCCAAATTCTACCAATGAACCGAAGACGACTGCCATTACATGCTTGTCCCACCTCATATCGCTAAATGATTTTTAACTGAATTTCGTTATGAATCTTCACGCATTGCTAAATTTGCACACTTTCATGGTAGGTCAGCAACGGTAAACCAGTATGACTGAGCTGAACGTTGACACAGATCATTTCGGGAAAGAATGCGCATATTTTGCTAATTCGTAACTATCTGGGGTACTTAGTCTTACTAAAACAGTTATGTTATCTCGATAAGCTGAAATTCATTTTCATTAGTACAATTCATGCTAATTCATCTACGTCTACATCCATACTCCGCAAACCACCCGAGTGTGTGTGGTGGAGGGTACCTTGAGTACCTCTACCGGTTCTCCCTTCTATTCCGTTCTCGTATTGCTCGTGGAAAGAAGGATTGTCGGTATGCTTCTGTGTGGGCTCTAATCTCTCTGATTTTATCCTCATCGTCTCTTCACGAGATATACGTAGGAGGGAGCAATATACTGCTTGACTCTTCGGTGAATGTATGTTCTCGAAACTTTAACAAAAGCCCGTACCGAGCTACTGAGCGTCTCTCCTGCAGAGTCTTCCACTGGAGTTTATCTATCATCTCCGTAACGCTTTTGCGATTACTAAATGATCCTGTAACGAAGTGCGCTGCTCTCCATTGGGTCTTCTCACCCTCTTCTATCGACCCTATCTGGTACGGATCCCACACTGCTGAGCAGTACTCAAGCAGTGGGCGAACAAGCGTACTGTAACCTACTTCCTTTGTTTTCGGATTGCATTTCCTTAGGATTCTTCCAATGAATCTCAGTCTGGCATATGCTTTACCAACGATTAACGTTATATGATCATTCCATTATAAATCACACCTAATGCGTACTCCCAGATAATTTATGGAATTAACTGCTTCCAGTTGCCGATCTGCTATTTTGTAGCTAAATGATAAGGGATCTATCTTTCTATGCATTCGCAGCACATTACACTTGTCTACATTGAGTTTCAGTTGCCATTCCCTGCACCATGCGTCAATTTGTTGCAGATCCTCCTGCATTTCAGTACAATTTTCCATTGTTACAACATCTCGATAGACCACAGCATCATCTGCAAAAATCCTCAGTGAACTTCCGATGTCATCCACAAGGTCATTCATGTATATTGTGAATAGCAACGGTACTACGACACTCCCTGCGGCACACCAGAAATCACTCTTACTTCGGAAGACTTCTCTCCATTGAGATTGACATGCTGCGTTCTGTTATCTAGGAACTCTTCAATCCCATCACACAATTGGTCTGATGGTCCATATGCTCTTACTTTGTTCATTAAACGACTGTGGGGGAACTGTATCGAACGCCTTGCGGAAGTCAAGAAACACGGCATCTACCTGGGAACCCGTGTCTATGGCCCACTGAGTCTCGTGGACGAATAGCGCGATCTGAGTTTCACACCATCGTCTTTTCGAAACCCATGCTGATTCCTACAGAGTAGATTTCTAGTCTCCAGAAAAGTCATTATACTCGAACATAATACGTGTTCCAAAATTCTACAACTGATCGACGTTAGAGATATAGGTCTATAGTTGTGCACATCTGTTCGACGTCCCTTCTTGAAGACGGGGATGACCTGTGCCCTTTCCCAATCCTTTGGAACGCTACGCTCTTCTAGAGATCTACCTAGGTTTATTCTTTCATTTCTATCTTATATTTAGGTGTTGTGGTTAACACACTAATCAGTATTAATATAGAATGAGATTTTCACTCTGCAGTGGAGTGTGCGCTGATATGAAACTTCCTGGCAAATTAAAACTGTGTGCCCGACCGAGACTCGGGACCTTTGCCTTTCGCCGGCAAGTGCTCTACCATCTGAGCTACCGAAGCACGACTCACGCGCATTACTCACAGCCTTACTTCTGCCAGTATCTCGTCTCCTACCTTCCAAACTTTACAATAGCTCTCCTGCAAACCTTGCAGAACTAGCACTCCTGAAAGAAAGGATATTGCGGAGACACGGCTTAGCCACAGCCTGGGGGATGTTTCCAGAATGAGATTTTCACTGTGCAGTGGAGTGTGCGCTGATATGAAACTTCCTGGCAGATTAAAACTGTGTGCCCGACCGAGACTCGAAGTCGGGATCTTTGCGTTTCGCGGGGAAGTGCTCTACCATCTGAGCTACCGAAGCACGACTCACGCCCGGTACTCACAGCTTTACTTCTGCCAAGTTTGGAAGGTAGGAGACGAGATACTGGCAGAAGTAAAGCTGTGAGTAGCGGCCGTGAGTCGTGCTTCGGTAGCTCAGATAGTAGAGCACTTGCTGGCGAGAGGCAAAGGTCCCGAGTTCGAGTCTCGGTCTGGCACACAGTTTTAATCTGCCAGGAAGTTTCAGTATTAATATAGTCTTACACATGACTGAAAACAGTCTGACAAATTTCGGATGGTTTTTCAATTTCACGCCTGTGCATAGTAAATTGGTAGCACTTCGTCACCTTGCCTGTTAAGCTGTGTAGCAGACTTTAAAGCTGTGCGTATCAGCATAACGAAAAGGCGAGGGGTCTCGCTCGTTTTGTCCACGACTGTACATTTTACTCCCTGCTTCGATACTGCAGCCCTGCATTGGTATTCGATGAATTTCGGTCGCTTCATTCCCTAATTTGAAGCACAACTTCATGTTAATGCGTGGCTCCATTTTGTGATTTTGACCGCGTATGCCTTTGTCGGCTGTGGTGTGCGTATGAGCACGAGCATATTGACAGCCGTGGCCGGTGCACGGCTTTTGCAGTACCAGGAGATGCGCTTCGGCGTGACGGCCCGGTTGTGCGCCAGCATTGAATTCTCGCTGCAGATGGTGCTCTACATGGGCATAGTGCTGTACGCGCCCGCGCTCGCCATCCGCGCCACCACAGGACTTGTAGTGTTTCCTTTTCCTTCGGGGTTCTGCCGTGAAAATATAAAATAGAAAATCTGATTGGGTTTTGAATTTTGGTGGTTTCAGTTACGGATAAGGTGGACTTCGTATTATTGATTGAGATCGTGCTGTAATTTGACCGTGCATGGCAGACCGGGTCGGCAACACTACAAAAAGCGACTGTACGGAAATAGCATCAGAAACTAATTGAAATTTACCTTATAATCTTGTTAAATACGCAGTATTAATTACAATATAGTCTTCATGGCTGTCCTCCTAATTTCTCTTGTAGGACGACCCGTCTTTCACTTTTCTCCGTTTGTTGAAATCTTCTTCAAGTTGTCACTGTCATGATCAATTTACAAATTTGACGATAACCACCTCGAATCACTATTGAAACAACCTCGCTTTGTAATATAATTTTAATTTCCACCCAAAAGCACATTCAACACATCGCCGAAAAATACATGTGTTTCGTATGAAGACAAGAGAGAGAGTGTCATCAATTAGTTGTTAAAAACAAAAACCTACGCAAAAAGTAAAGAGACGAACAAAATTATTTATAAAAATCGGTCGCTGGTGCAGCGCTCTTCTGCGTGCGCGATCGTAAATTATATCTTTGTATTGGCGGAGGCGCGGTAGTCAAAGTACCATTACAATGCCTCCTCTACTGACACGCTCCGCAAGCAAGCGTGGCAGTATAGAAAATTTACATAGATACATATATATATATATATGAGAAAATAAGACATTTACATATTACAAAAAAATTTTCTGAGTACAATGCTCTTTGCTTATCAGTCTTTATATACAGTCTTTTCGGTGTGTATCTTCTTTAGGAGTCGTAACATTAATTCTTTGAATTGCAGCGTATTATCGTTGCTTAGCACAGCGTTTGAATTCAGTTCACATGATTCGTGTTTACAATGGATTTAATTCGAACAATAAATGTTTCTATTGTATTGCTCCAATGGGATTAAACGTAGTATCGGATTCTGAGTGTGTGTGTGTGTACTGCCTGGATCTCTTGCGTGTGACTTGAAGAAAATCCAAAGGTTGTTCAATGTGTCAACACGAAATTGTGATCTCCAGCAGTCGGATTTTGGTGGCGTCTACCGGGGTATAAATGGTCAATTAGGGCACAGGAAACACCTCACTGCCTACGACAGGTGATGAGCTTGTCTTTTACACCAACCTGAAGACCTGCCGACTTCCACTACACCATACACTTCAAGACATATTGGCACTACGTAAATATTTCTTGCCCAGTGTTCCATCACGTTAGTTTCTTCTTTGCATTTTCAGTTCCATTTATATGAATCATGTGCTATATGCACAAGTCCTTTGCAGTTCATTAACATCTCCTTAAAATACATTTCTTGATATAGTAAGTACATAAATATACAAATATTTACAATTAATCATTACATTAGATAGTTACATTGTTGTCATATAGTACATATACAGAATTAAATGATAAATACAGTAAATTTTTACGTTACATTCAATATCATTGTGCTGACATGTGAATTACATTACATTCAGATTGAAATATACATTTTATTTGTTAGCTCGTTCTTTTTTCTTTCATTCCCTTTTTTTTTTCTCGTTACACTTGCAACATTTGAAGATAATTGTGGCAACTCGCTAGAATATAAAATTTAAAATTCATCTTGCCTCCTGGAATAAAATTTACACATATTTCAAGCTTCAAGACAGCCCTCTGTAGGAGGATAGGTTCATGGGATGGTTGCTAACTACTTCATAAATACTAGTAAAGTCATATCCTACAGTGGACTACACAAAATACAATATGATAAATAAATTACATGTTAACTTAATATAATGTAAAAGTTCCTATACCTAATACCGTTCTAACTGTGGTGTCCCCACTATTGCTGTTTCTAAGAGTGGTACCCCTCTATTACCGTTTCCAAGAGCGATGCCCCTCTAAATACGTTAGGATCCTACAAGTATGTACATCAGTATGGTAATTGTATATATAATCTAGTTCAAGTCAATCATGTTCTTATAAAGTTTGTGTAGTTCATCTCCTTCCTTTCATGAGTATCAAACAATATAAATAAATGTTTTACTTAATAAATAAATAAATAAATCTTCTTAGATAATGCTGCTGTGTTCCATGCTGTATATCTATTCTGTATTTACCTTGTGGTACCTCCATACTGTCAGATAATCACGAATTATATAATGTCAAATATTTGATCATCATGTATAAATTTTTCTAAGGGAGGGATGAGAGTATGAGCCACAACAGAGGACTGATGTTTTGTGTACTCCTTTCTATTTAATGGTGCATTAGTTCAGTACAGTAGATGAGCTTTAATTATATCATTAGATGACTGCTAAATATGTTCTCTTAAGTAATTCTTCCAATCTGAAGTGTCAAGCCTACATAACTCAAAAAATTTCATTACAAGTTCCCATTAGTTTAGTGTTAAAGTGTTATAGACTTAAATCTTCTGTTATATTTCCAACAGTGGCTGCTGTAAATAATTCTTTCCACATAAATCTATACTTTCACCTGTAGTTATAAGAATATATAAGACATCACATATGTTACTATCTCAGGCATACCAATCTTTCAATAAATAATATTCTTTCCACTACTTTCATTCTGTATTCCATGAGTACATGTGATATAGCGTTCAAATCTAGTTTCTCTCCTCTCAACATATTCTCAATTACTCATCCATTATTCATTCTTCACGAAATAACATACTTATTCCTCAGCATGTTTTATATATATATATATATATATATATATATATATATATATATATATATATATATATATATATATATAATCTTCCCAAATGAAAGTGCTGGCAGGTCGACAGACACACAAACAAACACAAACACACACACAAAATTCAAGCTTTCGCAACAAACTGTTGCCTCATCAGGAAAGAGGGAAGGAGAGGGAAAGACAAAAGGATGTGGGTTTTAAGGGAGAGGGTAAGGAGTCATTCCAGTCCCGGGAGCGGAAAGACTTACCTTAGGGGGAAAAAAGGACGGGTATACACTCGTACACACACACATACCCATCCACACATATACAGACACAAGCAGACATATTTAAAGACAAATTCCTACTTGGAATGTTTCCCTCTATTATATATATATATATATATATATATATATATATAATTATACAAATTTGGCCGTTACAGACCGTGAAAACAGTTATTTCTTGCGCTTCTGGGAAGTCTTCTTTCTCTCAGTCCACACTTCTTTCATTCTTGCGCTGAAGGCGCCTTTTCTCTCTTCAGACCATTTAGTTCCACAAGTTTTCTTAATTTTCACACCGAAACCCGTGAATGAATTCAGTTTTTTTCTAAAAAGGTTTCTGTTAAATATTGTTTCCTGATCTATGTCCATTTCTTTTAGATCTCTTTCTCTGTTGATAAACCATAAATTTTTATTTTTTAGATTTGCGATGTACGAAAATATTTGTTTTGTAAGCCTATTCGGGTTCATCCTCATGATGTGAGCATAAAAGGAGCATCTTCTTTTTCTAATTTCGTCTGTAATTTTGCTGCACTCCGTATACACTTCTTTGTTGCTTTTTAGTCTGTATACAGGCCTGCCTTGATCATCTGTTATTTTCCTGTGTCCAAGAATTGTCCTCACAATTCTTCTTTCACGATTTTCTATCTGTTCTGCGTATGTAAAATTTGCGAGTGTTTCTGATGCATATAGTATCTACGGTCTAATGACAGTTTGGTAGTGTCTGAGTTTAATGTTTTTGGATATACATTTTTTTGAATACATTTGTCTGCAGTAGTGAGTTGCTGTCTCTAGTTTTTGTATTCTAGCCCTGCAGGCTGGATGACCTTTTGCCACAGGGTCATTCCATATCAAATCACCCAATAAAAAATAAATTTTACACCCACCTCCTTCGATTTTCATGAAATTTGGCTCAAATGGTTCTAATACCATCCTGACAACACCTGCATTTTTTTTTGCTGTATCTCTTATAGTGTTTTTTTTATAAATTTTTAAAGTTTTTTATGTTTTGCGTTTTCCGAACCTTCGGAAATGGTAAATTTAATTTGTATTCAAAACTTTAAAATTGCTTATCTTAAAAACTCTTTTAGATAACATCATGAATTTTTGCAACAAGTTTATTTATTATACATATTTGAAGATAAAAATGATACTATTAAAATATATTAATATTTTCTATGAAAAAAAAATATATGTATTTTTTTCTTTTTTTTTAACGGATGTTTTGTTTTATAAGAATTGCAATATCTAGAGTCTCAGACCTGATATAATGCTCAAATTTGTTTTAATTTACTCTTAAAGATATAGGCTACTTGATAAAACAAAAATAATGATGGCTTTTTACATGTTTATTATTTATAGTAGATTACATTAGAATTATGTACAAAGATAGTGTTCTTACAACACTTATGTATAACCCAACTGATTGCTTGAAACATTGAATTTTTTGAGTAATTTTGTCTTTTTAATAAACAGTAATGCTGATTCAAACTGTTTTTCCACATCCAAGAGCTTTCAGTTCTTTTGATACAGTCTTTTTTGAAGTAATACATTCTTCCAGTGCCGCTTGATTGAGGTGCGTCTACTACACAGACTATGTGCTCCAAAGGCACTATGCAAGAATCTTCTCTTTCAGGCCAATAAAATGATGCAGCTTGTCCTGAAGGATGTAGAAATAGAATTTCTGCATCTTCTTCATCATTGAATATTGTTTTTACCTGTCCAAAGTACCAGTTACCATCATGATTTGCATGGTTCAACACGAACCCAATCAGAAGAAGAATGGAAAGAAAAGACTAAGGAGGGTTTTACACTATCTGTAGTCCTTCTAATTTCAAGGTTGTTTGTTGGAAGTGGTTTGAAGCTATGAAAACGTCTTGTTCCAGGAATGGTTCGGGTTGCTGAAAAAGTTTTTCTAGTTTTAACCGTAGCAAATCAGCTTCTTTTTTGTCAATAAAGTGAAAATGAATGTTTTCAATATTTTTTCACAAAACTTGTACACATCGATTGCTGTCATTATTTGTTCTTCATCCGAAAGCTGTAGACTGGCTTTCCTTAAAATTCTTTTAATAGTTCCTCCTAGGCCATCACAAATTGACTTCCCATGACTTGTTGCAAAAAAAGAGTGTTGGGCCTTCAAATTAAAGTCTCTCAAGTGTTCAGTCAAATTTTTAAAAATGTTTCTATTTTTGTACTGCCCAGCACAACCATCTGTAAAGTAGTGAACTGAGTCAATGATGATGTAATGACAGCCACTTTGTAATTTCTTTTTGTACAAAGTTAACAAAACCAGTTTCATGTTCTTGGTCATCACTAATAAAACAGTGGTTGGAACCAAAAACATTGTTTTCCTCATTTCCTAGGAAAATTCCAACTGGGTGCAGAGTACAACCACCTCTATTCCAGTGGTAAATTTGGATCTCATTTTGTATAACAAAGGAATAATTTTCACTGAAATCCATCACAATAATTGCTGTTTTGGGTGGTGGGTCTTCTTTCAATCTTTTAAAGGCTGCTGATTGGGATTTTGCTATAAACGAGTGCGGGGTGAGCTTCTCCAATGGCCTAACCAATAAAGAAATGTAGTCTTCAACACTGATAGACTGTTTGATCATTTCTGCCCTGTCTGTGTTAACCCACTGACTGATTACAATTTCTTTTTCTAAATCATAATCTTCACTTAGTTTTTCAGTTAAGTACTCAGTTAGTGCAGCATTTGCAGGACAGCTGTCACAATGATGTAGCATGCAGTTTTGGTTTTCCGTGTTGCACACAAGCATCTTAATTAGGTCTCTATAAGATTCTTCAATTTTCACAGCATCCAATAATAGTTTAACATTCTGGTGGATACTGCACACACATACAGTGTGTGTGCCTGCAGCACCAGCAAGGATACACCATTTAGGTGTCAAGAAATTAAATTTTGAAAATCCTACTTCTACCTCGGGATTATCCCATTTGAAAGAATAATAGAGTTCTCTCAAGTTACACAAAATGAGTCGTTTTTGCATGTACACATTTTTTTGAACTTTGTCTTTTGTTCCAGGTAGCACGCTGGAACCTTTCATCTTTTTCATAAAAATCTGTTACAAGTCTTACTGTATTTTCAGAAACAGTTTTACCTTTTTTTGGACCAGGAGTTTCCAAAATACCCTTTTCAGATTTTAGCTTTCTAGCTTGTCGCACCATGTACTCACTTACATTAAATTCTTTCATCACTTTATTTCGACTCCAAGAATCTGGAGCCAAGGTCAGAATCTGGATTTTTCTAGACCTCCAACAGATGACATCTTCTCTTTCATAAGAGAAATCATTACATCAAAATCCTTTGCTTTCTTGTATCTTCTTTGTCATCATCAGTACTTGGTGCATCATATTTTAATGCTTTTGAAACCGCCTTTTTTGCAGTCTTTTCAATACTACTAACCTTCCTTTTAAAATAAGACCCTTTACTTTGTTCTGACAAGCCATGAAGCTTTATCGGTGTTAAACCTAAATTATCAAGAGCAGTGTTTGTTTGTAAGAGGGATTAATTTCTGGATTCCAATGATTCTAATTCAACCATGACTTCATCATCTGTTTCACTTTCATTGACTTCAACTCTTAATTTTTCCTCACAAAAGTTGCGGCATGTTGAGCAAAGCTTTTGTCCAGGTTTTATGCTACTATTTTTTGTCAGTAATTGTTGAGAAAGATCCAAGCCTACACTTCTCAACGACTTTTGATGGTCTTGTTATTTTTTTTTTAGTGGGTCTACACATGTTGTTTGATACTTTTCAAAAACATTTAAAAAGTAGTAGCTGTGGTGTGAACATATATTCTTAAATTCACACAGATTAATTCCAGACCGTAAGTGGATCAAATTTTTTTCTTCCTCACTCAGTTCAGGTACCGGTTGTAACTTTTTTGAAGGTGTGTAGGTTGTTTGGAAACAGATTTTTTAAATAACCCTATGCTACAGGTTTCAATATCTGACATACTGATTTCACTTTTGCTCTGATTACTGTTCTGGTTACTTTTATAGGATATTGGAAAAGAATCTCTGTAACTAAGTAACAGTATTTACTGAAAGTTCGAATAAATTTAATAAAATACTATCCAAGCACTATTTAACACTGTAATAATTTTTTACTTCAAAACACAGGAATAACAAAACAAAATCCAAGCATACATTGTTACTCCAAGAAGACAAAACCTTAGTTGTGGTGTCTAAGTCACTTGGTACTTTTTATTTTTAAAATATAATTAATATTATTTAAAAAATTAGATAACTATTGAACAGGTTAAAAAGGCAACATAATTCTTTTCTCTAATAGCCTATACAATTAAGAGTATTTGAAAACAAATTTGAGCTTTCTATCAGGTCTGAGACTCTAGATATTGCAGTTTTTGTAAAACTAAACAAAAAAAAACCAACAACTACTTGTAATTTTTTTTCATTTGGAAGATTTTAATATATCTTTATGGTAATTTTTTTAACATTTAGATATAATACACAAACTTATTCCAAAATTTCATACTGATATCTTGAGTATTCTTTAACATACAAATTTTTTTAGTTGTGAGGACACGTTTAAGTTACGTTTCCCGACTGCTGAAACAACGCCAAATCTAAAAACTTTAAAAATTTATAAAAAAAACTATACGAGATAGAGCAAAAAAATTTTACAAGTGCTTTGAGGATGATAAAAGAAATAATTGTACCAAGTTTCATCAAAATCTGACATGGTTGGTGTCAAGGCCTGGGTGATTTGACATGGAATGACCCCACAGGCTGAATTAGTTCACCAAGATATTTAAAATGTTTAGATACCTACATTTTCCCGTATTTCGTAGTTATTTTCTTTGGTGGATTTTTGATATTTGTAATGATTTCTGTCTTTTCAAATGAAATTTGCAAGCCTGCTTTTTCAGCAATTTCTTTAAGTAATTCTATTTGTTTTATTGTGTCTTTTTGTGTGTAAGCTAAACAGGCGAGATCGTCAGCGAAGGCAAAACAGTTGGTTTCAATGGCTTTGTAGCACTTCCCTCCAATTTGGATTTCTTCAACTCCATGTTTTTGCGTGAGTTTTCTCCATTCTGCTATGACTTTATCCAGAGCACAGTTGAAGAGTATCGGGGACAGCGCATCTCCTTGTCTGATGCCGGTTTTGACCTCGAAGTGCCGTGAAATTTCTCCTTGGAATTTTACTTTTGATGTTGTATTTGTTAATGTATCTTTGATTATGGTGATTGTTGGTTCATCTATTTCATATTCTCGAAGTGTTTTGATGAGTGTGTCCCTATCAATTGAGTCATAAGCTTTTTTGAAATCAATGAATGTTATGAAATATTTCTTGCTCCTTGTAGATAAATAGTTCATTGTTGTTTTGAGGTTAAAAATTTGTTCGGCGCAGTATCTTCCTGGTCTGAAGCCAGCTTGATATTCTCCAAGTTTTCCCTCTATAATTGGTGATACACGATTGAGCAGGGCTTTTGATAGAATTTTGTATGGGACTGGGAGAAGCGATATTCCATGATAGTTGTTAACATCCCTTTTGTCACTTTTTTTAAACAAAGGGTGAATTAGGGCAGTTTTCCAGTGACTTGGGATTTTCTTGGTTTCCCATACTTGTTCAAGTTCTTTGTGTAGTGCTTCTACTGATGTTTCTCCCCCAAGCTTGAGCATTTCTGCTGTAATTGTGTCTTCTCCACATGCTTTCCTGTTTTTGAGATTTTTGACTATGTTTGTGGTTTCCTCTCGTGTCGGAGGTGTTGAATGTGTTGGTAATGTTTCTGGTTGCGTAAAACTGAGAGTCTGGATGGGTGTTTGGCAGTTTAGGAGTGTCTCAAAATATTCAGCCAGGATTTCACAGTTTTCAGTATTGTTGGTGGCGAGAGTCTTATTATTTCTCATAAGGTTTAGGCAAGGGGACTGGTATCCTCGGAGTTTCTGGTTGAATGTTTTGTACCAAGCTGTCGTGTTGCATTTCTTGAAATTCTCATCGATTGAGTCCAGTTGTTGTTTTTCATATTGTCTCTTGGTGTTGCGAATAGTTTTCGAGGCATTCTTTCTGGCTTGCTTAAATTCATCAAAGTTGTTTTCGGTTTTATGTGAGTTCCAATTTTTCCAGGCTTTAAGTCTTTCATGCAGAACTTCATTACAGTTGCTGTCCCACCACGGGTGTCTCGGTTTGCTCTTTTTGGGAAAGGTTGTTTCTGTTGCCTCAATCAAGTTGTTCTGAAATTCTTGGAGGTTTTGTGAAGGGGAGACTGTCTTTAGTTTTTTCTGAAAATCCTTGAGGTTAGAGTTAGGTTGTAATATCAAAATTTATTTTATTTCTGTTTTTATATTCACCGTTTCTGCTTTTCTGTTTGTTTTGTGGGATCAGTTTAGTTTTTATTTTCGTGAGGTAGTGATCGGAGCCGAGGTTTAGAGATTTTCGGACACGTGTGTTCAATATTTCTTTTTCACATTTGGAGGATATGGCAACGTGATCTATTTGAAATTCTCCGATACTCTTTATCGGAGATACCCAGGTTTTTTGTTTTCTGGGAAGGTGTTTAAAACGTGTTGACATTAGCTTGAGTTTAAACTGCTTACAGAGCATAATTAACCTTTCTCCATTTTTGTTGGTTCGTTTGTGCGTGGGAAAGTTGCCGACAATATCATGGAATTTCTTTTCTTTTCCAATCTGAGCGTTAAAATCTCCTAGAAGTATTTTTGCATTGTTTTCTGGGATTTCTGATATATGGTCCTTAAGGTTTTCCCAGAATTCATCTGTTTCTTCCCTAGTTTTAGCATTATTTTTGTCATTTGTGGGAGCGTGAACATTGATTAATGTGTATTTTTTATTTGCACATCGAAAAGTGAGGAAAGATGTTCTCGATGATGTTGACCAAATATGTTCGACAGAGTTCAGAATTTTTTTGTTTACAGCAAAAGCTGTGCCAAGCTGAGGGCATTTCTTCATTACAATTTTTCCAGGTTTTCCTTTAAATATTCTGAATTTGTTTGATTCAAATGTGTTTTCATCAGTGAAGCGAGTTTCTTGTAGCGCCACAATTTGTATGTCTTCCGTGTGTAACTGGTCTGTAAGGTGCTTAAGTTTTCCCACTTTGAGAAGGGAGTTTATGTTGAGAGTTGCTATGTTGAAGATTTTTCTGGGTTTAATCTTGTTGGATTTGCATGGTGTTGCAGACTCCCCAGAATCCATGGGTCCGCTTGCGTCGTTGCCGACGGTGGATTGGCCACCTGGGGTAGTTTCGTTATTGAAAGACATTTCCATCATGCGTTAAGATTGTAACTGTTGAAAATCTTCAAAGTTGGGGAGATTACTTGCGTAACCTACCAGGAATACGACTAACGTTGTTAGCGTTAGAAGGTTTTCTTGAAACAGCCACCTCTAACATGAGGAACAGACGCTGCCCACAAGCCGCCCAATCTGGGTACAGACGCTTGCAGTTATAGATTTTTGGTTCCTCCGCTCTCTCAGCTGTTGGGAGTTAAAAATTCCTCATCCGCCTATGAGACCGTTGACCGGTTTTCACCCGTAACCCTAGGCAGGGGCCCTCACAGGGTGCTACCACCCGGAGCCAGATGGACCCAGGTTTTTTTACGAGGTTGTTACTCCTCCCCCTCCTCCTCCCTCATCACTTGTAAGATGAGGATCCGGGCTTGGGACCAGCAATGGCGGAGTTTATATATATATATATATCTAAAAACAAAGATGATGTGACTTACCAAATGAAAGTCTGTCGACCTGCCAGCACTTTCATTTGGTAAGTCACATCATCTTTGTTTTTAGATATATTTTTCCTACGTGGAATGTTTCCCTCTATTATATATATATATATATATATATATATATATATATATATATATATATATATATTCCTCTTATTCATCATCATTTACTTTTTTACTTCAAATAATAATAATACCCTTTTCTCATCTTATATTCCATTTACCTCTATCCATATTACTATTTATCCTCTTATTAAATTAAAATTACATTCACTCATCTCATTCAGTCACTCATATCACTCATATCAACATTACTATTATCACATGCCTCCTAAAGAAAATTGCAGTGAGATACTGTTACGCAATCTGTAGAAAATTGGGTGGTGACCTGTCATGCATAAAACAGTCATCATTCTGTAATGGTAATTTTCTTCATTAGCGCTAATAATTTATTGTACAGAAAACTCTGATATTTGGCACCTGTTTAACTGTTTGGTAAAGTCTATGGCCCTAAGAGCCTTTCACTGCCAATTCCCACCCGTACATTCACTCTGAAGTGATCCTGATGCCTTATCACTGTGATTGCTCAAGTATTGCATTGGTCCAAACATGCATACTGTAGTAATTTACTATGGCATCTCTTGTGAATTCTGCCTCATCTGTAAATAAAATACAGTCTGTGAACTGTGGATTTTCAACAGCTCATATCATAACAGGTATTGATTTTTGGACATATCAAAATAAGTACTTTCCTTCTATTATTCACCAATACTAACTCGTCTAGGAGTATATGACACTATATTTAAACACCCTGTATGTAATGTGTAGGGTGTTTGTTTTGGCATAGAACAACTAAATAGCTCCAAAAAATGTGAATTGTATGAAAAAAATGTTCCAGATAAAACGTTAATGTTTTCAAAGGGGACATATATATGTGCTACCCACTAACTTCCATTCCCACAATGCAGAGGTCAGTTTTTTATTTTCAAATGGAAATCTTCATTTTATCGCAGATTTGGAGTCTATGCCAAAAAATACCTAGGATTTACCTGAAACTTTCTTTTCATTTGTGGTAGGTGGGACAGTAATGTACAGATTTCAGATTCTCTGGCTTTTGCAATCAAGAACTGACTCATTTCATTCTACATTGCATTTGTGATAAAAGTGTAAACTTTCCTCTTCTGAACAGTTGTGCTTATGTTCAAAACTTGGTTGCACAGTAAAATTTTTTCGTTTAGACCTTTGAAAATGTGGAAAAGAAGCTACTTTTACTATAACATGGTGTTCTGTTCCCTACAGCACCAGGACGATGGATTTTAGTGGGCCCCCTCAAATCTCAATGTATTCTTCCACACAATCCTAGTACACGCTTAAAATTTTGTTCATAAAACTAGAACCAGCTACATGTGCTATTTTTTGTGCATTCAGCTAGTTGTTAATCAAAATTACTTAATTGCTTAATGTATATATGTTTTCTCTACTTTCCTGTCTTTTATGTTACTGTTGAAATTCAACAACTGCATAATTTATTAAAATTAAAATTTAAAACAGTCTTGATTTTAACTACTTTTAAGATCACTGACTATGTTTTCAAAAATCTTATACATAATTTATTGATCTGTAAAGACAGATTTATATGCATCTGTAAATAGCTGCTGCTACAGAGCAGAGGGCAGTTTGGTCACAACCATGTACAGTGACCTGGCTGGTCAGTCAGTATAAAGTCACTTCTGCAAATTCCCAGTTGCACAATTACTTACAATAGACAAAATATTATTGCTACTTATTAATTTTTTTTAAACTCCTTCTGAAAAGCCATTGGCACTGAAATGTGAATTTGTCTCTTTTTTTTATAAAGTGGTTTCACTGTTGAGTTCTTTAATCATTCAGGAAACTAAACATTCCTAAAAGAAGAATTACAAATTTGGCCAAGTACTGGACCAACATAGGCAGCACATGCTTTAGTATTCCACTAGATAATCCATCGTGTACCTGAGAGTTCTTAGTCTTCACTTATTTACTCAGTGACTGGATCTCCACCTTTCCAGTATCATAGAGGTGTATTTCAGATAGCAGTCTTTGAAAGCTGTTACCTAAGAGAATTAGATAATTCCCTGGAGAAACTAAGTTTTTATTTAACTTACCCACTATATTCAGAAAGTTAGTAGTAGTAGAAGAAGAAGAAGATTTCAGAGTAACCAAACTAACAGGACTGTAAACTTAAAGAAAGGCAAAACTACACTGTACACAAACAGGCTTCAGTGATAGGCCTTGGGTGTAGCTTTTCTGGCCTGCTGTGAAGGTATTGTGATGTGGTTGTGCTGCAAATGTCTGCATATCATAGACATTTGCAACCCAACATTTACATTATGCACTATGTGTCTTGTTTGGAAACAAATTTGTTCCATTTGCTCACGATTCTTGCTGCCAACATCAGTAATGTCCATTTTAATCTTTCCCCTCAAGCTGGATTGTCAAACAGCTCAGTACTTTCTCAGGTTTCTTTTCTGGCAGTGTTAGCTGTATGTTAACAGTGTTGCAGAGTAGTATGGATCGAGTTGGCCAATACATCCAGTGTGAAGGTTCACTGAATGCAGTGGAAGGAACAATACAGTAATGCTATAATGAAATATTCTCACATGGTTGGCAAACCATATCATAATGTCTTCATACCACATCAGAAAAGCTACAACCAGTGAACAGTGGAATTCTGTGTCTCTGTAAGTTCAATGCCCTGTTAATTAGATTGCTCTGTAATCATCATCTCCATGTAAAGTCAATTGCGGGGAGTTATAAGTGAAGTCCAAATATTTTTCCATGACAATACAATATACAGTATTTAACAATTAGGTCCCATATATAGCAGCTGAGTCAAATAAAAGCTTAGTTTGCAGCCCAATCCAGATATGAAAAAAAAATTTGTGTAAAGAGTCAAACTAGAAGCAGTTATTCTGTAAAAAGCCACTGGATAGCATGGATTTCTCATACCAATACGCCCAGAAATATTGCTCAAGAACCTCTATATCACATTTTATTTAGGGCAAAACAGTAGTGGGCCAAATACTGATCCTTGTGGATCTCCATGCTTTTCTCACTGTGAATTTGGTTTTATTCCTGTATTATAATTTGTTAATGTGATCTGTTTTCTGTCACAGAGACAAGACTCTATGCACAATGCAACATTTTATAATTTCTCTTGTAGAATTAAAAGATCTGTGCATCTGAAGGCCTCGGAAAAGTTCCATAAAATATTGACAGTTTAAAGTTTTTCATATTTGGCTCTAGTACAGCCAGTGGTTACAGCCAGTACGTATCTGTGTGCAGGGCTCCAACCCGGTGCAGCTGACACGTGTGGCCGGTGACCTGTCCAATGGTGTGGGACCAGCTGCAGACACCAAGAGCCAGGAGGAGCCGCTCAATGGCATAGGTGGCCACCACGTCACCCCAATGTGATGTCGACAGAGTACAGTGGGGACTGCTGTGAGCTGAAAGGTGAATCCACATGGCATGCGACCATGAATTTTTGTTCCCTGTACTTGAGGGATCATCATAATTTGACCCAAGATAAACAACAGACCTGGTACTGACACTTATGGGACCCACATTTGATGTTATACAATTGTCAAGTTTGTTTCGTTCTTGTGTCTAAGTGCACCAGTGTGACCCTCTACTTTCTGTTCTGAAGGTTAGATACCATTTGCAGAAGGCATGATGTCACAGACTGTAGCAAGGTCACAGAGTATACTGACTGGATAGTTTTTCTTGTTTACCTGTGCCAGAACTTAATTTGTGAGGTCATGCTCAGCTATATGTGTGTTAGTCCTTTCATCACCGCCACCTGATACCAAATTATACAGGGTGTTAGAAAAAGGTACGGCCAAACTTTCAGGAAATATTATTCACACACAAATAAAGAAAAGATGTTATGTGGACATGTGTCCGGAAACGCTTAATTTCGATGTTAGAGCTCATTTTAGTTTCGCCAGTATGTACTGTACTTCCTCGATTCATCGCCAGTTGGCCCAATTGAAGGAAGGTAACGTTGACTTCGGTGCTTGTGTTGACATGCGACTCATTGCTCTACAGTACTAGCATCGAGCACATCAGTACGTAGCATCGACAGGTTAGTGTTCATCATGAACATGGTTTTGCAGTCAGTGCAATGTTTACAAATGTGGAGTTGGCAGATGCCCATTTGATGTACGGATTAGCACGGGGCAATAGCCGTGGTGCGGTATGTTTGTATCGAGACAGATTTCCAGAACCAAGGTGTCCCGACAGGAAGACGTTCGAAGCAATTGATCGGCGTCTTAGGGAGCACGGAACATTCCAGCCTACGGCTCGCGACTGGGGAAGACCTAGAACGACGAGGACACCTGCAATGGATGAGGAAATTCTTCGTGCAGTTGACGATAACCCTAATGTCAGCTTCAGAGAAGTTGCTGCTGTACAAGGTAACGTTGACCACGTCACTGTATGGAGAGTGCTACGGGAGAACCAGTTGTTTCCGTACCACGTACAGCGTGTGCAGGCACTATCAGCAGCCAATTGGCCTCCACGGTACACTTTGCGAATAGTTCATCCGACAATGTGTCGATCCTCATTTCAGTGCAAATGTTCTCTTTATGGATGAGGCTTCATTCCGACGTGATCAAATTGTACATTTTCACAATCGACATGTGTGGGCTGACGAGAATCCGATCGCAATTGTGCAATCACGTCATCAACACAGATTTTCTGTGAATGTTTGGTCAGGCATTGTTGGTGATGTCTCGATTGGGACCCATGTTCTTCCACCTTCACTCGATGGAGCACGTTATCATGATTTCATACGGGATACTCTACCTGTGCTGCTAGAACATGTGCCTTTACAAGTACAACACAACATGTGGTTCGTGCACGATGGAGCTCCTGCACATTTCAGTCGATGTGTTCGTACGCTTCTCAACAACAGATTCGGTGACCGACGGATTGGTAGAGGCGTACCAATTCTGTGGCCTCCACGCTCTCCTGACCTCAACCCTCTCAACTTTCATTTATAGGGGCATTTGAAAGCTCTTGTCTTCGCAACCCTGGTACCAAATGTAGAGACTCTTCGTGCTCGTATTGTGGACGGCTGTGATACATTACGCCATTCTCCAGGGCTGCATCAGCGCATCAGGGATTCCATGCGATGGAGGGTGGATGCGTGTAGGGATATGAAATGGTATGTTCACTCAGGCTCAGTTGTGGGTAGTTGCTGCTGTTAGACTTTGCTTCATTGGTGGAATACTGTGGAAGTGCATTCAGTCTACAAAGGAGATTGCTTACAAATCACTTCTGCGACTCGTTCAAGAATATTGCTCAAGTGTGGGACCCATACCAGACAGGACTAACAGGAGATATTGAACATACATTCTGACAGCTATTGAACTATATGAAATAAAATCATCAGAACTTCTGAATGGCTTGTGTTAGGATGTTCAAACTACATGGTTGGCTGCAGGGCATGATGGGAATTGGTATGTGAATTCACACATGCCTTTCACCATTTGCATGCGAAAATGTCACAGCACAGTGTGCCTGAGTGTATAGCACTTGTAAAGGCCTACCATACGAGCAATAGCACTCCAACTGTGGTTCAAGCTGAAGACAACTGGTCCAAGTGTGTTAACAATCAACAATTTGATTTGCAAGTTTGAGAGAATGGGTAGTGTCGTGAGGACAGTGTCGGCAATATTGGTCATCCAAAAAGGCTGAAAACTTCAAGAATATGCATGCTGTGTTTCAAACCGGCCACAGGAAATTGATCAGATGAGCTGCACAACAGGTGGGAACCAACCGGAGATACTGCGACAAATTGTTGTTGAAACATGCGTCTCTTCCCGTACAAAATTCAAACCCGTCAGCCGTTTAGCCCCAAGGGTATGGAACAGTGGTTGTGTTTCATCAGCACTATTGTACACAGAACTGACTAACAGGACTTTGATCTGAATATTGTTCGGTTTAACGGAAAAGCGCATTTTCATTTAGACGAGTCCATCAGTAAGCAAAACTGGTGCATTTGGGGGGACTGAGAATCTGCATTTCATTATCAAGAAGTCTCTTCACCTTCAGTGGGTGTCTGTGTGGTGTGCAATGTCCAGTCGTGGAACAATTGTTGCCATATCTCTTGCTGGCACAGTAACTACCTAACAGTATGTGAATGTTTTGTAAGACGATTTTGTCACCATCATCTAAAATGATCCTTATTTTGACAAGAGGTGGTCCATGCATGACAGAACTTAACCCCACGAAAGCAGGAGTGTGTTTGATGCCCTGGAGGAGCACTTTGGGAACCCCATTCTGGCTCTGGAGTACCCAGAGGCCACTGGCACAGGCCACATTCCCCTCATCCAGATTCTCTGGATCTGAAAACATGTGACTGCTTTTTGTGGGGCTATATTAAAGACAAGGTGTACACAATAACCCCAAAACCATTGCTGAGCTGGAAAACGCCATTTCGGAGGTCATCAACAGCATCAATGTTCAGACAGTTCAACAAGTCGTGTACAATTTCGCTATTCATCTGTGCCACATCATTGCCAATGTTAGCAGATATATCAAACGTGTCATAACCTAAATCCAAATATCTGTAGTGACATTTACATGTTGAATAAAGTGTATGCATGCCATAGTTTGTAACTAATTTAACTTTTTTTCATATAGTTCAATAGTTGTCACCCTGTATACAGAGCAGGGCAGCTCAAATAATCACAGGTTTGTTTAATCCATGGAAGATTGTTAGAGAGATACTGAAGGACCTGAACTGGAAGACTCTCAAAGATAGATGTAAAGTATCCCCAGAATGTCTACTGACAGATTTTCAAGATTTTTGATTTTTAAATGATTACTCTAGGGATATACTACAATCCCAAATGTATAACTCACACAGGGACTGTGCGGATAAGATTAGAATAATTACTGCATGCGCAGAGCCATTCAATCATTCTTCCCGCACTCCATACATGAACGGAACAGGAAGAAAGCCTAATAACTGGTACAATGTTATGTATCCTCTGCCACGCACCTCACAGTGGTTTGCAGAATATGGATGTAGATGTAGATATGAATTTCAATTATGTGTGACTCAATATAGTGAAAATAGTATAAAATATGCAACATATCTTCTCATTGTAAAGAGACTGAGATTACGTTGTTATCAGCCTTATTTCTGCAGCAAAGCTCTACAATCCCCCCCCCCCCCCCCCCCTCCCCCCCATCGTCCCTGCACATACTCCCCTACAACAATTCATTGCTGCCTCAGGATTAAGTCCTCTCAATCAAACTACTCTTTCTGTCAAGTTGTGCAATAAATTTCTTTTTTTTTTCCATAATTTGGTTCTGTACCTCCACATTAGTCTACCCATCTAATCTTCAGAATTCTCCCATAGCACCATGTTTCTTCCCAGAAGTCCATATTGTTGACATTTGACTTCTATACAGGGCTGCACTTAAGAAAGATACTTTCAGAAGAGACTCCTTAACACTTAAATTTGTGTTTGATGTTAATAAATTTCTCTTTTTTGGGAATAATTACCTTCCTATTTGCATTTTACATCCTCTCTACTTTGGTCATTGTCAGTTATTTTGCTGTCCAAATAGCAAAACTCATCTGTTGCTTTCAGTGTCTCATCTCCTAATGAAATATCCCTGACCCCTCCTTTTTTAATTAGGCTACATTCCACTAGCCTTTCTTTACTTTTGTTGGTGTTCACCTTGTAACCTCTTCTGAAGGCATTATCCACTCCATTCGACTGATTCTCATAGTCCTTTGCTGTGTCTGATACAATTATGATGTTATCAATAAACTTAGATTTTTTGTCTGCTCCCTAAATTATAATTCCCTGTCCAAAATTGTCTGGTTTCCTTTTCTGTTGCTCAATGTACAATCTGAGTAATGTGGGAGATAGGCTAAAACCTGGTCTCATTCCTTTTGTGTCCTTCAGTTCTTCTCACTGCAGTCTGGTTTGCTGCAACCCTGACTCTTTCTGCTCATGCTTTTTAATTCCTATACCTGTACTCTGGTTTCTTTACAGACTGTAAGCTTGTGCACCCTGAATTTTATTCCTGCTATCTTAGCAACTTCAAAGAGGAGATTCTCCTCCGATTTGGCTTGTATGATTCTTTCCATTCTTCTATAAATAATTTGCCAGTAGTTTGCAGTCATGAATTATAATACTTACGGTTCAGTATTATCACACCTGTCATTTGCCTTCACACCTGTCACTTGCCTTTTTTGAAATAGCAGTTATAAAATTTTTCTTGGTGTTTGTGGGTATTTCACCTGTAACACATCTCTTGAACACCAGGCAGCATAGTTTTGTCATGGCTGACTCTTCCAAGGAGCTCAGTATTTCTGGGGGAATTTCATCTATTTCCAAGTGCCTTGTTTTCACTTACATCTTTCAATGCTCTGTCAGACTCTTCTCACAATGTCATATCTCCCGTATCATGTTCATCTACTCCCTCTGTATATTTCTTCCACATTTCAGCCTTCCTTTCTTTGCTAAATATGAGTTTGCCCTTTGAGCCTTTCCAAAGGTTTCTTTAATTTCCCTTTACACAGCATGTATGTTTCCCAAAACCACGCAAACTGAATGTTTGAAATCCAGTGTGTGTGACTGTTTGTTTTCCCTGTTATTGTGTTGCAGGTGCTGATCTGCAGGTTCCCAGCCCGAGACATTCCAGCCTTCTCTACAGAGGCTGCAACAACTTGGTCTATTTATTTTCTAGTTTTGTAAAAAAGGAAAAAATTATAAACACTCAGTATTCCTCAGTTTGTAATAGCTGTGCTTTTTATTCTCAGTTCTCTTCTGTTCAGCTGAATTGCTGCAAATAATGAAGCACTGCAAAATCAGTTTTATAGGCGCATGAAGTCTCGTCAGAAGTAGCCAAAGAGAGTGGGAGAGATTATATGAGGCAGAAAAATGTTGCTGAAGTTAACTGGTGATGCAATACTGTGCAGTGTAGAAACTTTCACAAATGTAACATTTCAGTGGACTTATTAAATATGGGCAATTGCTTACCTGGTAAACTGTGAGCAAAAGTATGACAATAATTATTACAATATTGGAAAAAGTTCTGACCAGGAAATCAATAATCGTGTGATGAAGAACAATACTACAGGAGGGTGGAGGCATTGGATGGTGTAAAGATGGCTGAATAATATTGTTGAATGGCATAGAAAAGATGCCTCCAAAATAAAACTAGTTGCCTATAAAAGGTCACAGATACAAACCAATCACAAAATTTGCACATGTACGTTTTCCATCATATTTGCTGCACTGTAATTATTTTTCAAGAGCACATTGCATCTGTCTTGTCTTGTCTTGTGTGTATGGGTTCCTTGCCAAAGTAAATTTTTTTTAAGGTTAAAACCATTTTGCCATTTCAGCTTTAAAATTTTTTTAAATATGAATGTTTTTTTATTTCATCATTCACTCACCCAATGTCAGCTGATTTTTGGCACCTGTATTAAATTGAGTAATTCGAAATCAAGCTGCATCTGTACTTCACTCTTTTGAATAATGCATCAGTTTAAATAGAACTCAATACAACACACTGCATTGCTATCTGCACCACTTCCATCACGGCTGAACTTATACAAACACATATTGCATAAATGGCAATTTCTAATGTGGGTTCAACTTGTACAGTGTAAAAAGAATTTAGTGGTAAACATATTTTTCATCCATTCATTCACACATTTTGTTCTGGCTCCACATTAGGGGTATGGAGTGAGTTAAAGTATTCATTAAAAGGTGTGAGCAGAGACATGAAATTTGTCGAAGATTGGCTGTTGTGTTATCACTGCTTTTTTCAAGTCATCTTTACTGCCATGACAAGTTCCATTGTCTGTATTCTAGCTTTACTGCTGGTTTTGTAGAGCTCCACAACTTACCTGGTTAATCTGGTTGACTCCATTCTTTTAATATCCCATAGAAGTTTAGTGCATATTTTTACATGTGAAGAAATATTGATCTAATTTAGAATCTCCTTGTTTGCTCCTTCATCCATCCTTTTTTTAACAAAATAATTTGTGATTACTTTCTTCTCTTCTATATTTCCTCAGTGCCTCTTTGCCCATTTTAAATACTTTGTCAGTGGGCTACATCCATACTGTTTTCAAAACTAGTTCCTAGAACAATTTATCCAAATATTTGACTCGGGAAACACTTAATTGTTTTGTATTTAGTTTCTAGAATTTTGTTTGGCAGAATGTAGTTGGACATTAGCAACATTATTATTTTTTAAAGGAAATTACTGATCTTCTTATCATACTACTAGCTGCTGTTTTTATCTAATAGTTTTGTGTAAATTTGCACAGAACAGTGTCAGCTGCCTACAGAACATTAAAGTTAAAGCACAGTTTAACATATACGGTCATGATATTCATTGCTGTGGGAACTGTTACTGTCTGCAAGCTGGAACAACACTAGTGCACATTGCAGTGAGAAATCCTGCAGGATTATTGCTTTTGACATTTTATTGTAGTGTCTGTGTGGTTTCACCTTCAGCTGCATCTGTGGAGGCATATGTAGTACATTAAATAATGCAGGTATTGCGTTCCAAACAGCTTTCCTACATTACATATTCTCTGATTTGATTGGAACTGTAATGAAAAGAGTTAACATCGTTGAGTAGATACTCAACATTATTCTTCTGTTTACTAGTACTTTTTGTTCTTAAGACCTTAACCCAAAACATCTCTCAAGTATGTAACAAGAAACATGTCTCCTAAAGCTTGTAATATTGTTATCACATGTCTCCCCATTAGCTGACAAAACTTAAGTGAATAGTCAACTGTTTCATATTACGAGTAGATGCAATACTATTGAGAACTTACAGTATTCAAAATGAATACAAAACATATGTGCTGTCATTTAGTAAGAATCTTGAAATGATTTAATATTGTGACATCAATCACGATGTTCATGAGTATAAATGAAAGATTGCAGAAAATGCAAACAAAAGCAATTCAGAGAACTTTTTCACACTCAATGCACATCTTCCTATTGCTATTATGAGACCACCAGTTCTTTTTTTTTATGCTGGGTACTTTATACACATCTTCTTTTCCATTCTATCATTTGGTATGCCTCTAAGGTGTCATCAAATAAATTCTCCTGTGCTTGAGATTTAATAGGCATTTGCACCAAAATTCGATTTTTGCTTTTAGTTGAACCATTCCTCTTTCCAAAATATTATGCTGAGCTGTTTCTCTTGCTGTAACAGACCGAATGTTTCTCCTTGAAATTATCTTTGCCATAAAATTACTGTGTTTGATGTGAGTAATTAGCTGTGGTACGGTTCACAACAGGCTCTCCTTCCAGTAAAGCAACGTCTTCGCCGTACCACTCATGTTTTGTGGTGACCATCAGCTACTAAAAAGTCAGAATCGATACTAGAATCATCAAAAATGTTATTGTTTTTCCCATTTTCCGCTTCATCTTCTTTGGTTCAACTGCAGACCCCTTAGTCTTCTTAGAAAGTTGCTGCATGCTGAAGTTAAAAATTGCATAAATTCACACATACAGTAAAATGCTATAAAGTAAGAATATCCAAAATATCAACTGAAAGTAAAAGATGTAGTGACTAGAAACATACAGTGTGTTGGACCTACCTAATTATTACACATAATGTGAAACGTGGTCACACAGGCACTCAATTTTGCACTAACTTCTAAATAATATGTCTTATTGCTAGGCTGACAAAGTCAAGCTCATTGTTGAATGTTGCTTTACACGCCACATGTTTTAGAATGAATGTTTAAAATGAATGATGGGTCTGAGAGACTATTGTTTTGGGTCAAGGGTTAAAGAAAAAAAAAAAACATGCTTCAGCAAATATCTGTAGGCTACATGGGAACTATAAACAAACTATTCTGTAACGGACTGTTTTATACCTCCCAAGGCCCTTAGGAAACTGAAGAAAGACAAATGTGGTCTCACCCACTCTTCCTTCTTTTTCTTTCTTAGTTAGTGCTTATTTTTACGGCAGTACATGAAGTTCCCTATTGTAAAAACTGTTAGAAATCAACATAAATGATACTGTTTGCACTAGTCTGATACCATATTTGTAAACATAGCTTTCTGTTGGCTTGGAACGCTGCTGTTGCAATATATAACAAAAATGAGTTGGAATGTCATGACTGTATGTGTTAGACCATAGTTAAACCCAACTAATTATCAGTGTTAGGGCATTTAAAACTCCATTGTTCTGATAACCTGAAAGTGTGATGGTACCACTGCACCTTAGTTTTGAATATTTGGAGATTTCCAGTTCTCTACCTGATTTCTGTTGACAACCTTCCAAAATCATTTTCACCAGAACATAAAACTCAGTCCCAAACCCCAGTCAGGAATCATAGTCTACATGAAAAGCATTTTTACTTCTAGTATTTTGGCTGTTTGTCCTAAATTCATTATTATTTACCTCAGATAAGACAAAAGAGTGAACATATGTTTATCTGTTGATGTTGGTTTTTCCACTTTACTCAGTATTCTCACTACAGACTAAGTACTTTTTTGGCCTCTGCTACTCTGCGATAGAGCCTCAATTGGTAGTGAGTGTGCTTTGTGGATGTTTCCTAGAGTGGCTGCTTCTGCCTGGAGATCCATGGCTCATATCAGCCCGCATTGCTGCAGGCTCTCCACTATGATGGGATTTACCGTACACAGTGAATTAATGAATGAGTGAAGATTATGCCACAGGCCAACACTGAGTGAAAATGTGCGAGGTACACTGTTACCAACCACTCAAATTCCACAGACTGTGTTCATTTTTTACCGCAAAACACAGTAAGTTTTGGACACAAATAGTGTTCTAAGAATTCTGGCTGTGATGAAAAACAGTGACAACATTGCATTGCAGACTGAAGTACAGAACTGCAAAAATTAGCCACAATGTTTACTACTTTACCTGTATGTGCATCCACTGCCTAGAACCTCTTCTGAATCCTATGTAGTTTTCTTTTTGTATTCCACTAGTTATATAATCCATCCAAAACTGTCATCACATCACATTTTGGAAAATGTGGCAAAGGGACCAACAGCATCCAAATAAATGTCAGACCGATTTATTTTTTAATGTAAAGTATTATATCATCCTCCACAATTTGGCACCATCGCCAGCACATTCCGCATGTCGTCATCCCTTGGCCGGACATCTTTCAATATATAGCCCCTCTGTCTTTCATTAAAGTTGCATCCTGTCTCTAAGTCTCTGGTAATCTGTCCACTAGTTAACACTGTCTTCAGTTCCCACTGAGTGGCTATAGGATTTGTAGGGGGTACACTGATTGCACCAACACTGAAATAGGTGTGGGTTACAAAACTATCCCCCGTCAAAAATAAAGTTTTTCAAGACAGTGGTAAAACCTGCTCAGCACACAGTTAATGCTTTCATGGGCAGTTGTCATAGTTGCTAACGAATCTTCCAACTTGTGTGGTTAACATTTTAGGTCTCGCAATTTGTCCAGAGCTGTGTTTTGACATCTTCAGAGATGCTCCTGGTGCCACTTTATTTTGCTGAATGAAGAGTTAGGCATTGGAAAGAAATATAAATACAAATATTTCATATACAGTGATGAAATGTTGTCCACAGCTATATAGAGAAGCCATTGAAGTACATAAATACGTGGATGATTTTAACAGAAAAGAAGCCATGAGACTTAGTGGTATGTGGATTGATAAAAATATTTAATAATGAACATACAGCACTGGAATTGTTACAGATCATAGCCCTCTAGACAACACAACTATGCAATATATTTGCCATGCATTTATACACATTTGCACCATCATTGAACCCAGGCATCAAAACCAATTTGGGAAAAAAAATCACACTTTCGCTTCTTAACCTATTTTTGTCACCATGTCTGTCACTGTGAATCACTTCATCAACACATCCTCAATTGACATCTGTGACATATGTTGTTGGCTGGCACAGCAGTATCTGTTTCTCCATAACCCGACTTTCACGCAATACCACACTCAGCTGATGTCGACTGCAGCATCACCACATGCTTGGTTCATGGATGGATGACATAAAATCAGCTTTAAAACAGTGGGTCAAGAAGCAAAATACTGAACTATTCCAAACTGGCTTTGATGCATGTTTTAAACAATGGCATAGATGCACTGTCACAATTTTAAATACCAATGTTATGCAGGGACACTTTGGTCAATGATCTGTACTAATTCTGCTGTTCTTTGTCCACTATTAATTTCTTGATGAACAGTAGCTCCAAAGAATCAATAGTTAAGTTTCATCTTTGATGGTGATTATGTCTGTCAATCACATTAAAACACATACCATGCCTCCTTTTCACAATATTCGTGTCACATGCCTGACCTGACTCTCAGCAAGACATGGCAGAATCAGAAGCAGCTGTGAGATATCTGACTCTGCTCTATATGGCATGTCAGGGCCAAAAACATTTGTGGACCACGAAAGTACAACCACAAAGATTTGCCAGCAACTAAAATCTTCTCAATCTTACTGTCTGTTGTCTCGTCTCCATTACATTTTGTATGTTACTTCCTAATCCTACTAGAAATGTGCGTTTGGCATCTCAAGTAATGTAATTTGTGTCCTAACAAAAATAAATATTCTAATAAAATACAGACCTCAGTGATGAGTGTCTCTTATCAGAAAATCACACTTGGAACATATCAAGTTCCTAGCAAAATAAAAATTACATTAGAAATGCAGAAAACTTTGCCATTTATGTCGCCTCCCAACTAGTGTTGTCAGACTCACTCACTACCAACTTTGGTCGATTTTCTGCTTGTCCCAGAGCTTAAAAATGAACATAAACAGTCTCGACTGCAAAAAACTTTATTTTTGTGGTTACCGGTTTCTGTCAGTTACTGACCACCTTCAGACCACATATAATGCCGACAGGTGTTGGCAGAGAACAGAGCAGGCATTACGAACTGCATTAATGTCAACTGCGGAGTTTTGTGGAGTCCATACCACCCACCATCAGATAGTAACGGAAGGAAACTAGCAACCACAAAAATAACGGTTCTTGTGGTCGAGACTTTATGTACATTTTAAAGTACTAAGGAAAACTACTGTTCAAGAAAATTGTTCTCAAAAATTACTGCCCCCCGCTATCACTGTGTTGAAGTTTTGGGTTGAGAAAGGAGAGATGAATTTGAGGTGGGCTTCTGACTTAATAATTTCGATCTCCTTGTGGTAAACAGTTGAAGAGATTTCATTTTGTTCCAGAGTGCAATAGATGTCGAAGATATGCCTAGCAGTTCTGGCACATACTGTAGCTGCATACATTCTCAATATTTTGTGGTTGTCACGTTTTTTCACTGGACATGTGAAAGGCTGAGCAACAGCTTCCTCCCACATGTAGGATTACTCTATATTACAGATACTGAAGGGTACCGGATATTGTGTAGAGGAAGTAATGACTGTATCCTAGTCATTTGGTACTATGACAACTAGATTCTTCACAAAGGAAATTAATGAGAAATCCTGATTTGGGGGAAAAATGGCCTCTGTTGGGTTGAAGGTAAGCTATGATGGTCAGGTAGTGAAACAATGAGTGACTTTGAGCTCATGCTAGCTTTCTCACAAAAATAACCTGTGTCAGATGACAGAAACTCTTTCTGCCATAAACTTTTTGGAGACAGGATTTTTTTAACCACTCGAACTGTGGCTTAGATGTGTACCTGGGTGATGAAAATTTTGGGTTTCGGCCGTGGCTACTGTGATACTGGTTTTCTCAGATGTACTTAAGGTGGGTCATCTTCAAGGATCTTAGGGACATATTTAAACATGAAAACCCTTCTTTTAATGGCAGAAAATGAGATGAGTCCCTGCTTGAGTGTACTGTGCATGTAGTTTGTTTCGAATTAATTAAATCTCAAGAAAAAAATTTAAAAAATGGAATATCAAGTTTCATGAATATTGTCACAAATACTGGCAACTTAACCGCTTTTAGCAGTTATTTAAGACTGTAATTACTCTCCGCTATTGCCCATGACCATCAGTCCTCACTTTCATTCATCATCACCATCCATTTGACATCCACTTCTAAATAAAAGCTGCCTCTTCACTTTGCCACACCTTACAAATTTTCACCCACATCCATTCCTACTGCTGCTGCTTATCATTTTCTAATGTCATCTACTCATTTGTGTAGCTACATGTCCCACCCACCTCCATTTCATTTTGTTTTCATAAACAGGTTTCCCATTTCCCTCTGTTCCCTGACCCATATGTTGGCTTCCCTGTGTCTACCACTAATTCCCAGTTTGCTTGCTGAGGATCCCCCCACATTTGAACATAATGCTCTTTAAAACTGCAGGTTTCACTCCAGCTCCATCTACCAACCTATTATACTACACTCAGTCTAAAACAGAAATGCAGTTACCTCAGCTGGATCTTTGCCTGGAACTGTTAGTTGTTATGTAGTGCTGTTACCAAACCGGGCGGTCTTGTGTTGCCATACTTGTGTTTATGTGAGTTCCGTTGAAATGTGAGGACACAAGTGGCTAAAACTCACGAGAAAGATCCACTACTTTGTACTCGAAGTCCTAATTATTACTGTAGGCCAATTTGTTGGAAGCTCACTGATTACACTTATGTGGCCAGGAGTTGGGACGTATTGTGTAATGCTGCAGTCTGTGTTGAAAATGTTTGTTGCAATAGTAAAACAATCACAAGCATATAATTTCATAAAGAGGACTTGTGCAGATTAAGGTAAGTTGTGTGAGGCCAAGAACTTGCCAATACAAGTGGAATCTCCTGGATAAGTGTTAAAATAAGAAAAAAAAATTGGGTAACATAAATTGTGGGGAATTAATATATGAAAGATGTACTTTGCTCCATTGGCATATTTGGGGAAAATTTTCTATTGTATCCAATTAATCTTCTCGTATTCCTCTGATGCTGGGTGATCCACATCATAAGAACTGAGGGCAGCCTTCTTCTGTAACCTTTGAACCAAATGTTGGTTCTCTTGGATTATCTCATGTCCTGTGCCATATGTTTCATTTCTGTATTGGGTTGATAGTGTAGACGTTCCTTGATCAGTGTACAACATTCTTGGTACTGATCTTACATCCTAACAGGCTTCAGGACATTCTAATATGGTTCATAACATACCTCCATCAATTATAGGACCAATGCAGGAGTAGTGGCAAGTCGTAATGGTGTTTGAAGGGTGTATCCTGTTGGTGGAATACCCTGGCTGCTCTTGACAGGCAGTGGTACCTCTGCCATCTAAAGATGGTTCCATATATCTAACATGTCTGTCCTTTGCTCTCCTACTTCTCCACTAGCTTTTCATCTTTCATATCTGTAAAAGACACATCACACTCAAAACTCATAGTAAATCATTCCCAAAGGTAAATACTTGTGGTGAAGCCCCTTCTTTTTTTGAAAGATTTCCTTTATCAGATTATTCCACATGATATTTCTAGCAGGCTGCTACTTATTGTGATAGCATGGCAACCAAAATCACAGATAAATAAATAAAAAATGAAAAATAAATAATAAAGAAACTCATCGAGTTTTCCATTGAGGTTTTTGAATATCCATTGGTTGGGGATAGAACACTGATGAGCTCTATAGGGATGTATCAAACAGAAAGGAGTAAGAGCCACTTTAGGAAAAACTTGATTTAAATCATTCCTAATGTAGTTTGGTGATTATTGGCTATGTCTTGTTGTTAAGTTATCCGCACATAAAAATGTAATGTGATAGTGTATGACTGCCTTATTGTAGTGGCACATGGCAACTGGTAATGGAAAATACTTTGACATGCTGGTGCATCCTTAGGTTCCTAATACCCTGTGTGTGTGTGTGTGTGTTTTTGTGGTTCTGCAGGAGTGTATGTGCAGTGTTTATTGTACTTCCGAAATAACTGAGAAGCTAAGTTTCCTGGTCAGAACTTTGTAATCAGTTTGTATTGGAGTGTGTGTGTGTATGGTTGAATTCTTCTGCACATGGGTTTCCATTATTGTTATTGCAATGCGTGTTTGGCAATTGCCAACACACACAGACAGACAATATCATATGTAGAGAATGCCCATCTCCATTGAGCTGTTGGTAAGTGCCTTTTGTCTGTCATTGTTAATTTTGCAGTTCATTGCAGTAGATTACTTATAAAATGTCTAATTTGCACAAAAAGCTTGTACTCTTTCCAAATGTCTTCCAGCAAGAAGGTGTGATGAAGAGAATGTGTGTTCAGTGAAAAAAATTTATATTAGTGTATAAGTGAGAGCATTTAGCAGTATTATAGTGACAACTGTGGTATACAGAATGTGTTAGTGATGTGGGAAAAGAATAATAAACTTTTTGAGATAATAGCTTATAACCTGTGCTGTAAAACTGCAGACCACTTCAACAATAGACTCCTACTCCATTCTTCCTTCCTCATGTTTTTATTATTATTATTGGTTAATATAACTGTTAATTTGTTACACAAAAGGTGTCCACTAAACTGCATTTAATGGTCATCACGCGGGCTGTATTTTCACATCACTGAAATGTGCAAAGAGGATGGAAGCAGCAGTTGCAATCTGAAAACAGTGAAAAGATGGCAGGAAGTAGTCCCCATATACTGAAGGTTCAATATGGTACATCAGGACCAAAGCTTCCTAGAGCTACTATTCAATGCTGAATACAATGCTTAATAAGGAACAAGGAAATTATAGGAACATAATACATTGGGATGAACTGTTACTAAACCTTTCAATATGCTCTGTGATTATGCCCGCTAAATGAAATATAGTGAATCAGCAGGGATGCTGCCATTTTTAACAATGCTGCTACTGACTCAGTTGTATCAGATATTCACTGTTTATCTTGTATTGGTAGCTTAATGTTTACCTGAGTGGATTTCCGTGTCTTGCAGAAAATGCTTCCCTACAACTGTAACAAAGTTGTTGTTATGTTATATCACCACTTGTGCATCTTTACAGCCAATACTGTTACTTGTCAGTAGCTGACAGTAACGTTTAAACCTTGAATGTAGGTAGTCAGGTCAGTTGTGGAGGAAGCGCATTCATTTAATTTTCTGTTTAACTGGTGGCAATTTGCAGTGTCATGTTCTGTGTTAGGTGGAAGCTAATCCAGTGAAATAAATACAGGAGGTACATAAAGTCTGGGAACACTTTCAATTATTTATTGCACAAAAACCAAACACTGTACAGATATCAAACATATGTCATTTTGAAGAGAAACCCTGAAAGTTTGTTTTTCTTTCGCTTATACCGCCACAGTGTAGTTTGGTAATTTGCTTATAGTCAGCGCCAGTCGCAAACATGGCGAGTTCAGGTGCGGAGCAAGCTTACTGTGTGTTGGAGTTTGAAATGGCCTCCCAGATTCCCAGATGTCACTCTGTGTGACTTCTTTCTGTGGGGACATATTAAAGATCTGGTGCATGTACCGCCTCTACCACGTGATGTAGGAGAGCTCCGGGAGAGAATACGGGAAGCGACTGCCACAGTCGACAATGCAATGCTCAGACGGGTATGGCAGGAATTTGATTACCCTATTGACATCTGCCAGCTCACTCATGGTTCACACACCGAATATTTGGGGGGGGGGGGGAACACACTTTCAGATTTCCTCTTCAAAATGCCATATGTATGACATTTCTACAATATTTAGTTCTTGTGCAATAAATGATTCAAAGTGTTCCCAAACTTTATGTACATCCTGTATTTTATTCCTTTAAAGAATTTTCCCAGTCAGCATACTATTAGTCTGTAGAAATGTCATTGCTCGAACAGCATAATTTCTCTGGATGTAACATACCCTTTTACTTTACTATAAATACTTTGCATTTTAAACACAGTACAAACAGATTTATACAAGCTAATGGAATTGGAAGACGTGTCAATTACAACAGGAAGTACTTTGTGCCATGCACTTCACACTGACTGCAGAATACGATGTAGCTGTGGAACTATCATGTTTTTTTCATAATCAGTCACTGTAACATATATAAATTATGTTAAAATACTCCCTCTGTCAAAAAAGTTTCAGGACAGGTTTTTTTTTATTTTTTTTTATTTCCAAGTTTTCAAAACTGAAAAATGTTGTTTTTATGTGACATGGTACGAGTGTGTCCTTGAAATGAACTTGGCCACATTGCCATGTAAAATCACTAAGTGACAGGACTGTGCTTAGCAACACGCTGTTTAGGTTTTAGTTATGGTCACACAATGAATGCCGATTGTGAGCAATGAATTAACATTATGTTCTGATTTACGCTCTGGAAAACCACTTGTGAAAATTGGACAATCCCTCATTTCTGTCAACGGTGATTACTGACTACGAAAGTTGGTGCTACCAGTATAGCCCTCACACCAAGTGTCAAAGTGCTGAATGGTGGAGACCTGGATCACCAGCCTCAAAAAAAAAGTCAAATGACAACCTTTGAGTATATAGGAAATGTTGACCGCATTCTTTGATAGGGATTATTCGCCATGAGTATGCTCCTACAGTTCAAACAGTGAACCAAACTCTTTACACTGAAGTCTTGCATCATTTACGACAACTCATTTGATATCACCGCCCTGATTTGTGACATTCTCAGTATTGATTTTCACTGCATGACAATGCAATACCCCAAAACTGGGCAGACATTCTGTTATTGCCATCCCACATCCACCATATTCACCTGACCTTTCGCCTCACAGTTTTTTGTTTTTTCCTTGTTTGAGTGAAAGGGTGACTGAAAGGAAAGCTCCATCAGGATATTGCAGACATCCAACAGGCTGTGAGAAATGACCTTACAGCAATTGCAGTTGAAAATTTTCCTGCATGCTTCCAAGAACTCCAGAAACATTGGCAACTGTGTATAGAGAGACAAGGGGACTAATTTCGATAGGAGCTAAGATAATTACTTGGTAAGTGTAATTTTCTATTTTTTAAAATACTTGTCCTGGAACTTTTCTGACAAAGGGAGTAAATTCACACCAGAAACCAATGAACTCTGAAGCAAGATACTGAAGAGATTTGCAAATTATGTGGCAACAAATTCAAATTATGGCAGTTTGTTTAAAAAATACTTTTATAAGCTCACCAGACCCAGAACAACGTGATGTGATAAATCTCAAATTGTTGAACCACTCTTTGTATGGTAAACTTTATCATTGCAGGCAGAATAACTTTTACTGGATGCTGCCTTACACTTCCAAGTGACACAGACATGTGGCACTATTTTTTTCAGCACAGTCGCCAAGTCTCTGTAAACAATGGTCAGAACATTGAACAGTCGTTCAGTTCCTCAACAATAGAAATCTGCTCCTAGGCCATGGAACCATGCTGTATGAATGTTGACATTATTGGAAAAGCTCTCCCCCCCCCCCCCCCCCCCCTTGCCGAAAATTGCACAGTGGAAGGCCTGGAGTTACCAACCAGCATTGCCCATGTCTGTTCGACGTTGGTCAAATGGTTGGCACCATTTCACTGCGGATGGACATGACATTGCATTTGGTCCATACACCAAAAGGCATTCACAGAAATTCAGTGCACTGCCCCTTATACATGAACTTACAGTAAATTTCCAGTCGGTACTGTAACACACCTGTATGTGCTGGAAACCTGCAATGTGTACCCTTTCTGACAATGCGTCAATCTCCTTGGACAGTGATCTTTGCATGGGATGATATGTGTAACTTTTTTTCTAAAGTCCCTTCATGCTTAGCACACCAGAATCCTGACCACATGTTGACATTTGCACGGCACTGTCCATGAAGTTTAATACAGTAGTGTTTTCCATTGCAGATTTAGTCAGAGCCACTGTTAGACTCTGGACTTCAACTACTTTCTTACCTTAAATTTTCTATACCACCAGATGTACAGCATTGATGAATCAACATAATGATTATTTCAAGTAATCCATTTCAATTTGCACTTTTTCTCATTCATATAGAGGACAAGGCTCACAATGCAGAAGAAAAATAATGTTCATTTTTGTAAATTTTTAGCCAGCAAAGTTGTATGTAATTCAGAATTCTGTTGATTCTTTAGGCCATAAAAAACTAAATTCCAATCAAACCATATTTCATTGCATTATGTTCTTTTCTAAATAATAATTCATTCTTACCTACATCTATTGGTAGTTAGACATCACCCAGAAAAGTCAGTCCACAGTTGAATGGACTGGCAAGTGAATGGGCAACTACTATGTTGGAGGTGCCTGCATTTCAAGTTACTGTCAACAGGTTCGTTTCATTTCCCTAGACAGCAAATAATGTCTGTTTTTCCCTCACTGTCTTTGTGGGTGTTCTACCTTGTGTACTGAACAATATAAATAGTAATCCATAAAGATCACTGACTTATTTTGTAACGTTTTTAAGTACAGTATCCTAAAACCATTTTACAAAAGTCCTGTGCCTCACCTCTTCTTTGGAGGTCTTCTGCGAACTTAATAACAGCAGACAACTAGGAATGAAACTTTCTGAAGTTCCAGTGTGCTCTACAATTATTTTACTTCTCTATGTCAGTTTGAGTTGCCATACTACTGCTGATGGTATCATATTTACAACCTTTTCCAAAGCTGTGTCCCGCTTTTACCCAGGTTTCATCAAGCCAAATGATTTTGTAAAAATTTGTCCCTACTGATTCACTCAGAAAACGGCAGTGCCAGGCTGTAGTATCTTGGTGCTGCATTAATAACATCCAGCCACAAATTGGCATGTAATGGAATCCTAACTTTCTTACAAATTGATGCAATAATGATTAACTACCCCGAAACAGGTCTGCTGCGACAAGAGATGCAGATAGTTTTATATGCATTGGCTGTTCCTTTCTCGAATAATACACAAACTGTATATTTTATGATGAGAAAGAATACAATTTGCGACTGTCCTCTTGAGGTGCTTCTGCTCCCCAAGCATCACCAATTTAGATGATGTCTAATCTTCTTTTGCTAATCTCTCACTGTTAATTCTTATTATTTGTCATTCACTAATTTTTAGAGCATCAGTAGTTGCTTATCATTTTGTCCAAAGACACGAGAGATGCACCTGTGTGCAGCATATTGATGCATTTGAGCTTTGGTGCTGACAGATTACTATACATAAAATGAATGGAAAGAAGAACAGATGTTTGTTGTTGAGCAACTGAATATCTCCAGACGCCTTTCTTCTTGTATCAATCAAAAAATTCTCTACCCTTTGGCCATACTGTGAGAAGATGTGGAGGAAATAATCTCGGAAGGGAACATCGAGGGCAAGAGACCGAGTAGAAGATAATCTCTGGTCTACTTCTTCAACAGGGCCTAACAGGATGGAGACACTCAGTTTATGGAGTCATAATGCTCCATGATGAGCATGAAAACTTGTGATGATGAAATAACAAAATAGCACCAGTTGTTATTTCCCATGATCTATCTAAGACATCTGAGTGTGTAAATCACAACATTCTTGTAGATGATCTGAGGTTTTATGGAATTGATGGCACAGCCAACCAATAGATAATATCATACATAATGAATAGAATGTGAAAAGTTATACATAGTAAACCAACCAATGTAATCAGGGTAGATTCTTCTAATGAGAGAAATCATATGTAGGGTTCCCAAGGTCCCATCATAGATCTGCCATCATGTAAATTATCACTCGTCTAACACACAACAAACAGAGTTAGTTCCTTTTGTAGATGACACTAGTTTTGCAATCAATCCAAGCATGTATACAGCAGGAGAAGAAATGAGAAACAATCTTCTTAAACGTATCATTGACTGTTTTCTTCACATGGTCTCGCTCTCAATTTCAAAAGGCACAAATTATGCAGTTCTGCCCTCTTATGGGTACTAAACCCATGATAACTGTAACAAATGGTGGGGAAATGATACATAGGGTGGAACATCAAAATTTTCTTAATGTCTACATTGATTAGACTTACTAGGGAAATAGAAAGCTTTTGTAAGTCCTAAAACAACTTAGTTCAGCCACATTTGCACTCGAAAACCTCGCAGATATTGGGGAGAGACAACATATTTTCCATACTTCCATTCAATAATGTTATGTGGAATAAAGTTCTGGTGTAACTTATCAAACCAATTAGGTCAATTGGGGTTACTGATTCCAATATTTGTTACTTCCCCATAGTAGTTCAGAGAGTAATTGTTAATGGTGAAACCCTATTACCCAGTGCACAAACCTGCTGGATAAACTATCTAAATAATGAACCATGAAATGACTGGAATCGGTAAATAGAACTGACCTACATCGTTTAATGCAACTTACTGATGCCAACATTTGTTACTTTATGTGACTGTTCATTATTTGTATACCGACAGCTCTTTCAGGATTTGTGTGTTAGTTTCTCCACCTTTCTTGCTACAGTTTTTGTAATGTTTCATATATGTTACGATTTATTTCATTTTCTGTTACTGTGTTACATTTTAGTTTCTCCATGCACAAAAACTCCCACTTTCCCACAGTAGAATTTTTAGATTCAATAATTATTATATATTAATGCTATTTTATAGTATAATGACTTCACCACATGCTATACTGTAATATATTTAAAGGTTATCTGTCCTTTTCTTACTCACATAAATTACGATATTAATTTATTCCAGACATCGATATTACTCTTTTTCTGTTCTTTCCGATATAAATCTTGGCTAAGTAATTAATCGCCTGTGATTGTACATAATTTTATAGTATGCTACATTCGTTTTTTTTTTTATCAGTTACTTTTTTGATCAGTTACTTTCAAAGATTACCTCAATGTACCATCTTTGCCTTAGATATGACATCACTGTTCAAAGCCGACAGTTGGAATTAGACACTACAATTTACCCTTCAACTGGATGTCGTAACTTATGTGAACTATGTCCCTTACTCTGTCGGTGTAGTCTTGTCTCTCCTGTCACCGTCTGCTGTGTAGTGACTGTGCACCGCAGCAAACACAAGCGAACGAGCAATCCAGACAACAGTTCACTACAATTCGCTTGTACTTACGAACAAGCGTTTACACTAGACAAGCGAAAGAAAGCACTGCCAAACGAGTATTGAGAGAGTGAACAAAAGCAAAGTCTGTGATTTTGTTTCTTTGGTACTAAACTTACATACACAGATAACCAATAGAACCACACCACAGTGAAATAGTTGCGATGAAAACAGTGATATCTAGACAGGAATGTCGTGTATGTCAACTGCCCTGTTGCTGATCCAGGAAACAAAGCAGCGAAAGAAGAGTAAAATTTCGGTCTGAATTTTTATGGAAGCGTCAGATATGTGGTGGCAGTTCACTAGTCACTAACTTCATAAGGCCTGCTTCGATATGTATGTCGGTGGATGATTTTCGCTGGTTGGTAACACGTATTGAAACGAAAACTAAAATCAAGACTGTGGCTATAGACTAGAGACCTCGGCTGAAGAGAGACTCGCACTTACGCTCCGTGCCAACAACTGGAAACGTTTACACAGGTCTAAAACATATATTTCGAATTTCAACAACAGCTGCATCACACAGAGTTCCTGAAATCTGCAGTGGCACATATGCGAAGCACTCGAGGATTATATCAAGGTCGGGAAAATAATTTCAGTAAATATGAACAATGTAAATTAAAAATATGGAAATGACCTGCTATAGTCGATAAAGTATATGTTACTTCTTGCCTGTGGTGGCAACAATTATAAGGTCATTGTCCCTACCCCTGAGTGCGTAAGGTATTAGCTAATTCCCCCTCCATCCTATATCACAAACATTATTGCCAAACTTAATTTTAGAAAAAAATTTGATTAGTTTTATTTATAAAATGATTAAAGATAAATAATATTTGGTTCTTGTTTGTATTATACTGAACCAAGAACTAGTGAGTCTGTGAGATATGGGTGCTGCTTATTTTTATTCATTTTTTTTTACATCTGGTTTCTTCTCAGGCACTACACATTGTAAGTCATGCACAAAGTCTATTCAGGTTCTTTCTGTTTCATTGATATCATAATCAAAAATCTACTTTCAAATGAGTATATCTTGAATGCAGAGTTTCTCAAAAATGTTCAAATGTGTGTGAAATCTTATGGGACTTAACTGCTAAGGTCTTCAGTCCCTAAGCTTACACACTACTTAACCTAAACTATCCTAAGGACAAACACACACACCCATGCCCGAGGAAGGACTCTAATCTTCGCCGGCACCAGCCGCACAGTCTGTGACTGCAGTGCAGTGTTTCTTTCAGTGTGTGTGTGTGTGTTGCAGCAGTCTGTGAGCTAAAATGAACGGTAAAGTAATTCCCAGTGCATCACAAGTGCCATCAACAACTCCACATCAGAAAAGAAATGTGCACTGTCCTACCTACTGGCATTTACTTCTTCCACACACTTTGCCCTCATATAAAATCAACACAGTTAAAATGTGGTTCTTCCTCATTTGAAATTATTTGATTGCTGGCAACCTTTCATACTAGCAGAAATTAGAAGGCTTCAGCATGACAATGCTTCATGTCTGAGCACTCCCACTAAATAATAATAATAATAATAATAATAATAATAATAATAAAGGCCCAGGAAAAGAATAGGCCTCCGGTATGTTCTGCCAGTCTTAAAAGGCGACGAAAAGAACAAACCACTAATAGGGTTAACCCCCCTTTTAGTGTGATTAGTTGGTTCAGGACAGAACTAATGAAGCCTCGGACAAGCGCTGTCATGGTGGTCAACGACGCTTGAACCCTATGCCCGTCCACAATGGTAACGACACTGCTAGCCACACGGAAAATGATTTAAATCCAAATAGAGGTGTTTTGCTGGATATGCTTCCTGCAACCACACTAGAAGGAAAACAAAGACAGAGGATGAGATGGTCAGATGAAGTTAACAGACACCTCATGTTCTGTTATTACCAAGCAACAAACTTAGGAACCAACACAACTGGATACAGATCACAAGTATACACAACATTTATTACCAGATACCCAGAATTAAAATTTTTAACAGAACAACGACTAGCTGATCCGATCCGTGTAATAATCAAAAATAACAGGATACCCCAGTCAGAATTAGAAAACATCGAACAACAAGTACAACAAATACTGGAACAAAATAATGTGCAATCAGAAGAAGAAGAAAATACAGTAGTGGACTCAAACATCCCAGAGCAAACAAACAAAGAACACCACGCATCAATTAAACAATCAGAGGAAAACGAAATCTTAAGACAGCCACCAGAACAAGCACAAATGGAACATGAAGTGACACACATGTTAGATATAAGAGAAAAATTTCAGCTGACATATATAGAATACAAAGACACAAATACAGACATTAGACCATTCTTGCATAGACCACCAAATAACCCACAAGTCGAAACAACAATAACAACTATCAACACAATCATACACAACAAAATAAATGAAAATACAACTATGGAAGAGATACAACTACTGACTTATATAAGAGCACTCACTACACTAAATATACACACTAGGCAGAGATCAGAACCAACCAAGACACAGAAGAAACCCACAAAACCAGCATGGCAACACAGGCTACAGATCAGAATAGAAAAACTGAGAAAAGACATCAGACAGCTAACACAATTTATAAGGAATGAAATGTCAGACAAAAAACGAAAAAGGTTAGGTACAATCTCACAACAAGAAGCGATAGAGCAATTAGATGAAAAGAAGCAGAAATTACAGCCATTGGCCAAACAACTTAGAAGATACAAAAAAAGTGAAAATAGAAGGAAACAAAACCAAACATTCAACACAAACCAAAAGAACTTTTACCAGACAATAGATAACACACACATTAAAATAGACAATCCACCAAACAAAACAGACATGGAACACTTCTAGAGCAACATATGGTCAAACCCGGTACAACATAACAGGCATGCACGGTGGATACAAGCAGAAACAGATACATACAAGATGATACCACAAATTCTGAAGTGATAATTTTACAACATGAAGTCAACCAAGCAATTAATTCTACTCACAATTGGAAAGCCCCTGGAAAAGATAAAATAGCAAATTTATGGCTAAAGAAGTTCACCTCAACACATTCACATCTAACTAAATTATTTAACACGAATATAATAGTGGGAACCATTCCACTAGGGAAAAATATATCTAAAAACAAAGATGATGTGACTTACCGAACGAAAGTGCTGGCAGGTCGATAGACACACAAACAAACACAAACATACACATGAAATTCTATCTTTCACAACCAATGGTTGCCTCGTCAGGAAAGAGGGAAAGACGAAAGGATGTGGGTTTTAAGGGAGAGGGTAAGGAGTCATTCCAATCCCGGGAGCGGAAAGCCTTACCTTAGGGGGAAAAAAGGACGGGTATACACTCGCACACATACACATATCCATCCACACATATACAGACACAAGCATACATATTCAAAGACAAAGAGTTTGGGCAGAGATGTCAGTCGAGGCGGAAGTGCAGAGGCAAAGATGTTGTTGAATGACAGGTGAGGTATGAGCGGCGGCAAATTGAAATTAGCGGAGATTGAGGCCTGGCGGATAACGAGAAGAGAGGATATACTGAAGGGCAAGTTCCCATCTCCGGAGTTCTGACAGGTTGGTGTTAGTGGGAAGTATCCAGATAACCCGGACGGTGTAACACTGTGCCAAGATGTGCTGGCCGTGCACCAAGGCATGTTTAGCCACAGGGTGATCCTCATTACCAACAAACACTGTCTGCCTGTGTCCATTCATGCAAATGGACAGTTTGTTGCTGGTCATTCCCACATAGAAAGCTTCACAGTGTAGGCAGGTCAGTTGGTAAATCATGTGGGTGCTTTCACACATGGCTCTGCCTTTGATTGTGTACCCCTTCCGGGTTACAGGACTGGAGTAGGTGGTGGTGGGAGGGTGCATGGGACAGGTTTTACACTGGGGGCGGTTACAAGGGTAGGGAAGGTAGTTTGGGGATTTCATAGGGATGAACTAAGAGGTTACGAAGGTTAGGCAGACGGCGGAAAGACACTCTTGGTGGAGTGGGAAGGATTTCATGAAGGATGGATCTCATTTCAGGGCAGGATTAGAGGAAGTCGTATCCCTGCTGGAGAGCCACATTCAGAGTCTGATCCAGTCACGGAGAGTATCCTGTCACAAGTGGGGCACTTTTGGGGTTCTTCTGTGGGAGGTTCTGGTATGGTCCAACTCCCCAAGACACTATCCAAATTGAACCCTGCCTGGAACAGTTCCGTCCTCCGTCACAGCGGGACCCATCTCCTCTTCCTCAAAATCACCCTCTCCAAACCTTCCAGGAATTTCTGACTTCCAACCTTGCCTCTCCATCCTTCTTAAAAAAACCTCAATCCTACTCCCAACATCACCACTGCTGAAGCACAGGCTATCCGTGATCTGAAGGCTGACCGATCCATCGTCATTCTTCCGGCAGACAAGGGTTCCACGACCGTGGTACTTGATCGTCGGGAGTATGTGGCTGAGGGACTGCGTCAGCTTTCAGACAAAACACTACATACAAAGTTTGCCAAGGTAATCCCATTCTTGATGTCCAGGCGGAGCTTCAAGGAATCCTCAGAACTTTAGGCCCCCTACAAAACCTTTCACCTGACTCCATCAACCTCCTGACCCCACCAACACCCCGCACCCCTACCTTCTACCTTCTTCCTAAAATTCACAGACACAATCATCCCGGCCGTCCCATTGTAGCTGGTTACCAAGCCCCCGCAGAACGTATCTCTGCCTACGTAGATCAACACCTTCAACCCATTACATGCAGTCTCCCATCCTTCATCAAAGACACCAACCACTTTCTCGAACGCCTGGAATCCCTACCCAGTCTGTTACCCCCGGAAACCATTCTTGTAACCATTGATGCCACTTCCTTATACACAAATATTCCGCACGTCCAGGGCCTCGCTGCAATGGAGCACTTCCTTTCACGCCGATCACCTGCCACCCTTCCAAAAACCTCTTTCCTCATTACCTTAGCCAGCTTCATCCCGACCCACAACTTCTTCACTTTCAAAGGCCAGACATACCAACAATTAAAGGGAACAGCCATGGGCACCAGGATGGCCCCCTCGTACACCAACCTATTCATGGGTCACTTAGAGGAAGCCTTCTTGATTACCCAGGCCTGCCAACCCAAAGTTTGGTACAGATTTATTGATGACATCTTCATGATCTGGACTCACAGTGAAGAAGAACTCCAGAATTTCCTCTCCAACCTCAATCCTTTGGTTCCATCAGATTCACCTGGTCCTACTCCAAATCCCATGCCACTTTCCTTGACGTTGACCTCCACCTGTCCAATGGCCAGCCTCACACGTCCGTCCACATCAAACCCACCAACAAGCAACAGTACCTCCATTATGACAGCTGCCACCCATTCCACATCAAACAGTCCCTTCCCTACAGCCTAGGTCTTCGTGGCAAACGAATCTGCTCCAGTCCGGAATCCCTGAACCATTACACCAACAACCTGAAAACAGCTTTCGCATCCCGCAACTACCCTTCCGACCTGGTACAGAAGCAAATAACCAGAGCCACTTCCTCATCTCCTCAAACCCAGAACCTCCCACAGAAGAACCCCAAAAGTGCCCCACTTGTGACAGGATACTTTCCGTGACTGGATCAGAGTCTGAATGTGGCTCTCCAGCAGGGATACGACTTCCTCAAATCCTGCCCTGAAATGAGATCCATCCTTCATGAAATCCTCCCCACTCCACCAAGAGTGTCTTTCCGCCGTCCACCTAACCTTCATAACCTCTTAGTTCATCCCTATGAAATCCCCAAACCACCTTCCCTACCCTCTGGCTCCTACCCTTGTAACTGCCCCCACCGTAAAACCTGTCCCATGCACCCTCCCACCACCACCTACTCCAGTCCTGTAACCCGGAAGGGGTACACAATCAAAGGCAGAGCCACGTGTGAAAGCACCAACGTGATTTACCAACTGACCTGCCTACACTGTGAAGCTTTCTATGTGGGAATGACCAGCAACAAACTGTCCATTTGCATGAATGGACACAGGCAGACATTGTTTGTTGGTAAAGAGGATAACCCTGTGGCTAAACATGCCTTGGTGCACGGCCAGCACATCTTGGCACAGTGTTACACCGTCCGGGTTATCTGGATACTTCCCACTAACACCAACCTGTCAGAACTCCGGAGATGGGAACTTGCCCTTCAGTATATCCTCTCTTCTCGTTATCCGCCAGGCCTCAATCTCCGCTAATTTCAATTTGCCGCCACTCATACTTCACCTGTCATTCAACAACATCTTTGCCTCTGCACTTCCACCTCGACTGACATCTCTGCCCAAACTCTTTGTCTTTGAATATGTCTGCTTGTGTCTGTATATGTGTGGATGGATATGTGTGTGTGTGCGCGAGTGTATACCCGTCCTTTTTTCCCCCTAAGGTAAGTCTTTCTGCTCCCGGGATTGGAATGACTCCTAACCCTCTCCCTTAAAACCCACATCCTTTCGTCTTTCCCTCTCCTTCCCTCTTTCCTGACGAGGCAACCGTTGGTTGCGAAAGCTAGAATTTCGTGTGTATGTTTGTGTTTGTTTGTGTGTCTATCGACCTGCCAGCACTTTCGTTCGGTAAGTCACATCATCTTTGTTTTTAGATATAAATTATTTAACAGTTACATTGCAGACCCATACACATTCGCTGATACACTTACGCATGGAATAACTTATCTGAAACCTAAAGATCAAGCAGACACAGCAAACCCAGCAAAATATTGCCCCATAACATGCCTACCAACAATATACAAAATATTAACTTCAGTCATTACACAGAAATTAATGACACATACAACACAGAACAAAATTATGAATGAAGAACAAAAATGCTGCAGCAAAGGAGCACGAGGATGTAAAGAGCAACTGATACTAGATGCAGAGGTGACATATCAAGCTAAAACTAAACAAAGGTCGCTACACTACTCATACATTGATTACCAAAAAGCTTTTGATAGTGTACCCCACTCATGGTTACTACAAATATTGGAAATATAGAAAGTAGATCCTAAATTGATACAGTTCCTAAACATAGTAATGAAAAACTGGAAAACCATACTTAATATCCAAACAAATTCAAATATTATCACATCACATACAGATTAAGCGTGGAATATACAAAGGAGACTCATTAAGTCCTTTCTGGTTCTGCCTTGCTCTGAACCCACTGTCCAACATGCTAAATAATACAAATTATGGATACAATATTACCGGAACATACCCGCACAAAATCATACATTTGCTATACATGGATGATCTAAAACTATTGGCAGCAACAAATCAACTACTCAACCAATTACTAACGATAACAGAAGTATTCAGCAATGATATAAATATGGCTTTTGGAACAGACAAATGTAAGAAAAATAATATAGTCAAGGGAAAACACACTAAACAGGAAGATTACGTATTGGATAACCACAGCGACTGCATAGAAGCGATGGAAAAAACAGATGCCTATAAATATCTAGGATACAGACAAAAAATAGGAATAGATAATACAAATATTAAAGAAGAACTAAAAGAAAAATATAGACAAAGACTAACAAAAATACTGAAAACAGAATTGACAGCAAGAAACAAGACAAAAGCTGTAAATATTTATGCTATACCTTTATTGACCTACTCATTTGGAGTAGTGAAATGGAGTAACACAGACCTAGAAGCACTCAATACACTTACACGATCACAATGCCACAAATATAGAATACATCACATACATTCAGCAACTGAAAGATTCACATTAAGCAGAAAGGAAGGAGGAAGGGGATTTATCGACATAAAAAACCTACATTATGGACAGGTAGACAATTTAAGAAAATTCTTTCTAGAACGAGGAGAAACTAGCAAAATACACAAGGCAATCACTCATATAAATACATCGGCTACACCACTGCAATTTCATAACCACTTCTACAACCCTTTAGATCACATAACATCAACAGATACGAAGAAAGTAAATTGGAAAAAGAAAACACTACATGGCAAGCACTCGTATCATCTAACACAGCCACACATCGATCAAGACGCATCCAACATGTGGCTAAGAAAAGGCAATATATACAGTGAGACGGAAGGATTCATGATTGCAATACAGGATCGAACAATAAACACCAGACATTACAGCAAGCATATTATTAAAGATCCCAATACCAAAACAGAAAGATTAAGAAAAGGCAAACCTACGTTTCTAGCATTTGTAGACTTAGAGAAAGCTTTTGACAACGTTAACTGAAATACTCTCTTTCAAATTCTGAAGGTAGCAGGGGTAAAATACAGGGAGCGAAAGGCTATTTACAATTTTTACAGAAACCAGATGGCAGTTATAAGAGTCGAGGGGCATGAAAGGGAAGCAGTGGTTTGGAAAGGAGTGAGACAGGGTTGTAGCCTCTCCCCGATGTTATTCAATCTGTATATTGAGCAAGCAGTAAAGGAAACAAAAGACAAATTCGGAGTAGGTATTAAAATTCATGGAGAAGAAGTAAAAACTTTGAGGTTCGCCGATGACATTGTAATTCTGTCAGAGACAGCAAAGGACTTGGAAGAGCAGTTGAACGGAATGGACCGTGTCTTGAAAGGAGGATATAAGATGAACATCAACAAAAGCAAAACGAGGATAATGGAATGTAGTCAAATTAAATCGGGTGATGCTGAGGGGATTAGATTAGGAAATGAGACACTTAAAGTAGTAAAGGAGTTTTGCTATTTAGGGAGTAAAATAACTGATGATGGTCGAAGTAGAGAGGACATAAAATGTAGACTGGCAATGGCAAGGAAATCGTTTCTGAAGAAGAGAAATTTGTTAACATCGAGTATAGATTTAAGTGTCAGGAAGTCGTTTCTGAAAGTATTTGTATGGAGTGTAGCCATGTATGGAAGTGAAACATGGACGATAACCAGTTTGGACAAGAAGAGAATAGAAGCTTTCGAAATGTGGTGCTACAGAAGAATGCTGAAGATAAGGTGGGTAGATCTCGTAACTAATGAGGAGGTATTGAATAGGATTGGGGAGAAGAGAAGTTTGTGGCACAACTTGACTAGAAGAAGGGATCGGTTGGTAGGACATGTTCTGAGGCATCAAGGGATCAGAAATTTAGCATTGGAGGGCAGCGTGAAGGGTAAACATCGTAGAGGGAGACCAAGAGATCAATACACTAAGCAGATTCAGAAGGATGTAGGTTGCAGTAGGTACTGGGAGATGAAGAAGCTTGCACAGGATAGAGTAGCATGGAGAGCTGCATCAAACCAGTCTCAGGACTGTAGACCACAACAACAACCAAAACAGATAAATGCAGACTTTGAAAACAACAAATAGAAACAGTAGATCACATCACAAGCAGATGTACAATACTAGCAAATACAGAATACCCCAGAAGACATGACAGTGTAGCAAAAATAATACACCAACAGCTTGCCTTACGACATAAACTTATAAAACAACACGTTCCCCCATACAAGTATGCACCACAAAATGTACTGGAGAATGATGAATACAAATTATACTGGAACAGAACCATTATAACAGATAAAACACCACAACATAACAAACCTGACATCATACTCACCAATAAAAAGAAGAGATTAACACAACTAATCGAAATATCCATATCCAATACAACAAATATAGAAAAGAAAACAGGAGAAAAAATTGAAAAATACATCCAACTGGCTGAGGAAGTCAATGACATGTGGCATCAGGATAAAGTTGACATTATACCAATTACACTATCCACTACAGGAGTCATACCACACAATATCCACCAGTACATCAATGCAATACAGCTACATCCAAACTTATATATACAACTACAGAAATCCGTAATTATTGATACATGTTCAATTACCCGAAAGTTCCTAAATGCAATATAACATATACCGTACAGTTAAAAGGAAGTCACGCTCAATCAACGTTCGCGTCACTTTCCATCTTTGACCAGACGTGGCGTCTGAGAGGGGAGAGAAATAATAATAACTTGTAGATCACTGCAGTAGCCATTACAATGTTACCAGTGGAAGCTGCTGTGTCAGAGCACAAGAGCCTGTGAGCACCATAACTTTTGACACCTACTGGATTTATTGGTTTCTTTCATTTCTGAATGCTGTTAAAATGTGATGTATATGCAGTAATCTGAAATACACGGCACTAAGTCCACAGCGCTGTGCTGGGTTACTCCTCTAGATGTGGTGGAAACTGGCATCAGGATCGCGAGCTCACCTTCACTTGTGCAATTTTAAGGCGCTTCTGCACATGCACAACTGGTGTGATGTAATTGCCTTATGGGCCAAATAGATACAAATTTGATAAACAACGTGTAGTGTTCACAGCGTGCACAGCTATACTCCATACGGCGAGAGAAGAGCTCCGACAGTTGATGCGGCCTCAGCGCACTTGCTTCGCGCATCCGCGACGGCCAATCGGATCGTGAGCTTTTGTTTACGTCACCATGGCAACGCCCCAGTGTTGCCGTACTGCTGGCCGGACCACAGATTTCATTCAGTTGTGCCTCGTGCTACATTCAGGTTTGTATGTACACGTGTGCATACTGCTACATCTGTGAGTCTTGCCGTATAAGTGCAAAAGTGTGTATAAGGGGAAAATGGCTTTTGGGAAAGGAGCTACGCTGAAATTCTAAGCACACGAATTTATATACAGATTGCGTGTTTACTTTGAAAGGGTCATTGGTGGGCCTTTTATTATCAGTGAGAAAATTGGTTGACTGAAAGGCAGAAGCATTGCACATCTCTGCAGCAACAGTGAAGAGAGTTACAAATGATGAAGAAGCTGCCAATTCAGCTGCGAGCCCTGTTATTGGGACGCCTGGAAACTCCAGGAAGAGATCGTGTCGTGTGACTGAAACAGACAACTTTGTCGAAAGTGCTATCAGGCAACACATATACGCGTACTACAGCAGGAAGGAGAATTCGAAACTTAAAAAGTTGATGGCATCGCTGTCGGACAGTGGTTTGTTCGCAGGCAGAACGACAAGTCTCTCCATTGTTCTGAAAAAAAAAAAGGCTTCCATTGGAAAAAGTTCTCAGTACGAAAGGTATTAACGGAATGCGAAGACACTGTAGCACGGAGATATCGTTTCCTCTGGGAGTTGCTAGCAGTCTATCTGGAAAATGTAATATGGATGGACGAAACGTGGGTCAATGTGCGTCACGCACGTTCTGTCACAAGGACAGACGACACGCGCCACGGAACTATGTGTGTACCAACTGGTAAGGGAGGGTGACTAATTATATGCCATGCTGGCTCTATGAACGGTTTTGTGCCCAGTGCTATGATGATGTTTCAGTCAATAAAATCTCTCAACTACCATGAGGAGATGAATTCAGATACATTCAAAGACTGGTTTGTTACTCGTTTGCTACAAAATGTCAGTTCTGGTAGTGTTTTTGTAATGGACAAAGTGCCATACCATTTGTATAATTAGATAAGGCACCAACAGCTGCTGCAAGGAGAGGCAGAGTAGTCAGCTGGTTGAAAGATAATAAAACGGGCTTCAAACAGAATATGTGGAAAGCGGAACTTCTGGAAGTAGTCAAATGATACAAGCCACAGAAAACGCATTATGTGATTAATACGTTAGCAGATAACCACGGCTACAAAGTTATTTGTCTTCCACCATACCACTGCCATTACAACGCAACTGAACTCATCTCAGCTCAAATAAAAATAGATGTTGCGGAGCGAAAAAAAACCTTTACACTGGGTGACACAGAGAGGCTGGTAAACGAGGCTGTCATATGAATAACACCAGAAAACTGGAAGAATGTCATGAACCAGGTTTAGGAGATGGGTAGGGTTTGGGAAAGCCATCCAGAACACTGGGTCTGGGGAGACTTACCAGATGGATGAGAAGGAAGAAGTCTTTCCTCCTTCTGGTTCAATCTACGTTATACTGGGAAGAGAGGGCTGTGTATGTGTAAGGAGATCTTGGCTGCGTCACATTTTAACAACCACCTTACAATTTTTTGACCTCTGATTTCTTTTTCTACATCTGGGCAATTTGAGGGGACTGATTTGTTAGATTTGGTTTTTGTTGGGTTGCTTACATTGGTCAGTAAGAGATCTTTGCCTTCTTCACAGTCCAAAAGTTTATTAAATACTCCTGTCATGGTTTCAGCATTTTCTTTGTTACTGTGTGAGTGTCTTCTAGTTTTATCCTTAAATATTACCGTAGGTAGTTCATACTATTGCAATTAATTCCCAAGGATTTTGTAGAATCTCCTGGAATTTTTGTGATTTGGAGGTTTATGGTTCTTTTTAATTTAATGATTTGTTTTATTTGGTGGTACTTCTCATTTTTAATCAGCTGATGTAGGTTGTATCTAATTTTCTTCAAAGGTGTAAATTTGATATTAATTTCAGCTATGTAGTGGTCTGAGCCAGTGTCTTCTCCTCTCATTGAAGACGTAATGTAATTTTGTAGATTCAGATCTACTCAATAACTGGTGGCAGGAGAAAAGATATACAAAGATTATAGAAATGTGCGAGATTTTGGAGGCAGTGGCTCCATCTTCTTGTAGAAGGGCTGAAGAGGAAAGAAGAGGGGTGAAGGAAAAGGACTGGTTAGGTTTAGGGGATGGGTAGGTTTTGCGAAAGGCACCCAAAAACTGTGTCTGGGGAGACCTACCACATGGATGAGAAGAAAGAAGTCTTTCCTTCATCTGGTTCAATGTATGTTGTACTGGGAAGAGAGAGCTGTGTTTAATGCAGAGAACTAGCTGTAATCAAGACTTTAAAATTGCCCATGGACAATATTGTAAATAACTTGACCCAGTTATCAAAAGATAACTTTTAATAATGGATTAAAGCACTTGATCCTTCAATTACCAAATGTGGAGCACTGTTACCCACGAAACAAATGACATGTAAAACAAATGACGATCAACTCCCTAATGGCAATAGCTGAAGGATACCACTTTTCTTGCTGTTCATCTTATACACTCTTTTAGAGACACTATTTCTTCCATTCAACTTACCCTCCAAGTCCTTTGCCAACAGTGACAGAACTACACTGTCATTGGCAACCCTTAAAGCTGTAATTTCTTATTCATGAACTGTAAAATCATGTCGAAACTTTTCTTGGTGTCCTTGACATATTGCTCAGTGCACAGATTGAATGACATGGTGAATAGGCTACAACCCTGTCTCAGTCCCTTCTCAGCCACTGTTCTACTTTCGTGCCCTTTGCCTCTTACACTTGCAGTTGTAGGTTATGATCCATCTGTCCATTTTATGTCTAACAACATACGAAATCAAGAGTATTTATGACTGAAAAATACTATCAGGAATTGTATACAGAAGTAGTGAATAGATAGTAAAACATGACCTCAAGAAAGATCAGATAAGATTTAGGAGTAAGGTAAGAACACAAGAAGCAATACTGAATTATTTTGTAAATGAATGGGAATATTAAGAAAATACACACATCCATTTTATGACAACATTGAGTTAGGTATGGTTTTGTGCTTTAAGGATGTAGCCTGATAAAGATGTATAAAAATCCCATATGTTCTGATACTTTTTGTATTGTTATGCAGTCATTGTTATCACTTTCACTGAAGATAGTGCCCACAGGTACAAAAGATTGGGGCTCACACAAAATTTTATATTGTCAGCACAATTTTAAGAAGGGCAAATAATCATTATTGCCTCATTCTCATTGATTAATCTCTATTGTCATTGGTGATAAAATGTCAGACAGTCATAATGTTAGTGACAAATGTCAGGGAGTGATGAAGAAAGAAAGAATGTAGTGGAGCTCCCAAAACATGTAGCCATAAAGCGAGCAGAGTGAAAAATGAAGCTTGTATAAATTGGACAGGGAACAGAGTTCAACCAAAACGTCATGGTTCTAACAGCATGTGAGTTCTAACCTGAAATGTAGTATTACTTCAGAATTAAAGTTTGACTACCACAGTGAACATTACAATGTAGAACATTAAGTTCAGCTGAATATGTCATTCTGTTTCCACTTGTCAGATGAAAGACATGACAAGGTAACAGAGGGCAGCACAATGGAACAAAAAATGAACAGGATGGAATCATTCAAAGCCTCATAGAAGTAAAACAAGTGGCAAGGAAGAAGCCTAGAAGTGATAAGGAATTTAGATGGAAGAAACCAAAATTGCAGTCATGCATTTATCGATTATCAAGGTCTGAAAAATAGATTCAGTTTTCGAAAACAGCCTTCCAAATTGTTGGTTGTGTCAGCAATGGCTGAGGAAGGCAATATGTTGAAAGAAGGTAAATCTCCAAGAGATAAGAGGGGAAAACATGAAATGTATTCACAGTTGTGAATATGGACAACCAGTGGCTGTATGATGGAATGACGACAATGAAAATTTGTGCCATACTCGGACTCGAATCCAGATAACCCACTTATTAAGAGGAAGCATATCCGAAGGGACATTGTATCGTAATTCAGATTAACACAGGTGCCGGAGTACTGCAAGAGGGGAAAATGACATACTGGCAGTGCAAAACCAGTGGCTTAAGAAGTGGAAATGAAAAATCACATCAAATCATTTCCAGTCCAGAAAGCACATTATGCCAATGAAGAATGGGATTATCTTGACCATAAACATGTGAAGATTATGCGGCAGATGTTAAAAACTTTTAAACCGGATATTCAAGTTGATTATAAATTTTATCTGAAAATTAAGCATGGACATTTTAATTTAAAATTTGGGCAACCACAAGTGTCTGCGAGCAGTACATGTGAAGAGCCTTGGTTGGGTACATATGAAAAGTCCATCTCTGAATGATGCTGCTAAAAGGCCAGCAAAGCTGTGATAATAGTGCACAAGAAATTACACCCAGTTACAGCAAAAACTGACACTGATTCTACCATTGCAGGCCTCTCGTTTGATATAATGCAGAATTTACAATTACCTCAGATACAAAGACAACTTACATTTCACTTGTGGCAGCTTTCATTAATTCTTTTAATGCACACAAATTACAGTGTGGAACAGCCAGGTTTTTATCTGTATCATGAAGGAACATCACGAAAAAGCCCTGATGAAGCCTGTTCATTTCTTTTTAATTATATAAATGAAAATGGTGGACAACGTGTTAAAGACTTTCACTCATTCTCTGACTGTTGTGGAGGCCAAAATAAAAACCATTCAATGGTGAGGTTTGTTTAATGCTTGTGGGACAGGGAATGTTTCAGTTCATCACCCATTACTTTCCAACTGGAGGGTAGTCCTACCTTGCACATGATAGGCATATCAACAAACAAAAAGGAAAATTAGCAAGGTGGATAGGATATATGTTCTGAAAGAATATGCAGAATTAATAACTGAATCCCGCACAAAGAGGAATTTTGTAGTGAAAATATCAGAAACAGAAGAGGTTCCAAATTTTAAGGAGTGGTGGCCAAAATTCCATAGAAATACTAATATTTCTGTTGAAAGGAAAGGAAGGGCTTCACACAGAAACTAACAGCTCTTTCATGTAACACAATTTGTGCAATTCTGTTGTTCACAAGACACTCGTGGTGTTGTTAAAGTTAAGCCATTCATTGATGTGGCAGAATAGCACACATTCCAACTTACTGATCAAACTGCAGTTCTACCAAGCCCTGTAAATCAGGCTCAATTGGGCTCATGTAATGATAAATGAGACGAACATGCACCATCTAAGGCGATTTCTAGAATTCCTCCCAAAACAAGACTCATAAAGAACTTCTATTCTAACATATACAATTGGCCATATGTCAAAGAATGAACCATGAGTGGAGTATAATGCGAAAGACAATGGGAATTAGCCATAATTTACTTGATTTTTGCCAATATTACAATAAACTGAGTTACGAATTCATTTATGTGCATTTATTGCACTGTATTCAAGAAGGCCATATGTTCACTTAATAGACTTTAACAGAACGTCAAGAAAATATATTATGTTTACCAGTAGAGCATTTGCATTCATCCCTCCATAGAATAATGCTAGTGTTCACTGCAATTAGTCTGTGTTTGCTCCGCTCTACAGGCACTGCAGAGCAGACGGCGACAGGAGATGGAGTCTGCAAGGCTCGCCATGGTTTTCCCGGCAGCGCGCCGCGCTGACATCTATCGGCGACGCCAAGCAACGGGGCGTTCATCCGACGGCCGATTATTCGATGTCGAAATAAGAAGCTTAACAGGAAATAGTTGAAATAACAAAAACCTCATTATCTACTGCAATTGAGTATGTTTAGTTTCTTAACAGAGGTGGTAAACTCATCGGTGTCTCTTTTTTATTTGCAAAGCCAATTTTTCATACTCAGCCATATTTGTGGCGACATGTTGGTTAAAACTGAGAAAAAAAATTGACTTCGATAGGCAATAAAATGTTTATATTTATAAATTTTGGAGGGTTTGTGCCGTTGGGCGCGAACCGGCAAAAAGATTGCTAATTTTATGAGGTGTGAAGCGGTGAGGGGTGTTAGTCAAAATTACGTATATGTAAGTAGACGGTATTATTGTAATGTGTTGCATGCACTAGAGAGTAGTGATGGGCTAAACTGCGATTTTCCGATATCAGTGATTTCTGTGAATGCTACTTTTCAGTATCTGTTATTCTTAACTGTGATTTGTCGCAGTTAAGGAACATAGGTCGTGTATCCCTCCGCCACTGCTATTTCTGCTACTTCCGCGATTTCTGCTACTTACCACCGTATGAAAAAGTTACATCTGTCAACACAGAGAAAATTGCATCTCAACAAACCTGTCATTGGCAAGTATGTTTTACGTTTTTTCTTCCGTTTGCATTAATTTTGTAGTAAAGAAACAACTGTGAAAATATTAATAGTGTAATTAATATGTAAGTAGCCGTACAGTACCGTAATAGTTCGTGTTTAGAAAATGAATTCTAACATATTGTTATGTTCACAGGTACCTGAACTACATTTCAGTCACTCAGTAAAGTGATAACTCAAAATATCATTGTCAACAGATCTGAAGAAATTGCCACTGCGTCTTTAGACCGTTTTCGTCAGACGAGAGGTTTCGATGGACTTAATTACTTCAGTGAGATCGTTCTTGCAAATGTGATATTCATTATAGCAAATATTAGCAATCTACTCTGTCAATTATATTGCTAGTAATTAATGACAGCAAAAATTGTTTAATAATCCTTGTGTTTTTGCAGACACAGTTCTGACTCTGATTACTGGTTGCTGTACGTATCTATCCACGTCAAGGCTGTTGGGAGAGACTCGTGAAGATTCAAGACAGCTCTTAGAGGATTTGCAGTTTAAAAGTGAAATAATTGTGAAATAAGTGTGTGAATGATTAAACTGTGTTTTATTGAAGTTGTTGTGCGATTTTAAAGGAATAATAAATGTCAAATACAGTGAGTGAATAATAAAAATCTCATTTTCCACATGTTTAAGCCGTCCTATACCCATATAATTTTCCACCACTTACTTATTGGCAAACACTTGTTGGAGAGTGACATGCCGCCCCCCCCCCCCCTTTCTCCACAATCTTGGTGTGACACTGACCTGTAACATATCCCGAAGTCTACAATATGCATTTTGAGGCTGTTGATATGAAAGTGGGAAGTACAGATCCTCCAGTTAAATCAGGAATAGCTTAAGTGCATTACTTGAAAGTAACACAGGAAAAGCTTACTTATGTAGGTGGTAGTAGTGTCGGCAAAAAGTTCTTGTGTGTGAAGTTGCCATGTAGAACACCAGGTGTAAAACTTTTCTCCCGAGTCTTGAACTGTGTCGGAACAAAAGTGAGGCATTCATATGACTGTTTTCATTTCTCTACACTTATACAGATGACTGCGTTCTGTTGTGTTAACATTGCAAAGTCCTGTAGGTATGTGGAGTATATACCAAAACTGTCATATTGGAAGCAGAATCAAACACATTTGTTACGTTACTTGATATTTTCAGGAGAAAAAGGCAATGTCGCTTCTTATTAATATAATACATTCAGAGTCACAGCAGTATTTGACCAACCATAACTGATGCTGAATGTGCATGTCGTCATATAATATGAAGGGCTTATTTCAATAGTGGTACAAGTCCATTACCTCCACTTTTCTGTCTATAATGCTTCTGAAATTAGTGATCCAAACAAACATAAATAAAGGTTCATCTCTAGCAAGAAGCCATATGCTTGAATATTTCTGGTATCTCAACTGCAGATTTTTCAGCGCTCATTTAACTTTACGACTCTGTATCTCAAAATGAACAAAAATGGACTTGTACCACTATTGAAATAAGCCCTTCAAATGCACACACAGCACATCGATCTCGTGAGGCACAAGGCTCTCATAACGAAGTACGTACGTCGGTCAACAGATGACACTAGGAAAAGAATGTTAACAGCGCTTTTTATTTGCTACTTGCGACTCTTAGTTGCGATTTGTCACAGAAATCGCGGTTTGACTCGGTAGCGAATAGCGTAGTATGAACTTTGCTGAACAGATGGCAGTGCTAACTGCGCTTTTTAGTTGCTACTTGCGATTCTTAGTTGCGACTTGTCACGGAAATCGCAGTTGGACTCAATAGTGTATCGCAGAGATGGGCGTTGTACGAACTTTGACCCACAGATGGCACTGTTAACCGCGCTTTCTAGTTGCTACTTGCGACTCTTAGTTGCGACTTGTCACGGAAATCGCAGTTAGACTCGATACCGTATCGCAGAGATGGACGTAGTACGAACTTTGGCCAACAGATGGCACTGTTAACTGCGCTTTTTAGTTGCTACTTGCGACTCTTGCGACTTGTCACGGAAATCGCAGTTGGACTCCATAGCGTACCGCAGAGATGGACGTAGTACGAACTTTGACCAACAGATGCCACTGTTAACCGCGCTTTATAGTTGCTACTTGCGACTCTTAGTTGCGACTTGTCACTGAAATCGCAGAAAGCAGTGCTAAATTCGACCAATAGATGGCTCACGTCTGTGAATGTGAAATACTACTTGCGACTGCTAACTGTGACTGAAATCGCAGTTAGATTCTGTAAAGTTGCTACTGTGATATCTGTGACTTCTCAGTCACTGTGATTTCTAACAGATACGCGATTTCCTGTCCACCACTACTAGAGAGCTTCCCATTTCTCTCCAGCTACCATGCATGGAGAGCTGCATCGAGCCAGCACCTGGACTGAAGACGCCGACAACAAACAGGCGTCTAAAGCTAGCGACATGAGGGATGCTCAACTACCGGACCTACCGATAGATGGCTGTAGCGCGTGCCGGCAAGAGATCGTATCATTGAGTGTCTGCCATATCTGAATTTGGCAAAAAACAAAGTGTCAAAACACGGATGAAAATGTTTTTCGTTCTGCGCCCTCATAAGTATTTTATATTGGATGTTCTAGATATCTACACATCAACATAATGAAGTGTTTCTAATCTAGCGAGAAAAAACGGTGACAGTTCTGCTATGAAATTCCTAAATTCGAGTGTGTTTTGAAAGTTTGACGAGCTGACGTGACAGTGAAGACGTCTCTTGAAAAAAAGTTGACATCTTTTGCTTAGGGGTATCTTTGCTGACAACAGAAATTACAACGGAACTATTAAAGTATTACTTACGTATAAACGGAAAAAATCGTTATTTTTTCTTTATCTGAAGTGATGCATTACCAATCTGCATATATGCTGACACTGTAATTGCAACATGCACTTACGAATTTGGCTCTGTGTTTGATCAGTAATTTAAATGCCATGATTTTATTAACGCCTGTATATGACACGGTGTATTTAAACTGAGTGATATGGTAGAAGCACCAGTTTTTAACAGTGCTTCAGTCTTTGATACGAGACAAGAAATACATTTAAATGAGACAAACACAAAGCCCAACGTTAAGGCTCCTCGTAAATGCATGACTTGTATCATTTGGAAGTTAAGTGTAGTAATAATATTATATTGGACTGATCCATGATGATGTAGGAAGTGAAGGAACTTGTTGAAAATAACCTCGATCACAGCTGTTAATTTTAAGGTTGGGGTGTCTTAAAACTGTAATTTTCCAGTCTGACACCCAAACAATTTTAAAATTGAATTCAAAACATGTCAGTGAGCAAAATTAATTACACTTTGAATTACAACCATAGAATTCTATTTCTGTGAATCTTGGTTCCAGTCTTTGACATGGTGTCAATCACTGGAATGACTGGTTGTCATGATACGGCCCAAGCAATAAACAAACCTGAAAGTGAAAGCTGCAGAAGCTGGCCAGACAGGCACCCCAATGGCTGCTACAATCTGTGTGAGACAAGGGTGACATTATATTGCAAATTTAGTGTAAAAAGTTCCATATTATCTGAATTTGTCCTATACTGACAGGACATTCTAGTCCAGTCGATTTTCGTATCTGCAAAAGTACTCTAGCCAATACCAGTGGCACAAAGGTAGTGCCACATTACAAACTATCTGGTAACAACAGAAGTATTGGTGGACAATGTACAGTAAATAATATGTAACAACCTGAGAAATTCAAAATTGGTTTGAAGAAATAGAACAGTATTTGGATAGAGAGTAATATTTTGAAAATAACAAATGATGCAAGTAGAGTTTTCAGTTTTTATGAAAGCTCGCTTAAATTTTTTTTCCCCCTCTCCCTTTTCGATTATCAAGGGAAAAATGTGATAACATAAAAGTGCAAGAAAGTTGTGTACAATGTTGGAAATGATGAAAAAGAAAATCTCACTATGCTTCCTCCTCCATGTGAAGAGTATTCCTGTAATAATAGCTAATAGCATACCAAGAACATGAGGGTGTCACAGTGGAGATTTGTTTTCTGGTACAGACATGTGATACAACTATTCCACAGCAAAACGTACTTTCAATAGGTGTGGTACCAGTGCACTCCCATAGGATAACAGAATATTATGTCCTGCAGGAATCACATTGGGTACACCACATACAGCATAAACTGTACAGCAACTACAATGCTTTGTGAGCAAGTAATAACAGTCAGTATCTTTAATTTTAACATAACTTTTGACTCCCATAATTATCTGCTTATACGTGTGCTTGTACTACAGGTTATTGGTAAGGCAAATACTAATTGAATAGGTCTTCACGCTTTTAATACTTAGCAGAAATTCTGAAAAAAGTAAATTGTTTTATTACTGTATCACCTCTATGGTGAATTAAGAGGTACTGACTGGTTTCTTTGAACATTTAATAGAAGCCTTCTTTTTTACCTGCTATTGATAAAGAGCCATTCCAAGTTCTGTACAGAACAATTTCTCGCATTTTTCATGAGGTTTGTTATTCTGTACACTAATATCTCTTCTTCTAAATGGTAAATAATGCATTCAGACAGTGCTGGTATTAAAGGTAATTCATGAAATAAACTATATTTAAACCAGAAAATTAAAGGTTCCACATGGCACATGAAAAGTACCTTGCTACACACGTGTATGTACAGATTCCAAAATGTCTGTGAATTTGAGTTACAAACTTTTTTAAATAGAAATATGAAGATCACAATACTTTGGGTCTGCAATAACTCAAACGTAAAATACTTTAGTTCCCTATGGGAAACTTTGTTCTTTACGTGACTCGTGCAACTGCTTTCACTCTTAATGGAAAACTAAATGGCTTATGTTAAAGTTAACTAGCAAAAAGTGTAACCATTGTTACATAATTTCTGTGAAGTAAGATTCCTTAATGTTATTTCCTTCCTTTGTCATCATAACTTGATAATTTCAGTTCCGTATAGGACATATGAACTAACAAAATGAAATGCTTTTATTAATATGAGCAAACAAAATCTTTTTAACATGTAGTACACAGTTCAAATCAGCAAAAAGTGTAACTGTATAATTAAGGTAAATGTTGATGAAAATCAGGCATGTAACATGAATACTGAAATTTCCTAGATTTCCACGTGTACCTGTAATCACTGTATTATGTACTTTGTAGTGCTAGAAAGATAATTCTATATGATTATTTACATTCTCTCCCCCCCCTCAACACAGGAAAATATAATAGAAAGACATCCTAGCAAAATAAAGACAAAATTCAGAAAATTAGGTTTTGCCTGACTCAGGCCCCCTTATTCTAGAATGGTTATAAAGTAATAAGAATGTTTATGATCAACTGGAACATTGTGTTCATTATAGGAAGTATTAAAACAAGAATTAACAGAGTAACAATTTTATTGCTCTTATGTTGCAGAGTATCCACAAACATTACTGTTTGAAACATAGGGCCCCTGCATACTCCATTAGATCACACCCATCCTGTGATTAAACTGTTTTCTTAAAGTGAATAATTCAAGTTAACATAATTATTGAGGGAAATATTTTCTCACACTGAAAGCCATCTGTCAAATAAGTCTCAGAACATTTTTTTTTCATTAATTTCACACAAATCACCCATTTTTAATGCAAGTGCATATTTTGTAACACCAAACATCTTAAAATAAGCTTATATAATAAACAATTATAATTTTTTTACAATATGTACACAGGACGTAAAAACTTAATTTTACTTCAATGATATTCATATTTTAAAGTTCATCATTACACAACAACAACTCTATGGACAAAATAGTTTTAAAAAATCTGTCAAAATGTCACACCCATCTGCATAGAATGTCCCGTTACATAATTTTTCCAATTTGAGCACTATACATGATTAAACAATATGAGTTTATTTAACTTCTGCCTTATACTTGATTTGTTGTTTAAAATTTTCTCAGCAGGCTTTTTTTCCACATGTTTTTAAGCGTATTCAGGAGTATAGGGATTCAATCTTACAAACAAGTTGAGTCTAATGTAAGTCCTCAATCCTAATTTCATAATGGTAATCATGACCAAGAGCAGGAAATGGGTAATCTACAAATTTATTTTTAACACAATGCAAAATCTTGGCGTGTGTATATATCTGTCGCATATCCCCAGCAATCACAAACATCTGAAACAGTTTCTGAGTATTCTACAACAGAGTACACGCAGTCACTTGTTTTAACCAGTTTTCCCCGGTTAACAAAATTTACAAATGCATTTTTATTGGCCATATTGGGAAAAGCATAGAGAGAATCACATTCTAATGCAGATTTAACTACTGGTGGCTTCAGTATGTGAAGACAGTCTTTGCATGTGATCTGCCTTGAAAGGCGCAATGACACATACCCTGCAATATAGTAGAGTATGTTTTACTTGTGAAATGAGAACTTAATCTTATCATCAAGAAGTGCACACCACTCCTCTACTTCATTTTCTGCAGCACTTTCATCACTTTCTACTACATGCTTTCTTGCATGAAAATCATAAACAGGTGGCAAACAACACACATTAAAATTTGAGCAATTCCCATTCATTGCAGTGACACTGTTACCCAAGAGCAACTTTCTCATGGCACGTTTGAACTGGTATGCATTTGGATTGTTGTTCCAACCACATCTGGACCGAATGCAGGGAAAAAAAAGCTCTATGTGGTCTTGTGACAGTTTATATGTTAGCAAATACTTCAAAGGAGATTCAACACGAAGCATACTTGTCAGAGCTATGTGCATTACTGATTGCATATTGAAAATTGTCCCAAAAGCAAAAGTATTTCTTGCATGGAGCAGCAATGGAACACCAATGATTTTTAAACTTTGATATAATTTTCAGTGTGTCTGAAAATACCAACGTGTTCACTGGGTGTTGTGTGATGTCCTTAAGTTAGTTAGGTTTAAGTAGTTCTAGGGGACTGATGACCATAGATGTTAAGTCCCATAGTGCTCAAAGCCATTTGAACCATTTTTTAAATTTTATTTTAAGTACCAAGCCAATCAGATATGTTGTCAAGTCTCAGGGGGCTCTTATACCCTTTACCTAATGGATTTCTGGAGTTCAGAATATCAAAAATCTTATCAATATTATACAAAAATTCTACTGTTGCTTCACTTCCTTTAATATTTGGATCACCAGCCCTCCTCAAAAACACTATACTATCTGCCACACTAGAACTCAAAGTCTGTGGAGCTAATGAAACATTCATTTTTCTATTTACATAACTTATATGTTGTCCTGATAGTTTGTTGGCAAATGTCATACCTTCTTCTTGTTGTACCTTGTTCAATTGCTCAATGAAATGCCATCTAATAATGCCAGTTGGAGACTCAATAGCAGACACTTCCGCTAGAGCATTTCTGGCAAACTTAATCATATGACATGTCCAAGATACAATAAACATTGTAGCTTTTAAAATCACCCTTGGAAAAATTTAAAGTACAGCCAAGTGTACGTAAAGTGCTTATATTTACCTTGCAGCCATCACATATAACACACCAAACCCTAATGCCAGAACTATGCAGCCTCTCTAAAGCGGATTTTATCAGTGTGGCCTGATTATTTGCCTGTACACCGTTGATAAAGAAATATGCAATCTGGCATATAAATTTGCCTTTAATAGAGACAAGCATGAAAACCACAGCCTCAGATGCCTCTATTACTTCTTTTGGCACTTCCCCACCAAACTCTAAAAAACCTGTGTATTGCTTGGTTCCTTGGTCCCAAACTACTTGCTTCCTAATTGCCACACTGTCTACAATTAGACATGAATCGCTGAACTGGTCCCTTACAATTGGGTTCGAATCAACGTACTTAAAAACATCTTTTAAGAAGCCAGTTTCACAGTCGACACTTGCCACCCATTTGGAAATCGGGTCTAGTGCAGCAGGGGATACAACCCATCGGCTTTGAACAATGACGTCATTCCTTAGTCATAGATCGTAATGTCTTCACTTCGAGGCATAGATAATAAAGCAGTTCTGTGTTCTAATAAGCACTATCATTAAAATAATTGCATGTTAACCTAAAAGCGATCGCTTGATATTCGGTGCATCATTAAATGTGTGATTTAATTAACTTAATTGTTTGTTTTTTATTCGTCCGGTACTTAATATTTTTCGTAATGATATTGAGGTAATGTGGATTGTGTTTTTTGGCTTTTTTTTAAAAAAATCTCACGAGATAGAATAAACTGATCCTACTTTATTCAGCAATCAATAAAAAAAACTAAACTAAAACATAACAGCTTTTGCTGTTATCTTTCCATTTCGTTTTTTACTGATTGCTTAATAAAGTAGGATCAGTTTATTCTATCTCGTGAGATTTTTTTTTAAAAGCCAAAAAACACTATTGCTTAATAAAGTAGGATCAGTTTATTCTATCTCGTGAGATTTTTTTTTTAAAAAAAGCCAAAAAACTCTTATTACGTACTGAAGGGAGCTAGAACACTAAGAAGAATCGCTTCTCGGCCTTTGACAAGATATTGCTTAATAAAGTAGGATCAGTTTATTCTATCTCGTGAGTTTTTTTTTAAGGCAAAAAACAGTTATTAGGTACTGAAGAGAGCTGCTTAATAAAGTAGGATCAGTTTATTCTATCTCGTGAGATTTTTTTTTTTAAAGTCAAAAAACACTTATTACGTACTGAAGGGAGCTAGAACATTAAGAACAATCGCTTCTCGGCTTTTGACAAGATATTGCTTAATAAAGTAGGATCAGTTTATTCTATCTCGTGAGATTTTTTTTTTAAAAAAGTCAAAAAACACTTATGCTTTTGACAAGATCAATGTTTATCTCTCTCGCATTCCTTTATTTCTCAACATTCTCCTCAGCTCTTTCATCTCTGTAATACATGCTCTCTGGCGACTTGTGACGTCATTGTTCAAAGCCGACGGGTTGTATCCCCTGCTGCACTAGTCCCTGGAAATCAATGATTTATGGGTCAGATGCATTAATTTTTGCAGGTATTCATATGCTGCTGGTGAATAAAAGTACACAGTCACCGCAAACATTTTCACATTTGTTGTGTATCTATTACCCTTTGATGAGAGAGAGTTGTCCACTAAATTGCACACTAATTCCACTTGTGTTCCTTTCTGATGATTGAGGAAGTTATGTAACTTCTCAGGAAGATGCTCCTTCTCCTTCAATGAACTTATGATGTTATCCATGGAAAACACTTTCTTCTCTCTTCTTCGAAGTTTTTCTCGGACACACTTCAGTTTACGTTTTAATTCGTGAACAATGTCTGAGAAAAAATTGCAAGTTTCGGTCGCCTTGTCTTCCATGTCTACTTTCGACTGTATAACACATGCAATTACTTGAGAACCAACTGCACTCTGAAATAAAGAAATAATTTCGTTATATATGATTGAAATAACTCAAGGCTTGATGAAAAAATATTATAAGAAAACTTTGGGGGTGTGAAAACATCCTTATACTACGTAACATTTTCGGCACAATGCGCAGCTTCTGCATTGGATAAATGGGACATGCTTTCCACGGAAGAATTCTCATTGACAACATTCTCCACGCAATCACTAGCTTCTGCAGAGGGCAAATCAAGCACGGATTCCAGGACAGAACGCTAAAAACAAAAATATGGAACTGTATTACAACATTACTTAGACCTATGTAGCCCATTTGTGTCCGTACGAAATAAATTCACAAAAGTCAAAAGCACACACATAGCAAGGAAATTAATAAGCTACATCAAATGGAGAAGCATCGTTGTCACTCAAAATCCCAACATGTCGTCGTGGCTGTTTATTTGGCGGCATCAAATGTGTCGGAAAGCCAAAAACTGATGGCACTGCTTCGGGTCTGAGACGTTTCTTCCATGTTCCAGGGCTCACTACGTAATCATCTTGTCGGAAAAGGTTTCCGCAAAGAAAACTGCAAGACGTAGGTTTAAAATCTTTCCGCGTCATGGAAGTAATCCACTTCTTTAGCAGCTCTGGGTGCTTTAGAGGAAACCTGTTCAAAAACATCGAATTAGCAAACGCACTAAGTCTATATTGTTGTCGTATTGTATCGGTAGTCCTATTACCTGTGAAATGGTAAGTCACTTTCCTTACTCCATCGCTTCGTACAATTGAAAGCAGAACAAGAAATCACCAATTCGATAATCCGTAATTCCTTATACACCATACACACCGAGAGAAACTTCTTGGCAAATTCAAATATGGCGGGCAATACAGACGATAGTGATCAGCTGGTAGAGCCATCTATCGGTAGGTCCGGTAGTTGAGCATCCCTCATTTCGCTAGATTTAGACGCCTGTCGACAAGAACAACAACCCTTGTTCTGAAGACGGTTGCTGCTGCATATGTTATCTCTGGTCGTGTGATTGTTTTATAATGTTTTAAATTTGCAACTACAGACAGCCGTTTTTTGTTGTATGTTTTCTTGCTGATTTAATTTTCCTCAGTGAGGTTTTTTATTCTATTTTGCCATGTTCCTCATTTAGACTTCCAGTTATGATGTCACCTAAATATTTAAATTGATTTATCGATTTTGATTTCCTGTTCTTCCGCTGTATTTTTGTGGACCAGCTGGCATAATTTGTTTTTGCAAATGATATTCTGAGGCTGAGTATCTGTGCTATTTTTTAATGTTTTAACTACTTTAGTAGAGAGCGCGGAGCTGTTTCCAAGCCGCCCTCGCCGCTCCCGCCCGCGTCCCCACGTGATCACACGATTAAAGTGCGCGTCATATATCTTGGCGGCCGAGTTTAGGTTCGTTCTGCGCATCTGACGTCAGAAAACACAGTCAGCCAATGAACAGAGAACGACGTTGCCAGATCTCGAATGCAGTGCAGAGCACTGACGAGTCTCTTCAGTTTTAGAAACGTTCAGTGATAAATACAGTAAGAGAACAAAAGCAATTTTTTGATAGCAGACTTTCTTTTATAGAAAGTTTGGAAAAAGCATTCTTTATAGCAATTGCTTCATATTCTATTAATTAATTAAACCAAACAAGCAATAAGACTCCTAATTCAGGCGATAGCAAGGAAAGGTGTTTGTTTGAATCTCACGAACTGCTTTTTCGCAATAAAGAACAGCGGTAATTGTTTATTTCCTATTGTACTTCGACGAAGCGTGAGTAATTCATAGTCATACCAACAGTGTTTATAAGTAGTTGCGTGAGATGTTAGAATCCTTATAGAGTTCTTGTGGAGATAAGCTATTTGATGAGCCGATGTAGCGGAATGGTTAAGGAGTTGGGCTGCTGAGTGAAAGGTTATGAGTTCAAACCTTGTGCGGTGCTTAATATTTTCTTTATTTAAAAACAATATTGGAGTGCCATACTTCACGATTTTTATTCGTTTGAATGAAATTTCTAGTGCTTTGCCTCTTCATTAGCTTTTTCGCAGCTGCAGACACGTGCTCCCCGCATTCCGCGCTGTGCGCGATTTTGTCATCACTGCACTTCTCGCCTGTGCAGACACATGGTGTTCCCACTGCTTTGACACACTTATCATTCGATTTCACAAAAACTATGTGGCCAAAAAATTTGATTTTTATATGTCTTCTTGACTGATACCTTCCCCCCATAAATGACTTAATTTTGTTTTGATGTGTAGCATTAAATGTAGTAAACCATTGCACGAAATTTTGAAGAGTTTGCAGAGGTAAAAGTCCATAGCGTATACTTTCCGTATGGTCGATTTTAGTTGCCACAATGTTGAGAATGAAATGTGGACAAGATACCTAAATTTCATATAATATTTACTGTATAACAATATCTCATTTAATTTAAGTACCACATAGGTGTCGTATGTAATATTGAGAAATATTCCGTCTTTCGCGACTGTAATAAAAGTTTTATTTACACAGGGCGCGTTTGGCTTTATTTTAAAGTGAAAGGTGAAAAGGTATGGCACATACACATTGGTATTCATGTTCTATTTCTTGTTTTTGTTCCACAGTCGCAGTTTTACCAATGGTATTGAAATATATCCCCTCTTCTGCAACCGTAATAAGCGACTTATTTAGACCAGATGCGTTTCTCTGTTTTGAAGCATCATAAGAGGACTGTATTTTGTGTCCTCCATTGCCAAGTCACCTTTCGTAGTTTTGTGCTGCGGTAGCACAATATTCAACGTTTGTGTTGGCTCATCAGTGTTTTAGCAAATAAATGCTGTTTGTGTGTGCCACACACAAAATTATATTTGACATAGCTCTGAGCACTTCACTGACAGACGGTATATTCAAGTCCTAATGTTTTTGTAAGTCCACAGTTTTGTTTAATGTATTTTGTCTACTTCCTTTTGAGTGCTTTAAAATAAAGCCAAACGTGCCCAGTGTAAGTAAAACTTTTGTTACAGTCGCGAAAGGTGGAATATTTCTGAATATTACATAAGACACTTATGTGGTACTTAAATTAAATGAAATATATAGGTATCTTGTCCACATTTCATTCTCAACATTGTGGCAACTAAAACCGACCATCCGGAAAGTATACTCTAAGGACTTTACCTCTGCAAACTCTTCAAAATTTCGTGCAATGGTTTACTATATTTAATGCTGCATAATAACTGCGTTGAACATCGAAACAAAATTAAGTCATTTATGTGGGGAAGGTATCAGTCAAGAAGATAGGTAAAAATCTAATTTTTGAGCCAAATAGTTTTTGTGGAATCGAATGATAAAGAGTGTCAAAGCAGTCGGAACACAATGTGTCTGCACAGGCGAGCAGTGCAGTGACAAAATCGCCCACAGCGCGGAATGCAGGGAGCACGTCTTTGTAGCAGCGAAAGGGTTAATGCGGCCATGGTGGCTTTACTTCATGAACTGCGCCCTCCCCCCTAAACGTAAGCTTGCGAACTATGCTATACTATGGCGCTGCTTCTCTTGGCGCGTGAGTCGTGTGCAACTGGCAACGCAGCAATCTCCCGCGTCTAGGCGGGCATGCGCGAGCCGCCAAGATAAAAGAATTGAACTATAGTCTCTGATTGGAGGATTGATTCCGCCAACGCGCCTTGCTAGTAGCGTACCCCCGTCAGCGCATCTGACCCGTGGGACTTGAGTCTGACCGAGGAGCACGTGGCAGGAATGTGCCGACCATGGTCTTCCGGCCAGCACCTTCCACCACAGTATGCACAAGCCGGCTACGGCCGAACATTATGCATAAAAAATTTATTTAATAAAATTTTGTCGGCAATGATCCCTCTTGGGGGTCTCCTCCCTGCACACTCTTTTCCAATCATTTGCAACCTTCCTCTAGAGACTTGCGGTACACGGCTGTTAGAAGGGGGGCAAGCTCTTTCGCGTACTCTGTGTAGAATTGAATTGGTATCCCGTCAGGTCCAGTGGACTTTCCTCTGTTGAGTGATTCCAGCTGCTTTTCTATTACTTGGACACTTATTTCGATGTCAGCCATTTTTCCGTTTGTGCGAGGATTTAGAGAAGGAACTGCAGTGCGGTCTTCCTCTGTGAAACAGCTTTGGAAACAGGTGTTTAGTATTCCAGCTTTACGCGTGTCATCCTCTGTTTCAATGCCATCATCATTCCGGAGTGTCTGGATATACTGTTTCGAGCCACTTACTGATTTAACGTAAGACCAGAACTTCCTAGGATTTTCTGTCAAGTCGGTACATAGAATTTTACTTTCAAATTCACTGAACGCTTCATCGTTTTGCTTCTGTTTGTCTGAGAGGTTTTGGCTGCGTTTAAACTTGGGAGTGAAGCTCTCTTTGCTTTCGCAGTAGTTTCCTAACTTTGTTGTTGAACCACGGTGGGTTTTTCCCATCCCTCACAGTTTTACTCGGCACGTACCTGTCTAAAACGCATTTTACGATTGCCTTAAACTTTTTCCATAAACACTCAACATTGTCAGTGTCGGAACAGAAATTTTCGTTTTGATCTGTTAGGTAGACTGAAATCTGCCTTCTATTACTCTTGCTAAACAGATAAACCTTCCTCCCTTTTTTTATATTCCTATTAATTTCCATATTCAGGGATGCTGCAACGGCCCTATGATCACTGATTCCCTATTCTGCACTTACAGAGTCGAAAAGTTCGGGTCTGTTTGTTATCAGTAGGTCCAAGATGTTATCTCCATGAGTCGGTTCTCTGTTTAATTGTTCGAGGTAATTTTCGGATAGTGCACTCAGTATAATGTCACTCGATTGTCTGTCCCTACCACCCGTCCTAAACATCTGAGTGTCCCAGTCTATATCTGGTAAATTGAAATCTCCACCTAAGACTATAACATGCTGAGAAAATTTATGTGAAACGTATTCCAAATTTTCTCTCAGTTGTTCTGCCACTAATGCTGCTGAGTCGGGAGGTCGGTAAAAGGAACCAATTATTAACCTAGCTCGGCAGTTGAGTGTAACCTCCACCCATAATAATTCACAGGAACTATCCACTTCTACTTCACTACAGGATAAACTACTACTAACAGCGACAAACACGCCACCACCGGTTGCATGCAATCTATCCTTTCTAAACACCGTCTGCGCCTTTGCAAAAATTTCGGCTGAATTTCTCTCTGGCTTCAGCCAGCTTTCTGTACCTATAACGATTTCAGCTTCGGTGCTTTCTATCAGCGCTTGAAGTTCCGGTACTTTACCAATGCAGCTTCGAAAGTTTACAATTACAATACTGATTGCTGTTTGTTCCCCGTGTGTCCTGACTTTGCCTTGTACCCTTTGAGGCTGTTGCCCTTTCTGTACTTGCCCGAGGCCATATAACCTAAAAAACCGCCCAGTCCACAACGCTTGCTACCCGTGTAGCCGCTTACTGCGTGTAGTGGACTCCTGACCTATCCAGCGGAACCCGAAACCCCACCACCCTATGGCGCAAGTCGAGGAATCTGCAGCCCACACGGTCCGAGAACAGTCTCAGGCTCTGATTCAGACCCTCCACTCGGCTCTGTACCAAAGGTCCGCAGTCAGTCCTGTCGACGATGCTGCAGATGGTGAGCTCTGCTTTCATCCCGCTAGCGAGACTGGCAGTGTTCACCAAATCAGAGAGCCACTGGAAACCAGAGAGGATTTCCTCCGATCCATAGCGACGCACATCATTGGTGCCGACATGAGCGACCACCTGCAGATGGGTGCACCCTCTATCCTTCATGGAATCCGGAAGGACCCTTTCCACATCTGGAATGACTCCCCCCGGTATGCACACGGAGTGCACATTGGTTTTCTTCCCCTCTCTTGCTGCCATATCCCTAAGGGGCCCCATTACGCGCCTGTGTTTTGGAGAGATCATGAGTGCTGTGTATCACTGAAACTACATATTTTCGTACGACGCATGTATAAATATGAAAAAAATCAATAATGGCCTGTTCGTTTCTAAGGTGGTGGTCCCTTCTGACTCTAATCGCTGGTGAGAGTAGGAAAGTGGATTCACAAAATAATAACGATTTTAATATTTGTGGCACGGTATTTATCTTTCATCCCGTATGTTTGTGAAACTTGTCTGGTAATTACAGTAACTGGGGACAGAGTGTGCAGTACTCGCCACGTTCGTTTCGAGACAGATGCAGCTGATTTACGTGCACCTTATAACAGCAAAAGCCGAACTGCAGCACTCCTCTTCAAGCACAGAGGCGCCGTGGTATCCATCCCATCATTGTAGGTTAGAATATAGCCTACTTCATACATAAAATAGGTTGTGACCTAACCGAACCTCCTCGATCTCGTCAAAAACTAACGAATCAGGTGGGACGCACAGTGACCAAGCTGTCAGACGATGTTGGAGGGCAATCTTTGGCGACGGAGGCTGAGGACCCTTGTCGGTGGCAATGTGAGTGCAGCCTTATCGCACGTCCCACAACCTTCTGCACCACTGGTCCGTCACAAGTCAACGCGGACGGCTTGCCATAGACGAAAAAAAAATTAATTTCTTCCTTCTATCGTCATCTGAATAGTGAAGCAATCGAGGACTGACCCCGAACCAATTGGAAGAAAAATGCAATTTCACGGCATTTATCCAGCACTTGACATCGTAACGGGAAAGTCATAGAAGCTGTTTAGCTTTAAAATTTGTGGTAACTGAAGTTGATGATTGGATGGGTAGGGAAATACATAAACAGCAGAGTAAAAAATTATTGCGCTGCAGTTCTGTAAACTCGATAGTCCTTGTAAACAAAGCACAAGCGTCACATCTTTCCGAAGGGTAAAGTTTGGAAATACTACAGCTCGCGACTCTCACTTTTTACTGCGAGAACTGTGGAAAAATGAGGGTTGGTTTGAGAGGAATGTGGAGTTGCGTTTGGGAATTAACAGCATCACACATCTCACAACTCATGAGCATGCAGTCACCCACATCACGCCCACTACACCGAGCGAGGTTGCACAGTGGTTAGAGTGCTGGACTCGCATTCGGGAGGACGGCGGTTCAAACTCGTGTACGCCAACCTGATTTAGGATTTCCGTGTTTCCTTCCCTAAATCGCTTCAGGCAAATGCCAGAATGGTTCCTTTGAACGTCACGGCCGACCCCTTATAGTATGTTTATCCGTTTCAAACGGAATAACTGAACAAATCGAATTCAGTAATTGTCCACAGACATACACGTAAAATTTTGACACATGCCTCATAAAATCTGTAGCTGTAATTCAATGACTCGTGAACTGCCGCAATGTATTTGTCAGCTTCTGTAAAAATTCAGACGCAAATATTTTTCCTTTTCTTCGCTGCTTTGCCTTCTGCATCACCAACAGCGCAGGTGACATACACAACAATCCTGTGTGGATATCACTGCTTTTCATTGCAAGTATTTCGCAACAGTAGCGTTCTATTCGATATCTGTGTGTGTGTGTGTGTGTGTGTGTGTGTGTAGCTGTGTGAGGTTAGCGACAAAGAAACCGAATCACTTGTGTTCCTTTCGCTCATTATTCGTCCGACAGTACTGCCTTTCATTCGTACTGCGTAAAATCTTGTTCGTAAGTTCAGGCCAACTGTAGTGAACACTATCATTATTCAGAGGACTGGTCGTTCGCCTGTTGTTTGCTCCGGCGTACAGGCATTGCAGAGCAATCGGACCCAGGAGACGGAGGTTTTTCCCGGAAGCGTAACGAGCTGACATGTGTCTGCGACGCCAGGCAACAGTGCATTCAACGGACGGCCGTTTATTCGATGTCGCAATAATAAGCTTAACAGGAAACGGTTGGAAGTAAGAAAAGTCACCTTATCTGCGTCTATTGAGTATCGATTGTCTGTTAACAAAGGGGTAACCCCGTTCATGTCTCTTGTTTATTTCCAAAGACAGTTCTTCATACTCAGCAACACAAGTGATGATGTGTTCGTTAAAAAAGTGAAAGATATGCAACAAATTCCATCATTCGACGGTTGGATCCCTCACTTCCCTAATGAGGACCCACTCTGCCTGGGTTACACTCAGGGTGTACCTTCGACTTGGAAGATCCCACACTTTACCTGTCGTGTTTTCTGCATGCTGTCACTACTGCTCGCCGTCTGGGCCTCCTCGCCGCCGCCTTCTTCGACCCCCCCTTCGCGCGCCGCCACCATGTCCCAACCCACCACCACTATCATTTTCCCCTCTCCTTCTGCTGCTCCTACCACCAACATATGGTGCTCATCATCCACCTCCATTCCGTTCCTTCCTTCCCTCCCTGTCCACCCCACTCCTGCGCCATTTTCGGCTGTAACTCCCCCCAACTCTCCCTCCTTTGTCACTGTCGCCCCATCGACATCTGCAGACTTTCCGCCGCTCCCTGCACCACCTCCGACAGGCTGTAAGCCGGCACGGATTTCGGCTGGATTTCGGCTCGCCATTACACAGTCTCTGTGACACCCACGCCCCCTCCCTCTGCGTCATCCACTCCTCAGGGCGGTACTGCCCCCCGCCATCTCCCCCTGTAACCCATCCCCCAGCCCCGTCTCCACCCTGTCATGACCACGAAACATTCAAAGCGCCTGAATGTTGACCCTTCCCCCGAAGTCTCCTCCAAAAAAAAACCCCAATCCCTGTGACCCACCCACCCCCATGGACGCGGCCCCAACCCCCGTCCCCGCCACGTGTGCCACCCACACCTTTGTCCTCTCCAATCCTGACCCTCATTTCCTTGATACCCGCACCCTCAACCTCGCTATCCTGCAATTCTACCCCAATGCCCCCATCTCCCTTCTGATTCCTCGCAAGGACTCGGTCTTCATTAAATCCCCCATTGCTTCCTTACACACCGATCTCCTCTCCCACATCCCATGCATCCAATTTGGCTAACGTGTATCTCTCACCCCTACCATACCCTGTCCTCTCCCCGTCAGCCTCAACCTCCCTGGCGTCCGTCAACCTTCACCGCTGTGATCATGAAGCTTAGCCCTGTGGTCACGGAGGTTGAGGTGTTGGCAGAACTCAACTCCCGGCCCAACATCGAAATCCGCTTGGCCCATCGCATCTTTAATGATGCCGGGCCGACTTATCTAATGCAGATATTCACTGAATCCTCCTCCTCAACTGACCGCCTCCTCACCGAGGGAGCCCTCATCTACGATCGCCATCATGAGGTGGACCCCTCCCGTTCCCCAGTCCAATCTTACCACTGCCAAAGCTGCCTCACATATGATGACCATGTTACCTCTACCTGCAAGAACCCCCCTACTTGTCCCCACTGCAAAGCTTCCCACTTCCTCAAGAACTGCCCCAACCTCACCTCTCCCCCCTCCTGTAACACCTGTAACAAACCACATCCTACCTTCTCCTTGAAGTGTAAAGCGAAACCTCCTCCAGTGACCCCTGAGCTCACCATCCCTGTCCGTCCTGTTGATGATCCCATCCACCCCAAAAACTCGCTCCGCCCTCTGCCTACTGCAGAGGACATAATCCGTCTCATCACCATTGTGCTCCAAAACATCCACCCCTCAGTGTCCCCACACCCTTCCCCAGATCGCCCTCGATGCCCGTTCCATCTTCCATCTTACCACCTATGCCAGCTACTCTCACAACCAGGCCCACTTCACCTTCACCCCCCTCACCACCCTCGTCTTGCTCTCCCCTCCCATGGTACAACAACCCTAACATATCCTGTACCACAATATTCGCTCCCTGCCCACCCACAAACTCCTCTTCCTCCACACCATCCATCAGCACCACATGGATGCCTTCGTCCTACATGAAACCTTCCTTCAACCCTGTATCTCCATCTCCACACCTCCTTACACCCTTCACCGCACCAATAACCCATACCCTCTGGCGCATGGCAGAGTTGCTATAGGCCACCTCAAGCACCTCCCTGTCCAGCTCCAACCTCTCCATAACATTCCTGCCGAGCATCTCACCCTCAGCCTCTTCTTCCCCACCCTTACCGTCACCTGTGCCACCATTTATGTCCGCCCTCGCACCCGCATCCCGTACGGTTTCCTGGCCCACATTGACCGCACCTTCTCCACCTACATGATTGCCACTGACCTCAATATCCACAGCCGAGATCCTGCCAATCTCCAGTGGTGGCATCGGTTTATCACCACCCTCCAGGGAGATCTGGTCCCCTCCCCAAGCACACCCGACCCGAACCCAACACCACTCCCGATGTGGTCCTTGCCTCTCCCAACCTCCTTGGGCACATCACCGTAAATGTCCTTCACCTCATTGGCAGTGACCATGCTCCTGTTCTCCTCACTATCTCTAGTGGTCACAATCCCCACCCCACTCCTCGCCATGACATCCCTCCTAAACTTGTTCCTTGATTACTCCTGTGCCAACTGGGATGGCTACTGGGACTCCATTCCACCCAGGGTGATGGCCACGACCTTGCCCTCCAATCTCCTGATGACATCTCTCGCATTGCCGACTTACTGCACCAGACCTTGTCTGACTCCATCGTCACCCATATCTCCATCTAAGCCATCCACCCTCACCGGACCGACCTGCCTCTACAGGCCGTGCACCTTCCAGAGTCCCGCCACCTCTACCGCTCTTTTCTCCGCACTCATGGCCGGGACACACTTACCCGCTACCGGCAATTATGACGACACATCTGCAACCTGCTTACTGCGAAGAAACGCCGTGCCTGCCGCCAGACATGTACACAACTCAACACCACGCTCCCAATAAACTCTTCCAAGCACTGATTTGCTTTCCACGGCCTTACTGGAAACCGCACAACCCCACAGTACCCTCTCCTCCTTGATGACCATCCCTTTCTTGAGAACCTCAGTACGACCAACCACTTTGCCTCTCAACTCTCCGATGTTTTTTCAGTACCAGATGACCCCAATTTGATTATTCCCTCTTCCCTGACCTCATGGACCTTACGAATACCTCTGTTCCTCCCCTTACACCTAGCTTCCAGTACTTGGGCCACACACCATCATATGAACTTGACACTCCCATCAGTACACAGGACCTCTGCCTCGCACTCCGCACTAAACGCAACACTGCTCCTGGCCACGACTGCATTACCTGCCGCCACCTTAAACACTGCCCTCCCTCCTTCCTTTCAGTCCTTGCCACCCTCTACAATATCATGCTTGCGACTGGTTTCTACCCCGACCTGTGGAAAACCTCCCAGATCCTGATGTTCTCCAAACCCAACAAGCCTCCATCTGATGCCTCTTCCTATCGTCCTATCTGTCTCACATCGGTGTTCAGCAAGCTCTTGGAATCCATCCTTTCCCGGCTCATCCATCACCACCTCCGCAAAACCACCTCCTCCCCGACACCCAATGTGGCTTTCGACCTTCCTTCTCTTCTGATGACCGACTCCTCTGCCTCACTCATCTCCTCTCCCTCCAGCTTAACTCCCGTCGCTCCACCATTTTCGTCTCCCTCGACCTCGAAAAGGCCTACGACCATGCCTGGCATCCTGGTCTCCTGTTTAAACTACAAACCAATGCCCTTCCTGTCAACTACATCCGTCTGATGGCCTCCTTCCTCTCCCATCGCCCCTCATATGTTACCATCCATAATGCCAATTCCCACAGTTTCTACCCCTCTGCAGGGGTGCCCCAGGGCTCTGTCCTCTCCCCTCTTCTCTACCTCCTGTACATAGCAGATGCACCCCAACACCCCCTCCAGTACACCTCTTGCAATATGCCGATGACACTGCATTCCTCGCCCTCGCTCCTACCCTCCAACGTTCCCAACACCTTCTCCAGAATCCACTTGACCTTTTTGCTGCATGGTGTATCCAGTGGTGCCTTGCGTGTACACCTTGTGTCCCCCATGTGGATGCTCTATGACCTCATTCCTTTCCCCCTTCTGCTCCTATTCCCCGAACATATCCGCCTACTCTACACCTCCCACCACCTTGATTCCCCTCACCCCCTGGTGGCTCCTCTCCTGTCCTGTTCCCACCTCCTGCCACGCCTTCACTGTTGTGTCCCCCCTACCCACCATCTCTACACCCTTCATCTCCTTTCCCAAGGTGGCTTCCATCAACTCCCCCTCCTGAATGATACCCTCTTTCTCTCCATCTATCCCTCTTACCCTCCATATATCCCTCTTATCAACTCTGATCCTCACCCCCCCTCCTTTCCTCAGTCCATTCCCTGGGCTCGCTCTCCCCCCTTCCATCCTGTTTTCTCCCAGCCAAACCTCTCCCTACCTCACTTCTCCCCCCCTGCCGAGTCCTTTTGTATTCTCCTCCTCTGCCTTCCCCACTGCCTGTCGCATCTGCCCAGCACCCCCCAACCCTCCATTGGCTCCTTTCCCCCCTCCACCCCCTTCGCTTTTCCTCTCCATCCCCCCCTTTTTCATTTTCCCATCATATGTCCATCATCTGTCTCGTCTGTGGTATGTCACATTTGCCAACTTTATAGTGCAGCGTTCCAGTGAATGTTCAGTGTTGTTCGCCTTTCTAGTGTTGCGAAGAGAAACCATGCTGTCGCTGGGTGAGAATTTTAAGTCTTTTGCGAACAGAAACCAGACTGTCGCCATGTGTTGTTAATTGTCTGTATTTTTTTACCCGTCTACTTCGTATGTATTTTATTTGCGTCATCATCCCTTCGTTCTATGATTTATGTTCCACGATTTTTTCGTCATGTTACTATTTAAGTCTCTGGTTTTATCGCCTGTTTTTATTATTTATTATCTTCATGTTTTTAAAACAAAGTCTGTAGAAAAAAAAACAACAAATTCCATCTCTGGCGGTACCTCAAAAGAGTACCGCCCTCCAGTCACGGCATAGCCACTTATCGAAGTGTTAGGTGTTCCAGGACCTGCCAGCCTGCCATCCCAGCAGCCTCTGCGGTCACCTCCCTCCAGTAGCAGTGGAGTGGGGCTTTGGCCCCAGTCAGCGTTTTGTCCGTCTTTGTGAGCTCCTTGTTTTCTTCTTTAGTTTTGTCCAGTCCTGTCCTGTTCTTTTCCTTCTTTTCTCGTTGCAATCATGACAACCACAACTACCACCACCACCACTACCACCACCACCACTACCACCACCACCACTACCACCACCACCGCCATTGTATATACCTCTCCCTCTGCCGCCGCCACCACAGTTACGTGGTGCGCCCAATCGCCACCCTCATTCCATCCCCCAAGCTTCTCACCCTCCCTTCTCCTTCTCCTTCGCTCTTCGTAGCCTCATCCCCTGCTCCTTCCTCCCTCACCTCTTCCTCTAATCCCTTCCCTCCACTCCCTCACCCTGTTCCCTCCGTCTCTGCAGCCCCCGCCAGGGTGGAGGCCCGTCACCATCCCCATCTTTGGCGCCAGCACCAGCAGCCATGCCAGGACCTGCCACCTCCACCATCTCCCAGTTGCTCCTGTCCCACACCTCCTCTGATGCTTCAGTCGCTGTTAAGTGCCCCAGTGGCACCCCTGCCTCCTCTGCTCCCAAAAAGTCCCAGTCCCCTCCTCTTACCCCCCCCCCCAGGATGGCATGGATGTCTCCTCACCTGTCCCCTCTGCCACCACCACTACCTCCTCCTCCTCCTCCTCCTCCTCCTACAAATACCTCCTATCCCGTCCTGATCCCTCACTCCTCGAGGCCCACAACCTCATGAAGCTCCTCTGCCAACTCTATTCCGGAGCTCCAACTCTATCCCGGAGCTCCCATCTCCCTCCTCACTCCCTGTTGGGACTCCGTTCTCATCACCTCCCCTTGCCCCACCCTTCACTCAGACATCCTTTCCTGAATCCCCATCACCTGCTTTGTCCCCAATGCCTCTCTCTCCCCTGCTCCTTCCCTTCCCACTCCCACCAACCCCAACGCCCGCGTTGCCCGCCAACCCTTACCGCCATGACCACTTAGCTTAGTCTGACGATTACGGAGGAGGAGGTGCTGTTGGAGCTTAAGGCGCATCCCTACCTAGACATCCATGCAGTGCACCGGATTTTCAATTCTGCCGGCCCCACCCCCCTTAGGCCCAGCGCACACTGCACGCAGCAGAGGCAGAGCCGAGGCAAAGCCGCTTTTGTAGAGCACGCTTTCCAGTGGGGCCTCGCATACTGCACGCAGCCGAGGCGCAGGGCAGGATTAGCTGGGTCAGCCCTATGTCCCTCTGTCCGAGCTGCACAGTTTTCCTCTGCCTGCGGCCCGAGGGGCCTATTATCTCCGATCCCATCTCTGTCAGCGGTTCGCACCACCACAGAGATGGTCTGTGGCTCCGCGTTGCGCTCGGCCAGCAGTGACTTTCCAGCAGCAGTGTGTGCGTCTGCGACAGTACCTCACTTTCGTTCTTGTACGAAGTCTTTTAGTTATGGAACACCTCATTCAGTTAGTTCACGACAACCCAGTGCTGTACGACACCAGTCATCTGGACTACATGCGGAGTAAATTGAAGGACGAAATATGGAAGAATGTTGCAGAGGAATTACATTACAGCAATTGTAAGTATTATTTATTAATTGATTTATTTATTTTATATGCATTTTCACAATATACATGTAATATTAACGACATAAGTCGTTCTCTTTAGTATTGGCCTCTTTTGATAGCTGCATACTGCCATTGAACAGAACCTTCTGGTGAATTAAAACACTCATTAAATTTTTCTCTCGTAAGAAACGCTTCACTCGTGTTTCTGCACGTACTTGGAGGAGGCGACAGAAGCTGGTTAGTACTCAGTGGTCCCATGTCGTCCTCCTCGGCGAGACCATTTGACGTAATGTTATCAGTCCTCAAGTAATCATGAAGTACACATCTAGCTGCCACAATTCTATCTACAGTCTCTAGTTTACACTCAAAAGGCCGTTTAAACACACGAAATCCGGAGCTCAAGGTACCAAATGCACACTCTACAGTTTGACGAGCACGGGACAGTCTGTAATTATAAACTTTATTTTTGTCATTGCCAGTAACTCTGTATTTAGGGTACGGTCGCACTAAGTTTTTTAATAATGGAAATGCCTCATCACCCAGGACAACGTAAGGGGCTCTATTTTGTTGTCCAGGAAGCGATTTATCTCCTGGGATTTTCAAAGTTCTGTCAGTCAGTTTTCTTCCTAATACTGAATTAGAAAAAATATTTCCAGCACTAAATCTGCCCATTGAACCGACGTCTATAGAGGTAAATCTGTAATGAGCATCGACAGTAGCCATTAATACTACAGAGCAATGCTGTTTATAATTGAAAAATGAGGAACCAGATAATTGAGGTTTTCGCAAAATGATATGTTTCCCATCAACAGCTCCAAGACAATTGTAAAACTGGCATTTCCTCTCAAAGTCAGAAGCAATATTTTCCCACATAACTGTTGTTGGCTCAGGTAGATAAATGGGTTGTAGATGCTTCCATATCGCTCCACACACATCATAAACTATCTTCGACACTGTCCTTTGACCCATGCGGTAGCTTAGAGCGATGGTTTTAAACATTTCCCCCGTCGTTAAATACCTAAAATGAAAAAAGACAAGAATCCGTTTATGTTGCATAAGCAGAGTGGACAGAAAGTTACTAAGTGTTTCGACATTTATGGTACGTGTACACGAAATCACAGATTGTTTCTGTCACTACTACGGAATGGGGCAAAACTATTCGAAAATGTAGCTGTTCACCTTTCTTATGTCACTTTATACGGAAATACATGAAAAACTAAATTCAGGAATTCCTTGTTGCAGGGGATTGTCATCGAGATGGCCTCCGTAGACAGAAAAAGAAGAGTGGGCAGGCAGCGACCTCAGTCCGCCCATGGCTGTATCAAAATCAGATGGAATTTTTAGTTCCATATATGGCCAACAGAGGTACCGTAACAAGTATGATGGAAGAGGTAAATGCTACAACGAGCGTTGCAAATGATGGTGGAGGAGATGACGTAACAGACACACAGAGGAACGAAACACAAGACGACTTGGGGACGCCATTGTCAAAGAAGAATAAGAAAGCAGATGTCATTAAAATCATTCTTGAAAGTATTAACAGCTACGAAGATAGAGCTAAGAAAAGAGACATTTTACGTGAAAGATCACTGCATCAAGAAAATGACGCCTTACACCAATTTTTCATGTCGATGTACCTATCGACAAAAGAGATGCCAAAGGCGTACCAAGTGTTGGTAAAGAAAAAAGTGTTTCAGTTAGTATCTGAAACGGAGGAGGAAATTTTGACTAAATCAGTGGCTCCACATCATTCATCAATACCATCATGCAGCACAGAATATAGTTCGTCTACCACGTCAATATCTGACTCTCCTGGTACGGAATTTGAACCTTCAGCACCACATTTACTATAAACAGTGTTATCATGTTCATTATTTTAACAAATTTACAGACGGAAATTGTTTCCCTGAACTTTAATAAATATTGAGAGAAAAAATACTTTATTTCAATTGCATACCTTAAACATACAGCTAATTTTTCTTCTGTAGGTATGGGCTCCCGCATGTGACTTGGTTTTCCTCTTATATCTTGCTCTATCAGTGTATGAACCTCTTCAAACTGCCGTCTGTTCAGTCGGAAGCTTTCCCTGAATACGCGATCAGGAACTTCCGTAGACAACGCGTATCCACCATGTGTTCTTCGCTTTTGCATTTACTTGCTTTTCCATAGAGATCTTTCTCTGTTCTTGTATGCACTGTACAATAAAATAACACTCCTGAGTTCCGAATCAGAATCGGAATCTAAGTCTAACTGCATAGACAGACCCGCGGTGGACATTGCTGGGCGTTCTGTGTTTCGCGAGCGCTGGGTTACCACTGAGCTCTGCCGTGCCTCTGCTGCGTGTAGTGTGCGCTGACCGGCAAAACCTATGCTGCTCTGCTATGCCTCTGCTCTGCCTCTGCTGCGTGCAGTGTGCGGCGGGCCTTATAAAGGGGTCCAGTCCTGTCCTGTTCTTTTCCTTCGTTTCTCGTTGTAAGCACCACCACCACCACCACCACCGCCATTGTATATAGCTCTCCCTTTGCTGCCACCACCACAATTACGTGGTGTGCCCAATCGGCCCTCATTCCATCCCCCAAGCTTCCCAACCTCTCTTCTCCTTCTCCTGAAGGAGGGTGCCTTTCTGTTCCATCGTTGGTACAAGGTCGACCCCTCCTATTCCCCTCCTCAGTCCATCTGCTGCCAGAGGTGCCTGCACTACAACGCACACCCAACATCAGAGTGCTGCAATGACCCTATCTGCCCACACTGCAAACAGGCGCACTCCCTCCCCAGTAACAGCGGTCGCATAGGTTCCTCTCCTCCCTCCAAGATGACCTCGTCCCCATTCCCCAGCACAACCGCCCTGAATCCAACTCCACTCCCAATGTCACCCTCTCCTCCCCTAACCTCCTTGGCCGCATAGCGTTGGATGTCTTGGGCCCCATTGGTAGCGACCATCACCCTGTCCTCCTCACCGTTTCAGACGGTCGTCGCCCCCGCCCCAACCCTCGTAATGACCCTCCCCCAAAGTATGTCCATGATTATTCCCATTCCCCTTTACCCCCATAGGCCATCCTTTCCCTCCATGAATCCCGGTGTCTCTACCATGCCTTCATTCACATGTGTGACCCGGACACACTACGACGCCACCGGCAACTACAAAGACACGTCCAAAACTGGCTCACGGCTAAGAATCGCCGCGACTGGCGACAGACATGCACCTGTCATAATGTTACACATCCTGTCAACTCGTCCAAGTACTGGTCTGCCTCCCCGCCCCCGCCCCCCCCCCCCCCGTACCATCCTCTCCCTCATCATGACCAACATTTCCCTGACAACCTTATCACTTTGCCTCCTACCTGTCCAATATCTTTACCCTCCCTTACGATCCCCAGTTCGATTACTCCCTCTTCCCAGAGAACACCTATGTCCTCCATTCGCCCCTGGCTTCCAGTACTTGGACAACATTACACCCAACGAACTCAATGCCCACATCACTACACTCTGCACGAAACACAACACCACTCCCGGTCACGATCGTGTTATCTATCGCCACCTCCGTGAAGCTCCCACTTCCTTTCTCTCCACCCTAGCCAGACCTCCCCTTATCCTGATGTTCCTCAAACCCGACAAACCGTCATCCGCTGTCACCTCCTACCATCCCATCAGCCTTACCTCGGTCTTTAGCAAGGTCCAGGAATCCATCCTTACCTGACGCATCCACCAGCATCTCCGCCATCGCCGCCTCCTTTCTGTTACCCAAGTGTGGCTTTCGACCATCCTTCACTACTGATGACCTTCTCCTTCACCTCACTCATCTCCTCTCCGAACAGCTCATTTCCTGTCACTCCACCATCTTCCTCTCCCTCGACCTGGAACGCACCTACGACGGTGTGTAGCATTCTGGTCGCCTCTCCAAGTTCCAAATCTTCGCACTTCCTATCGACTACGTCTGTCTGATCGGGTCTTTTCTTTCCCAACGTCCTTCCTATGTCACCATCCATAACACAGATTCCTACACCTTCTACCCCTCTGCCGCTGTGCCCAAGGTTCCATCCTCTCCCCTCTTCTATACCTTTTGCATATGGCGGATATGCCGCCACCTTCACCCCCCATCCACCTTCTCCAGTACTTCGATGAAATAGCCTCTCTTTCCCTCACCCCCACCCTGCAATGCTACCAACACTTTCTCCAATCCCATCTTGACTGGTTGACCCAGGCGTTCATTGTAGGCAAAACCACCCCTTCCTTCTTTCTCCTCGACTTCTAACTCACCATTTATGGCCGACCTATCGTCCTCACCCCCACCATGAAGTACCTTGGCATGACCCTTGACCATCACCACTCCTGGACCCCCATCTCTGGACAATCCATGCCAAGGAACGCTCTCGACTCCATCTCCTCTAGCTCCTTTCTGGCTGCACATGGGGTCAGGACCCCTCCACCATCCTCCACACCTATAAATCCCTTATCCGCCCTATCCTCTGCCACGCTCATCCCATCTGGATCTCTGTCCCTCCTACCTTTTACAAATCCCTTCAAATTCTAGAACGCCATGAGCTCCACCTCGCCTATTGCATCCGTCTCCCGTCGCCCACACGGATCCTATATTACCTTATTCTGATCCCGCACCTCCTTCTCTTCCTTGAATGGATACGGATCCTCTACATCTCCTGCAAACTTGATCCCCCTCACCCGCTTGTCTCTCCCATCCTCTCCCACCCACGTCCTGTGTCGCACCTTCATTCCCACAACCCACCTGCACTCCATCTTTCCACTCACCATACCCTCTCCCAAGGTGGCTTCCATCAATTCCCCCTCCCTGATGTTGCCCTCATCCCCTCCATCTACCCCTCCTGCCAACTTTGATCCTCCTCGACAACACCCTGTGTTTTTTCCCGAGGGCACTCTCTCTTCCTTCTCTCCTTCCTCCTTTCCTTCCTCCCTCCTCCCCCGGGCTTCCACTACCCCCCTTACCTTCTTTCCTGCCCCTCCCATCTCCTCTGCCACTGGCATCTACACACTTCCCTCTCCCTCCTGCCCCCTTTTTAGCCTTTTGGCAGGTTCCCAGACCCGCACGCATATAGTGAAATTTTGTGCACCAGAGATCATCGCCTAGTGTTTGTGTGTGCCGTCGTGTTTGTCCTCAAGTGTTCCAGTGTTTAATAGTTTGTGCTCCAAAGTTTGTGTGTGTCATCTGCCATCTCTGCGCATGTCCACGTGTCTCAACATTTTTAATTTGGACTCTGCGCTTGTGAACGGCTCCATGTGTTTTAATTTTACGTTTGTATATCCACCATGTCTGTTCTGTGATTGTCTTCTTTTTTATCATTAGATTTATCTGTGTCTGAAGAGCGGCGTAGTATGCTGTTGGTGGCCTACCTGTATAAGGTGTGAAATTAACAATAAAGGGGAAAAAAGCAAATTCGTTCCAGGCCCTATAAATCCCTCCAAATCCTCGAACACCATGTGCTCCGCTTCACCTTCCGCATCCACTTTCCGTCCCCCACGGGCATCCCTCACCCCCTTCCCCCACCTCCTCCTTTTCTTGAACACATCTGTACACTGTATATTGTCCGCCGCGTTGATGCCCCTCACCCCCTGGTGTCTCCCTTGCTCTCCACCCCCAATCCGTTGCCGCACCTTTACCGTTGTGTCCCACCCTCTCTCCATCTCCACACCCTCCGCCTCCTTGCCCAACGCAACTTCCACCATCTACCCCTGCCAGATGATGTGCTTTGCCCTCAGATCTACCCTTCCTACCAACTCTAACCCCATCTTCCTGCCTCTTCTTCAGGGCTCCCTCTCCTCCCCCTCCCTTCTCCTGAGCGGCTTCCCCATCCCACTCCTCCTCCCTCTCTTGTGCTCCCCTTCAGTGTCTCTGCGCTCCCTCCTGCCTTGTCTTCCCTCTTCATCTCCTGCCCCACCAGTCTCCTACCTGCTGTGCCCCTACTCTCTTCATCCCACCACCTCCCTTGCTGCCCCTACTCTCCACTCCTTCTCCATCCTCTCTGGCCTCTCCCTCAGCAGGTCCCACGTGGTAGTTTTATTCTTCATGGTGTGTGCTCCAAGTGGGTTTTAAGTGCGTTGTTCTGGAGGGTTTTTAATACTGTGGCCGACTTTTAATCTTTGCGTGTCCCTGCAGTGTCTTCTTTATGTTTTTTAACCTTATGTCGACTTTTTTAATTGTCACCCCATGAACATCTCCAAGTCAGTGTCTTTTTACCTCCATTATCTCCCCTTGCTCTGTTTTAAGTTCCCCATTTTATCGCCTTATGTATGTAACATTTTATTCTTGTCATAGTTGTCATGTTACTCGGCAGAAGAGCAATGGATTGTGCCGCTGACAGGCCTTCCCTGCCCATATGGGGCATTGGAATGAAATCACAATAAAGAAAGCACTCTGTCTTCAGGCCGCAAGTGGCCCATCGGACCGCAGTATCATAGGGGATAGGGGATAGGAGGGGCATGCGGTCAGCACACTGCTCTCCCAGTCGTTATGATGGTTTTCTTTGACCGGAACCGCTACTATTCAGTCGAGTAGCTCCTCAGTTGGCATCATGAGGCTGAGTGCACCCCGAAAAATGGCAACAGTGCATAGCGGCTGGATGGTCACCCATCCATCCAACTGCCAGCCATGTCCGACAGCGCTTAACTCCTGTGATCTCACGGGAACCTGTGTATCCACTGCGGCAACGCCGTTCCCACAGTAAAGAAACAAAGCAACAAATTCCTATACATGAAACCATTCAGTGTTTACGAAATTTTGGAGGGCTTCTGCTGTGTTGTGCGAGCCGTCAAATAGTTTGTGAATGTTAGATGTTGGGGTGCCAGTTACAGTAACACGTTTGCGATTACCCATTCTTGTTTATTTTCCAAATGCACTACAAAACTCATCTCTTCCCTCCAGCTACCATGCATGGAGAACTGCATCACGCCAGTACATGGACTGAAGACGATAACAACAACAACGGTCGTTTTGAAGATGGTTGCAGATACATATGTTATTTCTGGTTGTGTAACTGTTCTACAATGTTTTAAATTTGCAACTATAGACAGGCTTTTTTGTTGTATGCGTTTTTGCTAATGTAATTTTCTTTAATGGGGTTTTTATTCTACTTTGTCATGTTTGTTTCTCATTTAGATTTCCAGTTATGATGTCAACTAAATATTTAAATTGATCAACGATTTTGATTTCCTGTTCTCCCACTGAAATTTTGTGGACCAGCTGGCATAATATGTTTTTTCAGTTGATATTCTGAGGGTGAATTTCTGTGATATTTCTTAGAGATGTAAATAGTTTAGTGGTTTCTTGAACATTCATGGTTAGGAGAGTAAGATCAGCAGCAAATCCCAAGCAGTTTCAACTTTTACCATTGTCACACTTCCAGTTCTTATATTCTTTGCGTTACCTTGTACCATTCGGTCATTACATATTCCAGTGCACAGTCGAACCCTAATGGTGATAGGCATTCATCTTGTCTTAGGCCTCTCTTTATGAAGAATGGTTGAGAAATTTTTTCTCTCAGCTTTACTTTGAAATTGACGTTGTTTGGAGTAAGTTCTACTAGATTCATTAATTGCATCGTAATTCGGAGTAACACAGGCGCTGGAGTATTTGTAAGAGGGGAAAATGTCATCCTGGCGGTGCAAAACTAGTGGCTTAGGAAGTGGAAATGAAAAATCACATCAACTCATTTCCAGTCCAGAAAGCACATTATGCCAATGAAGAACAGAATTATCTGGATCATAAACATGTGAAGATTGTGTGGCAGATGTTCAAAACTTTTGAACCTCATATTCAAGTTGATTATCAGTTTTATTTGAAAATTAAGCATGGACATTTTAATTTAAAATTTGGGCAACCACAGGTGTATGCGAGCAGTACATGTGGAGAGCCTCAGATAAATATGAAAAGTCAATCTCTGAATGATGCTGCTAAAAGGCCAGCAAAGCTGAGTTAATAGTGCACAAGAAATTACACCCAGTTACAGCAAAAACTGTCACTGATTCTACCATTGCAGGCCTCTCGTTTGATATAATGCAGAATTTGCAATCACCTCAGATACAAAGACAACTTACATGTCACTTGTGGCAGCTTTCATTAATTTCTTAAATGCGCAGAATTACAGAGTGGAACAGCCAGGTTTTTGTCTCTATCATGAAGGAATAGCACGAAAAAGCTCTGATGAAGCTTGTTCATTTCTTTTTAATTATATAAATGAAAATGTTGGACAACGTGTTAAAGACTTTCTCTCATTCTCTGACTGTTGTGGAGGCCAAAATAAACACCATTCAATGGTGAGGTTTGTTTAATGCTTGTGGCACAGGGAAGGTTTCAGTCCATCACCCATTACTTTCCAACTGGAGGGTAGTGCTACCTTGCACATGATAGGCATATCAACAGACAAAAAGGAAAATTAGAAAGGTTGATAGGATATATGTTCTGAAAGAATATGCAGAATTAATAACTGAATCCTGCACAAAGAGGAATTTTGTAGTGAAAATATCAAAAACAGAAGAGGTTCCAAATTTTAAGGAGTGGTGGCCAAAATTCCATAGAAATACTAATATTTCTGTTGAAAGGAAAGGAAGGGCTTCACACAGAAACTACCAGCTCTTTTATGTAACACAATTTGTGCAATTCTGTTGTTCACAAGACACTCGTGGTGTTGTTAAAGTTAAGCCATTCATTGATGTGGTAGAATAGCACACATTCCAACTTTCTGATCAAAATGCAGTTCCACCAAGCCCTGTAAATCAGGCTCAATTGGGCTCATGTAACGATAAATGAGAGGAACATGCACCATCTAAGGCGATTTCTACCATTCCTCCCAAAACAAGACATCATAAAGAACTTCTATTCTAACATATACAATTGGTCATGTGTCAAAGAATGAACCACGAGTGGAGTATAATCCGAAGGACAATGGGAATTAGCCATAATTTACTTGATTTTTGCCAATATTGCAATAAACTGAGTTACGTATATTTTTTTTCCTTTATTGTAATTTTAAGCACCACATAGAAGGCGGGCTGGCAGCAGCATAATACGCTGCTCTTCAGCCTTAAGGGGTACAATAATACGATACATAGGTGACACAGACTATAAAAAAAAATGGCGGGCAAAGAATGTAGATACAAAAACAATAAACATGAAGCCGTTCACGCTGGACGAAAAAACACTAACACTTGTTGACACGGCGCACAGAAGACGGACGACAACGACGGCACACGTGAACAGATGAGGCGTGACGACGAAAGAACACTAAAAGCAGACGAAGGCACACACACGAGACACTGATGGCGATGATCTCCGGCGCGCGAATGTTCACTGAGTGTGTGTGAGTCCGGGGACCTGCCAAGGGAGGAAGAGGACGAAGGGGAGTGGGAGAGGGAGAGGGGAGAGCAGAGCAGAGCAGAGATGCCAGGGGCACGGGAGAGAGGGGGAGGGGGGAAGGGGGAGGGGAAGCCCGGGGGAAGATGGGTGGAGGGAGGGGACAGGGGGAAAAGGAAAGAGAAGGGAGGGAGGGTGCCTAAAGGAAAGGACATCGGAAGTGGGGGGGCAGGGTCAAAGTTGATAGGAGGGGTAGATGGAGGGGAGGAGGGCATCATCAGGGAGGGGGAGCTGGCGGAAGCCACCTTGGGAGAGCGTAAGGAGGGTGGAGAGATGGAGACCGGGCGGGACATGGGAATACAGGCGCGGCAGCGGACGGGGGTGGGAGAGGATCCAGGAGACGAGCGGGTGAGGAGGGTCGAGTTTACGGGAGGTGTACAGGATCTGTATCCTTTCAAGGAAAAGGAGGAGGTGGGGGAAGGGGATGAGATCATACAGGATCAGCGTGGGGGAGGGGAGACGGATGCGATAGGCGAGGCGGAGAGCATGACGTTCAAGGATTTGGAGGGATTTATAAAAGGTAGGGGGGGGCGGAGATCCAAGCTGGATGGGCATAACAAAGGATAGGGCGGATGAGGGACTTATAGGTGTGGAGGATGGTGGAGGGGTCCAGACCCCACGTACGGCCGGAAAGGAGCTTGAGGAAACGGAGTCGGGAACATGCCTTGGCTTGGATTGTCTGGAGATGGGGCGTCCAGGAGAGGCGACGGTCGAGGGTGACGCCAAGGTACTTAAGGGTGGGAGCGAGGGCGATGGGACGGCCATAGACGGTGAGATAGAAATCAAGGAGGCGGAAGGAAGGTGTGGTTTGCCTACAATGATCGCCTGGGTTTTGGAAGGATTGACCTTGAGTAACCACTGGTTGCACCAAGCGGTGAATCGGTCAAGATGGGATTGGAGAAGGTCTTGGGAGCGTTGCAGGGTGGGGGCAAGGGCAAGGAAGGCGGTGTCATCGGCAAACTGGAGAAGGTGGACAGGGGGTGACGGCGGCGGCATGTCCGCCGTGTACAACAGGTACAGAAGGGGGGAGAGGACGGAGCCTTGGGGCACACCGGCGGAGGGGAAATAGGTGTAGGAATCTGTGTTATGGATGGTGACATAGGAAGGACGGCGGGAGAGAAAGGAACCGATCAGACGGACGTAGTTAATGGGAAGGGCGAAGGTTTGGAGCTTGAAGAGGAGACCAGAATGCCATACGCGGTCATAAGTGCGTTCGAGGTCAAGAGAGAGGAAGATTGCGGAGCGACGGGAATTGAGCTGTTCGGAAAGGAGAAGATCGTCGGAAGAGAAGGACGGCCGAAAGCCACATTGGGTAACGGGAAGGAGGCGGTGCTGGCGGAGTTGCTGCTGGATGCGTCGGGTGAGGATAGATTCCAGGACCTTGCTGAAGACCGAGGTAAGGCTGATGGGATGGTAGGAGGAGACGGCGGACGGCGGTTTGCCAGGTTTAAGGAACATGAGGATATGGGAGGTTTTCCACAGGTCGGGGTAGTAACCGGTGGACAGGACTACATTGTAGAGCCTGGCCAGGGTGGAGAGGAAAGAGACAGGAGCTTCACGAAGGTGACGGTAGGTGACACGATCGTGACCAGGAGTGGTGTTGCATTTTGTGCGGAGTGTAGTAATGAGATCCCGTGTAGTGATAGGGGCATTGAGTTCCGTGTGTGCAATGTGGTCCAAGTACTGGAAACCAGGAGCGAGGGGTGGGACAGAGGTGTCAGTTCGATCGCGGATATCCAGGAAGAGGGAGTAATCGAACTGGCGATCATCGGGGATGGAAAACACATCGGACAGGTAGGAGGCAAAGTGATTGGCCTTACTAAGGGCGTCAGGGAAGGGGTGATCATCATGGAGAAGAGGATAGTAGGGGGAGGGCTTAGTTCCGGTAAGGCAACAGAAGGCGGACCAGAACTTGGGCGAGTTGATAGGGAGGGTAGCATTTAAACGGGTGCATGTCTGTCGCCAATCCCGGCGTTTCTTAGCCATGAGGAAATTACGAATGTGTCGCTGGAGTTGCGGTGGCGTCGGAGGGTGTCCGGGTCACACGTGCGGAGGAAGGCACGGTAGAGACGACGGGACTCATGGAGGAGGAGGACGGCCTGTGGGGGTAAGGTAGGACGGTGGGGATGGAGGGCAACAGTAGGGACGTGGGCCTCCACGGCCTCAGACAAGGTCTGCTGGAGAAAGGAGGTGGCATGGGTGACATCATCGGGATGGTGGTAGGTGAAAGGGTGGCTATCGACCTGGGTGGAGAGGGTATCCCGGTAGGCATTCCAGTTGGCACGGGAATAGTCATGGACGTACTTAGGGGGAGGGTCATTACGAGGGTCAGGGCGGGGGCGACGACCGTCTGAAACGGTGAGGAGGACAGGGAGATGGTCGCTACCAATAGGCTCCAGGATATCCACCGTAATGCGACCAAGGAGGTTGGGGGAGGAGAGAATAACATCGGGAGTGGTGTTGGATTCGGGACGGGTATGCTGGGGGATGGGGATGAGGTCGCCTTGAAGGGAGGAGAGGAACCGATGCCACCGCCGTAACTGGGCAGCGGATCGACTATGGATGTTGAGGTCCACAGCGATCACGTAGGAGAAGGTACGGTCGATGTGGGAGAGGAATTCGAATGGAAGAGGGGCGTTGGGGCGGACATAAATGGTGGCGCAGGTAACGGTAAGGCCGGGGAAGAAGAGACTAAGGATCAGGTGTTCGGTGGGGTCGGGAAGGAGAGATTGGAGATCGGGGATCTGGCGGTGGTGACCAATGGCAACTTCGCCACGCGCAATTGGGAGGGGATTATAGGAGCGGTGGAGGAGATAGGGGGAGGTGTGGATGGAGTGGTGGGGTTGGAGGAAGGTTTCATTGAGGAGGAAGGCATCCACACGGTGGGTAGCAAGGGTGTGCAGGAAGAGGTTCTTGTTGGCGGAAAGGGAGCGGACATTGTTGAAAAGGATTCGGTGCTGTCGCGCCATGACAAGGATTTAGACGAGGGTGTCAAGACGGGAGAAGGTGAAATGGGCCTGGTTGTTGGAATAGGTGGCGTACATTTTAAGGTGGAATAAGGAACAGGCGGCGAGGGAGATCTGTTGGAGGGTGTGGGGGCGCTGAAAGGGATGAACATTCTGGAGGACGATGGTGAGGAACCTGATGATGTCCTTAGCGGGGGGGGGGGGGGGGACGAAGGGAATTGCCAGGAGGGGTGGGGGCGTCCAGAGGATGGACAGGTACGGTGAGTTCAGGAGTGGTTGGAGGGGGTCGGGCTTTACACATTTGGGAGTAGGTGGGATGGGGGAGATTGCAGGTATTACATGAGGGAGGGGATTGAAGGTTAGGGCACTGCCGGAGGAAGTGCGCTTGCCGACAATGCGGGCAGGTCGGGGGCCTCGCAGCACTCAGCTGCTGGGTGTGCATTTTAGCGCAGACACCTCTGGCAGCGCAGGGATTGAGGAGGGGAACGGGAGGGGTCGACCTTGTACCGTTTGTTGAAGAGGAGGGCACCCTCCTTTAGGAGACGGTCAATGGAGGGGGCGTCCTCAGAGAAAACCCGCATGAGGCAGGTGGGGCCGGCCGAGTTGAAAATGCAGCGGACCGCCCGCACCTCCAGCGTGGGATGGGCCTTGAGCTCCGCCAACACCTCCTCCTCCGTGATCGACGGACTGAGCCGAGTGATCACGGCGGTGAGGGTCGGCGGGCGACGAGGGAGTTGGGGTTGGCGGGTAGGAGATGAAGAGGAGCAGGGGTAAGGGAGGCGTTGGGACCAAAACGGGTGAAGGGGAGGCGGGAGAGGATGTCAGTATGGAGGGTTGGGCTGGGGGAGGAGATGAGAATAGAATCCCGTCTGGGAGTAAGGAGAGAGATGGGGGCACCAGGGAAATGTTGGCGGAGGAGGAGGGAGAGATTCCGGGCCTCGAGAAAGGAAGGATCGGGATGGGCAGGAGAAATTTGTATAAAGAGGGGGGCGAGGAGGAGGAGGAGGAGGAGGAGGGAGCAGGGCCAGGTGGGGAGACATCCATGGCACCCTGGGGGGGGGATGGAGGTCGGGGGGGGCCTTTTTGGGAGCGGAGGAGGTGGGGGTGCCACTAGGGCGTTTGACGGCGGCAGAAGGGCGGGTGGTGATATGAGGGATGGGAGCGATAGGGAGGTGACGGGAAGGGACAGGTCCCGGCGTGGACGCAGCAGACGGCGCCGGAGATGGTGACGGTGACGGTGAGGGCGAAGGCGACGGGGACGGCGACGATGATGACGGTGGCGGCGGTGATGGCGAAGGCGACGGGAAGAGCTGGGTGTGAACAGTGGTCCGACGGGCCACCACCCTAGCTGGAGCTGCAGTGACAGGCTGGGGGAGTGGGGGAAAAGGATCAGAACGAGAGGAAGAAGCGGGAGAGGGGGCGACAAAGAGAGAGGGTGAAGGGTGGGTGAGGAGAGGTGGGATGGAAGGAGGGGGGTGGGACTGGGCACACCAAGTTATAGTGGTGGAGGCGGCGGAAGGGGATGTATAGACGATGGCGGTGGTGGTAGTAGTGACGGTGGTGGTGGGGGGTGGACATGACGACAGGAAGAAAAAACGCACAGCACGAAAAGGAAAAGACACAAACTGGTAACAGGCGAAGACGCAGACGGACGAAGACCAGGGTCGGACGACCAGGGCGGACGGCGACGGCGATGGCGACGGCGAGCACCGGCTGGCGGCGACGGCGGCGGCGAGCACCGGCTGGCGGCGACGGCGGCGGCGAGCACCGGCTGGCGGCGACGGCGACGGCGGCGAGCACCGGCTGGCGGCGACGGCGACGGCGGCGGCGGCGAGCACCGGCTGGGGGCGACGGCGACGGCGGCGGCGAGCACCGGCTGGCGGCGGCGGCGGCGGCGGCGGCGGCGAGCACCGGCTGGCGGCGGCGGCGGCGGCGGCGGCGAACAGACGGACGGACAGCAGGCGGCGGCGGCGAACAGACGGACGGACGGACAGCAGGCAGCAGTGGAGACGGACAGCGAGCAGGCAGGCGGACGGACGGACGGACGGACGAACGAACAGTTACAACAGTAAGCGGCGGCAGGCGGGCAGACAGACAGAAAGACAAATAGACAGACGGACACAATCTTCGAAAGCGGAGATTCCAACCTGAGAGTAGCCCAGGCTTTGCAATCAGGCGCCTTCGAATGAGGGGATCCAACACTCTGATTTTTTTTTTTTCCTGTATTGTAATTTTTATCACCTATAAAGGCGGGCTGGCAGCAGCATAGTATGCTGCTCTTCAGCCTTAAGTGGAACAAGAACATGACATAGAGGTGATACAGTCAATACAAAAAAACGGCGGGCAAAAAATGGAGATACAAAAAACAAGAAACAAGAAGCCGTTCACGTTGGACGATAAAAACACTATCACTTGTTGACACGGCGCACAAAACACTGAGAACGGCGACGGCACATGTGAACAGTTGAGTTGGAACTGCACGAAACACAAAACGAAGCACACACACTAGACACTGATGGCGATGATCTCCGGCGCGCGAAAGCTCACTATGCGTGTGCGAGTCCGGGGACCTGCCAACAGAGGAGGAGGAGGAAGGGGAGCGGGAGAGGGAGAGGGAGAGGGGAGAGCAGAGATGTCACGGGAAGGGGAGAAAGGGGGGAGGGAGGAAGGGGGAGGGGAAGCCCGGGGGGAAGAGGGGTGGACGGAGGGGAGGGTGCCTAAAGGAAAGGACACGGGAAGTAGGGGGTGGGGCAGGGTCAAAGTTGATAGGAGGGGTAGATGGAGGGGAGGAGGGCATCATCAGGGAGGGGGAGCTGGCGGAAGCCACCTTGGGAGAGGGTAAGGAGGGTGGACAGATGGAGACCGGGCGGGACGTGGGAATACAGGCGCGGCAGCGGACGGGGGTGGGAGAGGATCGGGGAGACGAGTGGGTGAGGAGGGTCGAGTTTATGGGAGGTGTACAGGATCCGCATCCTTTCAAGGAAAAGGAGGAGGTGGGGGAAGGGGATGAGATCATACAGGATCCGTGTGGGGGAGGGGAGACGGATGCGATAGGCGAGGCGGAGAGCATGGCGTTCAAGGATTTGGAGGGATTTATAAAAGGGAGGGGGGGCGGAGATCCAAGCCGGATGGGCATAACAAAGGATAGGGCGGATGAGGGATTTATAGGTGTGGAGGATGGTGGAGGGGTCCAGACCCCACGTACGGCCGGAGAGGAGCTTGAGGAGACTGAGTTGGGAGCGTGCCTTGGCTTGGATTGTCCGGAGGTGGGGAGTCCAGGAGAGGCGACGGTCGAGGGTGACGCCAAGGTACTTAAGGGTGGGAGTGAGGGCGATACGACGGCCATAGATGGTGATGTAAAAATCAAGGAGGCGGAAGGAAGGGGTGGTTTTGCCTACAATGATCGCCTGGGCTTTAGAGGGATTGACCTTGAGCAACCACTGGTTGCACCAAGCGGTGAACCGGTCAAGATGGGATTGGAGAAGGTGTTGGGAGCGCTGTAGGGTGGGGGCAAGGGCAAGGAAGGCGGTGTCATCGGCAAACTGGAGAAGGTGGACGGGGGGTGACGGCGGCGGCATGTCCGCCGTGTACAAAAGGTACAGAAGGGGGGAGAGGACGGAGCCTTGGGGCACACCGGCAGAGGGGAAAAAGGTGTAGGAATCTGTGTTATGGACGGTGACATAGGAAGGACGGCGGGAGAGAAAGGAGCCGATCAGACGGACGTAGTTAACTGGAAGGGCGAAGGTTTGGAGCTTGAAGAGAAGACCAGAATGCCATACGCGGTCATAGGCTCGTTCGAGGTCCAGGGAGAGGAAGATTGCGGAGCGACGGGAATTAAGCTGTTCGGAAAGGAGATGAGTGAGGTGAAGGAGAAGGTCGTTGGAAGAGAAGGACGGCCGAAAGCCACACTGGGTAACGGGAAGGAGGCGGTGCTGGCGGAGATGCTGGTGGATGCGGCGGGTGAGGATAGATTCCAGGACCTTGCTGAAGACCGAGGTAAGGCTGATGGCACGGTAGGAGGAGACGGCGGACGGCGGTTTGCCAGGTTTAAGGAACATGAGGATACGGGAGGTTTTCCACAGGTCGGGGTAGTAACCGGTGGACAGGACTACATTGTAGAGCCTGGCCAGGGTGGAGAGGAAAGAGACAGGAGCTTCACGAAGGTGACGGTAGGTGACACGATCGTGACCAGGAGTGGTGTTGCATTTTGTGCGGAGTGTAGTAATGAGATCCCATGTAGTGATAGGGGCATTGAGTTCCGTGTGTGCAATGTGGTCCAAGTACTGGAAACCAGGAGCGAGGGGTGGGACAGAGGTGTCAGTTCGATCGCGGATATCCGGGAAGAGGGAGTAATCGAACTGGCGATCATCGGGGATGGAAAATACATCGGAGAGGTAGGAGGCAAAGTGGTTGGCCTTACTAAGGGTGTCAGGAAAGGGGTGATCATCATGGAGGAGAGGATAGTAGGGGGAGGGTTTAGTTCCGGTAAGGCGACGGAAGGCTGACCAGAACTTGGACGAGTTGATTGGTAGGGTAGCATTTAAACGGGTGCATGTCTGTCGCCAGTCCCGGCGTTTCTTAGCCGCGAGCAAATTGCGAATGTGTCGTTGGATTTGCCGGTGGCGTTGTAGTGTGTCCAGGTCACGCGTGTGGAGGAAGGCACGGTAGAGACGGTGGGATTCACGGAGGAGGAGGCCGGCCTGTGGGGGTAAGGTAGGACGGTGGGGGTGGATGGCGACAGTAGGGACATGGGTCTCCATGGCCTCAGAGAAGGTCTGCTGGAGAAAGGAGGCAGCATGGGTGACATCATCGGAGTGGTGGTAGGTGAAAGGGTGGCTATCGACCTGGGTGGAGAGGGTATCCCGGTCGGCATTCCAGTCGGCACGGGAATAGTCGTGGACATACTTAGGGGGAGGGTCAGTACGAGGGTCGGGGCGAGGGCGTTGACCGTCTGAAACGGTGAGGAGGAGAGGGAGATGGTCGCTACCAATAGGCTCCAGGACATCCACCGTGATGCGGCCAAGGAGGTTGGGGGAGGAGAGGATAACATCAGGAGTGGAGTTGGATTCGGGACGGGTGTGCTGGGGGATGGGGATGAGGTCGCCTTGAAGGGTGGAGAGGAACCGATGCCACCGCCATAACTGGGCGGCGGAACGACTATGGATGTTGAGGTCGGCAGCGATCACATAGGAGGAGAAGGTACGGTCAATGTGGGAGAGGAAGTCGAAGGGAATAGGGGCGTTAGGGCGGACATAGATGGTGGCGCAGGTAATGGTAAGGCCGGGGAAGAAGAGACTAAGGATCAGGTGGTCGGTGGGGTCGGGAAGGAGAGGTTGGAGCCGAACGGGGATCTGGCGGTGGTGACCAATGGCAACCCCGCCACGCGCAATTGGGAGGGGGTTTTCAGAGCGGTGGAGGAGATAGGGTGAGGTGTGGATGGAGTGGTGGGGTTGGAGGAAGGTTTCATTGAGGAGGAAGGCATCCACGCGGTGGGTGGCAAGGGTGTGCAGGAAGAGGTGCTTGTTGGCGGAGAGGGAGCGGATATTGTTGAAAAGGATACGTTGCTGTCGCGCCATGACAGGGATTTAGACGAGGGTGTCAAGACGGGAGAAGGTGAAATGGGCCTGGTTGTTGGAGAAGGTGGCGTACATCTTGAGTCCAACCCTCTGATTGTTTTTGTTTTTTTTTTCTTTATTGAATTTCAATTCCCCCCGAAGGGGGCGGGCTGGCAGTAGCTTAGTATGCCGCTCTTCAGCCGACAGATTTTGTGACAAAGATCAAGAGAACAAATAATAACAAAATAGGCGATAAAATCGGAGACTTAGAGAGTAACAAGGCGAAAAGAAATCGTGGAACTTAAAACAACAACAGAGGGATGATGATGTTAATAAAAAATACATACGAAGCAGACAGGGAAAACAATAGACAATTAAAAAACACGGCGACAGTCTGGATTCTGTTCGCAAAAGACATAAAATTCACACCTAGCGACAGCATGGTTTCAGTTCGCAACACGAGAAAGACAAACAACACTGAATAGTCACTGGAACACTGCACTAAAAAGTTGGCAAATGTGACACCACAGTCGAGAGCAGGTGGGGGGAAACTGGACAGAAGATGGGAAAACAAAAAAAAAGGGGGGGGGGAAAGGAGAGTAAAAGCGAAGGGGGGGAACCGGGAAAGGAGCTGATGGAGGATAAGGACCCAGAAGAGGGGTGGGGGGGCAGACGCGACAGGGAGTGGGGTAGGCAGAGGAGGGGAATACAAAAGGACTGGGGGGGAGAAGGGAGGTAGGGAGAGGGTTAGTGGGGACAAAACAGGATGGAAGGGGGGGGGGAAGAGGGAGCCCAGGGAAGGGACAGAGGAAAGGAGGGGGAGTGAGGATCAGAGTTGATAGGAAGGATAAATGGAGGGAGAGAGGGCATCATCCGGGAGGGGGAGTTGACGGAAGCCACCTTGGGAAAGGAGATGGAGGGTGTAGAGATGGAGGGTAGGGGGGACACAACGGTGAAGACGTGGCAGGGGGCGGGGATGGGAGAGGAGAGGAGCAACCAGGGGGTGAGGGGGTTCAAGACGGCGGGAGGTGTAGAGGATGCGGATATGTTCGAGGAATAGGAGGAGATGGGGGAAAGGAATGAGATCATAGAGGATCCGCGTGGGGGACGGGAGGTGGATACGGAAGGCGAGGCAGAGTGCATGATGCTCAAGGATCTGGAGGGACTGATAGAATTTGGGGGGGGGGGCAGATATCCAGGCAGGGCTGGCATAACAGAGGAAACCCTCAGTTTTTTTTTTTTTCCTTTATTGTTATTTTAAACACCTATACAGGCGGGCTGTCAGCAGCATAGTACGCTGCTCTTCAGCCTTAAGTGGAACAATAAACATGACAGAGGTGATATATACAATATAAAAAAACGGCGGGCAAAAAGATGGAGATACAAAAAAACAATAAACAAGAAGCCGTTCACGTTGGACGAAAAAACACTAACACCTGGAGACAAGGCGCACAAAACACGGAGAACGGCGACGGCACATGTGAACAGTGGAGTTGGAACTGCACGAAACACAAAACGATGCACACACACTAAATACTGATGGCGATGATCTCCGGCGCGCGAATGTTCACTGAGCGTGTACGAGTCCGGGGACCTGCCAAGAGAGGAGGTGGAGGAGGAGGAAGGGGAAATGGGAGAGGGGAGAGCAGAGATGCCATGGGCAAAGGAGAGAGGGGGAGGGAGGAAGGGGGAGGGGAAGCCCGGCGGAGAGGGTAGGAGGGAGGGGGGGAAAGGAAAGAGAAGGGAAGGGAAAGGGGGGGAGGGAGGGTGCCTAAAGGGAAGGACACAGGAGGTGGGGGGAAGGATCAAAGTTGATAGGAGGGGTAGATGCAGGGGAGGAGGACATCATCAGGGAGGGGGAGCTGACGGAAGCCACCTTGGGAGAGGGTAAGGAGGGTCGAGAGATGGAGACCGGGTGGGATGTGGGAATACAGGCGCGGCAGCGGGCGGGGGTGGGTGAGAATCGGGGAGACGAGCGGGTGAGGAGGGTCGAGTTTACGGGAGGTGTACAGGATCCGTATCCTTTCAAGGAAAAGGAGGAGGTGGGGGAAGGGGATGAGATCATACAGGATCCGTGTGGGGGAGGGGAGACGGATGCGATAGGCGAGGCGGAGAGCATGGCGTTCAAGGATTTGCAGGGATTTATAAAAGGGAGGGGGGGGGCGGAGATCCAAGCCGGATGGGCATAACAAAGGATAGGGCGGATGAGGGATTTATAGGTGTGGAGGATGGTGGAGGGGTCCAGACCCCACGTACGGCCGGAGAGGAGCTTGAGGAGACTGAGTCGGGAGCGTGCCTTGGCTTGGATTGTCCGGAGGTGGGGAGTCCAGGAGAGGCGACGGTCGAGGGTGACGCCAAGGTACTTAAGGGTTGGAGTGAGGGCGATAGGACGGCCATAGATGGTGATGTAGAAATCAAGGAGGCGGAAGGATGGGGTGGTTTTGCCTACAATGATCGCCTGGGTTTTGGAGGGATTGACCTTGAGCAACCACTGGTTGCACCAAGTGGTGAATCGGTCAAGATGGGATTGGAGAAGGTGTTGGGAGCGCTGCAGGGTGGGGGCAAGGGCAAGGAAGGCGGTGTCATCGGCAAACTGGAGAAGGTGGACGGGGGGTGACGGCGGCGGCATGTCCGCCGTGTACAAAAGGTACAGAAGGGGGGAGAGGACGGAGCCTTGGGGCACACCGGCGGAGGGGAAAAAGGTGTAGGAATCTGCGTTATGGATGGTGACATAGGAAGGACGGCGGGAGAGAAAGGAGCCGATCAGACGGACGAAGTTAATGGGAAACCCTCTGATGAGAGTTACGTATTGATTTGTGTACATTTATTGCACTGTATTCAAGAAGGCCATATGTTCACTTAATAAATTTTAACAGAACGTCAAGAAAATATATTAGGTTTACCAGCAGAGCATTTGCATTCACCCCTCCATAGAATAATGCTAGTGTTCACTGCAATTAGTCTGTGTTTGCTCCGCTATACAGGCACTGAAGAGCAGACGGCGACAGGAGATGGAGGTGAAAGGCTCGCCATGTTTTTCCCGGCAGCGCACCGCGCTGACATCTGTCGGCAACGCCAAGCAACAGGGCATTCAACCGCCGGCCGATTATTCGATGTCGAAATAGGAAACTGAACAGGAAATGGTTGGAAATAACAAAAACCTCCTTATCTACTGCAATTGAATATGTTTAGTTTCTTAACAAAGGTGGCAAGCTCATCCGTGTCTCATTTTTATTTGCAAAGACAATTTTTCATACTCAGCAATATTTGTGGTGACATGTTGGTTAAAATTGAGAAAGTCGTACAATAGGCCGACATTCAGAGGGTTGGATCCCCTCAGTCGACGACGTCAGGTTGCAACGCCTGGGCTACTCTCAGGTTGTAATCTCCGTCTTCGGCGGTTGTGTCTGTCTGTCTGTCTGTCTGCCCGTCGCTTCCTGCTGTCGCTGTTCGTTCGTCCGTCTGTCCGCCTGCCTGCTCGCTGTCCGTCCGTCCGTCCGTCTGTCTGTTCGCCGCCGCCGCCGCCAGCCGGTGCTCGCCGTCGCCGCCGCCGCCGTCGCCGCCAGCCGGTGCTCGCCGCCGCCGTCGCCGCCCGCCGGTGCTCGCCGCCGCCGCCAGCCGGTGCTCGCCGCCAGCCGGTGCTCGCCGCCGCCGCCGTCGCCGTCCGCCCTGGTCTTCTTCCGTCAGCGTCTTCGTCCGTCTGCGTCTTCGCCTGTTCCCAGTTTGTGTCTCTTCGTGCTGTGCGTTTTTTCTTCTTGTCATCATGTCCGCCCCCACCACCACCGTCACTACTACAACCACCGCCATAGTCTATACATCCCCTTCCGCCGCCACCACCACTATAACTTGGTGTGCCCAGTCCCACCCCCCTCCTTCCATCCCACCTCTCCTCACTCTCCCATCACCCTCTCTCTTTGTCGCCCCCTCTCCCCCTTCTTCCTCTCGCTCCTCTCTTTCTGATCCTTTCCCCCCACTCCCCCAGCCTGTCACTGCAGCTCCGGCTCGGGTGGTGGCCCGTCGGGCCACTGTCCACGCCCAGCTCTCCCCGTCACCCTCGCCATCACTGCCGCCACTGCCACTGTCATCGTCATCGTCGCCGTCGCCTTCGCCGTCACCATCACCATCTCCGGCGCCGACTCCGGCCCCGGGACCTGCCCCTCCCCGCCACGTTCCCGTTGTTCCCATCCCCCACACCTCCTCCACCGCCGTCAAGCGCCCCAGTGGCACCCCTGCTTCCTCTGCTTCCAAAAAGGCTACGCCTCGCCCTCCTTCCCCCTCCCATGATGCCATGGATGTCTCCCCACCTGTCCCTGCCCCCTCCTCCTCCTCCTCTACCCCCTCCTCCTACCGCTACCTCCTCTCCCGTCCTGATTCCTCTCTCCTTGAAGCCCGGAACCTCACCCTCTTCCTTCGCCAGCATTGTCCTGGTGCCCCCATCACCCTCCTCACTCCTCGCCGTGATTCGGTCCTCATCTCCTCCCCCAGCCCAACCCTACACACATACATCCTTTCCCGCATCCCTGTCACCCGCTTTGGCCCTCATGCCTCTCTCACCCCTGCTCCTTCCCCACCTCCCTCCCGCCAACCCCAACCTCCGCGTCGCCCGCCAACTCTCACCGCCGTGATCACTCGGCTTAGTCCAGTGATCACGGAGGAGGAGGTGTTGGCGGAGCTCAAGGCGCATCCCCATTTGGAGGTGCGTGCGGTTCGCCGCATACATAACGCTGCTGGCCCCACCCGCCTTATGCGGGTTTTTTCTGAGCACGCCCCCTCCATTGACCGTCTCCTGAAGGAGGGTGCCCTCCTTTTTCACCAGCGGTACACGGTCGACCCCTCCCGTTCCCCTCCTCAATCCCTGCGCTGCCAGAGGTGTCTGCGCTATAACGCGCACCCCACAGCTGAGTGCCGCGAGGCCCCCACCTGCCCGCATTGTCGGCAAGCGCACTTCCTCAGGCAGTGCCCTAACCTCCAATCCCCTCCTTCCTGCAATACCTGCAATCTCCCCCATCCCACCTACTCCCAAAAGTGCAAAGCCCGACCCCCTCCAACCACTCCTGAACTCACCGTCCCTGTCCGTCCCCTGGACGCCCCCACCCCTCCTGGCAATTCCCTTCGTCCCCCCCCCACCGCTGAGGACATTATCAGGTTCCTTACTATCGTCCTCCAGAACGTTCATCCCTTTCAGCGCCCCCACACCCTCCAGCAGATCTCCCTTGCCGCCCGTTCCATATTCCAACTCCAGATGTACGCCACCTACTCCAACAACCAGGCCCATTTCACCTTCTCCCGCCTTGACACCCTCGTCTAAATCCCTATCATGGCGCGACAGCAACGTATCCTTTTCAACAACATCCGCTCCCTTCCCGCCAACAAAAACCTCTTCCTACACACCCTTGCCACCCACCGCGTGGATGCCTTCCTCCTCAATGAAACCTTCCTGCAACCCCACCACACAGTCCACACTTCGCCCTACCTCCTCCACCGCTCCGATAATCCCCTCCCGATTGCGCGTGGCGGAGTTGCCATTGGGCACCACCGCCAGATCCCCGTTCGGCTCCAACCTCTTCTTCCCGACCCCACCGAACACCTGATCCTTAGTGTCTTCTTCCCCGGCCTTACCGTCACCTGCGCCACCATCTATGTTCGCCCCAACGCTCCTCTTCCCTTCGACTTCCTCTCCCACATTGACCGTACCTTCTCCTCCTACGTGATCGCCGCCGACCTCAACATCCATAGTCGTTCCGCCGCCCAGTTACGGCGGTGGCATCGGTTCCTCTCCTCCCTTCAAGGCGACCTCATTCCCATCCCCCAGCACACCCGTCCCGAATCCAACTCCACTCCTGATGTTATCCTATCCTCCCCCAACCTCCTTGGCCGCATAACGGTGGATGTCCTGGATCCTATTGGTAGCGACCATCTCCCTGTCCTCCTCACCATTTCAGACGGTCATCGCCCTCGCCCCGACCCTCGTACTGATCCTCCCCCAAAGTTTGTCCACGACTATTCCCGAGCCGACTGGAATGCCTACCGGGCTACCCTTTCCACCCAGGTCGATAGCCACCCTCTCACCTACCACCACCCTGACGATGTCACCCATGCCGCCTCCTTTCTCCAGCAGACCTTGTCTGAGGCCGTGGAGGCCCACGTTCCTACTGTCGCCATCCACCCCCACCGTCCTACCTTACCCCCACAGGCCGTTCTCCTCCTCCGTGAATCCCGTCGTCTCTACCGTGCCTTCCTCCGCACGCGTGACCTGGACACACTACGACGCCACCGGCAACTCCAGCGACACGTTCGTAATTTGCTCGCGGCTAAGAAACGCCGGGACTGGCGACAGACATGCACCCGTTTAAATGCAACCCTACCAATCAACTCGTCCCAGTTCTGGTCGGCCTTCCGTCGCTTTACCGGCACTAAACCCTCCCCCTACTATCCTCTTCTCCACGATGATCGCCCCTTCCCTGACGCCCTTAGTAAGGCCAATCACTTTGCCTCCTACCTCTCCGATGTTTTCTCCATCCCCGACGATCCCCAGTTCGATTACTCCCTCTTCCCGGATATCCACGATCGAACTGACACCTCTGTCCCTCCCCTCGCTCCTGGTTTCCAGTACTTGGACAACATTACACACACGGAACTCAATGCCCCTATCACTACACAGGATCTCATTGATACACTCCGCACAAAACGCAACACCGCTCCTGGTCCCGATCGTGCCACCTACCGTCACCTTCGTGAAGCTCCTGTCTCTTTCCTCTCCACCCTGGCCAGGCTCTACAATGTAGTCCTGTCCACCGGTTACTACCCCGACCTCTGGAAAACCTCCCGTATCCTCATGTTCCTTATACCTGGAAAACCGCCGTCCGCCGTCTCCTCCTACCGTCCTATCAGCCTTACCTCGGTCTTCAGCAAGGTCCTGGAATCTATCCTGACCCGCCGCATCCACCAGCATCTCCGCCAGCACCGCCTCCTTCCCGTCACCCAGTGTGGCTTTCGGCCATCCTTCTCTTCCGACGATCTTCTCCTTCACCTCACTCATCTCCTTTCCGAACAGCTTAATTCCCGTCGCTCCGCAATCTTCCTCTCCCTTGACCTCGAACGCGCTTATGACCGCGTCTGGCATTCCGGTCTCCTCTTCAAGCTCCAAACCTTTGCCCTTCCCATTAACTACGTCCGTCTGATCGGTTCCTTTCTCTCCCGCCGTCCTTCCTATGTCACCATCCATAACACAGATTCCTACACCTTTTTCCCCTCCGCCGGTGTGCCCCAAGGCTCCGTCCTCTCCCCCCTTCTGTACCTTTTGTACACGGCGGACATGCCGCCGCCGTCGCCCCCCGTCCACCTTCTCCAGTTTGCCGATGACACCGCCTTCCTTGCCCTTGCCCCCACCCTGCAACGCTCCCAACGCCTTCTCCAATCCCATCTTGACCGGTTCACCGCTTGGTGCAACCAGTGGTTGCTCAAGGTCAATCCCTCCAAAACCCAGGCGATCATTGTAGGCAAAACCACCCCTTCCTTCCGCCTCCTTGATTTCTACATCACCATCTATGGCCGTCCTATCGCCCTCACTCCCACCCTTACGTACCTTGGCGTCACCCTCGACCGTCGCCTCTCCTGGACTCCCCACCTCCGGACAATCCAAGCCAAGGCGCGCTCCCGACTCAGTCTCCTCAAGCTCCTCTCCGGCCGTACGTGGGGTCTGGACCCCTCCACCGTCCTCCACACCTATAAGTCCCTCATCCGCCCTATCCTTTGTTACGCCCATCCAGCCTGGATCTCCGCCCCCCCTACCTTCTATAAATCCCTCCAAATCCTAGAACGCCATGCTCTCCGCCTTGCCTATCACATCCGTCTCCCCTCCCCCACGCGGATCCTGTATGATCTCATCCCCTTCCCCCACCTCCTCCTTTTCCTTGAAAGGATACAGATCCTGTACACCTCCCGTAAACTTGATCCTCCTCACCCGATCGTGTCCCCGATCCTCTCCCACCCCCGCCCGCTGCCGCGCCTGTATTCCCACGTCCCACCCGGTCTCCATCTCTCCACCCTCCTTACCCTCTCCCGAGGTGGCTTCCGCCAGCTCCCCCTCCCTGATGATGTCCTCCTCCCCTGCCTCTACCCCTCCTATCAACTTTGATCCTCCCCCCCCTCCACCTCCTGTGTCCTTTCCTTCAGGCACCCTCCCTCCCATCCCTTCCCCTCCCTTCTCTTTCCTTTTCCCCCGTCCTCTCCCTCCACCCCTCTTCCCCCGGGCTTCCCCTCCCCCTTCCTCCCTCCCCCCCTCTATCCCCTGCCCGTGGCATCTCTGCTCTCCCCGCTCGCTCTCCCTGTCCCCTTCCTCCTCCTCCGCCTCCTCTCTTGGCAGGTCCCCGGACTCGTACACGCTCAGTGAACATTCGCGCGCCGGAGATCTTCGCCATCTGTGTGTCGTGTGTGTGCCTCGATTTGTGTTTAGTGTTCTGTGACCGTCACGCATCAACTGTTCACGTGTGCCGTCGCCGTCATCTGAGTTCTGTGCGCCATGTCACCAAGTGTTTCCTGTTTTTTCGAGTACAGCGTGAACGGCTTCATGTTTATTGTTTTTTAAATCTCCTTTTTTTGCCCGCCGTTTTTTACTGTCATGTCTGTATTCACCGTTTGTCTTGTTATTGTTCTGCTTAAGGCTGAAGAGCAGCGTACTATGCTGCTGACAGCCCGCCTGTATTAGGTGATGAAAATAACAATAAAGGAAAAAAAAAAAAAAAAAAAAAAACAATAGGCCGATGCATAATATAAGGAATACATTTATATAGCATACAGTTCAATTTTTGGAGAGTTCGTGCCGTTAGGTGCGAACCGGCAAATAATTTGATAATATTATACGGCGTGAAGTTGCGAAGGTTGGAGGGTGCAAATCGGCAAATACACTGATATTGTTATATGGCGTGAAGTGGCGAAGGATGTTAGTCAAAATTAAGTGTCTGTAAGTACACGGTCTTACCTTAATTTACATTTTACTGAATGCCCTAGAGAGCTGCTCGGCAAATAGATTGATAATGTTGTAAGTCGTATTATTATTTACAATTTTTGGAGGGTTCGTGCCGTTAGGTGCGAACCGGCGAATACATTGATAATGTTATAAGGCGTAAAGTGGCGAGGGATATTAGTCAAAATTACTTATCATTTTAATTTACATTTTACTGAATGCACTAGAGAGCTCCCCGGCAAATAGATTGATAATGTTATAAGGCATAAAGTGGCTAGGGATGAGAGTCAAAATTACATGTCTGTAAGTACACGGTTTTATTTTAATTTGCTGAATGCACTAGAGAGCTCGCCATTTCTCTCAGGCCACCATGCATGGAGAGCTGCATCGAGCCAGTACCTGGGCTGAAGACGCCAACAACAACCCTTGCCCTGAAGATGGTTGCTGCTGCATATGTTATTTCTGGTCATTTGATTGTTTTATAATGTTTTAAATTTGCAACTACAGACAGCCGTTTTTTGTTGTATGTTTTTTTTTGCAGATTTAATTTTCCTTAGTGAGGTTTTTATTCTATTTTGCCATGTTCCTCATTTAGATTTCCCAATATGATGTCACCTAAATAGTTAAATTGGTTATCGATTTTGATTTCCTGTTCTTCCGCTGTATTTTTGTGGACCAGCTGGCGTAATTTGTTTTTGCAAATGATAGGCATTCACCTTGACTTACGCCTGTTTTTATGAGGAATGTTTCAGAAATTTTTTCTCTAAGCCTTACTTTCAATTTAGCATTGTTTAGAGTAAGTTCTACTAGTTTAATTAATTTTGGATAAAGTCTTAAATTTCTTAGAATTTTTAAAACTGGAGTTCCATGGAGACATTGGATGGCTTCTTAAAGTTTACAAACGTTATTGCCAGAGATTGTTCTGTCTCCTACAGCACACCATAATCAACTTTAAACTAATGATCTGCTCTGCACAATTCTCCATGGTCTGAAACCTTCCAGATTTCCTCGTAACTCCTGTTTTAGTTGTCCCTTGATTGTTCCACATAGAATCTAGGACTAAGTCTTGCATGTGGAGTCTAGGAGAGAGATTGCTCTGTAGATATTCAGACTGCTGTTATCCCCCATCTGGATTACGGTTGTGGTATAATGTTCAGGGAATGGCTACGTCATCCATCTTTCTGTTAGAGTTATGTGTAAGGAGATATTGACTGTGTGACTTAAATATATTCACATTTCAGCAACAACCTTACCAGTTTTTGATCTGTGAGTTCTCCTTCAACATGTAGGAAATTTTAAGAACCTCATTTGTTAGGTTTGGTTTTTGTTGTGTTATTTACACCGGTCTGTAAGATATATTTGCCTTTTTCACAGTCCAAACGTTTATTAAATGCTTCTGTCATGGTTTCAGCACTTTCTTTGTTACTGTGTGTCTTCTATCTTTATTCTCAAATATTGCCGTAAATAGTTAGTACTACTGCAGTTGTTTCCCAAATATTTTGCAGTAACTCCTGGAAGTTGTTTTGTTGTTTTGAGGCTGCTAATTTTTTGTTGATTTTTGTACTAGATTTCAGTTCACCTAGGTCATTTCTTAATTTAATGTTTTGTTTTATTTGGTGCTACTTGTCATTTTTAATCAGCTGAGGTGGGTTGTAACTCATTTTCTTGAAAGGTGTGAATTTGATTTTCATTTCAACTATATAGTGATGTGAGCCTGTGTCTTCTCCTCTCATTGAAGTCGTAGTGTAATTTTGTAGATACAGGTCTACTCAATAAGCGGTGGCAGGAGAAAACATATACAAATATTGTGTAAATACTCAAGTTTAGGAGCCAATGGCTCCTTCTTCTTGTAGAAGCATTGAAGGGGAAACAAGAGGGGTGAAGGATAAGGCTGGTGAGGGTTGGGAAATGTGTAGTGTCTGAGAAAGCCACCCAGAACACTGGGTCTGGGGAGACTTACCCAGTGGATGAGAAGGAGGAAGTCTTTCCATCCTCTGGTTCAATCTATGTCATACCAGGAAGAGAGAGCTGTGTTTAATGCAGAGAACTAGCTGTAATCAAGACTTTAAAATCGCCCATGGACAATATTGTAATTATCTTGACTTTCTCATCAAAACATAAAAAAATTAATTATGGATTAAAACACTTGATCCCTCAGCTACCAAATGTGGAGCACTGTTACCCATGAAACAAATGACATGTAAAACAAATGACGATCAACTCCCCTATGACAATAGCTGCAAGGAACCACTTTTCTTGATGTTCATCTTGTAATCTCTTTTTGAGACACTATTCCTTCCATTCAACTTACCCTGCAAGACCTTTGCCAACAGTGACAGAACTATACTGTCATTGGCAAACCTTAAACCCATAATTTCTTCTTCACGAACTATAAAAACATGTCCAAATTTTTATCAGTGTCCTTGACAGCTTGTCCAGTGCACAGATTGAATGACATGCTGAAGAGACTACAACCCTGCCTCAGTCCCTTCTCAACCACTGTTCTACTTTCACGCCCTTTGCCTTTTACAACTGCTGTTGTAGATTATGATCCATCTGTCCATTTATTGCCTAATAACTTATGAAATACAGCATATGTATGGCTGTAAAAAACTACCAGGAAATATCTACAAGATGAGTGAATAGGCAGTAATACATGAAATTACTTTTGAATACATTGTGGGATTATGCAGTGATCAATGCTATTACAAATATTTAATATCAAAAACAGTCTTTATCACAAATTATTTATTCCAGAGACCGGTTTCAACCACAACTGTGGTCATCTTCATATCAATGAGTAAGAACCTCCTCCTGCTGGTAAATCACTACAGTGCCAGTGTAATCACTACTGTCATTTACCACCAGAAGGAGGTTTTTAATCATTGGTCTGAAAATGACCACAGTTGTGGTCGAAACTGGTCACCAGAATAAATAGCTTGTGATCAAGAGTGTTTTTGATTGTAAACATTAGTAATACATGACCTCAAGAATGATCAGATCAGATTTAGGAGTAAGGTAAGAACAGAAGAAGCAATACTGATTTATTTTGTAAATGAATAGGAATATTAAGAAAACAAACACATCCATTTTTGACAGCATTGAGTTACATATGTGTTTGTGCTTTAAGGATGTAGCCCAATCAAGATGTAAAGAAATCCCATATGTGCTGGAAAATTTTGTATTGTTATGCAGCCATTGTTATCACATTCTCTCGAAGTGAAAGCCCACAGGTACAAAAGATTTGGGCTCGCTAAAAATTTTATACTGTCAACTCAGTTTAAGGCAGGGAGAATAATCAATATTCGTCTTACTCTTTTATTAATCTATTTTGTTATTGGTGGTAAGATGTCAGACAGTCGTGATGTTAGTGACAAATATCAGGGAGTAATGGAAAAAGAAAGAATGCAGTGGAGGTTCCAAAACATATAGCCATATAGCGAGCAGAGTGAAAATGAAGCATATATAAATTGGAGAGGGAATAGATACCAACCAAAACGTAATGGTTATATCAGCACATGTGTCTTAACCTGAAATTTAGTATTACTTCAAAATTAACGTTTAACTACCACAGCAAACATAATAATGTAGAACGTTAAGTTCAACTGAATATGTCATTCTGTTTCCAGTTGTCAGATGAAAAGCATGGCAACTGAGATGACAGAGGGCAGCAAGATAGAACAAAATATGAACAGGATGGAATCGTTCAAAGCCTCATAGGAGTAAAACAAGTGGCAAGAAAGAAGCCTAGAAGTGATAAGGAATTTAGTGGGAAGAAACCAAAATTGTAGTCATGCATTTGTTGGCTATCAAGGTCTGAAGGAAGGATTCAAGTTTGTAAAACTGCCTTCCAAAGTGTTGGTGATATCAGCAATGGGCGAATATAGCAATATGTTAAAAGAAGGTAAATCTCCAAGAGATAAAGGTGGAAAGCTGGAATGAATTCACAGTTGCGAAAATGGACAACCAACAGCTGTATAATGGAGTGATGACAATGAAAATTTGTTCCAGAGTGGCACTCGAATCCAGATAACCCACTTATCAAGAGGGTCCTTGTCCCATGGGACATTGCATCGTAATTCAGAATAACACAGGCACTGGTGTGTTGTAAGAGGGGAAAACGTAACCCTGGCCGTGCAGAACCAGTGGCTTAAGAAGTGGAAATAAAAAGCACATCGACTCATTTCCAATCCGGGAAGCACATTATGCCAATGAAGAATCTAATTATCTTGACCCCAAACATGTGCAGATTATGTGGCACATGTTCAAACCTATTAAAATGGATATTCAAGTTGATTATCAATTTCCATTTTAATCTAAAATCTGGGGAACCACAGGTGTGTACGAGCAGTACATGTGAAGAGATTTGGATAAAAATTTAAAGTCCATCTCTGAATGATGCTGGTAAAAGGGCAGCAATAGCTGAGTTAATAGTGCACAAGAGGTGTGGTGATTAATTCTTCAAGAAATTACACGCAGTTACAGCAAAAACTGACACTGATTCTACCATTGCAGGCCTCTCGTTTGATTGTATGCAGAATTTGCAATTACCTCAGATACCAATTCAATTTCCATTTAACTTGGGTTAGATTTCATTAAATATCTTTAATGTGCACGAGTTCAAGAGTGCAATGGCCATATGTTACCTCTATCACGAAAAAGCCCTGATGAAGCCTGTTTTGGAGGCAAAAATAAAAACCATGCACTGGTGAGGTTTGTTTAATGCTTGTGGCAGAGTGAAGGTTTCAATTCATCACCCATTACTTTCCAACAGGAGGGTAGTGCTACTTTGCACATGATAGAGATTTCAGCAGATAAAGAGGAAAATTAGGAAGATGGATAGGATATATTTTGTGAAGAAAGATGCAGAATCAATAATTGAGTCCCACGAAAAGATGAATTTTGAAATGAAAATATCAAAAACAGGAGAGGTGCTAACGTTTAAGGAATGGTGGCCAAAATTGTACAGAAAGAATAATATTTCTGTTGAAAGTAAAGGAAGGGCTTCACACAGAAATAACTAACAGCACTGCCAGGTAACACAATTTGTGCAATTCTGTTGTTCACAATTTAGCCCATTCATTGATGCTTCTGAAGATCACACATTACAACTGTCTGATCAGACTGGAGTTCCACCAACCTCAATTGGGGTCATGTACCCATAAATGAGAAGAACATACCATCTAAGGCGATTTCTACCATTCCTACCAAAAGAAGGAATCATCAAGAGTTTCTAATCTAATGTATGTATATGTCAAAGAATGAACCATGAGTAGAGTATAATGCCAAAGACACTGGGAACTAGCCATAATTTGTACGATTTTTGCTTCTATTGGCAAGAAACTCTGAGTTATGAACTGAGTTATGTGCATTTATTACAATATATTCAGAAAGGCCATATGTTCAATTCATAAATTTTAACAGAACATCAAGAAAATATATTAGGATTACTGGCAGAGCATTGGGATTCATTCCTCCACATCCATTTTAATGGAGTAGAAAAACATAATTTAAGCATAATATTAAGAAATAGAATGTAAGAGGTATGCGCTGCCTGTGATATGCAAGGTATAAGAGAATCGCTGACCAGAGAGCAGTGTTGACTAGTACGAACTGTGTAGCTGTAGCAGTAAGTTGTTGCTTGTCGCTAGTCTGCGGTTGTCTGCAGTCTGCTCTGGTCGGGAGTCTGGAGCCTGAGTATTACTGTATAAGGTAAAAAAGCAGCCTCGCACATATCTAGTAATGTATCTGAACTGTCATCCAAATGTTTTAAAAAAATGTCCTAATAAGAATTTTTGTAATATAAAGTAATTTTTTTTTTAAATCATTCATTTCAATTTAAAGAATTTACTAATTTCTCCAATCCATGATCATTCCGATTGTTGCAAAAGCAAAATCAGTTTGCTTCCTTTCATAAATGACAAATGTATAGGCCAGCATTGCACAGAGCTGTGCCGAAAAAAATTTTTTGGTAAGAGCAGATATATTCGCCGTTTTTATTGAGGTAAGAATTTTTGCTTTTTTTATTCAGAATGATGTTACAGGGCCATGACGCAGCACTGCTGTCGTCCAAAATTTTCCAGGTTAATGAATTTATTATTTTTTTTATTATGAGGTTTAAGAATTTTTCTGTTTCGAGCTTCCATTAAATAAGAAAAGAATTTTGTGGGTACATTAAATGGGAAACAAATTTTGTGTGGAGGTTAAATGTGAATGAATTTGTGTAGAGAGGTTACACTAAATTAGAATCACATTCATTATTCATATTTAAATTTATTTAATAATTTCGTGTGGGGAGGTTACACTTGGCGACAACCGACCAGGATCGTATTTCTTTTTGAATCTCTGAGAAGTAGTCATATATCTGTTCTTATTTATTTAAATGTAGTTTGCATCTGGCGCAACGCATTTACTAATTTGTCACTCTTTCTTTCACAGATCATCGGCAATTTATTGCTCTTTGTTGTAATTGTTTGTTCCATTTTTGCTTCGTCTTTGTTTCATTTTGTGCTTCATTTTGATTTGTGAAAAATGCTGCGAAAAACTGTTAACAGTACATCACGATGTGCAATGAGTGAAATAGCCGACTCGAATAATTTGACCGATAATAATTACGACACACAGTGTAATAATGATAATCCTCCATTTACAGACAATCAGTGCGTACCGACCACTAGTAATGTTTTTAATGCTAATGATGAGCAAACAAATTCAATTTTGTCCTCTGTTAATTTAAAGACAATTTATGACGCAGCACGTTCTGATACAATGAACGCTGCCCAGTTTGACACACCCGGTTTGCAAAATTTCAATTGTGAACAGATAAATTTTTCTCACGAAGATGAACAATTTAGTCAGAATATGTCAGATTTATTTGATTCCGATTTAGTGAACAATAGTGCACATCCGATTAGCAAACCTTTTCAAGAATCAGAGGATGACCTAATGGTTACACAAAACGTGACAAATGCACACACACCATAACACAGCATAGAAAAAAGAGTCGCTAATTTTGGCTTGGATCAAATTATGGCATTATTGCTACAAGTTACTGAATCGAATAAACAACTTAATGAAAAACTAGACAACAATTCCAAACAGTTGAATGAAAATTTCAAACAACAAATTAATGAATCGAACGAACAAATTAATGAAAAACTAGACAACAATTCCAAACAGTCGAAGAAAGTACAAGACAATAATTTCAAACAACTTAATGAACAGAACAAACAACTTAGTGAACAGATTACAGCCGTTACCGCGCAATGTCATGATACTAAAGAACAATTACGTGAGGAAATTAAGGCTTGTGCTAGGAGCAGTAGTGAAGAAATTAGATCTGTGGCTCAAGAATTAAGTAATACACATGCAGCCACTACTAAATTACTTAGAGATGAAATTAGTGCAGTCGCTAAACAATGCTCTGAAAACGCAACACAGTTACGCGACGAGTTTAAATTAATGTCAGCAGAACTTTCGCCCACACTGGATGCAAAAGTAGACGCGAAATTTGACCAACAGAACAGCCAAATTGACGATCGTTTTAATCACCACCTACAAAACAGTGAAATACGTTACCGTAAATTTATACAGGAACAGAATAAAGTAAAGCAACAAGTCATGGAAACAATTACTGCACAGAGACAGGAAGATAAGCGTAAATTGTTTACGAAAGCAAAAACATAAGTAGACAACAGACGAAATTAATACTATCAAACAGTTGAACACCGAATTGCATGATGAAATCTCCGATCTTAAAGCAAAAACAGACACACACACAGTAGACTTTCAGACAGTGACCGACAGACTTGAACAATTAGAACTAATTAAGGATCCCGGTGCCATCAAAGCAGACATTAAAAAGTTGAACAAAACCACACGCAAAATACAAGAACAAATTAATGTTTGCGATACTAAAAACGATGATCAGGTAAAAGCACTGACTGAAAAATATGATGAATTGGCCAGTCGTATTGACGTTATCGAAAGTAATAATGACACCAAATCGGACGATACTTCACCAGTTTCGTTTAATCAAACACCTGAATTCCAAAATTTACAGCAGACGATTAGTGAGATAGATTCGTCCAATAATACATTACGTAGAAAATTGTCAACTTTAGAGCAAGAAGTGACAGAGATGAAAAATGTTTCAGTCACTAACTCGTCACAGCATACGCCACATTCCGAACATTTCTCACACTCACACAGCCTGTATAATTTAGGTAATTTACAGAGAGTACGTGAGTTAGATTCCGAACAGACGCAGACAAACAGATTCTCCTGCAATCCTGAACCTGCTAAGACATACAGAGACGATAATTTTTATTACAAACACTTTCTGTGCATGAGAAAATTTAAGTTATTTAAAAATGACAGAGCACAGGTACACGCTTTGGACTGGATACGACAATTTGCTTTTGTATTTTTAACAGCATTGCCTGTAATGCAGAAACTAGAATTGGCCTGGATACAACAACTTGCTTTTGAATTTTCACCGGCATTGCCTGTAACGCAGAAACTAAAATTTATTTGCAGCGCGTAATAGACCTCAGGGGATTCATTACGCTTCGTTGAATGTGCCGTAGCATGCACAGGGCCTCGAGCCGTAGTAGTGCTATTTCATCTTTAGTTTTCTGCACTGCTGCCTTCTCTTTTACTATCCTTTATATCTATCAAAACATTTCTTCAACTATCGATCTACCTAGTATTAGGAATGTGTAATGAAAACCTGATATGACAAATTTTACCGAAAGTGACAATTTTCATTAGACACTCGCGAAAAAAAAAATACCAGCATAATTTTAATACCAAACAAAAATTTAATCATCAGTATGTGTAAAATTATCAGTAACCGCAAACGCATTTTGGTAACAATAGACGCTTTTCCCCACAACAGCAACAAAACCAGCAGGTTAGCATACCTAACCAACAATGTAATGTGCAAGGTTGTAGGGAAGCAGCCTACTCACGCTGTAATAAATTCACATCCGTCTTTCCATTGTGTGCCAGCCGAATCTGCTGTAACTAGCTCTGACGTCATAAATGTTGCGCAATACTTTTAAAATAAAATAAAAAACCTGAAACGGTTCTAGCATGTCAGGAGTAATACTAAACCAATATGTGTTGAATATCAGTTCGATAAATTTAACCATATTCGAAATTTGGATGTTTTTCTGTAAAAATCATTGGCGCAACAAAAAAGAGCTAGAGACTTAAAAATTTATATTTGGATTCCTTTTTCATAATTATTTAATAGAAACAGTACTTTGGATCTCACAAATTAAGATTTTAGTTGAAATTCAATATTTTCTGGTTTTTGTCTTAAAAATTAAGGAAGCAAGATAGATTAAGTAGGCTAATAAATAAGGCTAGGATGTTTACATTTAAGTAGAATGGAGATCCGCTATAATCATAAAGATGTGACAAGTTTCAATTGAATAACTATATAACTATAGCGATAGCGTATCTCCAAAGGGCAAGTTCAGAGCTCGTCTACTGCGTGTAGTGTAATTAAATTAATTCTCTCCCCCAAAATAATTGACTTAGCCACGTCAAACTGAATGCACATTTAAATTGAGAGCTTCATCGGCCATCAGCAAAAGAAGCTATGATTTATTCAATGACTTAAAGTGGTGCATTACTAGCCCTGCGGCTAATTGGGAGAGCCGATTTGATCAGGCGTTCCCTTAGCCGTCCGCACCGCGGCTTTATATATAAGAACGCTGCGCGAGCAAGAAAGGCCCCAGTTCTCTCCAGACGCTGAATAGCACACCATCTGTGTCGGGAGATGCGTCGTGTCAGTATCATTGCTATAAACAGCCTCGGATGCCATATTAAGTTACTCGGGTTACGCGCAACCATGAAATCATATTCAAGTGAAGTGTTAATTCTGGGATGACTTTAATTATTTATCTTCAGTTTGCGTATGTCGTATTTTCACGTGCCGTCGCGGGACAGACACTCTACCATTATTTCAGCGTGGCGTTTGATGAACAATATCATCAAATTATGGAGAGCATTCATTTAAACATCTAATTTGGAAAGTTATAGTTGCATCAGCGCATTAGACTCTGAACTGCTCTGTTAGTCAGATTGTGTGGATGCTTTTTTTTTTTTTTTTTTTTTTTTTTTTTTTTTTTTTTTTTTCATCTGTGACTTTCAGAATAAACGAAGTTTTTTTTTTCACGATCGTTTTTGATTATGAATCCCAGACAATCTCCCAATTCCTCAGAGCTATAAGCTGTAGCTATAAGTATATTTCTCAGATGAAGTGGGCACTAGGAATTCTAATTACAGGCTTCACGTTTTGCTAATCACTTTCTGGTTGCCAATATTGTAGTTAGAGAGCCAGTGTTGAGAGCGGCAAAAGACAGCATAAATAATAGGAACATTTTAAACAACAAATATTATGCCACCCGCCGCCACACATATGGTTAAACGGCCGGGAAATGAAGTGTTTCTGCATCTACATTCTACATTTTACATAACGAACCAACCCACCCGCCGCCCCACAAGGCCAACCAAGCTTTAATGTTTCGCCGCCTACGCGTATAGCGTCGGCCACACCAAATAGTAACGCACAGCAACAAGGAAATAACTACGTACAGAAAACACACCATTTCAACTCATATCGCAATCCATCGTATAGAAATGACTATCATGACAGACGTAAAAATAATGAGCACAACTTTCAGCGTACGTTTAATAACAGTCGGTCTTACCAGCAGCAGAATCATCCGCAACAATAAATTATCATGAATGAACCAGACAGTAGATATCATCCCGAACGTAATACGTCAGGAAGAAATAACAGAACAGTACAAATAGTGGAAATGCCACGGCATCCTCCAACAAATGATAGCACGTCAGATAGAATTTGACTGGATACAGTACAGGTTGCATCTTCCAGCGACGCAAGCAATACTTTTGACACACAGAATCTTATTCACGAAAATGTTATTACTTTTGATGACATCCGACACACACTTTTGCATAAAAGACAGAATCACAACGTATGTAGACGACATTCTTATTGCAGAAGCTAACTGGTCTGAACACAATCTGATTCTTGAACAACTTTTACGAACTTTTCGTGCACAAGGACTCACAGTTAATCTCAGTAAATCGCACTTTGGCAAAACTTCTATAAAACTTCTTGGACATGTAATTTCAGCAGAAGGCATTGCGCCTGACCCGGGAAAAACTTCAAGCTTTACGTGACATTACTGTTCCTACGACGAAGAAACAACTACGCAGTTTTTTGGGTTTAATTAACTTTTTCCGTAAATTTATTCATTACTCTGCTTTAGACACCCCTAGATTATGTCAATTGACGGGTAAAAACACTATTTGGTCCTGGGATAGCTAAGCATATTCTGAATTTATGAACCTGAAAGAAGCTTTGTTGAATGCACCACTTTTATCACATCCAGATCTTACTAGAAATTTTTCCATTGCCACCGACGGTTCTAACACCGCTTTAGGCGTACACATTTTTCACGAAATTGAAGAAGATGGCACTACAGTAATTAAATACATCGCCTTTGCGAGTCGCATTCTGTCACCTGCTGAACGCAATTATTCTGTCACAGAACTTGAAACATTATATGTTATATGGGCATTTACGAGATTTCGGCATTTTCTTTGTGGAAGACACACTACCGTTTACACAGATCATAGAGCTATACAGTTTTTGCTATCCGCAAAATTTACACACGACAGATTAAGCAGATGGAAACTTTACAGGAATTTAATTTTACAATTGTTCACATTCCCGGTACACAAAATATTGTAGCAGACGCACTATCCCCTTCTCTCAGCAACAATCAGCAAGACATCGCAACCAAATTCTGCAAAGCAAATTTCAGCGTCATGTATATTCAACAAGTTGCATTTGAAAATTTCATTTCGTCGTCATTACGAGACATAGCGCAAGAGCAGAGTAAAGACAACGTATGGAAATAAATTAAATACCTTTGGCAAGATAGGAATAATGTTACCTTAGAAACCATTACACTGTACGCAATAATATTCTGTTTCGCCGCTCTCACCCTGACGGCAACAATTGCTTACTATGCATTCCTGACGAGCTTGTTAACAAATTAATTTGGTATACTCATTTAAGTTACGCACATTACGTAGCCAAAAAATGTTTTCTTATACTGAGACAGAACTGTTATTCTGCCAATATGGAGAAACGTATTCGACGAGTTTTAGCGTCATGTAAAATCTGCCAGAAAGCTAAGTCAGACACGACTTCACATATTCCTCCATTACATCCCATTGTACCTGTTAAATTGGGACACATGGCCGCTGTAGATATTTTTGGTCCGATTCCCAGAACTAATAGAGGTTTTTGCTACATCTTTGTCGCTGTTGAACTCACTTCGAAATTTGTTACCTCCACTCCGTTACGCAAAGCTACTGCTAAAACTATTTTGAATGCATTTTCAAAACATTTTCTATTTCATGTAGGGCATGTATTGAAAGTAATTTCCGATAATGGACCACAGTTTCGATGTGCTATATGGACACGTATGTTAAGAGCTAGAAACATTTCTTCGATCTATATATTCAGGTATCACGCTTCATCGAACCCTTGTGAACGACTAATGAAAGAAATTGGTAAACTATGTAGAATATACTGCCATAAAAAACATATTGATTGGGACACACTTATACTCTCATTCCAAGATGTAATTAATTTCATACCAAATGAATCTACTATGCTATCTCCGACTGTTATACTGAAAAATGTTGAACCACCTAACAAAATTAAAGAATTAGTATCGTTTCCTACATCTCGTCGACTACGACACCATGAAATACTTGACATTGCGTTGAACAACATCAAACGTGCCGCAGAGCGCCGGAGAAGACAGCAAAAACAGGTTTGTACATGCCGTGACTTTCACATTGGACAGAAGATATTAGTACTCACACATTATTTATCCAACAGAGGAAAGAGTAGATGTAGTAAATTTGAGCTTCTATACACAGGTCCATATCGAGTTCGCAGCATTCGTCACCCAAATGTAGTAAACGTCGAAACTCTGAGAAACAGAAAAAGTAAAGGCAATCACCATATCTCCAATATGAAACCCTTTATTGAATGAACATACTTTATGATTTATCACACTGTAATGTCATTTGCTGATTTTTATATGACCAATGATGCAATTATATCTATGTGATTACTTACTGATGATTATAATATTTTTTCTTGGCAAGTGCCCGGTAAGGTAAGGTTAGCAGGTCGCTTTTCTTGTCGTTATATATTAGACCGTGCACATTTTCCATTTTTCGTGTATGCATGATTGTTTTCCTGTTTTGTTTGTATGCAATATGAAATGTTTAAGATGTAACAAACACCAGTTGACTTTGACATTTTGTCTTATGATATCTCAACATCGTGACTATTTTACATTTTTTTTTGCTACTACATTATGATATTCTGTGTACATTTTTGCACCTGAACACTGTCTATTTTTTTGACATAATACGTTTTCTGTCATGTTATGCTGTATGCTTAATTATATCACTAGAAACAAGTTTTTATTTAATGGGTATGTGATTTAAATGCAAGATTTTAATCCTTATTCATCATTTTCAGAAAGCAATAACGTGTAAAAGAAATAAATTAAACAAACCACAGTGGATTACTATGAAATGGGAATTTGACCTTCGGAATGAACGAAAGAAGATGCAATACCTCGTCACGAAGAATAAATGGATCAGAATTAACAAGCATTAACAAGAATATACTATACACATCGTATGATAGCAGTCTTAACTAATTATTTTACTTTCAGAATACGAGGCGATTGATGCAGGCTGTCAGACAGAACTACACATCTTAGTTTTAGTGATGAAATATGCTATAAATAAGAAACTCTATACTATGAATAGTTGTATGAAGTAAATGGTAATTTGAATAACGAATAATGAAGTGTCTTTTTTGCAGATGATAATGAATGATGATGAAGAGTGATGAAGAATATGGTACTATGAATAATGAAGTTTTTCTTTGCAGGTGATGATAGTAATGAAGTTATGGTGATATGAATAATGAAGTGTTTCTTTGCAGGTGATGATAGTGATAAATTTTATATGGCCACTTAATGCACCACTTTTAAGTTTTTCTTTGCAGATGAGAATAGTGATGAAGTTTATATATTTACTGTTAGTTAAGAAATGCTATGTAGTTATTTAAGTTTTGGAAAGGACAGCTAGAGTACATACATATTGAGTACACGTTTCATTACCTGTTAATTCGAAGTTCACTACTTTTCAGCATAATATGCATTTCTTCTTTCAGCTTAATAATCCATTTTGTATTTTTTCTAGGTGAAGCTATTCATGAAATTAATGTGCTATAAGCAGTTAATTATTAAACCTGTTCTAGTACTTGCATTTTTTACCCATTTGTGTGTGTCATTCATGAATGTGAACACATATACTCTACTTGTTTCATAACCTTGCTACAGCTGACTCATGACGAATGACGTTACCTATCCTCATTTGCAGCAATAAGTCAAAAGCAAATATTGTTATGCCCCAACAATTAATTATCGATCCCAACGCAATGCATTGCTAGCACAAAAAAAAAAGTATTACCAGTCCCAAATAATGCTACCAGTTTAAGAGAGCTCTGAGTAATACTGAATGATGTTTTCTAATCACAGACCTTGAGTAATAGTTACAGTGTGTTACATTTTTAAATAAGTCATATGTCACTTGAATGATGAGTTCTGAGTAATAGTGAATGATATTTTCCCTAGCAGGAAAGTATGCTGTGGCGAAACAGACGATACTGGAGCGTCTCTCTAAAACCAGGAGAGAAAATGTGCGACAGGTCATCTACGTAGAGCGTCTCGGCGACAGGTCTCCGTCCCAGCTGGGGCGGTGCATCTGTCTTCTCGTCGATGAGCAAGTTATACCTGATGACACGCTCGCAGAAATCTGGACTGAAAAGCTGCCTTTGCCTGTCCAGACTGCAATCTCTGCGTACGAAGATAGGCCAGTAAATAAACGTTTACGCGCCGCCGACAGAGCCTACTCCGCCAGGCAACGTGTGCTCCGTGCACTGCATTCTGGACGTGACCGCACTAAGACGCTTTCTGACGCCACGCCCTTGTCTGGTGCTGCTAATAACAAGTTTGTTAAACTAGCCGCCCCGCCAGCACCTTCAGCTCCCCGCAACGACAGTGCATCGGCCTCTGTGGAAGACTCTGGGGCACATAATGCGCCACCTAGCAACTACCCACAGGAGCACAGGCCCCCCCAACCTTACTGTTTCTTCCACGCGAGATTCGAGGAGCAAGCTCGCAAATGCCAGTCGCCGTGTTCTTACCCAAACTCCAACCGCAGGTAGGGTAGGCTACGGTGCCACCTCCTGCGATGTAAACTACGGGCACCATCCTACGTTGCACTCCGTTTCGGACAATAACAGTAAGTGTGGTCGAGTCTATGTTCGTGATTTACGATCAGGTGTATGTTTTCTGGTAGACACTGGCGCAGACGTCTATTTGCTGCCGGTTCGCCTAGCAACCAATAAAGTGCAACCACACAAAACAGTACTTCGTGCAGTGAACTTGTCTACCCTACAGTGTTCGGGTTCCACTTTGTATACAGTGAAACTTTCGCCCGAGTGCAAGCTGGAGTGGAAGTTTCTAGTTTCAACAATTGAAGAACCTATTCTCGGAATTGATTTCCTCAAGCACTATCAGTTGTCACTAGATTTTGTGCAAAATGCTGTGTTTTACCCCCCCCCCCCCCTTAACAAACATATTCCTTTCGAAACTTCCTGGCAGATTAAAACTGTGTGCCCGACCGAGACTCGAACTCGGGACCTTTGCCTTTCCCGGGCAAGTGCTCTACCATCTGAGCTACCGAAGCACAACTGACGCCCGGTAGGAGACGAGATACTGGCAGAAGTAAAGCTGTGCGTACCGGGCGTGAGTCGTGCTTCGGTAGCTCAGATGGTAGAGCACTTGCCCGCGAAAGGCAAAGGTCCCGAGTTCGAGTCTCAGTCGGGCACACAGTTTTAATCTGCCAGGAAGTTTCATATCAGCGCACACTCCGCTGCAGAGTGAAAATCTCTTTCTGGAAACCTCCCCCAGGCTGTGGCTAAGCCATGTCTCCGCAGTATCCTTTCTTTCAGGAGTGCTAGTTCTGCAAGGTTCGCAGGAGAGCTTCTGTAAAGTTTGGAAGGTAGGAGACGAGATACTGGCAGAGGTAAAGCTGTGCGTACCGGGCGTGAGTCGTGCTTCGGTAGCTCAGATGGTAGAGCACTTGCCCGCGAAAGGCAAAGGTCCCGAGTTCGAGTCTCGGTCGGGCACACAGTTTTAATCTGCCAGGAAGTTTCATATCAGCGCACACTCCGCTGCAGAGTGAAAATCTCTTTCTGGAAACCTCCCCCAGGCTGTGGCTAAGCCATGTCTCCGCAGTATACTTTCTTTCAGGAGTGCTAGTTCTGCAAGGTTCGCAGGAGAGCTTGTGTAAAGTTTGGAAGGTAGGAGACTAGATACTGGCAGAAGTAAAGCTGTGCGTACCGGGCGTGAGTCGTGCTTCGGTAGCTCAGATGGTAGAGCACTTGCCCGCGAAAGGCAAAGGTCCCGAGTTCGAGTCTCGGTCGGGCACACAGTTTTAATCTGCCAGGAAGTTTCATATCAGCGCACACTCCGCTGCAGAGTGAAAATCTCATTCTGGATATTCCTATCGCTTCGCCGAGTGACAGTTCGGCTAACACCAAACATGTGTGCTGTGCTAAGAAGTGTGTAAACCTATCCTTGGAGCTGCAATCTTGGACAAACAAGTGGCTAGTGGAGTGCGCCAAGTCTTCGAAGTTGCGGATGGAACGTACGGAAATGCTGCTGCATCTCCGTGACACACACCACGAGTTGGCCTCCACACAACAACGCCTCGCGGCACTACAAGCAGACGACTCGTCAGCTGCAGACAAGGTCAGTCCATGCCAATCTGGTGTTCCCGTACTCACGCACGTTAACGACAATGTTGTGAACTCTGTAAACTGTGTCAGCACCCCGTTTCGTAATGACAGTGTATGCCCGAGTGCTCATGCTCCTTGCGTTCCGAATGGACAATTAACTTGCCAAGCTCGTGGCAATGAACTACGGCCATCTGCTGTTCGGCCACGCCCACTCGTGCCTACAGCGCTCTTAGCGGCATGGCCCACTACCAAGAACCAGTGTACCAACCTCGCCCATGTTAACACGTGTGCGGCCTTTACGCAGCCTACGAGCGGGTGGCACACTTGTACTTCCGTGCCCTCAACGCCACAGCTTGGCCCGTTCGCCACTGGCTGCTCCGCTTCACGGACATCTGACTGTTGTGCCGCGCCACGTATTGCAGTAGTCACTAATGGCACAGTTCATCGGTTACGTCTAACCGATGGGCCACCCATATCGCAACGCCCACGTCGCCTCAAGCCGGAATTTATGAAAATAGCAAAAGAACAATTGGACGATCTGTTACAAAAGGGAATAATTGAACCTTCTTCCGGTTGCTGGGCTAGTCCTATCCTGTTTGACCAAAAGAAAGACGGTACTTGGCGTATGGTCGGAGACTATGGGCGTTTAAATGGCCGCACCATCATTGATAAATATCCGGTCCCACACAATGCAGACTTCAATCATGCGCTCGCAGGTGCAAAGTACTTCTCTGTTTTGGACTGTAAGCACGCATTTCATCAGATTCGTATGGCTCCGGAGGATATTGAAAAGACTGCCATAACCACTCCCTTCAGGCTGTTCCAATACAAATTTATGCCGTTTGGGATGAAAAACTCCCCCCAAACGTGGCAGCGTTTCATCAATCAAACTTTATCCCATCTAGACTTTTGTTTCGTATACATGGACGACATATTGGTTATTGCTTCTACTTTGGAACAGAGTGAGGAGCGTGTTAAAGTCGTGACAGATATTTTAGCAGCCGCTGGTATTGAACTGAACAATAAAAAGACTCAATTGCACCAGTCATCCGTCACATTCCTAAGTTATATTGTGTCATCGGACGATCTGACACCACCACAGGACAAGATCAAGCCTGTTTTCGAGATGCTACGTCCTCAGACCTATAGGGAATTACGCAGGTTCATCGGAACAGTTAATTATTACCGGAAACATTTGCCAGCCCCTTCTGCAGTGCAGGCTCCTCTCACAGATGCTCTCGCTGGCCCACCAACTTCTGGCACCCGCCAGGTACCATGGACACCAGACATGGACAAGGCATTTAATAAACAGCTGTTGGCCTCCGCTGTCACTATTGCTCACCCACGGGCGGACGCCACAATGTTTATCACTACTGACGCTAGTGACAATGCTATCGGCGCAGTACTGAGTCAGACATACAACTATGTGTTACTACCCCCCTGCAGTTTTTCTCAAAAAAGCTAAACAACGCGCAGAAGATATACTCAGCATTCGACAGAGAATTACTTGCAGTTTACGAGGCCATAAGACACTTCAGAACTGATGTTGAGGGACGAGATTTCTATGTGCTCACTGATCACAAGCCGTTGGTTCCTGCCATAAAAAATCCTGCGGCTGATCCGCCCCCACGACGCTTCCGTCACATCGATTACATCTTGCAATTTACAAATGACATTCGCTACATCCGAGGAGCGGACAATGTGGTCGCTGATTTTCTCTCACGTGTTGGTGCTGTCACAACCTTAATTGACTTGACGGACCTACCTCGGTTGCAATCGGCAGACCCCGATACCGTGCAGTTAATTTCAGACCACAGCTCCTCTCTCCAACCGGTACGCTCTACATTCCCTGGCGTATCTGACTTAGTGTGGTGTGATGAATCGACTGGTACGTTGCGGCCATTCATTCCTAAGCCCCTTCAACGCAAGGTCTTTGACAAACTACACACATTAGCACACCCCGGTGTCGAAGCTTCCACCCGTCTGGTAGCTGAACGGTTTGTCTGGAGAGACATGCGCCGTGACTGTCAGTCTTGGGCAAGGGAATGCATGGTGTGTCAACAGAACAAAGTTTCCAGGCACACTTCTCCACCCCTTGGCTGTTTTGCCCAACCACCAGGCCGGTTTCACCATGTTCATGTCGACCTCGTAGGCCCTTTGCCCCCCTCCGAGGGTTTCCGTTACTTGTTTACACCTATTGACAGGATGACTCGGTGGGCGGAGGCTGTGCCTATTCCGAACATTACCTCTGAGACAGTAAGTCGAGCATTCTTAGATTCGTGGATCTCTAGATTTGGCTCACCTGTTTACCTCACCACTGACCAGGGCCGACAATTCGAGTCTTCAGTTTTCTCTGACTTATGTAAAATGTGTGGTATCGTCAAAATTCATACTTCTGCATACCACCCCCAAAGCAATGGGCTTGTCGAGCGATGGCATCGAACCTTAAAGTCTGCCCTGCATTGCCATGACTCACTATGGACAGGCACTGCCCTTCGTGCTTCTTGACCTTCGTGCGACTTTCAAGGAAGGCCTTAAGGGTTCCGTAGCCGAGTTTGTGTATGGCCAACCTCGGGTTTTGCCTGGAGAATTAGTCACTCCGACCCCACTTCCACGGCCCTCTGAACTACCTTCACTTCTCGAGCGGGTGCGCTTGCACTGCAGCAAAATTCAGCCGCCACCTCCGGCTGCTCATACACCTCCGCGCGTGTATGAACCACGCACGCTAGACTCTTGTGAGTACGTGTTTCTCAGAGACGACTCAGTCAAAGCCCCGCTTCAGTAGCCCTACACAGGTCCTTACAAGGTCATCAAATGCTCGGAGAATAACATGGATCTCCTCATAAAAGACTCTGTAATCACAGTCTTACTCAACCGAGTGAAACCAGCTTTCATTGAGCCCCAGGTGATCCTCCCTGATTCTGCCCCTATCGCGCCCACTCCTGCTTCGAGCGGCCATCCATCTTCCCACACCATGCATTCGGGTATTGATTCTCCACAGCGTGTTTCTCTGCCGAGCACTGCTCCTTCTCCGCGTTCATCTAATTCGAGTGGCCAATCTTCTCGGGGCTTCACTCCTCACAGCCCTCTCAGTCAAACTGCCAACCACACGGATTCTACCATTGTGTTACCATCTTCGTGTGACAGCTCTTTGTCACGCCGTTCAATCCACGCTGGCTCCTCATTGCCTTCGGTCACGCTCCCTCGTCTGTCAGCTGATCGCCCGAGGTTGTCTCCTGCGCAGTCCAGTGCACCTGCCAGCCCCCTCTTAGCAGATGCTTCCCTCTGCCATGGCTTTCCCACACCTCCCTGCCTCCCTACCATTGCTCGTACAGGTGCCATCCAAGAATTCACAACACATGTGCACCCTGATGACATACATAAATTATCTGTTGTCGTTGATGGCGATATGGTGTGTGTGGTACTCACGTGTGACAGTACTGAGGGAGGAAGTGCAGAATCTCGTGTGGTGCGCTGCTTTAAATTGAACAGAAGTGCTGCGTGTGGCAATTTGCGTGCCTTTGTTAGGCCTTCTGGCAAGGTGATTCTCCGCCTGCCGGCTGACGAAGTGCTACACCTCCACTCCAGGACGGGATGTCGTCTTCAGCTGCCGGCGTCGCTTGCTGACTTCACCGTCGACGTACCGGGTTTCACCCCCCGGTCTCCTAGCAGTCGACCGCTTCCGCCTGATGCAGAAGAACTGTGCGTTACCTTCCTAACTTCTCACCCCCCCCCCCCATTCACAGGGACGTACTCCATACTGTGCGGGGGGGGGGCTATGTGGCGTAGAGCACCATAAATATCGATATTTGTTCTGTGTGTAAGTGTGCTATCTTTGAGGGGAGGGCTTTGGGGCAGGATGTTGGACGCTAACGATAGTTACCCTCCGGACTTGTATCTGTGTAGAAGCTAAGTGTGACTAAATCTGTATCTGAGTGAATTCTAGTTGTTTACCTACAACTATCCCATATTCCCTCACATGCTATGCCAATAATTTCTGTAAATAATATTTTTTGTTATGCTCTATAAATGCTATGCTAATAATTAACTCTCATTCTGAATGATGACTTCTGATGGTTTGTAACTGGCCAATGAGTGCCAATAATTATTTTAAATGTGTCGTATATCACTTGAATGATGAAAAATGTTTTGTAATATTCAATACTTGCTATATGTTTAGTAACTGGCCAATGAATGCCACTGTTTCTTATATTTTAAATTTGTATTATGTCACTTACATGCTATTATATATGAATACCAGTAGCTTGATGCTACGCTCATTAGCTCCTGTTTTGAATGATGACTTCTGATGATTTGTAACTGGCCAATGAGTGCCAATAATTATTTTGAATATGTCGTATGTCACTTGAATGATGAAAAATGTTTTGTAATATTCAGTACTTGCTATATGTTTAGTAACTGGCCAATGAAATACCAGTAGCTTGATGCTACACTCTTTAGCTCCTGTTTTGAAGGATGACTTCTGATGGTTTGCAACTGGCCAATGAGTGCCAATAATTACTATAACTAGATAAATTATGTAAATGGTATACCATTAATTAACTCTTATTTTTAATGATCACTTTTGAATCATGCATATAAATGGTTTGTACTTGACCAATGTGTGCCAATGTTCTCTGTAATCAAATGACTTATGAACATTCTTCTGTAATACTTCATACATAGTACAGAAATGTTTAGTAACTAGGCAATGAGTGCCACCAATTACTCAAATCGGTTGATAAACTAGTGTAATTCTCAATGATGACTAGCATACGACTTAATGTCCTTCGCCTTCTGACCTAATTACTGGAAATTACTGCACTATCCGTTTGTCCTGTCCATCCTTATGATCATGGAGCACCATACTTGGTTTTTGCACTAATTCTGCGTTAGTGAAGGAGTATCGATTCTACAAGAGTGTGGTGTTGACACATCCTGCTGTCCACCACCTTGAGCGATGGAGATGTTAATATGGTCCCACTGTTTGGTGTACTTAATGTACTACCAAATTGAGAAAATTGAATATTAATATGATATTTCAGTGTCTTGGCTACACTGATTAATACTTCAGGGAAGAGAACTTCAGATTGTCTCACTTGGTGTTGTGCTTCTGTAAAAAGATATGGAATTTCAGTGCAGCTACGTGCAACCTACTGTGCTACAACCATGATGCAATCCTTCCCTTTCCTATCCTAGTTCTTGTAAAATGGTAAAAAAATATATATATACAGTGCGTGTGCACTTTATGTCATTTGTTAATATGATTTGTACTCATTGCGTATAAATTTTCTCATTGCTTGATATGTTCTGTCCTACAGTGTGTATGCATCTTATGTCATTTGTTAATATGATTTGTACTCATTGCGTATACATTTTGTCATTGCTTGATATTTTCTGTACTACAGAGCGTGTGTACTTAATGTCATTTGTTAATATGTTTTTTACTCATTGCGTATACATTTTGTCATTGCTTGATATGTTCTGTAATCAGTGCATGTGCACTATATTTCATTTCATGTTCTGCACTTATATATATGTATATATTCTGTGACTGTAAACTTAGTTAATAAAGGAAAATTTGTTGCTCATGGCAAGTCCAATTGACTCACCATCGCTGCCAAATTTTTGCCCCCCCCCCCCCCCCCCCCAGTGGAGGGTTATGTAAGAGGTATGCGCTGCCTGCGATATGCAATGTATAAGAGAATCGCTGACCAGAGAGCAGTGTTGACTGAGTATGAACTGTGTAGCTGTAGCAGTAAGTTGTTGGTTGTCGCTAGTCTGCGGCTGTCTGCAGTCTGCGCTTGTCTGCAGACTGCTCTGTTCGGGAGTCTGGAGCCTGAGTATTATTGTATAAGGTAAAAAAGCAGCCTCGCGCATATCTAGTAATGTATCTGAACTGTCATCCAAATGTTTTAAAAAAATGTCCTAATAAAAATTTTTGTAATGTAAAGTAATTTTTTTTAAAAGCATTCATTTCAATTTAAAGAATTTACTAATTTCTCCAATCCATGATCATTCCGATTGTTGCAAAAGCAAAATCAGTTTGCTTCCTTTCATAAATGACAAATGTATAGGCCAGCATTGCACAGAGCTGTGCCGAAAAAAAATTTTTGGTAAGAGCAGATATATTCGCCGTCTTTATTGAGGTAAGAATTTTTGCTTTTTTTATTCAGAATGATCTTACAGGGCCATGACGCAGCACTGCTGTCGTCCAAAGTTTTCCAGGTTACTGAATTTATTATTTTTTTTATTATGAGGTTTAAGAATTTTTCTGCTTCGAGCTTACATTAAATGAGAAAAGAATTTTGTGGGTACATTAAATGGGAAACAAATTTTGTGTGGAGGTTAAATGTGAATGAATTTGTGTAGAGAGGTTACACTAAATTAGAATCACATTCATTATTCATATTTAAATTTATTTAATAATTTCGTGTGGGGAGGTTACAAGAATAAAATCTGAGTTATGTAGTGATTTATGTGCATTTATTGCAATATATACAGAAAGCCCATGTGTTCACTTAACACATTTTATCAAAACATTAAGCAAACATATTAGGATTTGCTGCAGAGCAGTAGCCTTATTCCCTCAACATTCATCTTAACGGAGTAGAAAAAGAAAATTTCAGCATAATATTAATACATGGAAAATGTATTGTATCGTCTGAAAAGTTTAGTATCTTGAAGATGTGGGATATTTCCACATTCCAATTCAAATGTGGAATTGCATTTCTTCAAGGTACCAGATGAGCAGTGTGATGCTCTTCCACTTTTACAGTTTCAAATAATGACAGCATTTCGAGTAAGTGTAGTCGCTGAGATATGGGTTGTTGTGGGAATGAAGAGAAACATCTCTGAAACGTGTTTTGTACTTGGAATGCTTGAAGTGCAATACGTCTACTAAAGAGATTGCTTATAAATCATGCGACCCATCCTAGATTACTGGTCAAGTGTGTGGACCTATACCAGATACGACTAACATGGGATACTGAACTTATACAGAGATAGGGCAGCATCTGTGACCACAAATTTGTTTAATCTATGGGAGTGTGTCAACACACTGAAGGAACTGAAATGGCAAACTCTTGAAGGCAGACATAAGCTACCTCGAGACAATCTGTTAACAAAGTTATGAGAAAATGCTTTAAATGATTACTCTAGAAATATGCTACACCCCATACGTATTGCTCACACAGGGATTGTGAGGATAGCATTAGAATAATCACTTCATGCACAGAGACAGTCAAACAATGGTTATTCCCTTGCTCCATACGAGATTGACACAGGAAGTAACCCTATTAACTGGTAGAGTGGGACTTACCCTCTGCCATAGAGCCCATGGACGTTTGCAGTAGGGTTACACAAAATAAAACTTTAAGTTGACAAACATTTTCAGCTACAGTAGGCACAGTAGGCCATAGGAGCAATACGTAAATTAGAATTCAAGGCAACAATGACAAATATATTTAGCGATTCGGAAAGTATATTGGTTTAGAAACGTCAATTTGCGCGATGGCCAGAGATATTGGACTACCTTAGTGGTCATGGTGTAATGTCTCTTGCAGCGGTCTCTCTGCGATATTTTCAGAAATTTTATAAATTATATAACTCAGTACATATCTCGAAATCTCCCTTCTTATCTTACCGATTATCAATGCAAAGTAGTTTCAAGCCCAATTATTCCTTGGAGCGTCCATTTACTCCATGGAATAGCTTCTCTGCTATCTATGTTTTCTCTTATAAAAAGAATGAAGGAATTCTTGCCGATTAGTCGTGAAAGACGGAGGATGAATATGGATGTATTGTTGAGCTAGTCACCATCTTGATGAGATTCTGTATGAGAAGGAATTTAATACATGAACTAATCTAAAGTAAGTGTGTTCGCGTATTATTTAACTGATTATATTGACAGTGTCTGCTTACTATGCTGTGTTGCACGGGATCAGTGGGGAACGTCAGATTTACACTGGACGAACCTGCCGTTTTGTATGCTCAAGATATCCAGTTACTTCAAATAAATAGGCTAACACGGTCTTACCAGCAGATCTTCGGTCTTCCCCATGTGATCACCAAAAGTTAATAATTTTTACAAATGTTTTCAGGAGATCGACTGACAATTTTCGTCGCACCGAGACTTCGAAATTACTTCACTGCCTTATGGAATTTAAGTTAAGCTCAATTTAATCAAGCTAGAACAGTATTGAACTGTGTGAATGTGATAAGCCTGCTTTGTGAATGAAAATTCCTTAACATACGAATGTTTTTACTATCCTGATCAGTGAAGCTAAATCAGGCCGGTGTGAGAGAGGTTTTTTAAATTTTAGATCCCACAAAAAAAATATTAAATTTGGCTTCACTGTGACAGGACACGTTTTTGAGCATTACTTAAACATTGTGTGAATTTTATGTTGCATTTGCAGGAGAGAAAAGAAGACGAGGCCTGTCCCAGAAGTCACAATTTCGCCACAACCTACGAGAACGTAGTTCAGGACAGACAATATACAATTACATTTTTGTAGATAGAAATTTAATATAACTATTTAAATGTCTATCGGGTTGAATCAGATTGATTGAGTGACTGTTGGGTTGAACTTTAGATAGGAAGTGTTTATTATAAGTGAGTATTATGCAAAGTTTAGGTCAGTGACATTATTAACTCAGATGCGAGTGATTTTATATATTTGTTGTTCTGTGTATTAATGGTTCTTACTAGGGCGGCTTATAAAATGGCAATGCAACAGCTGAGCGAATCACAACAGCCCACAGCTGTTTCTGAGGTTAGTGAAACATTAGACGCTAGCTTAACTGAAGTAGTGCCTAGAGGCAGCATTAGTCAGGCCCCACTACAGAGCTTAAGTGTTTCGATGTCATCTGAGCAGGACGAAATAAACCCATTGACTGTAATCATGCAGCAGTTAACACTGTTAGCCAAAAATGTAACAGACTTAACTAAAGCGCAAACAGAGACTAAAAGGGAATTAACTAAAGCGCAAATAGAGACTAAAATGGAAATGAATGAACGATTAGTAGCCAATCAAGTGAAAGTCCAGGAGCAATTAGAAGCTAATCAAGCGGAATTAAATAATAAATTAGTAGAGAGTTTTCAGAAACTTGATGATAAATGAAATAAAACTGCGGAAGAATTGAAAATTCAGAATGAAAAGACAGAATTAAAATTAGCTGCTGAAATTGAGCAAGTCACTCAGTAGTGTAATGAAAATACGAAGAAGTTACGCCTAGAGCTAACTGAGTATGTTGCTACTAAGCTTGATACTATTAAAGAACAGGTCGAGTCAATCCCACAGATAGTTCAAGCACGAGAACAGATGCAATGTTCTATGGCGGTAATTCCGGTATTAGTTGAAGTTCAAGATGAATTAAAGCAACAAGTAAATGAGATGTCAGTAGATATGCAGGATTTGAGACAATCACAAGACAAGATCCCGAAGGACATCCAAAATTTGGATAAATCCATAAATAACATAAAGGAGGGACAAGACGAGGTTGATCATAAGGTAAACATTCTCGCGGGAAAATTCTCGCAGTTAAGTTTGGAAAGGCAAAGCATTTCTTCAGACAATATTGAACATACAGTCAGGGCAGCTATACAATCTATGACCGAAAGTTCTGAAGAAAATTTATTAAATAAAGGTTTTCGAGAAGCGAGAGAACAACTAGGCGAAGAACCTATGACCGAAAGTTCTGAAGAAAATTTATTTAATAAACGTTTTAGAGAAGCCAGAGAACAACTGTTCTGAAGAAAATTTATTAAATAAAGGTTTTCGAGAAGCGAGAGAACAACTAGGTGAAGAACCTATGACCGAAAGTTCTGAAGAAAATTTATTTAATAAACGTTTTCGAGAAGCCAGAGAACAACTGTTCTGAAGAAAATTTATTAAATAAAGGTTTTCTATCTATGACCGAAACTTCTGAAGAAAATTTATTAAATAAAGGTTTTCGAGTAAATAAAGGTTTTCGAGAAGCGAGAGAACAACTAGGCGAAGAACCTATGACCGAAAGTTCTGAAGAAAATTTATTTAATAAAGGTTTTCGAGAAGCCAGAGAACAACTAGGCGAAGAACTTAAATAGTGGAAAGAAAACATTGAGAGATCTTTAAATCTATCTCGAGAAGGTTTGTGTTCCACGCAAGGAAATGAACCCATAACAAGATCTATCAGTGAAGCTACATTATTTAACCGATCAAGTACAGACAGGGACATTAATGCACACGTTCGTTTTTGCAATCAGCATCAATCACAACGCCGTGAGGGTAGTCATAATGACTGTAATTGTAAAAGCAATACTGAGGAGAAAATGCTGAAACAACATCAATTCCAGATCTACAACCCAGACAAGAAAAATGTTCATCCCGTAGTGTTTTTAAGAAGTTTTAGGGGTGTATTGCCAAAAAATTGGAGTGAGTGGCAAAAGGTTAGTTTCGTGACCGGTTATATTCAGGGGTCAGGAGCTATATGGGCATCTGATATGATATCAACTTGGGACACATATGAAGATTTTGAACGAGCATTTTTATCCAAATACTGGTCCGAAGGAGTACAAGAACGTTTAAGGCAGGAGGTATTATACCCAGAACCTTTTTCCTTTTCACGTGGGTCTTTAAAGAAATACTTTGAGAAATATATAAACAAATCGCGGTATTGGGGTAAGCCTATGCCTCTACAAGACGTGATTGGCATGTTAAATTCTCGACTTCCGGCCAGCATCAGAAATAGAATGCTGTATATTAATGAGAATGACCTTGACTCTTTCATGACTACGCTTGACACTATAGATATGATCGAGGAAGATGAACATCGGCCAAGACAACCGGTTATGCAGAGGAGAGCGATTGAGGCGCCAAACTCAAACCGGAACGGAAACGGATTTAATAATTATTATACTAGGAATAGTCAGAGATTCAACGGAAACAATTTCAACGGAAATGGAAATTTCAATAACAGTGCAGCGAGGAGCAGATTCAGAGACAATCGAACAGGTCGCAGATACAACCCAATGTTTGGAAATGCAAGAGATTATCAGAACCAGCAGTTTTCAAACAATAATAATGCGTACAGAAATTCTGACCCTCGATTTGAAGCAAATAACACAACCAGTCATCAACAACAACCAGTCATAGCAGAAGTAGTAGATGATTCAAGAGGAAATAATAATCGACATTTAAACTGAAGAGGACCGCTTTATGCTCCGTAAAGTCGGCCAGGGAATACAAAAAGGGCAAAACTGTTTTAAACGAAATTAATTCCGTGGATTTGTTAACATATAATGAAGGCGAATTAATGACAGATGAAATGATGAGAGACATAGAGGCCTATGTAGTCGAAGATAAAAGGGTTCCTGTGTCTGAGATCATTACAGAAGTGGGAGGAATTTTAACCAATGTTGTATTGGACACAGCTTCATCTACAGACGTAGTATCCGGAATTTTGTTTCGCAGAATTAGTAAAATTAAGAAAATACCTGTCCTACCAGTACAAAATTGTCGAGTTATACGTGCAGTGGGAGCAAAATTCCGGAACGTGAAGATACAAACGCTTATAGAGATAAAATTGGAAAATGTAGCTAAACAATGCACATTCCTTGTAGTGGAAAAGTTGGTAGTAGATTGTATTCTTGGCATTGGAACATTGCAAGCCTGCAATTGCAAGTAGGACTTGGTAGAAGGAAAGGTGAATTATAAAATCTAAGATCAATTTGTTACACTGATCTTACTGAGAAAGGAGGCAGTGTATGGGCGATATTTCCGTGGTGCTGCTGTGCAGTTGATTTATGCTGAAAATAATAGTATGTACCGACTACCGATCAAGTCAATTCAAGTAGAGGATTTCAGACAAACAGTCGAACAGAAGACTGCTGAGTCAGATTGCCTAACAGATAGTCAGAGGGAACTATTATTCAATATATTAACAGAATATGAGTCAGTTTTAGATGAAAAGCCCGGAATCATTAGAGGACAAGTTTGTACATTACAGATTAAGCCCCATAAGACATTTTGCCGCACACACCATCCCATTCCCTGGCGATTAAAACAACCAGTTCAGAAAGATATACAAAAAATGTTAAACTGGAATCTTATTGAACCGTCGAACAGCCCATATTGTTCTCCGTTGCTTGTTGTACCAAAGCCAGGAGGAAATGTTCGATTGGTATTAGGTGCAAGGGAAATTAACAAAATTATAGTACCTGTGCGCACACATCCGGAGAACATTGATGAGTTAGTACAGAAATTTCAAGATGTATCCTATTTGACCAGTATTGATTTGAGAAGTTCGTTCTGGCAAGTCCACTTAGACAAGGATTCAAGAAAATATATTGCTTTTATATATGGAGGGAGAAGTTATCATTTCAAGGTCGTTCTGTTTGGTCTCAATATCAGCTCTGGAGTTTTTATTTCTGCATTGGACTATGCCCTAGGACCAGAACTACGTAGTTGAATAACAATTTTTGTGGACGATCTATTAATTGCCTCTAAAACTTGGGAGGAACACGTACAACTTATTAGGAGGATTTTTGCTGTGTTCAAACAAACTGGTATAACTGCAAATCTAAAAAAATCCCAATTTTCTCTACAGAGAATTAAATTCTTAGGACATATAATTAATGCAAAAGGCATTCTTCCAACAGAAGCGAAGATTAGTGTGATAAAAAATTTTCCAACTCCAAGAAACAGAAGACAACTGAAAGGCTTTATAGGCTTGGCCTCATTTTTTCATCGATATATTAAAACTCAAGCAATGAACTCTGAAGCACTAAACCGGCTCCTGAGGAAAGATGTACCATGGCAATGGTCTAATGATTGTGAAAAGGCTTTTTGTGAAATAAAGGATCAACTGATAAATGCTCCGTTATTATACCACCCTGATATGAATGTCGGATTCTGTTTAGCCACTGATTCATCAGATGTGGGATTAGGATCTTGTTTATTTCAAATTAGGTACATTGATGGTGTAAAAACCTTTTGTCCAATTGCATTTGCTAGCAGAGTTTTATCCACCTGTGAAAGAGCATATACCACTAAGGAATTGGAAGCTTTAGCAGTTATTTGGTCTTTGAAAAGGTTTAATTATTATGTATATGGCTCAAGGATAGCCGTTTATTGTGACCACCGATCACTAGCCTTTTTACAAACTTGTAAGTTGCTGCATCCTCGCTTGTCAAGGTGGACGCTGGCGCTGCAAGAATATCAGTTTCAAGTTATTCATGTAGCCGGAAAAGAAAATATTATAGCTGACACATTGTCAAGATCTCCAGAAGGAATAACACGTGAACTGGATGTAAATAATAAGGCAGAATTTCCAGTGCTTCTCCTTCAAGAAAATAATCACAAGTTATATTATATTCATTTATGTAAGACAATGGCTCAGCTTCAGAAGAAGGATCGATAATGGAATGCTATAATACGACAATTCAATCAACAAAATCCTATGGTCAATTTGGAATACTACCGGCTTGTGAATAATATTTAATTTTTTAAATCTGGGAAGGCTGAGAATCCAAAGTGGTGTGTCTGCATACCAGAAGAATATGAAGAACGATTAATTTGGTTTACACATTTGACCTGGGGTCATGTTAGTGTTGTAAAGTGTGCTAATAAGATTAGTTATTATTGTTACTTCCAAAATATAAGGCGAAAAGTGCACAAAGTCATACAGAAATGTGTTCTCTGTCAAAAGGCTAAGCTGGACAACAAGGGAAATAAAATTGCGCTTCACTCAATAATACCTGAAGCACCAAGATCATTTATATCATGTGATATTTGTGGACTACTTCCTAGAGCCAGAGGTGGTGTTAAGTACATTATTGGATTCTGTGATGCGTTTACAAAATATGTAAAACTATACCCTATAAAATCAGCAACTGCAAGAGCTGTCGCAGTAAATTTTGTAAATGACTACATTCTTCATGCAGGGATTCCAAAATCTATAATCTCTGACAATGCGAAGCTATTTACTGGATATTTATGGAGAAAATTAGAATCACAACTAGGAATAAAACAGATATTTACATCTTGCTATCATCCACAAGGGAATTTAATTGAACGGGTTTTTCGAGAACTAAACAGATTCATGAGAACGTACTGTCATGATAAAGAAACTACCTGGACAAACTATTTGACCGAGTTTTAGCAGATTTATAATAATTTACTTCATAGTTCTACAAACTTTACCCCAAATGAACTGATGTTCAGAGATAACGAAAGAAACTTTTGGGTAGATAACTTACCTAAACTAGAGGACACCAAAATGTCATGGGAAGAAAAAATTTGCAATGCTCTCATTAATATTACGGAGAAAGCAAGACAGCGAAAGGAAATCCATGACAGAAACATCAAACGGATTCAGACTTTCAATATGGGACAGAAAATTGTTTTAAGAAGACACATCAAGTCATCAAGGTTGACGAAGACCAGCAGAAAATGGAATCTAATTTATACAGGTCCATATATAATAGTTGATATACCGAATCCTGGTGCGTATTTATTAGCATATCCGGATTCTGGAAGAATAAAAGGATTATTTCCCCATGCAGACCTAAAGAGGTACTTTTAAGGAAAGTGTTTCAAATTAAATGAAAAGTATGTATGAAGTATTTGGGTGTTGAAAAAAAAAATTGAAGTGCGAAGGACAGTATTCCTCAGCTACTGTGATAGGTTAAATGACAGCATGCCAAGCATCTGTGATAGTTTAATGAACAGTAAGCGATTGCTTCTGTGATAGTATAGGAATATTTAGAAAAGTAAGTGGAACTGTGATAGTTTAATGAACAGTAAGCGATTGCTTCTGTGATAGTATAGGAATATTTAGAAAAGTAAGTGGAACTGTAGCTATTGCTGCTGTGGAGACTTACGGATTATCTGTCTACACGATGATCACCAAAGAAGCTTGTGCGTGTGAAATAATATACATTCAGGGAGTGTTAATCTCCAGTGAGAATAAGTTTACTGTAACTATACGATCGAATACAGCGCTTGCGTGTGAAGTTAGTGTTTGTCAACTGACAGTTCACAGGAGAACAAATGAACCGCATTAGGAAATTAGAACCGATTGCTACTGTCCACAGATATAAAGACTCGCTGTTTTTTTTTTTTTTTTTTTTTTTTTTTTGGCGTGAGCTAAATTCTATTCAAGAGAATTTAATTAACTAGCGTAGTGTGTGTTTATAAAATTTGAGTTAATAAGAAAGTTCTTCATTGAGTTTATAATAATGTGTCATTTTCCAGTTGGATTTGTTTATTGTTATATTGCATTCATATATGTTCATGAGAAAATGCGTAAGTCGGAGTATAAAAGAGAAAACTTTGATCGTCAATCAATACTAACAAAGATTAATTTCAGCTGAAGAGGGCATGCAGTAAGACTTAATTAAACGTTCTCTTTCAGCAAAATTTCATTTTAATCATTTATGAGTAAGATATAATTTTTTTTTGGAAATTGTCTCAAATAATAAAGTTTTTAACATTCTGACATGCTATCCACATTCGTACTTGAAACCAAATTAGGAAAGATTCAGATCTACTTCCACCTGGAAAAGCCAACGAAAAAAAAAAGTAATTAAAACCAGGATTACTCAAGAAGATGGATGAAATTATCCATGTTTTCAAAATTGTTTTCCGATCTGGAGCTGTGATATTGTGCAACTACAGTATCGATTAAGACACCTAGGTGTGGAAAGTGTAAGACGAATGGATTTTCCCATTGCTCAGATGGAAGATTGGATGGATCTGGTCCATATTTCAGTTCAAAATGAATGTGGAGCAACCCTTCTCTTCCAGGAATCTTTAATAGTTGACCATTCCATAGACGAATTTCGATTGTTTCATGCCACAATCCTGAGTACCTGTTCCTGAGGTTCCTTCTGGTCTCTCAAATCCGTTATGTCTCCTGTCCGGTACGACAATGCGACGACTGTCCTCCGTGCCGTGTCCCATGTTCCTGTTCGATCAGTTTCACCGCAGTTCAGCAAGACATCGATGAAGAAAATTTTTCAGGAGATTGTAAAAAATTTGCATGTGTAAAGATTTTTTTTTTTTTGGCTATGAGGCAGATTTTATCTTTCCTATGAATTCTAGAATATCTCTCAAATTTCTAAATTATTCTGTCTTTCCTATCAGCTGTGATACCTAGTTGGGGTCTAAGCCTCCAGGTTTTCTGGGGTTTCCCTGTGAAGGCCAGTTCCTGAAAAGGTAGACCTGATTAACAACTATATAAGTCCATCTTCCCTGGTTGTGTACGTGGAATGCGGGTATGCCCCAGTACACATGAAAGCAACAACTAGGTATCTAGGTAACGAAGATACCAAATCTCGTTCATTTCTTGTAATCAAAGAAATCTTACTAACTTCTTTAAATTTATAGGAACGTTTGTTCCACAAATTCTAACGAGTTAGCTAAGCCAATAGTTAGCTCGCAAAATGGATACATATCAACTTTGCTCGCTGCGAGGGGCGATGTAATGTCTCTTGCAGCGGTCTCTCCGTGATATTTTCAGAAATTTTATAAATTATATAACTCAGTACATATCTCGAAATATCTCTTCTTATCTTACCGATTATCAATGCAAAGTAGTTTCAAGCCCAATTATTCCTTGGAGCGTCCATTTACTCCATGGAATAGCTTCTCTGCTATCTATGTTTTCTCTTATAAAAAGAATGAAGGAATTCTTGCCGATTAGTCGTGAAAGAAGGAGGATGTATATGTATGTATTGTTGAGCTAGTCGCCATCTTGATGAGATTCTGTATGAGAAGGAATTTAATACATGAACTAAACTAAAGTAAGTGTGTTCGCATATTATTTAACTGATTATTATTATTATCAGTGTCTGCTTACTACGCTGTGCTGCACGGGATCAGTGGGGAACATCTGATTTACACTGGACGAACCTGCCATTTTGTATGCTCAAGATATCCAGTTACTTCAAAAAAATCGGCTAACACGGTCTTACCAGCAGATCTCTGGTCTTCCCCATGTGATCACCGAAAGTTAATAATGTTTTCAGGGGATCGACTGACAATTTTCGTCGCACCAAGACTTCGAAATTGCTTCACTGCCTTATGGAATTTAAGTTAAGCTCAATTTAATCAGGATAGAACAGTATTGAACTGTGTGAATGTGATAAGCCTGCTTTGTGAATGAAAATTCCCTTAACATACGCATGTTTTTACTATCCTGATCAGTGAAGCTAAATCAGGCCGGTGTGAGAGAGATCCCACAAAAAAATATTAAAATGGTTATTGTTTATGACAATGCTGTGTACAAATTATCCAGTTAATAAGCACTTTAAAACAAATGAAAAGGCATTCGTGATAAGATTGTATAGAATAACCGCCTCTAATTCGTGATTAATGAGTTAGCTTCGTAAAATAGAGGTATGAACCTGGGCATCAATGATGCCCGTCTGCCTACAATAGCTAAAAGTATCTTTTGCATTAAAATTTTCAAAAAATAGTAAGTCATAGCACTAAATTGGTATGCAGTGCCAAATAAAACTATTTCTAGTGATACCACATTCGACTGTGTACAATTAGTACATGTTAACAAAATATTTGTTGTCTTGAGAAATAATATATTATACTCTTCTTCTCGTAACATTGGCCGATTTAGAAAGAGATTGTAACAATTTTTACTTATATAGCAAACTTTGAAGTTTGAAGGTATCGCAGATTTTTAGAAAATGGAGTGAACGATTATTCAAGACTTGTACAGAAACCAAACTGCAGTTGCAAGAGTCACAGAATGTGAAAGGAAAGCAGTGGCTAAGGGGGGAAAGTGGGTTATAGTGTACCACTGGTGTTATTCAGTCTGTACACTGAGAAAGGAGAAAAGGAAATCAAGGAGAAATTTGTGAGCGAAATTAAAGTTCTGGGACAAACAACAAAGGCTTTGAGGTTTTCTAATGATATTGTAATTCTCTCAGAGACAAAAATAGGCTATGAAGAGCAGTTGAATGGAATTAACAGTATGTTGAAAAGCGGTTGTATGAATAACAGTGAGAAAAATAAAACAGGGGTACAGCTATGTAGTCGAAACAAACCAGCTGATGCTGAGGGTATTAGACTAGAAAATGACACACTGGAGTAGTATACGACTTTAATCAATTAGGTGGCAAAATAACTGATTCTGGCTGAAGTGAAGAGGATATAAAATATTATAGCAAAGAAAGCATTTCTTGTTGCTGAATAATGCAGGTAGCTACGAATACTTCCGAAATGTTACAAAATAACTTCACGTACTGAGACACTATATTGACATCAGCCATTTGGACCAGAAGAAAATTTGTGCCAAACCAGGATTCGAACCCAGATTTGTCGCTTACCACAAGCGCTCGCCTTAACCACTACAACTACCTGCGCACACTTCCAATATCAATCGGAACTTACACGTGTCACATAGTCACAACCCTTATACTTGCACAATTCGTGATTCCCACACGGGGAAAACCTTTAAGACAGAAATAAAAGCAACTCACCTAGAAGATATTGTCCACTTGGGACTGAAATTGGTAGACGTTATGTACTTGTACAGCCAACCAAATGGTCACAACTGCAGAAAAAATGGTCGACATATTCAAGAGAAAGAGCTCCACAAATTGAGCAAGTCAGAAAAGTGTTGGTCTACCACTGGTCCTTATATTAGCAGTTATATGGCTTGGCATTGATTGATAGATTTGTTGGATGTCCTCTTGAGGGATGTCGAGCCATATACTGTCCAGTTGGCGCTTTAGCTCATCAAAATCCTGAGCTGGTCAGATGGCCTCACCAATAATGTTACATACGTTTTCAGATGGGAGCGAACCTGCGACCTCACTGGCCAAGGAAGGGTTTTCAAGCATGAAGACAAGCAGTAGAAACTATCGCTATGTGCAGATGTGCATTATCTTGCTGAAATGTAAGCCAAGGATGCCTTTCCGTAGAGTGCTACAAATGGGTGCATAGAATATCACCGACATACGACTGTGCTCTAACAGTACTGTGGATGACTACTAAAGGGGTCCAACTACAAAATGAAATGGAACCCTGGACCACGGCTTCACATTGACGGTCAGTGTGGTGGGTGACAGTCATATTGGTATCCCATGGCTGTGTGTAGCGTCTCCCGACACTTCTCTGATCCTCATCCAGGCTCAGTTACAAGTGGGATTCGTCACTGAGGACAATTCTACTCCAGTCAACGAAATTCCAGGTCTAATACGTGTTTCAAGACGCCCTGGACAGCAGTGGGATACCAACCTGAATGTTGCCCACCATGTGGCCTGACAACCATATGGTCTGGGGTGCCATGTCTTTTCATAGCAGAGCCCCACTGGTTGCCATCTGTGGCACCCACACAATGCACAGATAAGTCGAGGACATTCTATGCACCATTTTGTTTCCCTTCATAACAAGCCATCTTGGGCTTACATTTCAGCAACATAATCTGCCTGTATGTTGTGAGAGTTTCAAGTGGTTGTCTTTGTAGTTGTCAAACACTATCTTGGACACCATAGCCGCTGGTTCTCTCCCCAACTGAGAATGTTTGGAGCATTATGGCCAGGGCAGGGCCATCCAACCAGCTCAGGATTTTCATCTATTGATTTCTGTCTCGTTTCGCCATTTCATGCATAGTATTATTTTGTGTGTGTTATATCGTGATTTTTTGCGGTAGAGGAATAGATACATCATTGATTGTTCCAATAATGTGTTTATGCAGTGACCATATCTTTACAGTATATTCCTTCAAACATCCATACACATCTGAGAGAGCAGAAATCTCACTGGCCATTACAGCAGTGGTAAACATTACAAAATAGCTTTGGATACTGCGACTATACATTGATGTCAGATGTTTGTGACACGTGAAAATTTGTTCTTGTCTGGGACTCAAACCCGTAATGTTCACCACTGCTATAATTGTCAATGACAGTGCCTGTTCCTTCAGATTTGCATGCCGTTCTGAAGGACATAGTATTGTGAAGACACAGATACTGTATAAACAGTTTCGAAGTGCCTTATTTCAGTGCCATAAGTGGCCTTAGGAATCTGTGCCCATCTCCACATTGCTGACGTTTCCAGTTACATTTATGTATTCATCAAAAGCATGTTGTCAGCTCCAGCACTATGTTCCAGTAGATTATACTTTGTCTTGCATCAGTCCATATGTTGTTCTGCGACCTTAGCAAGACAAAGCGTTGTGCATTGGAACATATGAAATAATAGACATCATCAGAAGAGTGGCATACCCAAGGGGAGTACAAGTTAAAAAAATGCAATAATCAATGGTTTACATAAGAAAAGAGGTCCATAGCATAAAAAATGGCAGGTAATGCATAATATAAAAATAAATTGAACAATATATAGGAAAAAGAAACTTAAAAGTAGAATAACCAAATTTTTAAAAACTCACATCAGGATGTCAAAGTAATTCTGATTCTTCCAATTTAACAAGAAGGTCATTTTTATTGCCGCTTTCTGGCATAATTCAGAATCTGGAGATCATCGAGCACGGGTGGTCGATACCCTGTTGACTTAAAATTCTCAACAGAGGCAGAATGCTGCTTCATCTGGCCAATGTTTTAAACCTCCCACCAGTCATAAAATTTTTGGCAGACATTACACTCCAGTGCTGTAATTGAAGAAGTGTCATGATGATCTCTCCATTGGCAAAAGATTTCGGAATAGTCCCCCATTCGGATCTCCGGGAGGGGACTGCCAAGGGGGAAGTTACCATGAAAAAAAGATTGAATAATCAACGAAAGGATAACGTTCTACGAGTCGGGGCGTGGAATGTCAGAAGCTTGAACGTGGTAGGGAAACTAGAAAATCAGAAAAGGGGAATGCAAAGGCTCAATCTAGATATAGAAGGGCTCAGTGAAGTGAAGTGGAAGGAAGACAAGGATTTCTGGTCAGGTGAGTATGGGGTAATATCAACAGCAGCAGAAAATGGTATAACAGGTGCAGGATTCGTTGTGAATAGGAAGGTAGGGCAGAGGGTGTGTTACTGTGAACAGTTCAGTGACCGAGTTGTTCTAATCAGAATCGACAGCAGACCAACACCGACAACGATAGTTCAGGTATACATGCCGACATCGCAAGCTGAAGATGAACAGATTAATTGAGTTCTGTAACAAGTTTCAGCTAGTAATAGCGAATACCCTGTTCAAGAATCACAAGAGGAGGAGGTATACTTGGAAAAGGCCAGGAGATACGGGAAGATTTCAATTAGATTACATCATGGTCAGACAGAGATTCCGAAATCAGATACTGGATTGTAAGGCATACCCAGGAGCAGATATAGACTCAGATCACAATATAGTAGTGATGAAGAGTAGGCTGAAGTTCAAGACATTAGTCAGGAAGAATCAATACGCAAAGAAGTGGGATACGGAAGTACTAAGGAATGACGAGATACGTTTGAAGTTCTCTAACGCTATAGATACAGCAATAAGGAATAGCGCAGTAGGCAGTACAGTTGAAGATGAATGGAGATCTCTAAAATGGGCCATTACAGAAGTTGGGAATGAAAACATAGGTACAAAGAAGGTAGCTGCGAAGAATCCATGGGTAACAGAAGAAATACTTCAGTTGATTGATGAAAGGAGAAAGCACAAACATGTTCCGAGAAAATCAGGAATACAGAAATACAAGTCGCTGAGGAATGAAATAAATAGGAAGTGCAGGGAAGCTAAGACGAAATGGCTGCAGGAAAAATGTGAAGACATCGAAAAAGATATGATTGTCGGAAGGACTGACTCAGCATACAGGAAAGTCAAAACAACCTTTGGTGACATTAAAAGCAACGGCGGTAACATTAAGAGTGCAACGGGAATTCCACTGTTAAATGCAGAGGAGAGAGCAGATAGGTGGAAAGAATACACTGAAAGCCTCTATGAGGGTGAAGATTTGGCGGATGTGATAGAAGAAGAAACAGGAGTCGATTTGGAAGAGATAGGAGATCCAGTATTAGAATCGGAATTTAAAAGAGCTTTGGAGGACTTACGGTCAAATAAGGCAGAAGGGATAGATAACATTCCATCAGAATTTCTAATATCATTGGGGGAAGTGGCAACAAAACGACTATTCACGTTGGTGTGTAGAATATATAAGTCTGGCGACATACCATCTGACTTTCGGAAAAGCATCATCCACACAATTCCGAAGACGGCAAGAGCTGACAAGCGCGAGAATTATCGCACAATCAGCTTAACAGCTCATGCATCGAAGCTGCTTACAAGAATAATATACAGAAGAATGGAAAAGAAAATTGAGAATGCGCTAGGTGACGATCAGTTTGGCTTTAGGAAAAGTAAAGGGACGAGAGAGGCAATTCTGACGTTACGGCTAATAATGGAAGCAAGGCTAAAGAAAAATGAAGACACTTTCATAGGATTTGTCGACCTGGAAAAAGCGTTCGACAATATAAAATGGTGCAAGCTGTTCGAGATTCTGAAAAAAGTAGGGATAAGCTATAGGGAGAGATGGGTCATATACAATATGTACAACAACCAAGAGGGAATAATAAGAGTGGACGATCAAGAACGAAGAGCTCGTATTAAGAAGGGTGTAAGACAAGGCTGTAGCCTTTCGCCCCTACTCTTCAATCTGTACATCGAGGAAGCAACGATGGAAATAAAAGAAAGGTTCAGGAGTGGAATTAAAATACAAGGTGAAAGGATATCAATGATACGATTCGCTGATGACATTGCTATCCTGAATGAAAGTGAAGAAGAATTAAATGATCTGCTGAACGGAATGAACAGTCTAATGAGTACACAGTATGGTTTGAGAGTAAATTGGAGAAAGACGAAGGTAATGAGAAGTAGTAGAAATGAGAACAGCGAGAACTTAACATCAGGATTGATGGTCATGAAGTCAATGAAGTTAAGGAATTCTGCTACCTAGGCAGTAAAATAACCAATGACGGACGGAGCAAGGAGGACATCAAAAGCAGACTCGCTATGGAAGAAAAGGCATTTCTGGCCAAGAGAAGTCTACTAATATCAAATACCGGCCTTAATTTGAGGAAGAAATTTCTGAGGATGTACGTCTGGAGTACAGCATTGTATGGTAGTGAAACATGGACTGTGGGAAAACCGGAACAGAAGAGAATCGAAGCATTTGAGATGTGGTGCTACAGATGAATGTTGAAAATTAGGTGCACTGATAAGGTAAGGAATGAGGAGGTTCTATGCAGAATCGGAGAGGAAAGGAATATGTGGAAAACACTGATAAGGAGAAGGGTCAGGATGATAGGACATCTGCTAAGACATGAGGGAATGACTTCCATGGTACTAGAGGGAGCTGTAGAGGGCAAAAACTGTAGAGGAAGACAGAGATTGGAAAACGTCAAGCAAATAATTGAGGACGTAGGTTGCAAGTGCTACTCTGAGATGAAGAGGTTAGCACAAGAAGGTTATTCGTGGCGGGCCGCATCAAACCAGTCAGTAGACTGATGACAAAAAAAAAAAAACAACACTCCAGTTTATATCCCAGTTTATATACTCAGTTTATGTGGCTATTCAGTCGGAACATGATTGTGCTGGGTTTTGTTCTGGACTTCTAGAAGAATTGTAAATTATCAAAGATGGATATGCAGTTAATGATCACCTGCTTAATGATCAGATGATTACTAAGGGTCAGAACTACCTTGACACCACAATGTCAATTTTTGAACTATTTACTTAGCCAGTTTTTTACTTTAGTTATTCTGCATTCAAATTGCTTTTTTTTTTACTGTGTATTAATTTATGTATTTTTACATGATGCATTTCCAGTCAGTTTTTATGCTGCAGCTCCCTTTGTTTATGTTAAGTGTTTGATCAGTTTATTTGAGCATTCAAATTGAACTCCCCTCAGATACCCCTATTTTCTAATTGTTAATTCCTTTATATTTTTTATCCTGTAGATATATAAATGCAATCTTTGTATTTTTCTAAAGCTACAAATTTACTTTCTAAATTTTAACTACCAAACAGGGTTTTTGTCATTGTAATTCAAGTTTAGGTGGTAACACTTGCATATTTTACTTCACTTTCTCCTTCCTGCGGATCGTGTCACTCGCAATCTTGTGCACTACGCACGTGGCGTTATTAATTTGTAATGTGTAACCCGTCAGTATCATTATTTCGCTGTAGTTGTTCGTTTGTCCAAAGCTTGTCTGCTAGTGACAGCTTCCCAACGTTTTGTGAACTTCTGCATACCAGATAGAGCGCCTTCATTGTTGAGCTGTCTGATTATTCGGGTTACCTCACTGAAAGCCCTTGTACTCTTACGGATTTATGGGCAGCTCGGCAGGGTTCATGGTGTCAGTTCCTTTTAGAACTACTTCAGACGTTAGTTGAGTCCATGCCACGTCGTGTTACGCCACCTCTACGTGCTCGCAGGGGCCTCGCACCATATCAGACAGGTACACCAGTTTCTTTGCCCCTTCAGTTTATAATAGAAACATATACTTCCATAACGTAAATTAACTACTTTGTGCTCATTATCACATAGAAAAAACGTCCAACGAAGTCAGACATCCTGCCACTGTAGCATAATTAACCACACTCTGAACAATGTGTTTTGGAGAGATCATGAGTGATGTGTATCACTGAAACTACATATTTTCGTAAGACGCGTGAATAAATATGAATAAAATCAATTACGGCCTGTTCGTTTCCACGGTGGTGATCCCTTCTGACTCTAATCACTGGTGAGAGTTGGAAAGTGGCTTCACAAAATAATAGCGATTTTAATATTTGTGGCACGGTGTTTATCTTTCATCCCGTATGTTTGTGAAACTTGTCTGGTAATTACAGTAACTGGGGACAGAGTGTGAAGTACTCGCCACGTTCGTTTTGAGACAGATGCAGCTGATTTACATGCATTTTATAACAGCAAAAGCCGAACTGCAGCACTCGTCTTCAAGCACAGAGGCGCCGTGGTATCCATCCCATCATTGTAGGTTAGAATATAGCCTACTTCATACATAAAATAGGTTCTGACCTAACCTAACCTCCTCGATCTCGTCAAAAACTAACGAATCAGGTGGGACACACAGTGACCAAGCTGTCAGACGATGTTGGAGGGCAACCTTTGGCGACGGAGTCCGATGACCGTTGTCGGTGACAATGTGAGCGCAGCCTTATCGCACGTCCCACAATCTTCTGCACCACTGGTCCGTCACAAGTCAATGCGGACGGCTTGCCATAGAGGAAAAAAAATTAATTTCTTAATTCTATCGTCATCTGAATAGTGAAGCAATGGAAGACTGACCCCGAACCAATTGGAAGAAAAATGCAATTTCACGGCATTTATCCAGCACTTGACATCGTAACGCGAAAGTCATAGAAGCTCTTTAGTTTTGAAATTTGTGGTTACTGAAGTTGATGATTGGATGGGTAGGGAAAGAAATAAACAGCAGAGTAAAAAATTATTGCGCTGCGGTTCTGTAAACTCGATAGTCCTTGTAAACAAAGCAAAAGCGTCACCTATTTCCGAAGGGTAAAGTTTGGAAATACTACAGCTCGCGACTCTCACGTTTTATTGCGAGAACTGTTGAAATCTGCGGGTTGGTTTGAGAGGAATGTGGAGTTGCGCTTGGGGGTTACCAGCATCACACATCTCACAACTCATGAGCATGCAGTCACCCACATCACACTCACTACACCGAGCGAGGTTGCGCAGTGGTTAGAGCGCTGGACTCGCATTCGGGAGGACGGCGGTTCAAACTCGTGTCCGCCAACCTGATTTAGGATTTCTGTGCTTTCTTCCCTAAATCGCTTCAGGCAAATGCCAGAATGGTTCCTTTGAACGTCACGGCCGACCCCTTTCCCGTCCTACCCTAACCCAATGCGACCGACGACCTCACTGTTTTGTCCCCTTCCCCTAAAACAACCAACACCCACTTACAATTATCTATCGTCTACTGGCTCGAGTCACAGAATACAAGCTGTCCAAAATTGTCACAAATGTACACGAAATCAAACACGTACATTTTCCCCACATTGCTATCACATCACCATGAACGTTGCTGACATTGATATCATAACCAAAAGGCGGCTTTCAAATATCTGTATCTTGGATTCAGTGTTCCTTTCAGGATGCTATGTTTGAGCTAACATGAATGATGTAGCAATTCCTGATGCTTCCTAAGTGGTATCAACAACTCCTCCTCAGGAAAGGGAGCTGCACTGACCTACCTACTGGCATTTTCTTCTTCCACACCCTCTACCCTCAGGTAAAAAACAACCCAGTAGAAATGTGTTGCTTGTTATTACCTTTTGCAAATTATTTGATTGCCGGACTTCCATACTGGCAGAATTTAGAAAAGTTCAGCATGTCAGTACTTCATGTCTATGTACCGGCACTAGTAATATTGCATAAAGCAGTACAGTAGCCGTTACATAGTCCCTGTTGTTTTACCACTTAGTATGTTTATCCGTTTCAAACGGAATACTGAACAAATCGAATTCAGTAATCGTCCACAGACACACACGTAAAATCTTGACACAGGGCTAATAAAGTCTGGAGCTGTAATTCAATGACTCGTGAACTACCGCCACGTATTTGTCAGCTTCTGTAAAAATTCAGACGCCCATATTTTTCTTTCCCTTCGCCGTTTTACTTTCTGCATCACCAATAGCACAGCTGACATACACAACAATCCTGTGTGGATACCACTGCTTTTCATTGCAAGTATTTCGCTACAGTAGCGTCGTATCGGATATTTGTGTGTGTGTGTGTGTGTGTGTGTGTGTGTGTGTGTGTGAGGTTAGCAACAAAGAAACAGAATCGCTTGTGTTCCCTCGCTCATTATTCGTCCGACAGTTGCGTATTGCGTAAAATCTTGTTCGTAAGTTCAGGCCAACTGTAGTGAACACTATCATTATTCTGAGGACTGGTCGTTCGCCTGTTGTTTGCTCCGGCATACAGGCATTGCAGAGCAATCGGAGACAGGAGACGGAGGTTTTTCCCGGCAGCGTAACGAGCTGACATCTGTCGGCGACACCAGGCAACAGTGCATTCAACGGACGGCCGTTTATTCGATGTCGCAATAATAAGCTTAACAGGAAATGGTTGGAAGTAAGAAAAGTCGCCTTATCTGCGTCTATTGAGTATCGATTGTCTGTTAACAAAGGGGTAACCCCGTCCATGTCTCTTGTTTATTTCCAAAGACAGTTCTTCATATTCAGCAACACTAGTGATGATCATAGCGTGTAGGCTTGACTTGTGATGATGCGTTTCTTTAAAAAAGTGAAAGGTATGCAACAAATTCCATCATTCGAGGGCTGGATTTCCTCACTTCCTTATCGAGGACTCACACTGCCTGGGCTACACTCAGGGCGTATCTTTGACGTGGAAGACCGCACACCTTACCTGCCGTGTTGTCTGCACGCCGTCACTACTGCCTACCGTCCGGACCTCATCGCCATCGCCGCCGCCGCCTTGTCTTCGCCCCCCTCTCGCGTGCAGCCACCATGTACCAACCCACCACCACTATCATTTTCCCCTCTCCCTCCGCTGCTCCAACCACCATCACATGGAACTCATCCTCCACCTCCATTCCTGTCCTTCCTTCCCTCCCTGTCCACCCCACTCCTGCGCCATTTTCGGCTGTAACTACCCCCAACTCTCCCTCTTCTGTCACTGTCGCCCCATCGACATCTGCAGACTTTCCGCCGCTCCCTGCACCACCTCCGACAGGCTCTAAGCCGGCACGGATTTTGGCTGGATTTCGGCTCACCATTACACAGTCTCTGTAACACCCACGCCCCCTCCCTCTGCGTCATCTGCTCCTCAGGGTGGTACTGCCCCCCGTCATCTCCCCCTGCAACCCATCCCCCAGCCCCCTCTCCACCCTTTCGTGACCACGAAACCTTACAAGCGCCCTAATGTTGACCCTTCCCCCGAAATCTCCTTGAAGAAAACCCCCAATCCCCGTGACCTACCTTTCCCCATGGACATGACCCTGACCCCCACCCCTGCCACGTCTGCCATCCACACCTTTGTCCTCTCCAATCCTGACCCTCAATTCCTTGATACCTGTGCCCTCACCCTTGCCATCCAGAAATAGTACCCCAGTGCCCCCGTATCCCTTCTTATTCCTCGCAAGGACTCGATCCTCATTAAATCCCCCAATGCTTCCTTCCACTCCGGGCACCTCTCCTGCATCCCACATATCCAATTTGGCCAACGTGCAAGCCTCACCACCTACCACACCCCTTCCTCACCCCGTCAGCCTCAACCTCCCTGACGTCCGCCAACCTTCACCGCTGTGATCACATAGCTTAGCCCCGTGGTAACGGAGGTTGAGGTGTTGGCGGAACTCAACTCCTGGCCCAACATCGAAATCCGCTCGGACCATTGCATCTTTAATGATGACGGGCCGACTTATCTAATGCGGATATTAACCGAATCCCCCTCCTCCATCGACTGCCTCCTCACTGAGGTAGCCCTCATCTACAATCGCCATCATAAGGTGGACCCCTCCCATTCCACAAACCAATCCCACCACTGCAAACGCTGCCTCACATACAATGACCATGTTACATCTGCCTGCAAGAACCCCTCTACTTGTCCCCATTGCAAAGCTTCCCACTTCCTCAAGAACTGCCCCAACCTCACCTCTCCCGCCCTCCTGCAACACCTGTAACGAACCACATCCTACCTTCTCATCTAAATGTAAAGAGAAACCTCCTCCAGTCACCCCTGAGCTCACCATCCCTGCTCGTCCTGTTGATGATCCCATCCACCCCAAAAACTCGCTCCGCCCTCCGCCTATTGCAGAGGACATCATCCGTTTCATCACCATTGTGCTCCAAAACATTCACCCCTCAGCGCCCCCACACCCTTTCCCAGATCGCCCTCGTTGCCCGTTCCATCTTCCATCTTACCACCTATGGCACCTACTCCCACAACCAGGCCCACTTCACCTTCACCCCCCTCACCACCCTCGTCTAGCACTCCCCTCCCATGGAACAACAACCCTACCATATCCTGTACCACAATATTCTCTCCCTGCCCACCCACAAACTACTCTTCCTCCACACCATCCAACAGCACCACGCGGATGCTTTCGTCCTAAATGAAACCTTCCTGTATCCCTGTATCCGCATCTCCACAGCTCCTTACACCCTTCACCACACCGATAACCCATACCCTCTGGCGCGTGGCAGAGTTGCTATAGGCCACCTCAAGCACCTCCCTGTCCGGCCCCAACATCTCCTTAACAATCCTGCCTAGCATCTCACCCTCAGCCTCTTCTTCCCCACCCTTACTGTCACCTTGCCACCATTTATGTCCGCCCTCGCACCCCAATCCCGCACGATTCCCTGGCCCACATTGACCACACCTTCTCCACCTACGTGATTGTCACTGACCTCAATATCCACAGCCGTGATCCTGCCAATCTCCAGTGGTGGCATCGGTTTATCACCTCCCTCCAGGGAGGCCCGGTCCCCTGCCCCAGCTCACCCGATCAGAACCCAACACTACTCCCGATGTGGCCCTTGCCTCTTCCAACCTCCTTGGGCGCATCACCGCAGATGTCCTTCACCTCATTGCCAGTGACCATGCTCCTGTTCTCCTCACTATCTCTAGTGGTCGCAATCCCTGCCCCGCTCCTCCCCATGACGTCCCTCCTAAACTTGCCCATGATTACTCCTGTGCCAACTGGGATACCTACCGGGACTCCATTCACACCCAGGTTGACGGCCACGACCTTGCCCTCCAATCTCCAGATGACCTCTCTCGCACTGCCGCCATACTGCACCAGACCTTGTCTGACGCCATCGCCACCCATATCTCCATCTAAGCCATCCACCCTCACCGGTCTGCCCTGCCTCTATAGGCCATCCACCTTCCAGAGTCCCGCCACCTCTACCGCTCTTTTCTCCGCACTCGTGACCGGGACACACTTAACCGCCACGGCAATGACGACGACACATCTGCAACCTGCTTACTGCGAAGAAACGCCGTGCCTGCCGCCAGTCATGTACACAACTCAACACCACGCTCCCAATAAACTCTTCCAAGTATTTGTCTGCTTTCTACTGCCTTACTGGAAACCGCCCCACCCCCCAGTACCCTCTCCTCCTTGATGACCGTCCCTTTCCTGACAACCTCAGTACGGCCAACCACTTTGCCTCTCACCTCTCCAATGTTTTTTCAGTACCAGATGATCCCCAATTTGATTATTCCCTCTTCCCTGACCTCATGGCCTGTATGAATACCTCTGTTCCTCCCCTTACCCCTAGCCTCCACTACTAGGGCCACACACCACCATATGAACTTGACACTCCCATCAGTACACAGGACCTCAGCCTCACACTCCGCACTAAACACAACACTGCTCCCGGCCATGACTGCATTACCTACCCCCACCTCAAACACTGCCCTCCCTCCTTCCTCTCAGTCCTTGCCACCCTCTACATTATCATCCTTGCCACTGGCTTCTAACCCGACCTGTGGAAAGCCTCCCGTATCCTGATGTTCTCCAAACCCAACAAGCCTCCATCTGATGCCTGTTCCTATCGTCCTATCTGTCTCACAACTGTGTTTAGTAAGCTCTTGGAATCCATCCTTCCCCAGCGCATCCATCACCACCTCCGCCAAATCCATCTCTTCCCCGACACCCAATGTGGCTTTCAACCTTCCTTCTCTGCCGATGACCAACTCCTCCGCCTCACTCCTCTCCCTCCAGCTTAACTCCCTTCGCTCCACCATTTTTGTCTCCCTTGACCTCGAAAATGCCTACGACTGTGTCTGGCATCCCGGTCTCCTGTTTAAACTCCAAACCTATGCCCTTCCTATCAACTACATCTGTCTGATGGCTTCCTTCCTGTCCCGCTGCCCCTCCTATGTTACCATCCATAATGCCAATTCCCACACCTTCTACCCCTCTGCAGGGGTGCCCCAGGGCTCTGTCCTCTCCCCTCTCCGCTACCTCCTGTACATGACAGCTGTGCCCCAACACCCCCTCCAGTACACCTCTTGCAATATGCCGATGACACCACATTCCTCGCCCTCGCTCCTACCCTCCAACGGTCCCAACGCATTCTCCAGAATCACCTTGACGTTTCTGCCACATGGTGTAACCAGTGGCTCTTGAAAATCAATCCTTCCAAGACCCAGGCAATCATCGTAATTTGTACCAATCACTCCTTCCTGTTTCTGGATTTCTCCCTTACCATCCTTGCCCGTCATGTCTGCCTCTCCCCCACCCTCACCTACCTTGGCCTTACAATTGACCATCACCTCACCTGGATCACTCATCTCTGCTCCATCCAATCCAAAGCCCACTACCGCCTCTGACTCCTCAAACTCCTCTCTGGCAGGACATGGGGGTTGCACCCCTCTACCATCCTCCACACCGACAAATCCTTAATCCGTCCCAACCTCTGTTATGACAGTCTCGCCTGGATATCTGCCCGCCCCCCCCCCCCCAAATTCTATTAGTCCCTCCAGATCCTTGAGCGACATGCACTACGCCTCGCCTTCCCTATACGCCTTCCATCCCCCACGTCGATACTCTATGACCTCATTCCTCTCCATCTGCTCCTATTCCCCGAACATATCCGCCTACTCAACACCTCCCACCGCCTTGATTCCCCTCATCCCCTGGTGGCTCCTCTCCTGTCCTGTCACTGCCTCCTGCCACACCTTCACTGTTGTGTCCCCCCTACCCTCCATCTCTACACCCTTCATCTATTTTCCCTAGGTAGCTTCCATCAACTCCCCCTCCTGGATGATGCCCTCTTTCCCTCCATATATCCCTCCTATCAACTCTGATCCTAACCCCCCCTCCTTTCCTCAGTCCATTCCCTGGGCTCACTCTCCCCCCACTTCATCCTGTTTTCTCCTAGCCAAACGTCTCCCTACCTCCCTTCTCCCCCCCCCCCCTGCCGAGTCCTTTTGTATTCCCCCTCTCTGCCTTCCTCACTCCCTGTCGCATCTGCCCAGCACCCCCAACCACTCCATTGGCTCCTTTCTCCCCCTTCACTTTTCCTCTCCATCTCCCCTTTTTTATTTACCCATCATCTGTCCAGTTTCCCCCCACCTGCTCTCGGCTGTGGTATGTCACATTTGCCAACTTTATAGTGCAGTGTTCCAGTCAATGTTCAGTGTTGTTCGCCTTTCTAGTGTTGTGAACAGAAACCAGACTGTCGCCATGGTTTTAATTGTCTGTATTTTTTTTACCCGTCTGCTTTGCATGTATTTTATTTGCATCATCATCCCTTCGTTCTATGTTTTATGTTCCACGATTTTTTCGCCATGTTACTATGTAAGTCTCCAGTTTTATCGCCTGTTTTTATTATTTATTATCTTCATGTTTTTAAAACAAAGTCTGTAGGAAAAAAAACAACAAATTCCATATTTGGCGGTACCTTGAAAGAGTACCGCCCTTCAGTCACGGCATAGCCACTTATCAAAGTGTTAGGTGTTCCAGGACCTGCCAGCCTGCCATCCCAGCAGCCTCTGCGGTCACCTCCCGCCAGCAGCAGTGGAGTGGGGCTTCGGCCCCAGGTGGCGTTTCGTCCGTCTTCATCCGTCTTTGTGAGCTCCTTGTTTTCTTCTTTAGTTTTGTCCAGTCCTGTCCTGTTCTTTTCCTTCTTTTCTCGTTGTCATCATGATAACCATCACCACCACCACCACTACCACCACCACCACCATTATATATAGCTCTCCCTCTGCCTCCACCACCACAATTACGGGGTGTAATCGGCACCCTCATTCCATCCCCCAAGCTTCTCACCCCCCCTTCTCCTTCTCCTTCGCATTTTGTAGCCTCATCCCCTGCTCCTTCCTCCCTCACCTCCTCCTCTGATCCCTTCCCTCCACTCCCTCACCCTGTTCCCTCCATCTCTGCAGCCCCCGCCAGGGTGGAGGCCCGTCATCATCCCCGTCTTTGGCGTCAGCACCAGCATCCATGCCAGGAGCTGCCACCTCCGCCATCTCCCAGTTGCTGCTGCCCCACACACCTCCTCTCACCCTTCAGTTGCTGTTAAGTGCCCCAGTGGCACCCCTGCCTCCTCCGCTCCCAAAAAGTTCCAGTCCCCTCCTCTTACCCCCCCCCCCCCAGGATGGCATGGATGTTTCCTTACCTGTCCCCTCTGCCACCACCGCTACCTCCTCCTTCTCCTCCTCCTCCTCCTCCTCCTACAAATACCTCCTATCCTTTCCTGATCCCTCACTCCTCGAGGCCCGGAACCTCATGAAGCTCTTCCGCCATCTCTACCCCGGAGCTCCCATCTCTCTCCTCACTCCCCGTTGGGACTCCGTTCTCATTACCTCCCCTTGCCCCACCCTTCACTCAGACATCCTTTCCCGAATCCCCAGCACCTGCTTTGTCCCCGATGCCTTTCTCTCCCCTGCTCCTTCCCCTTCCCACTCCCACCTACCCCATGCCCCGCGTTGCATGCCAACCCTTACCGCCATGACCACTTAGCTTAGTCTGACGATCAAAGAGGAGGAGGTGCTGTTGGAGCTTAAGGCACATACCTACCTAAACATCCGTGCAGTGCACTGGATTTTCAATCCTGCCAGCCCCACCCACCTTATGCATGGGTCCAGTCCTGTCCTGTTCATTTCCTTCGTTTCTCGTTGTAGCCATGACAATCACAACCACCAGCACCACCACCACCACCACCACCACCACCGCCATTGTATATTTCTCTCCCTTTGCTGCCACCACCACAATTACGTGGTGTGCCCAATCGGCCCCCCTCATTCCATCTCCCAAGCTTCTCACCCTCTCTTCTCCTTCTCCTGAAGGAGGGTGCCCTTCTGTTCCATCGTTGGTACATGGTCACCCCACCTATTCCCCTCCTCAGTCCATCCGCTGCCAGAGGTGCCTGCACTACAATGCACACCCAACATCAGAGTGTTGCAAGGACCCCGTCTGCCCACTCTGCAAACAGGCGCAATTCCTCAGGCTGTGTCGTAACCTCCAATCCCCTCTCTCCTGCAACACCTGCAACCTCCCGCACCCCACCTACTCCCATAAACGCAAGGCCAACCCCCCCCCCCATACTCCTGAAATAACCGTCCCCATCCGCCCTCTGGACACTCCCATCCCTCCTGGCAACTACCTCCACCCCCCCCTCCCCACTGCTGAGGACATCAGCTGGTTTGTCACCATCGTCCTCCAGAATGTCCACCCGTTACAGCGCCCCCTCACCCACCAGCAGATATCACTCGCCACACAATCTGCCTTCCACCTTAACACTTATGCCACCTATTCCCACAACCAATCCCACTTCACCTTCTCCCACCTCGGCACCCTTGTCTAAATTCCTGCCATAGCGCGACAGCACTGTATCTTGTTTAACAACATCCGGTCCCTACCTACCAACAAGAACCTCCTCATGCACACCCTCACGTCCCACAGTGTGCATGCTTTCCTCTAAAACAAAACCTTTCTACAGCCTCAGCATACTGTCCACACTTCTCCCTTCATCCTCAACTGCTCCGATAATCGGCCACCATCGCCAGATCCCTAGTCAGGTCCAACACCTCCTTCCCAACCCCACAGAACACCTGATCCTTAGTCTCTTCTTCCCCGGCCTCACTGTTACCTGCGCCACCAACCATGTTTGCCCTAATGCTCATATTCCTTTTGATTTCCTTTCCCACATCGACTGCACCTTCTCCTTCTACATAATCGCCGCCGACCACAACATTCATAGTTGTTCCACCGCCCAGTAACAGCGGTCGCATAGGTTCCTCTCTTCCCTCCAAGGCGACCTCATTCCCATTCACCAGCACACCCGCCCTGAATCCAACTCCACTCCCGATGTCATCCTCTCCTCCCCTAACCTCCTTGGCCGCATAACGGTGGATGTCCTGGACCCCATTGGTAGCGAACATCTCCCTGTCCTCCTCACCATTTCAGACGGTTGTCACCCCAGCCCCAACGCTCGAAATGACCCTCCCCTGAAGTACATCCATGATTATTCCCGTCCCCCTTCACCCCCACAGGCCATCCTTCCCCTCCGTGAATCCCGGCGTCTCTACCATGCCTTCATTCACACGCGTGACCCGGACACACTACGACGCCACCGGCAACTACAAAGACACGTCCAAAACTTTCACACGGCTAAGAATCGCCGCGACTGGCGACAGACATGCACCTGTCATAATGTTACACTTCCTATCAACTCGCCCAAGTACTGGTCTGCCTCCCCCCGTACCATCCTCTCCCTCATCATGACCAACATTTCCCTGACAACCTTAGTAAGGCCAATCACTTTGCGTCCTACCTGTCCAATTTCTTTACCCTCCCTTACGATCCCCAGTTCGATTACTCCCCCTTCCCAGATGTCTGTGATCGAACTGACACCTATGTCCTCCATTCGCCCTTGGCTTCCAGTACTTGGACAACATTACACCCAATGAACTCAATGCCCACATCACTACTCAGGATTTCATCACTACACTCCACACGAAACACAACACCACTCCTGGTCACGATCGTCTTATCTATCGCCACCTCCGTGAAGCTCCCACCTCCTTTCTCTCCACCCCAGCCAGACCTCCCCTTATCCTGATGTTCCTCAAACACGACAAACCGCCATCAGCTGTCACCTCCTACCATCCCATCAGCCTTACCTCGGTCTCTAGCAAGGTCCTGGAATCCATCCTTACCCGATGCATCCACCAGCATCTCCCCCAGCGCTGCCTCCTTTCTGTTACCCAAGTGTGGCTTTCGACCATCCTTCTCTACTGATGATCTTCTCCTTCACCTCACTCACCTCCTCTCCGAACAGCTCATTTCCTGTCACTCCGCCATCTTCCTCTCCCTCGACATGGAACGTGCCTACGACGGTGTGTAGCATTCTGGTCTCCTCTTCAAGTTCAAAATCTTCGCACTTCCTATCAACTACGTCTGTCTGATCGGGTCCTTTCTTTCCCAACGTCCTTCACATGTCACCATCCATAACATGGATTCCTACACCTTCTTCCCCTCCACCGGTGTGCCCCAAGTTTCCGTCCTCTCCCCTCTTCCATACCTTTTGTATACGGCGCATATACCGCCACCTTCGCCCCCCATCCACCTTCTCCAGTACTTCGATGAAATAGCCTCTCTTGCCCTCGCCCCCACCCTGCAACGCTCCCAACACTTTCTCCAATCCGATCTTGACTGGTTGACCATTTGGTGTAACCAGTGTTGCTCAAGGTCTATCCTTCCAAGACCCAGGCGATCATTGTAGGCAAAACCACCACTTCCTTCTGTCTCCTCACCCCCACCATTAAGTACCTTGGCGTCACCCTTGACCATCACCTCTCCTGGACCCCCATCTGTAGACAATCCATGCCAAGGAACGCTCTCGACTCTGTCTCCTCGAGCTCCTTTCTGGCCGCGCATGGGGTCAGGACCCCTCCACCATTGTCCGCACCTATAAATCCCTTATCCACCCAATCCTGTGCTACGCTCATCCCACCTGAATCTCCGTCCCTCCTACCTTTTACAAATCCCATCAAATCCTAGAAAGCCATGATCTCCACCTCGCCTATCGCATCCGTCTCCCGTCCCCCACACAGATCCTATATTACCTTATTCCGATCCCGCACCTCCTTCTCTTCCTCGAATGGATACAGATCCTCTACATCTCCTGCAAACTTGATCCCCCTCACCCGCTTGTCTCTCCCATGCTCTCCCACCCACGTCCTGTGTTGCACCTTCATTCACACATCCCACCTGCACTCCATCTTTCCACTCTCCATACCCTCTCCCAAGGTGGCTTCCACCAACTCCCCCTCCTAATGAAGCCCTCATCCCCTCCATCTACCCCTCCTGCCAACTTTGATCCTCCTCTACCACACCCTGTGTTTTTTCCCAAGGGCACTCTCTCTTCCTTCTCTCACTCCTCCTTTCCTTCCTCCCTCCTACCCTGGGCCTCCCCTACCCACTTACCTTCTTTCCTGCCCCTCCCATCTCCTCTGCCACTGGCATCTACACACTCCCCTCTCCCTCCTCCCCCCCTTTTCCCCTTTTGGCAGGTCTCCAGGCCCGTACACGTATTGTAAACTTTTGCGTGCCGGAGATCATCGCCTAGCGTTTGTATGTGCTGTCGTGTTTGTCCTCAAGTGTTCCAGTGTTTAATTGTTTGTGTTCCAAAGTTTGCGTGTGCCATCTGTCATCTCTGCGCATGTCCACATGTCTGAACATATTTAATTTGGACTCTGTGCTTGTGAATGGCTCTGTGTGTTTTAATTTTGTATGTCTACATTTGTATATCCACCATGTCTGTTCTGTGATTATCTTCTTTTGTATCATTAGTTTATTCTGTGTCTGAAGAGCGGCGTAGTATGCTGTTGGTGGCCTACCTGTATAAGGTGTGAAATTAACAATAAAGGGGAAAAAAGCAAATTCATTCCAGGCCCTATAAATCCCTCCAAATCCTCGAACACCATGTGCTCCGCCTCCCCTTCCGCATCCGCTTTCCATCCTCCCCGCGCATCCCTCACCCCCTTCCCCCACCTCCTCCTTTTCTTGAACACATCTGTACACTGTATATTGTCCACCGTGTTGATCCCCCTAACCCCCTGGTGTCTCCCTTGCTTTCCACACCCAATCCGTTGCCGCACGTTTGCCGTTGTGTGCCACCCTCTCTCCATCTCCACACCCTCCACCTCCTTGCACAATGCAACTTCCACCATCTACCCCTGCCAGATGATGCGCTTTGCCCTCACATGTACCCTTCCTACCAACTCGAACCCCATCTTCCTGCCTCTTCTTCAGGGCTCCCTCTTCTCCCCCTCCCTTTTCCTGAGTGGCTTCCCCCTCCTACTGCCCCTCCCTCTCTTGTGCTCCCCTTCAGTGTCTCTGCACTCCCTCCCGCCTTGTCTTCCCTCTTCATCTCCTGCCCCACCAGTCTCCTGCCTGCTGACGCCTCTACTCTCTTCATCCCGACACCTCCCCTGCTCCCCCTTGCATTCCCCTCCTTCTCCATCCTCTCTGGCCTCTTCCTCAGCAGGTCCCATGTGGTAGTCTTATTCTTCATGTTGTGTGCTCCAAGTGGGTTTTAAGTTCGTTGTTCTGGTTTGTTCTGGTTTAATAGTGTGGCCAACTTTTAATCTGTGCGTGTGCCTTCAGTGTCTTCTTTGTGTTTTTTTTAACCTTATGTCGACTTTTTTAATTGTCACCCCATGAACATCTCCATCTCAGTGTCTTTTTACCTCCTTTATCTCCCCTTGCTCTGTTTTATATTCCCCATTTCTATCGCCTTAAGAGCAGTGGATTGTGCCGCTGACAGGCCTTCCCTGCCCATATGGGGCATTGGAATGAAATCACAATAAAGGTAGCACTCCGTCTTAAGGCCGCAAGTGGCCCATTGGACCGCCGTATCATAGGGGATAGGGGATAGGAGGGGCATGCGGTCAGCAGACTGCTCTCCCAGTCATTATGATGGTTTTCTTTGACCGGAGCCGCTACTATTCAGTCGAGTAGCTCCTCAGTTGGCATCATGAGGCTGAGTGCACCCCGAAAAATGGCAACAGCGCATGGCGGCTGGATGGTCACCCATCCAACTGCCAGCCACGCCCGACAGCGCTTAGCCTGTGATCTCACGGGAACCGGTGTATCCACTGTGGCAACGCCGTTCCCACAGTAAAGAGAAAAAAGCAACAAATTCCTATACATGAAACCATTATATGCGCATTCGGGAGGACGACGGTTCAATACCGTCTCCAGCCATCCTGATTTAGGTTTTCCGTGATTTCCCTAAATCGTTTCAGGCAAATGCCGGGATGGTTCCTTTGAAAGGGCACGGCCGATTTCCTTCCCAATCCTTCCCTAGCCCGAGCTTGCGCTCCATCTGTAATGACCTCGTTGTCGACGGGACGTTAAACACTAACCACCGCCACCACCACCATAAAATGTTTACGAAATTTTGGAAGGCTTCTGCTGTTTTGTGCGAGCAGTCAAATAGTTCGTGAATGTTAGATGTTGGGGTGCCAGTTACAGTAACACGTTTGCAACTAGCCATTATTGTTTATTTTTCGAATGCACTACAAAACTCATCCCTTCCCTCCAGCTACCATGCATGGAAAACTGCATCACGCCAGTACATGGACTGAAGACGACAACAACAACAACGGTCGTTTTGAAGATGGTTGCAGATGCATATGTTATTCCTGGTTGTTTAACTGTTCTACAATGTTTTAAATTTGCAACTATAGACAGGCTTTTTAGTTGTATGCGTTGTTGCTAATGTAAATTTCCTTGATGGGGTTTTTATTCGACTTTGTCATGTTTGTTTCTCATTTAGATTTCCAGTAATGATGTCATCTAAATATTTAAATTGATCAACGATTTTGATTTGCCGTTCTTCCACTGAAATTGTGTGGACCAGCTGGCATAATTTGTTTTTTCAAATGATATTCTGAGGGTGACTTTCTGTGATATTTTTTAGAGATGTAAATAGTTTAGTGGTTTCTTGAACATTCGTGGTTAGGAGAGTAAGATCAGCAGCAAATCCCAAGCAGTTTCAACTTTTACCATTTGTCACACTTCCAGTTCTTATATTCTTTGCGTTACCTTGTACCATTCGCTCATTACATATTCCAGTGCACAGTCGAACAGTAATGGTGATAGGCATTCACCTTGTCTTAAGCCCCTTTTTATGAGGAAAGGTTGAGAAATTTTTTCTCTAAGCCTTACTTTCAAATTGACGTTGTTTGGAGTAAGTTCTACTAGATTCATTAATTGCATCGTAATTCAGAGTAACACAGGCGCTGGAGTATTGTAAGAGGGGAAAATGTCATCCTGGCGGTGCAAAACTAGTGGATTAGGAAGTGGAAATGAAAAATCACATCAACTCATTTCCAGTCCAGAAAGCACATGCCAATGAAGAACAGAATTATCTGGACCATAAACATGTGAAGATTATGTGGCAGATGTTCAAAACTTTTTAACCCCATATTCAAGTTGATTATCAGTTTTATTTGAAAATTAAGCATGGACATTTTAATTTAAAATTTGGGCAACCACAGGTGTATGCGAGCAGTACATGTGGAGAGCCGCAGAATAATGTAACAAGTCGATCTTTGAATGATGCTGCTAAAAGGCCAGCAAAGCTGAGGTAATAGTGCACAAGAAATTACACCCAGTTACAGCAAAAACTGCCACTGATTCTACCATTGCAGGCCTCTCGTTTGATATAATGCAGAATTTGCAATTACCTCAGATACAAAGACAACTTACATGTCACTTTTGGCAGCTTTCATTAATTTCTTAAATGCGCAGAATTACAGAGTGGAACAACCAGGTTTTTGTCTCTATCATGAAAGAATAGCACGGAAAAGCTCTGATGAAGCTTGTTCATTTATTTTTAATTATAGAAATGAAAATGTTGGACAATGTGTTAAAGACTTTCACTCATTCTCTGACTGTTGTGGAGGCCAAAATAAAAACCATTCAATGGTGAGGCTTGTTTAATGCTTGTGGCACAGGGAAGGTTTCAGTTCATCACCCATTACTTTCCAACTGGAGGGTAGTGCTACCTTGCACATGATAGGCATATCAACAGACAAAAAGGAAAATTAGAAAGGTTGATAGGATATATGTTCTGAAAGAATATGCAGAATTAATAACTGAATCCCGCACAAAGAGGAATTTTGTAGTGAAAATATCAAAAACAGAAGAGGTTCCAAATTTTAAGGAGTGGTGGCCAAAATTCCATAGAAATACTAATATTTCTGTTGAAAGGAAAGGAAGGGCTTCACACAGAAACTATCAGCTCTTTTATGTAACGCAGTTTTTGCAATTCTGTTGTTCACAAGACACTCGTGGTGTTGTTAAAGTTAAGCCATTCATTGATGTGGCAGAATAGCACACATTCCAACTTTCTGATCAAACTGTAGTTCCACCAAGCCCTGTAAATCAGGCTCAATTGGGCTCATGTAACGATAAATGAGAGGAACATGCACCATCTAAGGCGATTTCTTCCATTCCTCCCAAAACAGAACATCATAAAGAACTTCTAACATATACAATTGGCCATATGTCAAAGAATGAACCACGAGTGCAGTATAATGCTAAAGACAATGGGAATTAGCCATAATTTACTTGATTTTTGCCAATAGTACGATAAATTTTTTTTTTTTTTTTACTTTATTGTTATTTTAATACTTGTACAAAGCAAGTAGGCTGGCAGCGGCACACTACGCCGCTCTTCAGCCACAGCGGTTTACAAAAGTAGAAAAACGGAGAAAGACAATGAAACAAAGTGACGGGCAAAAGAAAGATGTCACATAGACACAAAAAACACGGAGTCGTTCACACGTGACGATAACAACACTGATAACACATTGGCACGGCGCACACAACACTGACGAATCCGACGGCACAAGTGAACGTAGTAGTGGGACGGCGGACACCAAAAACACTAAACGGCGGCACACACACGAGACACAGAAGGCGATGATCTCCGGCGCGCGAATGTTCACTAAGCGTGTGCGAGTCCGGGGACCTGCCAAGAGAGGAGGAGGAGGAAGTGGAGAGGGAGAGCGAGAGGGGAGAGCAGGGATGCCATGGGCAAAGGAGAGAGGGGGAGGGAGGAAGGGGGTGGGGAAGCCCGGGGGAGAGGGGAGGAGGGAGGGGGGAAAGGAAAGAGAAGGGAGGGGATAGGAGGGAGGGAGGGTGCCTAAAGGATAGGACACAGGAGGAGGGGGGGGATCAAAGTTGATAGGAGGGGTAGATGGAGGGGAGGAGGACATCATCAGGGAGAGGGAGCTGGCGGAAGCCACCTCGGGAGAGGGTAAGGAGGGTGGAGAGATGGAGACCGGGTGGGACATGGGAGTATAGGCGCGGCAGCGGGCGGGGGTGGGAGAGGATCGGGGAGACGAGCGGGTGAGGAGGATCAAGTTTACGGGAGGTGTAGAGGATTCGTATCCTTTCGAGGAAGAGGAGGAGGTGGGGGAAGGGGATAAGGTCATACAGGATCCGCGTGGGGGAGGGGAGACGGATGCGATAGGCAAGGCGGAGAGCATGGCGTTCAAGGATTTGGAGGGATTTATAAAAGGAAGGGGGGGCGGAGATCCAGGCTGGATGGGCGTAACAGAGGATAGGGCGGATGAGGGACTTATAGGTGTGGAGGATGGTGGAGGGGTCCAGACTCCACGTACGGCCAGAAAGGAGCTTAAGGAGACGGAGTCGGGAACGTGCCTTGGCTTGGATTGTCTGGAGATGGGGAGTCCAGGAGAGACGACGGTCGAGGGTGACGCCAAGGTACTTAAGGGTGGGGGTGAGAGCGATGGGACGGCCATAAACGGTGAGATAGAAATCAAGGAGGCGGAAGGAAGGAGTGGTTTTGCCTACAATGATCGCCTGGGTTTTGGAAGGATTGACCTTGAGCAACCACTGGTTGCACCAAGCGGTGAACCGGTCAAGATGGGATTGGAGAAGGTGTTGGGAGCGTTGCAGGGTGGGGGCAAGGGCAAGGAAGGCGGTGTCATCGGCAAACTGGAGAAGGTGGACGGGGGGTGGCGGCGGCGGCATGTCCGCCGTGTACAACAAGTACAGAAGGGGGGAGAGGACGGAGCCTTGGGGCACACCGGCGGAGGGGAAAAAGGTGTAGGAATCGGTGTTATGGATGGTGACATGGGAAGGACGGCGGGAGAGAAAGGAACCGATCAGACGAACGTAGTTAATGGGAAGGGCGAAGGTTTGGAGCTTGAAGAGGAGACCGGAATGCCATACGCGGTCATATGCGCGTTCGAGGTCAAGAGAGAGGAAGATTGCGGAGCGACGGGAATTGAGCTGTTCGGAAAGGAGATGAGTGAGGTGAAGGAGAAGATCGTCGGAAGAGAAGGACGGCCGAAAGCCACACTGGGTAACAGGGAGGAGGCGGTGCTGGCGGAGATGCTGGTGGATGCGGCGGGTGAGGATGGATTCCAGGACCTTGCTGAAGACCGAGGTAAGGCTGATGGGACGGTAGGAGGAGACGGCGGACGGCGGTTTGCCAGGTTTGAGGAACATGAGGATACGAGAGGTTTTCCACAGGTCGGGGTAGTAACCAGTGGACAGGACTACATTGTAGAGCCTGGCCAGGGTGGAGAGGAAAGAGACAGGAGCTTCACGAAGGTGACGGTAGGTGACACGATCGTGACCAGGAGCGGTGTTGCGTTTGGTGCGGAGTGTAGTAATGAGATCCTGTGTAGTGATGGGGGCATTAAGTTCCGTGTGTGGAATGTTGTCCAAGTACTGGAAACCAGGAGCGAGGGGAGGGACAGAGGTGTCAGTTCGATCGCGGATATCGGGGAAGAGGGAGTAATCGAACCGGGGATCATCAGGGATGGAAAACACATCGGACAGGTAGGAGGCAAAGTGGTTGGCCTTACTAAGGGCGTCAGGGAATGGGTGGTCATCGTGGAGAAGAGGATAGTAGGGGGAGGGCTTTGTTCCGGTAAGGCGACGGAAGGCGGTCCAGAACTTGGACGAGTTTATAGGAAGGGTAGCATTTAAACGGGTGCATGTCTGTCGCCAGTCCCGGCGTTTCTTAGCCGCGAGCAAATTTCGAATGTGTCGCTGTAGTTGCCGGTGGCGTCGTAGGGTGTCCGGGTCACGCGTGCGGAGGAAGGCACGGTAGAGACGACGGGATTCACGGAGGAGGAGGACGGCCTGCGGTGGCAAGGTAGGACGGTGGGGGTGGATGGCAACAGTAGGGACGTGGGCCTCCACGGCCTCAGACAAGGTCTGCTGGAGAAAGGAGGCGGCATGGGAGACATCATCGGGACGGCGGTAGGCGAGAGGGTGGCTGTCGACCTGAGTGGAGAGGGTATCCCGGTAGGCATTCCAGTCGGCACGGGAATAGTCATGGATGTACTTGGGGGGAGGGTCATTACGAGGGTCGGGGCGGGGGCGACGACCGTCTGAAACGGTGAGGAGGACAGGGAGATGGTCACTACCAATAGGCTCCAGGACATCCACCGTAATGCGACCAAGGAGGTTGGGGGAGGAAAGAATAACATCGGGAGTGGAATTGGATTCGGGGCGGGTGTGCTGGGGGATGGGGATGAGGTCGCCTTGAAGGGAGGAGAGGAACCGATGCCACCGCCGTAACTGGGCAGCGGAGCGACTATGGATGTTGAGGTCGGCGGCGATCACGTAGGAGGAGAAGGTACGGTCGATGTGGGAGAGGAAGTCGAAAGGAAGAGGGGCGTTAGGGCGGACATAGATGGTGGCACAGGTAACGGTAAGGCCGGGGAAGAAGAGACTAAGGATCAGGTGTTCGGTGGGGTCGGGAAGGAGAGGTTGGAGCCGAACGGGGATCTGGCGGTGGTGGCCAATAGCAACGCCGCCACGCGCCACTGGGAGGGGATTATCGGATCGGTGGAGGAGATAGGGGGAGGTGTGAATGGAGTGGTGGGGTTGGAGAAAGGTTTCATTGAGGAGGAAGGCATCCACACGGTGGGTAGCAAGGGTGTGCAGGAAGAGGTTCTTGTTGGCGGGAAGGGAGCGGATATTGTTGAAAAGGATACGATGCTGTCGCGCCATGATAGGATTTAGACGAGGGTGTCAAGGCGGGAGAAGGTGAAATGGGCCTGGTTATTGGAATAGGTGGCGTACATTTTAAGGTGGAATATGGAACGGGCGGCGAGGGAGATCTGTTGGAGGGTGTGGGGGCGCTGGAAGGGATGGACGTTTTGGAGGACAATAGTGAGGAACCTGATGATGTCCTCAGCAGTGGGGGGGGGACGAAGGGAATTGCCAGGAGGGGTGGGGGCGTCCAGGGGACGGACAGGTACGGTGAGTTCAGGGGAGGTGGGAGGGGGCCGGGCTTTACACTTTTGGGAGTAGGTAGGGTGGGGGAGGCTGCAAGTATTACAGGAGGGAGGGGATTGGAGGTTGGGGCACTGCCGGAGAAAGTGCGCTTGGCGACAATGCGGGCAGGTGGGGGCCTCGCGGCACTCGGCTGTTGTATGTGCATTATAGCGCAGACATCTCTGGCAGCGCAGGGATTGAGGGGGGGAACGGGAGGGGTCGACCTTGTACCGCTGATTGAAGAGGAGGGCACCCTCCTTCAGGAGGCGGTCAATGGAGGGGGCGTCCTCAGAGAACACCCGCATAAGGCGGGTGGGGCCGGTCGCGTTAAAAATGCGGCGGACTGCCCGCACCTCCAGGGTGGGATGGGCCTTCAGCTCCGCCAACACCTCCTCCTCCGTGATCGACGGACTAAGCCGAGTGATCACGGCGGTGAGGGTCGGCGGGCGACGCGGGGGTTGGGGTTGGCGGGTAGGAGAAGGAGAGGGAGCAGGGGTGAGGGAGGCGTTAGGACCAAAACGGGTGATGGGGAGGCGGGAGAGGATGTCAGTATGGAGGGTCGGGCTGGGGGAGGAGATAAGAACAGAGTCCCGTCTGGGAGTAAGGAGAGATATGGGGGCGCCAGGGAAATGGCGGCGGAGGAGGAGGGAGAGATTCCGGGCCTCGAGGAAGGAAGGATCGGGACGGGACAGGAGATATTTGTAGAGACCGGGTGGGGAGGAGGAGGAGGAGGAGGAGGGAGCGGGGCCAGGTGGGGAGACGTCCATGGCATTTTGGGGTGGGGATGGGGGGCGGGGTGGAGCCTTTTTAGGAGCAGAGGAAGTGGGGGCGCCACTAGGGCGTTTGACAGCTGCAGATGGGCGGGTGGTGATAAGAGGGACGGGAAAGATGGGGAGGTGGTGGGAAGGGGCAGGTCCCGGCACGGACGCAACAGTCGGCGCCGGAGATGACTGTGACGGTGCAGGCGAAGGTGGCAGTGACGGTGACGGCGACGAAGATGGCGGTGGTGGTGGTGGTGGCGGCGGAGATGGCGATGGCGACGGGGAAAGCTGGGCGTGGGCAGTGGACCGACGGGCCACCACCCGAGCCGGAGCTGCAGTGACAGGCTGGGGGAGTGGGGGGAAGGGATCAGAACGAGAGGAAGAAGCGGAAGAGGGGGGGACAAAGAGCGAGGGCGAAGGGATAGAGAGGAGGGGAGGGATGGAAGGAGGGGGGTGGGACTGGGCACACCAAGTGATAGTGGTGGAGGCGGCAGAAGGGGACGTATACACGATGACGGTGGTGGTAGTAGTGACGGTGGTGGTGGGGGCGGACATGATGACAAGGAGAAGAAAATACACAGCACTAAAGGACAGGACACACACTGGGGGACGGCGGACGGCGGACGGCGGACGGCGGACGGCGGACGGCGGGAACGCTGCTGCCGCGGACGGGGCCGGGGCGGCGGCGGCGGCGGCGGCGGCGGCGGCGGCGGCTGCTGCTGCTGCTGCTGCTGGCTGGACGGCGAGAGGCAGGAACGCTGCTGCCGCGGACGGGGCCGGGGCGGCGGCGGCGGCTGCTGCTGCTGCTGCTGGCGGGACTACTGCTGCTGCCGCTGCTGCTGCTGCCGCCGCCACCGGAGGGCTGGCTGGCTGGCTGGCTGGCTGGCTGCCCGACCACTGCTGCAGGCCGGGACCGGGAACTGCTGCTGCTGCTGCTGCTGCTGCTGCTTCTGGGCGGGCTGGCTGGCTGGCTGGCTGGCTGGCTGGCACCTGGAACACCTAACACTTCGATAAGCGCTAGAAGGGCACTATCGAAGGGCGGTAACCTTGCGGTGTACCGCCGGAGATGCGAGTACGATAAACTGAGTTACGTATTGATTTATGTACATTTATTGCACTGTATTCAAGAAGGCCATATGTTCACTTAATAAATTTTAACAGAACGTCAAGAAAATATATTAGGTTTACCAGCAGAGCATTTGCATTCACCCCTCCATAGAATAATGCTAGTGTTCACTGCAATTAGTCTGTGTTTGTTCCGCTATACAGGCACTGCAGAGCAGACGGCGACAGGAGATGGAGGTGAAAGGCTCGCCATGTTTTTCCCGGAGCGCACCGCTCTGACATCTGTCGGCGACGCCAAGCAACAGGGCATTCAACCGCCGGCCGATTATTCGATGTTGAAATAGGAAGCTTAACAGGAAATGGTTGTAAATAACAAAAACCTCCTTATCTACTGCAATTGAATATGTTTAGTTTCTCAACAAAGGTGGAAAGCTCATCCGTGTCTGTTTTTTATTTCCAAAGACAATTTTTCATACTCAGCCACATTTGTGGTGACATGTTGGTTAAAACTGAGAAGGTCAGTTTACAGGTAGCTCCACAGATAATATTTTTATAACTTAATTTTTGGAGGGTTCGTGCCGATAGGTGCGAACCGGCAAATAGATTGTTAATGTTATGTGGCGAAGGTTGGAGGTTGCGAACACAGGCGTCTAAAGCTAGCGAAATGAGGGATGCCCAACTACCGGTCTTACCGATAGATGGCTCTACCAGCTGATTACTGTCGTCTGTATTGACCGCTATATTCGAATTTGGCAACAAGTTTCTCTCGGTCTGTACGGTGTATAAGGAATTAAGTATTATCGAAATGGTGATTTCTTGTTCCGCTTTCAATTGTACGAAGCGATGGAGTAAGGAAAGTGACTTACCATTTCACAGGTAATAGGACTACCGATACAATACGATAAAAATACAGACTTAGTGCGTTTGCTAATGCGATGTTTTTGAACAGGTTTCTCCTAAAGCACCCAGAGCTGCTAAAGAAGTGTATTACTTCCGTGAAGCGGAAAGGTTTTAATCCTACGTCTTGCAGTTCTCTTTGCGGAAACCATTTGCGACAAGATGATTACGTAGTGAGCCCTAGAACGTGGAAGAAACGTCTCAAACCCGAAGCAGTGCCATCAGTTTTTGACTTTCCGACTCATTTGATGCCACCAAATAAACAGCGACGATGACATGTTGTTAGGATTTTGAGTGACAACGAATGCTTCTCCATTTGAGGTAGCTAATTAATTTCCTTACTATGTGTGTGCTTTTTACTTTTGTGAATTTATTTCGTACGAACACAAATGAGCTACATAGGTCTAAGCAATGTTGTAATACAGGTCCATATTTTTGTTTTTAGCGTTCTGTCATAGAATCTGTGCTCGATTTGCCAGCTGCAGAACCTACTGATTGCGTGGAGAATGTTGTCAATGAGAATTCTTCCATGGAAAGCATGTCCCAATTATCCAATGCAGAAGCTGCGAATTGTGTCAAAAACGTTAGTATAAGGATGTTTTCACACGCCCAAAGTTTTCTTATAATATTTTTTCATCAAGCCTTGAGATATTTCAATCATATATAACGAAATTATTTCTTGTTTCAGAGTGCAGTTGGTTCTTCAGTAATTGATTGTGGTATACAGTCGAAAGTAGAAATGGAAGACAAGGCGACCGAAACTTGCAATTTTTTCTCAGACATTGTGCACGAATTAAAACGTAAACTGAAGTGCGTCTGTGAAAAACTTCGAAGAAGAGAGAAGAAAGTATGTTCCATGGATGACATCATAAGTTCATTGAAGGAGAATGGGCATCTTCCTAAGAAGTTACATAATTTCCTCAATCATCAGAAAGGAACACAAGTGGAATCAGTGTGCAATTTAGTGAACAACTCTCTCTCGTCAAAGGGTAATAGATACACAACAAATGTGAAAATGTTTGTGATGACTGTGTACTTTTATTCACCAGCATCATGTGATTACCTGCAAAAATTAATGCCTCTGCCCCATAAATCATTGATTTCCAAATGGATGGCAAGTGTAGACTGTGAACCTGGCTTCTTAAAAGATTTTTTTAAGTACATTGATTTGAACCCAATTGTAAGGGACCAGTTCAGCGATTCATGTCTAATTGTAGACAGTATGGCAATTAGGAAGCAAGTAGTTTGGGACCGAGGAACTAAGCAATACACAGTTTTTTTTTTAGACTTTGGTGGGGAAGTTTCTCAGTCAAAAGAAGTAATAGAGGCATCTAAGGCTCTGACTTTCATGCTTGGCTCTATTAAAGGCAAATTTAAATGCCCGATTGCATATTTCTTTATCAACGGTGTACAGGCAAATAATCAGGCCACACTGATAAAATCTGCTTTGAGAGGCTGCATAGTTCTGGCATTAGGGTTTGGTGTGTTACATGTGATGGCTGCAAGGTAAATATAAGCACTTGGCTGTACTTTAAATTTTTCCAAGGGTGATTTTAAAAGCCACTTTCCTCATCCTGTGGAAAAATACAATGTTTATTGTATCTTTGACATGTGTCATATGATTAAGTTAGCCATAAATGCTGTAGCAGAAGTATCTATCGAGTCTCCAACTGGCATTATTAGATGGCATTTCATTGAGCAATTGAAGAAGGTACAACAAGAAGGAGGTATGACATTTGCCAACAAACTATCAGAGCAACATATAAGTTATGTAAATAGAAAAATGAATGTTTCATTAGCTACACAGACTTTGAATTCTAGTGTGGCAGATAGTATAGAGTTTTTGAGGAGGGTTGGTGAACCAAATTTTAAAGGAAGTGAAGCAACAGTAGAATTTTTGTATTATATTGATAGGATTTTTGATATTCTGAACTCCAGAAATCCATTAGGTAAAGGGTATAAGAGCCCCCTGAGACTTGACAACAAATCTTATTGGCTTGGTATTTTCAGACACTAAAAATTATATCAAAAGCTTAAAAATTATTGGTGTTCCGTTGCTGCTCCATGCAAGAAGTACTTTTGCTTTTGGGATAATTTTCGATATGCAATCAGTCAGGCACATAGCTCTGTCAAGTATGCTTCGTGTCGAATCTCCTCTGAAGTATTTGCTGACATATAAACTGTCACAAGATCACACAGGGCTTTTTTTTTCCTGCTTTCGGCCCAGAGGTGGTTGGAACAACAATCCAAATGCATACCAGTTCAAATGTGCCATGAGAAAGTTTCTCTTGGGTAACAGTGTCACTGTAATGAATGAGAATTGATCAAATTTTAATGTGTGTTGTGTGCCACCTGTTTATGATTTTCATGCAAGAAAGCATGTAGTAGAAAGTGATGAAAGTGTTGCAGAAAATGAAATAGAGAAGTGGTGTGCACTTCTTGATGATAAGATTAAGTTCTCATTTTACAAGCAAAACATAGTCTATTATATTGCAGGATATGTGTCATTGCGCTTGTCAAGGCAGATCACATGCAAAGACTGTCTTCACATACTGAAGCCACCAGTAGTTAAATCTGCATTAGAATGTGATGCTCTCTATGCTTTTCCCAATATGGCCAGTAAAAATGCATTTGTAAATTTTGTTAACCGGGGAGAACTGGTTAAAACAAATGGCTGTGTATACTCTGTTGTAGAATACTCAGATAAACTGTTTCAGATGTTTGTGATTGCTGGGGATATGCGACGGAAATATATACAGGCCAAGATTTTGCATTCTGTTAAAAATAATTTTGTAGATTACCCATTTCCTGCTCTTGGTCATGATTACCGTTATGAAATTGGGTTTGAGGACTTACATCAGACTCAACTTGTTTGTAAGATTGCATCCCTGTACTCCTGCATACGCTTAAAAACATATGGGAAAAAATGTCTGCTGAGAAAATTTTAAACAACAAATCAAGTATAAGGCAGAAGTTAAATAAACTCATATTGTTTAATCATGTATAGTGCGCAAATTGGAAAAGATTATGTAATGGAACATTCCATGCAGACGGGTGTGACATTTTGACAGCTTTTTTAAAACTTTGTCCATAGATTTGTTGTTGTGTAATGATGAACTTCAAAGGACGAATCACATTGAAGTAAAATTAACTCTTTACGTCCTGTGTAGATGTTGTAACAAAATTGTAATTGTTTATTATATAAGCTTATTTTAAGATGTTTGGTGTTACAAAATATGCACTTGCATTAAAAACAGGTGATTTGTGTGAAATTAATGGAAAAAAAAGTTCTGAGACTTATTTGACAGATGGCTTTCAGTGTGAGAAAATATTTCCCTCAATAACCATGTTAACTTGAATTTGATCTAATGGAGTATGCAGTGGCCCTATGTTTCAAACAGTAATGTTTGTGGATACTCTGCAACATAAGAGCAATAAAATTGTTACTCTGTCAATTCTTGTTTTAATACTTCCTAGAATGAACACAATGTTCCAATTGATCATAAGCATTCTTTTTACTTTAGAACCATTCTAGAATAAGGGAGCCTGAGTCAGGTGAAACCTAATTCTCTGAATTTTGTCTTTATTTTGCTAGGAGGTCTTTCTATTATATTTTCCTGTGTTGGAGGGGGGGGGGGAGATAATGCAAATAGAATTATCTTTCTAGCACTACAAAGTACAGAATACAGTGATTGCAGTTGCACTTGGCAATCTAGGAAATTTCAGTACTTGTTACATGCCTAATTTTCATCATTTACCTTAATTATATGGTTGCACTTTTTGCTGATTTGAACTGTGTTCTAAATGTTAAAAATATTTTGTTTGGTCATAGTAATAAAAGCATTTCATTTTGTTAGTTCATATGTCCCACATGGAACTGAAGTTATGACGACAAAGGAAGGAATTAACATTAAGGAATCTTACTTCACAGAAATTATGTAACAATGGTTACACTTTTTGCTAGTTAACGTTAACATAAACCATTTAGTTTTCCATTAAGAGTGAAAGCAGTTGCACGAGTCACGTGTAGAACAAAGTTACCCATAGGGAACTAAAGTATTTTACGTTTGAGTTGTTGCAGGCCCAAAGTATTGTGCTCTTCATATTTCTATTTAAAAAAGTTTGTAACTCAAATTACCAGACAATTTGGAATCTGTACATACATGTGTGTAGCAAAGTACTTTTCATGTGCCATGTGGAATCTTTAATTTTCTGGTTTAAATATAATTTATTTCATGAATTACCTTTAATACCAACAATGTCTGAATGCATTATTTACCATTTAGAAGAAGCAATATTAGTGTACAGGATAACAAACCTCATGAAAAATGGGAGAGATTGTTCTGTAGAGAACTTGGAATGGCTCTCTATCAATAGCAGGTAAAAAGAAGGCTTCTATTAAATGTTCAAAGAAACCAGTCAACACCTCTTAATTATACAGTAATAAAACAATTTACTTTTTTCAGAATTTCTGGTAAGTATTAAAAGTGTGAAGACCTATTCAATTAGTATTTGCTTTACCAATAACCTGTAGTAAAAGCACACATAGAAGCAGGTAATTATGGGAGTAAAGAGTTATGTTAAAATTAAAGATACTGACTGGTATTACTTGCTCACAGAACATTGTAGTTGCTGTACAGTTAATGCTGTAAGTGGTGTACCCAATGTGATTCCTGGAGGATATAATATTCTGTTATCCTATGGGAGTGCACTGGTACCACACCTATTGAAAATAAGTTTTGCTGTGGAATAGTTGTATCAGACGTCTGTACCAGAAAACAAATCTCCACTGTGACACCCTTATGTTCTTGGTATGCTATTAGCTATTTATTACAGGAATACTCTAAACATGGAGGAGGGGGGGGTGGGGGGGGAGAGAGAGAGAGAGAGAGAGAATGTAGAGAGTGTTACTCTCTTTCCAGATACTGTTCTATTTCTTCAAACCAATTCTGAATTTCTCAGGTTATTACATATTATTTACTGTACATTGTCCAGCAATACTTCTGTTGTTACCGGATAGTTTGTAATTTGGCACTACCTTTGTGCCACTGGTATTGGCTAGTGTACTTTTGCAGATAAGAAACTCGGCTGGACTGGAATGTCCTGTCAGTATAGAACAAATTCAGACAATATGGAACTTTTTACACTAAATTTGCAATATAATGACACCCTTGTCTCACACAGATTGTAGCAGCCATTGGGGTGCCTGTCTGGCCAGCTTCTGCAGCTTTCGCTTTCAGGTTTGGTGTTTGCTTGGGCCCTATACTGACAACCAGTCATTCCAGTGACAGACACCATCTCAAAGACTGGAACCAAGATTCACAGAAATAAAATCCCATGGTTATAATTCATAGTGTAATTAATTTTGCTCACTCACATGTTTTGAATTCCATTTTAAAATAAAACCATGGTACCAGTCATTGTTTGGGTGTCAGACTGGAAAATTGGTTTTAAGACACCCCAACCATAAAATTAACAGCTGTGATCGATGTTATTTTCAGCAAGTTCCTTCACTTCCTACATCATCATGGATCAGTCCAATATAATATTAGTACTAGACTTAACTTCCAAATGATACAATTCATGCATTTAAGTGACGCCTTAACGTTGGCCTTTGTGTTTGTCTCATTTACATGTATTTCTTGTCTCGTATCAAAGACTGAAGCACTGTCAAAAACTGGTGCTTCTACTTTATCACTTAGTTAAAATACACCAATCACGTACAGCAGTTAATAAAATCATGGCATTTAAATTTCTGATCAAAGAGAGAGCATAATTCGTAAGTGCATGTTGCAATTACAGTGTCAGCATATATGTAGATCGGTAATGCATCACTTCAGATAAAGAAAATAATAAATTTTTACGTTTATACGTAAGTAATACTTTGACAGTTCAGTTGTAATTTCTGTTGTCAGTAAAGATACCCCTAAGCAAACGCAAACGATGTCAACTTTTTATTTGAAGAGACGTCTTCACTGTTTTGCACACTAGATTTTTCGAATTATACCTGTAGTTAATAGCTTTGGCAAGTAAGGTAATTTCTTGACCTCCATTGAATCTTAAATAGTGTTTTAAAACGGGCAAATAAGTAAAGCACTCATAAAATTAATAGTAAATGATTTATAGGGCAGCTTGTCAAACTTCCAAAACACACTCGAATTTAGGAATTTCATAGCAGAACTGTCACTGTTTTTTCTCGCTAGATTAGAGACACTTCATTATGTTGATGTGTAGATATCTAGAACATCCAATATAAAAGACTTATGAGGGCGCAGAACGAAAAACATTTTCATCCGTGTTTTGACACTACGTTTCTTGCCAAATTCAGATATGGCGGACACCAGTGATCTCTGGCGGACACTCAACGATATGAACTTTGGCCGGCACGCGCTAGAGCCATCTATCGGTAGTTCCGGTAGTTGAGCATCCCTCATTTCGCTAGCTTTAGACGCCTGTCGCTGTGCTAAGCAGCGATAATACGCTGCAATTCAAAGACATTCATGTTACGACTCCTAAAGAAGATACACACCGAAAAGACTGTATATAAAGACTGATAAGCAAAGAGCATTGTGATCAGAAATATTTTTTGTAATATGTAAATTTCTTATTTTCTCATATATATATGTATCTATGTAAATTTTCTATACTGCCACGCTCGCTTGCGGAGCGTGTCAGTAGAGGAGGCATTGTAATGGTACTTTGACTACCGCGCCTCCGCCAATACAAAGATATAATGTACGATCGCGCACGCACAAGAGCGCTGCACCAGCGACCGATTTTTATAAATAATTTTGTTCGTCTCTTTACTTTTTGCGTAGGTTTTTGTTTTTAACAACTAATTGATGACACTCTCTCTCTTGTCTTCATACGAAACACGTGTATTTTTCGGCGATGTGTTGAATGTACTTTTGGGAGGAAATTAAAATTATATTACAAAGCGAGGTTGTTTCAATAGTGATTCGAGGTGGTTATCGCCAAATTTGTAAATTGATCATGACAGTGACAACTTGAAGAAGCTTTCAACAAACGGAGAAAAGTGAAAGACGGGTCGTCCTACAAGAGAAATTAGGAGGACAGCCATGAAGACTATATTGTAATTAATACTGCGTATTTAACAAGATTATAAGGTAAATTTCAATTAGTTTCTGATGCTATTTCCGTACAGTCGCTTTTTGGTAGTGTTGCCGACCCGGTCTGCCATGCACGGTCAAATTACAGCACGATCTCAATCAATAATACGAAGTCCGCCTTATCCGTAACTGAAACCACCAAAATTCAAAACCCAATCAGATTTTCTATTTTATATTTTCACGGCAGAACCCCGAAGGAAAAGGAAACACTACAAGTCCTGTGGTGGCGCGGATGGCGAGCGCGGGCGCGTACAGCACTATGCCCATGTAGAGCACCATCTGCAGCGAGAAGGCAATGCTGGCGCACAGCCGGGCCGCCACGCCGAAGCGCATCTCCAGGTACTGCAAAAGCCGTGCACCGGCCACGGCTGTCAATATGCTCGTGCTCATACGCACACCACAGCCGACAAATGCATACGCGGTCAAAATCACAAAATGGAGCCACGCATTAACATGAAGTTGTGCTTCAAATTAGGGAATGAAGCGACCGAAATTCATCGAATACCAATGCAGGGCTGCAGTATCGAAGCAGGGAGTAAAATGTACAGTCGTGGACAAAACGAGCGAGACCCCTCGCCTTTTCGTTATGCTGATACGCACAGCTTTAAAGTCTGCTACACAGCTTGACAGGCAAGGTGACGAAGTGCTACCAACTTACTATGCACAGGCGTAAAATTGAAAAACTATCCGAAATTTGTCAGACTGTTTTCAATCATGTGTAAGACTATATTAATACTGAAACTTCCTGGCAGATTAAAACTGTGTGCCCGACCGATACTCGAACTCGGGACCTTTGCCTCTCACCGGCAAGTGCTCTACTATCTGAGCTACCGAAGCACGACTCACGCCCGGTACTCACAGTTTTACTTCTGCCAGTATCTCGTCTCCTACCTTCCAAACTTGGCAGAAGTAAAGCTGTGAGTACCGGGCGGGAGTCGTGCTTCGGTAGCTGAGATGGTAGAGCACTTCCCCGCGAAAGGTAAAGATCCGGAGTTCGAGTCTCGGTCGGGCACACAGTTTTAATCTGCCAGGAAGTTTCATATCAGCGCACACTCCGCTGCATAGTGAAAATCTCATTCTGGAAACATCCCCCAGGCTGTGGCTAAGCCGTGTCTCTGCAATATCCTTTCTTTCAGGAGTGCTAGTACTGCAAGGTTTGCAGGAGAGCTATTGTAAAGTTTGGAAGGTAGGAGACGAGATACTGACAGAAGTAAGGCTGTGAGTAGTGGGCGTGAGTCGTGCTTCGGTTGCTCAGATGGTAGAGCACTTGCCGGCGAAAGGCAAAGGTCCCGAGTTCGAGTCTCGGTTGGGCACACAGTTTTAATTTGCCAGGAAGTTTCATATCAGCGCACACTCCACTGCAGAGTGAAAATCTCATTCTATATTAATACTGATTAGTGTGTTAACCACAACACCTAAATATAAGATAGAAATGAAAGAATAAACGCTAGGTAGGTCTCTAGAAGAGCGTAGCGTTCCAAAGGATTGGGAAAGGGCACAGGTCATCCCCGTCTTCAAGAAGGGACGTCGAACAGATGTGCACAACTATAGACCTATATCTCTAACGTCGATCAGTTGTAGAATTTTGGAACACGTATTATGTTCGAGTATAATGACTTTTCTGGAGACTAGAAATCTACTCTGTAGGAATCAGCATGGGTTTCGAAAAGACGATGGTGTGAAACCCAGCTCGCGCTATTCGTCCACGAGACTCAGAGGGCCATAGACACGGGTTCCCAGGTAGATGCCGTGTTTCTTGACTTCCGCAAGGCGTTCGATACAGTTCCCCCACAGTCGTTTAACGAACAAAGTAAGAGCATATGGACCATCAGACCAATTGTGTGATGGGATTGAAGAGTTCCTAGATAACAGAATGCAGCATGTCATTCTCAATGGAGAGAAGTCTTCCGAAGTAAGAGTGATTTCTGGTGTGCCGCAGGGGAGTGTCGTAGAACCGTTGCTATTCACAATATACGTGAATGACCTTGTGGATGACATCGGAAGTTCACTGAGGATTTTTGCAGATGATGCTGTGGTCTATCGAGATGTTGTAACAATGGAAAATTGTACTGAAATGCAGGAGGATCTGCAGCGAATTGACGCATGGTGCAGGGAATGGCAACTGAATCTCAATGTAGACAAGTGTAATGTGCTGCGAATGCATAGAAAGATAGATCCCTTATCATTTAGCTACAAAATAGCAGATCGGCAACTGGAAGCAGTTAATTCCATAAATTATCTGGGAGGTCGCATTAGGTGTGATTTATAATGGAATGATCATATAACGTTAATCGTTGGTAAAGCATATGCCAGACTGAGATTCATTGTAAGAATCCTAACGAAATGCAATCCGAAAACAAAGGAAGTAGGTTACAGTACGCTTGTTCGCCCACTGTTTGAGTACTGCTCAGCAGTGTGGGATCCGTACCAGATAGGGTCGATAGAAGAGAGAGAGAAGACCCAACGGAGAGCAGCGCACTTCGTTACAGGATCATTTAGTAATCGCGAAAGCGTTACGGAAATGATAGATAAACTCCAGTGGAAGACTCTGCAGGAGAGACGCTCAGTAGATCGGTACGGGCTTTTGTTAAAGTTTCGAGAACATACCTTCACCGAAGAGTCAAGCAGTATATTGCTCCCTCCTACGTATATCTCGTGAAGAGACCATGAGGATAAAATCAGAGAGATTAGAGCCCACACAGAAGCATACCGACAATCCTTCTTTCCACGAACAATACGAGAATGGAATAGAAGGGAGAACCGGTAGAGATACTCAAGGTACCCTCCACCACACACACTCGGGTGGTTTGCGGAGTATGGATGTAGATGTAGATGAATTAGCATGAATTGTACTAATGAAAATGAATTTCAGCTTATCGAGATAACATAACTGTTTTAGTAACACTAAGTACCCCAGATAGTTACGAATTAGCAAAATATTATGCGCATTCTTTCCCGAAACGATCTGTGTCAACGTTCAGCCCAGTCATACTGGTTCACCGTTGCTGACCTACCATGAAAGTGTGCAAATTTAGCAATGCGTGAAGATTCATAACGAAATTCAGTTAAAAATCATTTAGCGATATGAGGTGGGACAAGCATGTAATGGCAGTCGTGGGGAAGGCAGATAGTCGTCTTCGGTTCATTGGTAGAATTTGGGGAAGACATGGTTCATCTGTAAAGGAGACCGCTTATAAAACACTAATACAAAATATTCTCGAGTACTGCTCGAGCGTTTGGGATCCCTATCAGGTCGGATTGAGGGAGGACATAGAAGCAATTCAGAGGCGGGCTGCTAGATTTGTTACTGGTAGGTTTGATCATCACACGAGTGTTACGGAAATGCTTCAGGAACTCTGGTGGGAGTCTCTAGAGGAAAGGAGGCGTTCTTTTCGTGAATCGCTACTGAGGAAATTTAGAGAACCAGCATTTGAGGCTGACTGCAGTACAACTTTACTGCCGCCAACTTACATTTCGCCGAAAGACCACAAAGATAAGATAAGAGAGATTAGGGCTCGTACAGAGGCATATAGGCAGTCATTTTTCCCTCGTTCTGTTTGGGAGTGGAACAGGTAGTTGTGGTACGAGGTACCCTCCGCCACGCACCGTATGGTGGATTGCGGAGTGTGTATGTAGATGTAGATATAGACGAACGGCCGTGGACAAAACGAGCGAGACCCCTCGCCTTTTCGTTATGCTGATCCGCACAGCTTTAATGTGTGCTACACAGCATAACAGAGAAGGCGACGAAGTGCTACCAACATAATATGCAAGTTTACCCACAAGGAGATGGCACGACCGTGGGGTCGGGGATTTGTCCGAAATTGTGTGGTGAAACACGACCCCTAACATCTCACGTGGTTAAAATAGTAGGACCCACTACTCGTAAAATCCCGAGAAAAATCGATCCAAAGTTTCTTAGATGCCTTATGAGTATAAAATATTAGTCCATTGCTAAACTGCTGTCTAGCCTACATGGTTAGAGCTCGGACCCTTACGCCAGAGGTCTCGGGTTCGATTCCTCCTCTGGTACTTCTTTTTTTTTTCTTCTGTTGCTTGCAAAATTACAGCGCATTGTTACAGGAGAATCGTGAAATCAATTCCCGGGAAGATTGAAAAAAAATCATTCTATAATTCACCCTCAATTATCGTCACCAATATCCCGAGACATGATTAAATATGCCCAGTTTGCCTCAAAATTATCAGAAACTCAAAACATTTTCGTAAATGTTAATGGGGCATGTTTTTGTACAGATTTATTGCAAACGCCCTGTGATTGTAAAAAATCCGCTTTTATGTGCTGCGCAAGATGTTGCAAAAATTATTGCTTTGTTTGTTTTTACGTTAATTACCACTGCAGTTCTTGTTTATAATTATTATATATATAAAATAATTGAATGTTTCCCAATCGACTTTGTTATTCTGATTAAAAACCCAATGTTACTCCTCATCTACTTTACAATGAAAAATGGAAAACCCACCGCCATGAATTGTGATGTTGGACAAAAAGAAAATACTTTTTATTCAATAATTTAACTAATTTGTTAAAGATAATGTAGGTTTGGGAAGCTTTCTGAATAATTGGTGGAATAACCAAAGAAAATGAAACAGAACAGAAAAAATTGTGCTGGAGGAGGAATCGAACCCGAGACCTCTGGCGTAACACTCCGCGCCCTAAACATCCAGGCCACACGGCGGCTGCTAAGTGGGCTAACATTTTATGTTCGTAAGGCACCTAAGAAACTTTCGATCGATTTTTCCCGGGATTTTCCGGGTAGTGCGTCCAAATATTTTAACCACGCGAGGTGTTAGGGCTCCTCTTTCACCACACAAAATTTCAGGCAATTCCCCGACCCCACGGTCGTGCCGTCTCCGTGTCAGCTGATTGCTGAGATAGCTAGCACTGGAGAAACAGCATCCTCTGCCACCACTTCGTGGGAAACGAAATACCTCAAGTACAAGCCAACGTGTTGTATTTGCATACATGTGACTATGACTTGTATCTAAAGTGTGGTTATGGATAGTACGTATGCTCAGATTGCGAATCTAACATCATGAATAAAGACAAGGGGAAATGAATTAAGCGTCCAACCTCTTCCGTAACATCAAATATATTTTAGTTATTCTTTTTTAAATGAACTGCGCAGAAAATCATTCACCAGAAGAGAGTAACTTTTTAGTAACACCAGATGATATTAACAGCTTGCCGGTGCGGGTTAGCCGTGCGCTCAACGGCGTCATATTGCAGCCCGACTTGCTCCTTGTACCGTCAGTTCGAATCCTTCCCCGGGCATGGATATCTGTTAGGTTGTTGTTGTTGTTGTTGTTGTTGTCTTCAGTCCTCAGACTGGTTTGATGCAGCTCTCCATGCTACTCTATCCTGTGCAAGCTGCTTCATCTCCCAGTACCTACTGCAGCCTACATCCTTCTGAATCTGCTTAGTGTATTCATCTCTTGGTCTCCCTCTACGATTTTTACCCTCCACGCTGCCATCAAATACTAAATTGGTGATCCCTCGATGTCTCAGAACATGTCCTACCAACCGATCCCTTCTTCTAGTCAAGTTGTGCCACAAACTCCTCCCCAATTGTATTCAATACCTCCTCATTACTTATGTGATCTACCCATATAATCTTCAGCATTCTTCTGTAGCACCACATTTCGAAAGCTTCTATTCTCTTCTTGTCTAAGCTATTTATCATCCATGTTTCACTTCCATACATGGCTACACTCCAAACAAATATTTTCAGAAACGACTTCCTGACATTTAAATCTATACTCGATGTTAACAAATTTTTCTTCTTCAGAAATGCTTTCCTTGCCATTGCCAGTCTACACTTTATATCCTCCCTACTTCGATCATCATCAGTTATTTTGCTCCCCAAATAGCAAAACTCCTTTACTAAGTGCCTCATTTCCCAATCTAATTCCCTCAGCATCACCCGACTTAATTCGACTACATTCCATTATCCTCGTTTTGCTTTTGTTGATGTTCATCATATATCCTCCTTTCAAGACACTATCCATTCCATTCAACCGCTCTTCCAAGTCCTTTGCTGTCTCTGACAGAATTACAATGTCATCGGCGAACCTCAAAGTTTTTATTTCTGCTCCAAGGATTTTAATACCTACTCCGAACTTTTCTTTTGTTTCCTTTACTGCTTGCTCAATATACAGATTGAATAGCATTGGGGACAGGCTACAACCCTGTCTCACTCCCTTCCTAACCACTGCTTCCCTTTCATACCCCTCGACTCTTATAACTGCCATCTTGTTTCTGTACAAATTGTAAATAGCCTTTCTTTCCCAGTATTTTACTCCTGCCACCTTCAGAATTTTTGCCTTTCCTTAATCTTTCTTCTAAGATAAATCGTAGGGTCAGTATTGCCTCACGTGTTCCAACATTTCTACGGAATCCAAACTGATCTTCCCCGAGGTCGGCTTCTATCAGTTTTTCCATTCGTCTGTACAGAATTCGCGTTAGTATTTTGCAGCTGTGACTTATTAAACCGATAGTTCGGTAATTTTCACATCTGTCAACACCTGTTTTCTTTGGGATTGGGATTATAATATTCTTCTTGAAGTCTGAGGGTATTTCGCCTGTTTGATACATCTTGCTCACCAGATGGTAGAGTCTTGTCAGGACTGGCTCTCCCAAGGCTGTCACTAGTTCTAATGGAATGTTGTCTACTCTGGGGGCCTTGTTTCAGTGTTAGGTTAGGTAGGTTGAAGTAGTTCTAGATCCAGGGGACTGATGACCTAAGCAGTTTGTTGGCATAGTTCTTAGAGCCATCTTTTGACCTTTCGCGTAAATTTTCTTTACATAAACGGCCGTATCTTTGGATTTCGTCGACATAGCTCACTTTTTTACACCACCAAGGGACCGTATACAGCAGAAAGTGCGATACATTTCCACTTATTATGTCCACCCCTACTCGAGGTAAACGTGTTTTAAGGGTTAGGTAGACAGACAGACGGTCAAGAAAGTGATACGAGTTTTTACCGATTTACGTGACGAAATCCTAACAACGAAAATGATTACCACAGTTACTGAATATGAGGGCCGCATAATAATTTCCCCTACTCTTTATTCGAAATGTTTCTGTTGCAGTCGATACATCAGCATACTAATCGTAGCTACGCTTAGGATCCAAATCACGTATAAAGGAATGCAAATAAAATCAGTTTGCCTATACACGTGGTAGTTCAGATCCCACTATTAATGCAACCGCGTTTTAAATGTGCGAGCATTCCCATTACTAGCTACCTTAGGGAACACGTCGGCTAATAAACGTTTTCTGGCTGCGGCAGAATGGACAATTCGAAACATTTTAGAACACGTTTGGCAGCTGCGTCGCCGTTTATTTCCTGGGGTGGTGCAGAATTATCTTTCTAAATTTACTCGCTAATAACAATTTTTTGTTATTTCGATAAACATCCCGAATGATTGTCACATAAGTGGTGACATAAAGGTAGACGATTCATGTTTTTGAGTCCCGAAAACTTCATGCAACAGAAAATACAGATCATTTTGCCATTTTCATTGCGAAAACGCCGGCTTATTCATGTCTGGGGTAATAATAGAGGGCTGTTTGCCTGGGTTGTCTGCTAGCGTAGTGAAAGGTGTTTGCTACTGCAAGGGAGGTCTGGTTTGTTTTCTATTCGACGGAGGCAGACAGACTATCAGTAAAGGAATTTTAAGAAATTCTCCCGTCGCCCAATAGGTTTTATTGCTACCTTTATTCTGTACTGGCGCCCTGTGGATATCGATGTGAAATTCTTGTAGAATTTCATACTTTTTCCGCTTCTGTCAATAACTGAATGATTTTTAACTGAATTTCGTTATGAATCTTCACGCATTGCTAAATTTGCACACTTTCATAGTAGGTCAGGAACGGTAAACCAGTATGACTGGTCTGAACGTTGACACAGATCATTTCGGGAAGGAATGCGCATAATATTTTGCTAATTCGTAACTATCTGGAGTACTTAGTCTTACTAAAACAGTTATGTTATCTCGATAAGCTGAAATTTATTTTTATTAATACAGTTCATGCTAATTAGCGTTTATTCTTTCATTTATATCTTATATTTAGGTGTTGTGGTTAACACACTAATGAGTATTAATATAGTCTTACACATGATTGAAAACCGTCTGACAAATTTCGGATAGTTTTTCAATTTCACGTCTGTGCATAGTATGTTGGTAGCACTTCGTCGTCTTGCCTGTCATGCTGTGCAGCAGACTTTAAGGCTGTGCGGATCAGCGTAACGAAAAGGCGAGGGGTCTCGCTCGTTTTGTCCACGTCTGTACGTCTATATTTACATCTACATCTACATGCATACTCCGCAATCCACCATACGGTGCGTGGCGGAGGGTACCTCGCACCACAACTAGCATCTTCTCTCCCTGTTCCACTCCCAAACAGAACGAGGGAAAAATGATTGCCTATATGCCTCTGTACGAGCCCTAATCTCTCTCATCTTTGTGGTCTTTCCGCGAAAAATAAGTTGACGGCAATAAATTGTACTGCAGTCAGCCTCAAATGCTGGTTCTCTAAATTTCCTCAGTAGCGATTCACGAAAAGAACGCCTCCTTTCCTCTAGAGACTCCCACCCGAGTTCCCAAAGAATTTCCGTAACACTCGCGTGATGATCAAACCTACCAGTAACAAATCTAGCAGCCCGCCTCTGAATTGCTTCTACGTCCTCCCTCAATCCAACCTGATAGGGATCCCAAACGCTCCAGCAGTACTCAAGAATAGGTCGTATTAGTGTTTTATAAGCGGTCTCCTTTACAGATGAACCACATCTTCCCCAAATTCTACCAATGAACCGAAGACGACTATCTGTCTTCCCCATAACTGCCATTACATGCTTGTCCCACTTCATATCACTCTGCAATGTTACGCCCAAATATTTAATCGACGTGACTGTGTCAAGCGCTACACTACTAATGGAGTATTCAAACATTACGGGATTCTTTTTCCTATTCATCTGCATTAATTTACATTCATCTATATTTAGAGTTAGCTGCCATTCTTTACTCCAATCACAAATCCTGTCCAAGTCATCTTGTATCCTCCTACAGTCACTCAACGACGATACCGTCCCGTACATCACAGCATCATCAGCAAACAGCCGCACATTGCTATCCACCCTATCCAAAAGAAAACAACAGCGGACCCACCACACTTCCCTGGGCCACTCCAGATGATACCCTCACCTCCGATGAACACTCACCATCGAGGACAACGTACTGGGTTCTATTACTTAAGAAGTCTTCGAGCCACTGACATACTTGGGAACCAATCCCATATGCTCGTACCTTAGTTAGGAGTCTGCAGTGGGACACCGAGTCAAACGCTTTCCGGAAGTCGAGAAATATAGCATCCGTCTGATACCCTTCATCCATGGTTCGCAGGATATTATGTGAAAAAAGGGCGAGTTGCGTTTCGCAGGAGCGATGCTTTCTAAAGCTGTGCTGATGCATGGACAGCAACTTCTGTCTCAAGGGAATTCATTATATCCGAACTGAGAATATGTTCGACAATCCTGCAACAAACCGATGTTAAGGATATTGGTCTGTAATTTTGAGGATCCGTCCTTCTACCCTTCTTATACACAGGCGTCACCTTGCGCTTTTTTCAGTCACTCGGGACAAATGCAAGCTAAATAAGGAACCAATGCAGTAGAGTACTCTCTGAAAAACCGAATTTGAATCCCATCAGGACCTGGCGATTTATTTATTTTCAACCCATTCAGTTGTTTCATAACCCCAGGGATGTCTATTACTATGTTCTCCATAAGGGAATCCGTACGAGACTCAAACGGCGGTATGTGTGTGTGTGTGTGTGTGTGTGTGTGTGTGTGTGTAAACGCTTCAGAGACGGAAAGGAGGGTGTTGAGGATAATCCGCATTCAAGCCAACATGCACAGTCCCAAACAGCCTTCTAGAGAGAGTGACCGATGCTTCTGGATAACCGGCGACGTACTTTAACAATGAGAACAGAAGAGTTGAAAATAAGCTAAGACAGTAAACACACACATAAAAAAAAATTCTGTATCACCCCAGTTCCCAGTACTCCTGAAGATAGATGATGACTGAATATTGTGCCACAGACACAGTCGCTTTGGCTGTTCAGAGATGTCACTAAACCCGCCGAAAGATGTAAACAACCACGCATGAGCAGCACGTATTAGACGGAGAGGGTCGGACAGCCGATCAGTTCCAGTCATTCCACCAGGAAGGAGGTACATGGCTCGTGACGTCTGTAGTTCAACCGTGCCTATACGGTCAGTACCGCGGTTTGATCGCAGCCGCATTGTTACTTTGGGCCAGGAAGGGCTCTCAACAAGGAAAGTGTCCGGGTGTCTCGGAGAGAACTAAACCGATTGTGTTTGGACATGGAGGAGCTAAAGAGTGACTGGAACTGTCGATGACATATCTCGCTCAGCCCGCCCAAGGGCTACTACTGCAGTGGATGACCGCTATCTATGAATTTTGGCTCGGGCGAACCCTGGCGCGACGCCACCATGTCGAATAATGCTTTTTGAGTAGACAGGACGTACTGTGACGACAAACTGTGCACAATAGGCTGCACGATGGGTAACTTCACCACGGACGTCTGTGGCAAGGTCCATCTTTACAACCACGACAATATGCAGGGTGGTACAGATGGGCCCAACAACATGCAGAATGGACCATTATTCACCGACGAGTGTCGCATATGCCTTCAACCAGACAATCGTCGGAGACGTGTTTGGAGGAATTCCTGTCAGGCTGAACGCCTTAGACACACTGTCCAGTGAGTGCAGCAAGGCGGAGGTTCCCTGCTATTTCAGGGTGGAATTATGTGCGGCCGACATACGCCGCTGGTAGTCAGAGAAGGTGCTGTAACAGCTCTACGATACGTGAATGCCATCGTCCAACCGATAGTGCAAGCATATTGGTAGCATACTGGCGAGGCATTCAACTTCGTGGGCGACAATTCGCGCCCCCATCGTGGGCATCTTGTGAACGACTTCCTTCAGGATAACACCATCGGTCGATTAGAGTGGCCAGCATGTTCTCTAGACATGGACCCTATCAAACATGCCTGGGATAGATTGAAAAGGGCTGTTTATGGACGACCACTCTGAGGGATCTAGGCCGAATATTCATTGCGGAGTTGGTCAATCTGGACCACCAGTGCCTTGATGAACTTGTGGACAGTATGCCACGACGAATACAGATATGCATCAATGCAAGAGGGCGTATTAGAGGTACCAGTGTGTACAGCAATCTGGACCACCACCTCTGAAGGTCTCGCTATGTTGGTGATACAACATGCAATTTGTGGTTTCCACGAGCAATAAAAAGGGCGGAAATGATGTTTATGCTGATCCCTATTCCAATTTTCTGTACAGGTTCCCGAACTCTCGGAACTAAGGAGATGCAAAACATTTTTTGATGTGTGTACTTTATTCACAAATATTCGCAAACTTCGTAAATATCCAACAACGTGAGACCACTGTGCGTACAGATTCCACAAGAAGCACTTGTTGATAGGTTCGAATAGTTTTACAACCAGTGTCAGAAGTTTCTTGTATTTAATGGTGATTGCTCTGCAGTCCAGTAAAGGAACTTTGCTAGCAACCTTTGTTTCCTTTATTTTCAGAGACCATTCAGCGAACTTTTCAGGTGCACCTCGTGTTACGACAGTGTCACCAGAAGTGTGAAAATTCCGCAATAACATGAGGTTAGACAAATTTCTGTTTATTAATGTAGCTTTTCTAACGTGTTTCATACAAAATTAAAAGTGTGTGTGACAAACGCCAACATGTTTAGTATTTTGCTGGTCCAACGTCTCTTGTTAAGTCTATGACCAAGTATCTCATAAGTGTAGCTGAAGTTTAAATGCAGTTTAAACCGTTGTGATCTGAAGCGACTTCCAAAACCCGTGTCATTAATAAAAATGGCATCTATTCTGCCTATTTCTCATCTGGAGTCTCAAACACCACCAAACCATTAGAAGTCAGACCAAATGGTGAGCAGATAGTATGTTGTATTAGATAAGGGCTTCAGAAAGAAGTAACAGCTAATTATACAGCGGCAATTCCCCCTTGCTTCTTACTTTACAGTATTTACATACACTATGCGATCAAAAGTATCCGGACACCTGGCTGAAAATGAATTACAAGTTCGTGGCGCCCTCCATCGGTAATGCTGGAATTCGATATGGTGTTGGCCCACCCTTAGCCTTGATGGCAGCTTCCACTCACGCAAGCATACGTTCAATCAGGTGCTGGGAGGTTTCTTGGGGAATGGCAGCCCATTCTCCACGGAGTGCTGCACTGAGGAGTGGTATTGACGCCGGTTGGTGAGGCCTGGCACGAACTTGGCATTCCAAAACATCCCAAATGTGTTCCACAGGATTCAGGTCAGGACTCTGTGCAGGTCAGTCCATTACAGGGATGTTATTGTCGTGTAACCACTCCGCCACAGGCCGTGAATTGTGAACAGGTGCTCCATCGTGTTGAAAGATGCAATCGCTATCCCCAAATGTCTCTCCAACAGTGGGAAGAAAGAAGGTGCATAAAACATCAATGTAGGGTTGTGCTGTGATAGTGCCACGCAAAACAACAAAGGCTGGAAGCTTCCTCCATTGAAAACACGACCACACCCTAACAAAAAATGGTTCAAATGGCTCTGAGCACTATGGGACTTAACATTTGTGGTCATCAGTCCCCTAGAACTTAGAACTACTTAAACCTAACATACGGACATCACATACATCCATGCCCGAGGCAGGATTCGAACCTGCGACCGTAGCACACCCTAACACCACCGCCTCTGAGTTTTACTATTGGCACTACACACGCTGTCAGATGACGTTCACCGGGCATTTGCCATACCCACACCCTGCCATTGAATCGCCACAGTGTGTACCATGATTCGTCACTCCACACAATGTTTTACCACTGTTCGATCGTCCAATGTTTACGCTCCTTACACCAAGTGATGCATCGTTTGGCATTTACCGGCGTGATGTGTGGCTTACGAGCAGTCGCTCGACCATGAAATCCAAGTTCACTCACCTCTCACCCAACTGTCATAGTACTTGCAGTGGATCTTGATGCAGTTTGGAATTCCAGTGTGATGTTCTGGATAGATGTCTGCCTATTACACATTACGACTCTCTTCAGCTGTCGGCGGTCTCTGTCAGTCAACAGACGAGGTCAGCCTCTACGCTTTTGCACTGTACATGTCCCTCCACGTTTCCACTTCACTATCATATCGAAAACAGTGGACCTAGTGATGTTTAGGAGCGTGGAAATCTCGCATACAGACGTATGACACAAGTGACACCCAACCACCTGGCCACGTTCGAAGTCCTTGAGTTGTGTGGAGCGCCCTATTCTGCTCTCTGACGATGTCTAATGACTACTGAGGACGCTGATATGGAGTACCTGGCAGTAGGTGGCAGCACAGTGCACCTAAGATGAAAAACGTTTGGGGTGCCCGGATACTTTGCATCACAAACTGTATCTGCATATCCTCTACAGTTAATTCTGTTTCTCTCTTCTTAACTTCCGCAGTTTAGTCTGAACAGTCCTCCTGCTGGAGATTCCTGGTGCTACATGGGCACCTGTCAGCTCACTCTGAGATAAGTGCAGTTACTATAGGCACGAATTCGAAATATGGGTTAGCCACCTGGACACCCGGCAGCATGGTCGCGTATGCTACAGGCAGGTTGCCTTCACTCATACAGAGTCTGTGGGCATCAGGTAGCCCGCAGGTGGGCATGTGAGCTGCAAGAGCCTACTGTACTCCTCACCTACTGAAAAAAAATGCAGAATTGACGCAGACGCTAAGGCAGACACTCTCGTAGAAGTCTTCACCAATGACTTCATCCACATCAATGAACCTACCAACCCAGACCACGTTCCAGAAGCAGTGGGACAGCTACAAATATTCATGGCGAGACAGGACAAAAACTGCCACACTGAAGAAATCACTGCAGAAAGAGTGACGACTCCAACCACCTCAATGCAAGGAAGGCAGGTGACCCTGACCTCACGAATAAGATGCTGAAACTAATGCTGCCAACAGCAGCCTGGCCAAGGCATTCAATATCTTACAAACTGGACAGTACACCTGTTATAACCTTTAATCACCAATAATTGCGTGGATATACAAACACACTCACTTAGAAACAACAGCTGGTTACATGATAACAACTCAGTATGTCTCATTCGACTGCTGTGCCGTGACATGCGGCCGGCGCCTTTCATAGCTAGGTGGCGCTCCCGCGCTCAGCCGAGTTGCGGAGCGCCTCTATCGCCGTTTGCGCGTACTGTCGTGGCGGCACTGTTAAATGTCGTGGCACTGTCACAACTTTTTCCCCACCCCTGAAAAAAAAAACACTCACTTCCGTGGAGACACGGACAGTGCGGAGACATTCATGGCCTCTTGTGAGGCCCCGAGAAGATCCCGCGGTGAGACACGAGAGTATGGTCGAAAATGTCCAGGACGGAAGCTCGTGCGTGGAACGTGCCTCCTGGACGAGATGACGGGTGAAAACTCTGGAGCAGCATCCGTAGATGTCGTGGATCTGGGGGTGTGCTCCAGCGAGATGGGTCCCGGAGAAGGCGGCGTCGCGACTGGGGCCGGTTCCGGCGTACTCGGAAGCGGTAGCGACGTCGGCTGCATCAACAGGTACGGTAGCAGCGACAGAACTGGCTTCTCGGGCTGGTGGAGGCGAAGGAAGGGGCGATGGCACCGGCGTGGCTATCACTCGCGGGCGCATCTGGTCGTAATAGCGAACAACCGTGCCGTCGTCCGTACGTATTTCACAAAGCCGGCGGCCGCGAAGAGCCTTGACCACCCCTGGAATCCATTTAGGGGGAGATCCGTACCCTCGTGCCCACACGTCAGCGCCCACCGAGTATTTTCCCGCACTAGGGGACACAGCACAAGGCCTGACAGGGTGAAGCAGGTGCAGTAGAGTGCGCGGTTGGCAGCCATGCAACAGTTCAGCAGGGCTGCGATCCCCCAGAGGCGTGAAGCGATAAGAACTCAGAAATTGCAGCAGAGCGTCATGTGTGGAAAAATCACTAAGGAATTTTTTCATCTGGCTTTTGAAAGTGCGGACAAGGCGCTCGACCTCCCCATTCGATTGCGGATGGAAGGGCGGTGCTGTAAGATGATGAATCCCTTGTCCAGTACAAAAATCACGGAAGGCCTGCGAAGAGAACTGAGGGCCTTTGTCCGTGACGATCGTGGATGGAAGACTTTCTAGCGCAAAGATTTTGGACAAAGCCAGCGTCGTCGCCGCAGTGGTGGGCGACGGACATCGAACAACAAACGGAAACTTCGAGAAGGCGTCAATCAACTAGCCAATAAGTACCGAGGAAGGGGCCGGCAAAGTCAGCGTGCACCCGTTCCCATGGCTGCGCCGGATCAGGCCACGGAGAGGGCATTGGACGATGTGCAGCCAGTTGTTGAGCACACTGACCACACGCAGCAACCATGTGGGCGATGTCCAAATCAATACCAGGCCAATAAACGTGCCTGCGGGCCAGGGACTTAGTCCGAGAAATCCCCCAATGGCCTTCGTGCAACAGTTTGAGAACTGCGAAGAGAGGCTGGCACCACGACCCGGGGAGATGCGCCATCCGTGGCCAGAAGAACAGCACCATCACGAACAGACAGACGAAGGTGCAAGGCATGGTAGTTGCGAAGGGGATCCGATGCCCGGCCCTCGGTCCTGTCCGGCCAACCCCGTTGAACAAAACCGATCACCTGACGCAGGACCGGGTCCCGCGCAGTAGCCGACGCGACCTGCGAACCTGTAAGTGTAAAACCCTCGACCGCACGACGTTCTTCCTCATCAATGTGGAAACAGAGTAGTTCATTGCGATCGAAAACCGGGTCGGGGCCCATCGGCAATTGCGACAATGCGTCAGCGTTGGAGTGCTGAGCCGTGGGGCGATAGTGAATCTCATAGTGAAAACGAGACAAGTATAAGGCCCAACGTTGCAGGCGGTGAGCTGCCTTATCCGGAAGCGACGCCAATGGGCTGAACAGAGAGACCAGCGGCTTGTGGTCCGTGATGAGGTGAAACTTAGAACCATAAAAAAAATGCTGAACGTTTTTAGAGCATAAATGATAGTGAGCGCCTCGTTTTTGATTTGAGAGTAACGCCGTTGCGCATCGTTGAGGGTCTTGGAAGCATAGGCGATGGGTCGTTCCGACCCATCCTCATACCGATGGGCGAGAACAGCCCCTAGGCCATACTGTGACGCGTCAGTCGCCAGAACCAAGTGCTGACCCGGACGGAATGTGGCAAGACAAGGCGCCGACTGCAATTGAGCCTTCGGGCGGACAAAAGCCTGCTCACACTCGTCGGACCAACAGAAAGGGACGTTTTTTCGTAACAGCTGATGCAGAGGATTAGCTACCGCCGCTGCGGATGGAATGAATTTGTGATAATAAGCAATCTTGCCTAGAAACGCCTGAAGTTCTTTGACCGTAGACGGCCGGGGTAGAGCGTTAATGGCCGCAACGTGCTGACGTAGAGGACGTGTACCCTCACGGGAGAAGTGGAAACCAAGATACACAATGGAGGGTTGGAAGAACTGTGACTTGTCCAGATTGCACCTCAACCCAGCCAAACGCAAAACCCGAAACAGTGAACGCAGATTGCGAAGGTGCTCCTCAGTGGAGGCCCCCATGACAACAATGTCATCCAGATAGTTTATGCAGCCAGGAACGGAAGCCGTGAGCTGTTTCAAAAACCGCTGAAAAATGGCTGGCGCGCTAGCGACGCCAAATGGTAACCGCTGGTACTGCTACAACCCACAAGGAGTGTTGAAGACGAGAAATTCCTTGGAAGAAGCATCCAACGGCAACTGATGGTACGCCTCCGATAAGTCAAGTTTGGAAAAGAACTGTCCCCCAGCGAGCTTGGTAAATAACTCCTCAGGACGGGGAAGAGGATAAGTGTCAATGAGGCTCTGAGCGTTGACAGTGGCTTTAAAATCACCACACAATCGCAGACTCCCGTTTGGTTTAGAAACCACCACGATTGGCGATGCCCATTCGCTGGAGGTAACAGGAAGGAGAATCCCTGAAGCTGTTAACCTGTCTATCTCAGCCTTGACAGGTGCACGCAACGCTACCGGAATAGGGCGTGCCATATTTCTCGACTTCCGGAAAACGTTTGACTCTCTGCCCCACTGCAGACTCCTAACTAAGAGTAATGTGGGCTTCAAAATCCTTGGCACGACCCAGACCAGCAGAGAACACGAACGAAAATTCAGAACACAATCCATACGGAATATCCTCAGATATGAGGTGCACATCATCATCAACGGGGAACCGGAACAACCGGAAAGCATCATAACCGAACAGGTTTTCAGTGCCCGCATGATCCACCACATAAAACGTGAGGGGCCTAACAACAGACTTGTAGGCAGTGGAAGCATCAAACTGGCCAATGATAGGAATTTTCTGTTTATTATAAGTTCTCAGATTTCTCGTAACTGGAGACAAGGGAGGGGAGCCCAACTCTAAATACGTGCGAGAATTAATGAGAGTTACTGCAGAGCCAGTGTCCACTTGCATGCGAATGTCTTTATCCAGAACACGAACAGTAACAAACAACTTATTTGTTTGAGAAAGCACACAGTTAACATCCATGTCCGATGCCTCGTCCTCGTCGACAGGAACTTTAGGGGACTGACACACAGAAGCAATGTGGCCTTTTTTCCTACATGAATTACACGTGGCCCAACGTTTTGGACACGCGGCCCTGTCATGCTGTACGAAACAACGTGGACAAGAAGGAAGTGCAGAACGAACTTGCTTCTGTGGGTGCTGTTGTCGCTGCAAGCGTTGCGGCACACCGCGATGTTGTGTATGCGAGTGAACCGCCGCCACATCTTCGTTCTCCTGTGAAACAGGCAAATTGTCCGTGTCGAAAGTTGACTGTACAGCGCCTACATCACACCACGCGTCTATTTGCGCGCCAGCAGCGTAAGACACTTCAAAGGATTGAGTGATGCTTAGAACTTCTGACAACGACGGGTTTGGCTGTTGTAGGGCACGTTGCCGAACTTCTTTATCAGGAGCAAGCCGTAGAATAGCATCCCTAACCATTGAATCAGCATAAGACTCATGATGAGTGTCCGTGACAAACTGACATTTCCTACTCAGACCGTGTAGTTCTGCCGCCCAAGCCCGGTAAGATTGATGGGGCTGTTTACGACACCGGTAGAACGCCACGCAGGTGGCAACGACGTGGGTGTTTTTTCGGTAATAGTTAGACAATAAGTCACACATTTCTTGGAAGGACAGAGAGGCAGGTTCCCGCAGAGGGGCTAACTGAGGTAGCAGCTGATAGATTCGTGGGGAAATCCAAGATAAAAATAACGACTTACACATAGGAGCGTCGACAATGCCGAAAGCCAAGAAGTGTTGCCGCAAACGCTTCTCATAATCCTCCCAGTCTTCAGCGGCCTCGTCGACAGGAGGGAATGGAGGCGGATAAGAGGAAGACAGACGATGAGTAAGCGACGTAGACAACGCCTGAATAGCAGCCGTCAACTGTGTTTGTTGTTCAATGAGCGCTTGCATAAGCTGTTCCATGTCTGCCCTGTCACGAACACACAAATCCACAACGCAGTGAAAATATCCGACCTCGTCACCAAAAAGTGTTATAACCTTTAATCACCAATAATTGCGCGGATATTCAAACACACTCACTTAGAAACATTAGCTGGTTACATGATAACAACTCAGTATGTCTCATTCGACTGCTGTGCCGTGACATGCGGCCGGCGCCTTTCGTAGCTAGGTGGCGCTCCCGCGCTCAGCCGAGTTACGGAGCGCCTCTATCGCTGTTTGCACGTACTGTCGTGGCGGCACTGTTAAATGTCGTGGCACTGTCACAACAGTAACAATGAAATCCGACCTAAATAACCAATGAGCAGATTTATGCCTACACCACATACAAATATTACTGAAAATCAGAACCAAAACACCCAGAGATAGAAAAGAGAGAAAAAAATTATTGTTAATAGTTGCGGTGTAATTAGAGCAGGTGACGGATGCCAGCTTGATCTGTCACAGTATGCCATGACCATCCCCTGTGATATGTTCAGTTGTAGCTTATCTTCACTGAGCCAGTGCTTATTAACGCACAATGTAGTCTTCTTGTTTACACCTAATAGACTACTATGATTACCAATTTTATTTTTTAATGACCTGACATTTATATATAAGAATAATCATGAGTCATCACAACAAAATGGTAAATGTGGATTCTTAGGCAGCAGCACATCATTGTCTTCACTTTATACACAGTCTTCTGTTAAGAGGAGATTGCATACACGCAACAGCAGATAGCTCCTTGATTGCATTGAATACAGATGCCCCCAGCAAAGTAATTTGCTCAGAACCACCCACATAAAAATCACAGTTCCTTTCTTGTTCTGGCAGACTCTCATACAATGACTTCTTTCTTTTCATACAAAATTCTGTGTATTTGTTTTATGTAATGTCCTACTAATATAATTGAACATTTGTAATACTGTCCAATGAAAGGAAAGTAATTGTTTCCTTTTTCATGGATTTGTCTATGCATTTGTAGCATCAACAGTAAATATGAAAAGATGACCAAATAATGTATTACTTATATTATTATAAGGTGATAATTTAATGGCACAACTGAAAAATGGGACTGCCTGTTAGGACACATCCTGAGACATGAAGGAATAGTCAAGTAAATTTGGTACTGAAGGTAAGGGGGTGGTGTAAAAATTACAGAGGTGCACCTAGGTCTGACTATGGTATGCAGGTTCAAATGGATGTAAGTTGTGCTTTATAATAAAATATAATGGAAGCTGTGCCTTATAACAAAATGTATCCCAGTTTCCTCAATAAATTAATTACAGTTACAGCCCATGCTTTTAAGTGTGTTATCCAAAAGGATTTGTGCATCAGTACAAATTGTCAGGGGTATCAAATACAAGTCGGTATCACTTTTATTTTCAATTAACTATTCTCAGTTCAAATATTTACTAGCAACAAACATTTGATATAATAGTCTGTTGATGTAGACCCATTTATAATATGATCCAGCATGTTGAAGAAAGTGTACAAGAAAAACACTCCATCCACACAGCCCTTGAAGGACCAACGGTACTGATTGGCTGCCGTGTCATCCTCAGCCTTAGTCATCACTGGGTGTGGATACAGAGGGGCGTGTGGTCAGCACACCAGTCTCCCAGCCGCTGTCAGCTTTCGTGACCAGTGTCGCTACTTCTCAGTCAAGCAGCTCTCAATAGGCCTCACAAGAACTGAGTGCACCTCGCTTGCCAACAGCACTGCGCAGACCCCGATGGTGACCCATCCGAGTGCCAGCCGAGCCCAACAGCTCTTAGTATCGGTGATCTGACGGGGACCGATGTTACCACTGCGGCAAGACCATTGGCCAAGGAAAATATTGGTTTCATTTTTTATTGTGTTGTGACCACAGGAAACTAAGGTGCAATTGACTTGCGCAAGTTCCTTGGTGTAATACGTAACTCACAAACTTCAGCATGTTTACACAAAAAACATTAAATACAAAATAATTTTTAATCATTACGGGCTCCAAATATTTAGGTATTCTGTGTAATATTTTCACCCCTAGCAGATTTGTATGTTTGCGATATTATTTATTTCAGTGTTACAAGAGCAGTGATTAAAAAATGGCTACTTGCAAATTGCTTCCTCACAAATAAAGAGTATTAGATACGTATTTCAACACAGGAAGCAAGCTTACAGGATACTCCCTCAAGGTAAAATTCATGTCTGTTGACAATACTTTGTCAGTGGTGTTAATAATGCAATATAACTTATGCCCTTGTTCCCTGAAAACCAAGTTGAACCTGGAATATTAGACAATGAATGCCGGTGTAGTAAAATCTCAATCAATACTGTAATGTTTAATACAGTTACAATTCCACATTTTGCTCATCTTTACTCTCAGTGCATTTCCTTTGCCACAACTGAATAATAAATCTGTAAAAATGTAATTGCAAAAATCACAGTACAGCGTTTAAATATACTATCAATACTGTACCGATTAGAGTGAGTACTGTTATTAGCTAACAAGAATAGACACTACACTAACCATTGTTTATTAGCATGTTTATGACTAATGTAGAAATAAGCCAAAAACCTGTAGTCATTCTTGAAGCACTTAACGATGCTGTACTTTATGCACATTCCTCAAGCATACAGCATCAGTACGTGGGCATAGTCTGAGAGCATTAAGACAATACACAGTAGTTGAAGTGGATGCGGTATCTTCTGTGAACAATGTTACTTCCCATGTTTTGATGTGGGAATGGTCTTGTGTTGACTTTATAAAGTTCTGTCGAATCATAGTTACAATAAGACACCTCTTTAAATTGCATATTTCTAGTTCGTTAATGAATTTACTATAGGTGAACATGGATTTGACCTATTTACAACGAGAATCGTCACACTCGTTGACGTACTTCATTGGTAATCCTTTATAATTTCGTTGCAAGGAGCATACAATCTGTTCAGTTGGAAGCAGCCTGACCCCTACTGAAGGAAGCCTACCACCTACTGAACAGCCCACCACAATCTGAGCTGTGATTGATGCAGGTCAGTGTGCAAATGGGTGTATAAATTAAAGATTACTCTCAACAACATGAAAGACACTGACACCCCAGATGGACATCCACAGTGATCACCCTGAGATGAAAGGCAAAAAGGCGACGTTGGCCAACTGCGCAACACGAATGACAGAGGCTACCCACCACAGCTCCAGATGTGTCTACCTTTTTGTTATGGAGGAGTGACCATCTTAGTCTGCAATAATCTGCTGAGCAGTGTGCTTGGTCCACTATCAGCAGTTGCATTAATTATTAATAGGGTGATTTTCTTATTAGGCACTCCAGTCAGTTATATTATTAGTCATACTGGGATGAGCTGTCCATATGATCTTTCGCAGACTCGCTGACTGTAGCTTAGGAGTTCTGCTTTTGAGTAGGCCTCAGAATCCCCCCTTCCAGATAGTGCTCGCACACAACGAAATCCTCATCACTTCCACTGTACCTACCCATACAATACCATCTGCACAGGTATGGGACAATACTTCACTCTTAACACTCTGTTTCCACATTCAGCTTGGCCACACGCAACCAAACTGTCACCTAACCACACTAACCTAATCCTCTGGTTACACTACACATCAGTCATCACAACAAAATGCCTGTTCGATCTTATTATGTCAGCGTTCATTTAGGGAGATAATGTAGGTGTTTACACATCCTGAAAATTAATTTGTGTAAGAATATAGCATCAGAAAGGTAGTGTTATGGAAGAATGGTGAAGATTATATGGGTACACGGGATAACTAAATAGCTGGTACTGAATAAATTGGGTAAGAAGAGAAATTAATGGCACAACTAAAAAATCGGATTGGTTGTTAGAATACACCTCGAGACATGGGGGAATTGTCAAGTAAATTTGGTACTGGAGGGAAGTGGGTGGGGTAAAATTACAGAGGCGCACCTAGGTTGGACTATGGTATGCGGTTACAAATGGATGTAAGTTGTTCTTTATAACAAAATGTGATGTAAGCTGTCCCTTATAAAAAAATGTATCCAACTTTTCTCAATAAATTAATTACAGTTACAGCCCATGCTTTTAAGTGTGATATCCTCATGGATTTGTGCATCAGTACAAATTGTCAGGGGTATCAAATACAAGTCTGTATCACTTTTATTTTCAATTAACTATTCTCATTTCAAATACTTACTATCAACAAACATTTGATATAATAGTCTGTTGATGTAGACCCATTTATAATATGATCCAGCATGCTGAAGAAAGTTTACAAGAAAAAACTCCATCCAAACAGCCCTTGAAGGACCAACGGTACTGACTGGCTGCCGTGTCATCCTCAGCCTTAGTCATCACCGGGTGTGGATACAGAGGGGCGTGTGGCCAGCACACAACTCTCCCAGCCGCTGTCAGCTTTCGTGACCAGTGTCGCTACTTCTCAGTCGAGCAGCTCTCAATAGGCCTCACAAGAACTGAGTGCACCTCGCTTGCCAACAGCACTGCGCAGACCCCGATGGTGACCCATCCGAGTGCTAGCCGAGCCCAACAGCTCTTAGTATCGATGATCTGATGGGGACCGATGCTACCACTGTGGCAAGACCATTGGCCAAGAAAAATATTGGTTTCCTTTTTTATTGTGTTGAGACCACAGGAAACTAAGATGCAATTGACTTGCGCATGTTCCTTGGTGTAATACGTAACTCACAAACTTCAGCATGTTTACACAAAAAACATTAAATACAAAATAATTTTTAATCATTATGGGCTCCAAATATTTAGGTATTCTGTGTAATATTTTCTCCCCTAGCAGATTTGTATGTTTGCGATATTATTTATTTCAGTGTTACAAGATCAGTGATTAACAAATGGCTACTTAGAAATGGCTTTCACACAAATAAAGAGTATTAGATACGTATTTCAATACAGGAGGCAAGCTTACAGGATACTCCCTCAAGGTAAAATTCACATCTGTTGGCAATAGTTTGTCAGTGGTGTTACTAATGCAATATAACTTATGCCCTTGTTCCCTGCAAACCAAGTTGAACCTGGAATATTAGACAATGAATGCCGGTGTAGTAAAATCTCAATCAATACTGTAATGTTTAATACAGTTACAATTCCACATTTAGCTCATCTTTACTCTCAGTGCATTTCCTTTGCCACAACTGAATAATAAATCTGTAAAAATGTAATTGCAAAAATCACAGTACAGCGTTTAAATATACTATCAATACTGTACAGACTACAGTGAGTACTGATATAAGCTAACAAGAATAGACACTATGTTAACCATTTTTGATTATCATGTTGATGACTAATGTAGAATAGAAGCAAATTCTTCCGAGAATGGGACATTAATACAATGAAAAATCTTTATATACACATCAAAATAAGAGTTTAAAACTGCATCAGAATAATGGCCACAAAAGATGAAACTCAATAAATGTACCAAGAACTGTTCTTCACTTTTTGATAGGAATAATAAAACTACATTAAATGTGCACATCATTAGCTATTTATTTCACAACATTACTTGCCATCCCATGATTGGAATACAGTCATTTTTTGAGCATTCCCATAACCTACTCTTTCTGCCCAGGTATCTTAAATAAGCCAAAAATCTATAGTCATTCTTGAAGCATTTAACAATGCTGTATTTTATGCGCATTCCTCAAGCTTGCAGCAGCATCAGTATTTGGGCATAGTCTGAGAGCGTTAAGACAGTACACAATAGTTGAAGCAAATTGGGTAACTTCTGTGAACTATGTTACTTCCCAACTCTGTTTAGCTTCACACTTGCACTTGCAAATATCTATTTCAATTTTTTTCTTTTTTTTTCCTTTATTGGATTTCGAATTCCCCCAGAGAGGCGTGAGGGGGGGGGGGGGGGGGGGGAGGGGCCTTGCAACAGCACAATACACCGCCCTGCAGCCTACATATAAGTTAACAAACAGAATTAGGAGATATGAGGACAATAAAAGCAGGCGATAAAATGGAGACTGTTAAAAATTGAAAAATGGAGAAAAAGATGCAAAGAAAACATAAAAGCAAACAGTCGGCGATGCTGATTAAAACACATAGTAAATAAACAAGCACAATTTAAAAAATCAGAGTGACAGTGTGGTTTCTGTTTTCACGAGATAAAAAACACAACTAGCGACAGAATGGTGGCTGTTCACAACACTGTCAGGGGACACACAGTTGAAACAGCACTATAGAGGTGACACGACAACATATGGAGGGAGGGAGGATCCAGACCAATGAGGGGGAAAAGGGGGAGGAGAGGGGAAAAAAAGGGGGGAGCCAATGGAGGGAGGGGACATAGAAAAAAGGGGGTGGGTGGATGCAAGAAGTGGGAAAGGCAGTGGAGGGGAGAGCTGAAGGGCTCAGGGGAGAGAAGGGAGTCAAGAGCGAGGGCGGGCAGGGGAAAAACAGGATCGAAGTATGGGAAGAGGGAGGGTAGGCAGGGAAAAAACAGGATGGAAGGACGGGGAGGGGGAGCCCGGGAAAAGGATAGTGGAAGGGAGGGGGAGGTGAGGATCAGGGTTGATAGGAGGGATAAATGGAGGGAGAGTGGTCATCATCCGGGAGCGGGAGTTGATGGAAGCCACTTTGGGAAAGGAGATTAAGGGTGCAGAGGCGGAGGGTAGGGGGGACACAATGGTGAAGGTGTGGGAGAAGGCAAGGGTTGGAGAGGAGAAGGGCAACCAGGGGATGAGGGGTATTGAGTTTGCGGGAGGTGTAAAGGATCCAAATATGTTCGAGGAAAATGAGCAGTTGGGGGAAAGCAATCAGGTCATGGAGGATCCACGTGGGGACGGGAGGTGTAAATGGATGGTGAGACAGAGTGCATTGCGCTCAAGGATCTGGAGGGAATCGTAGAATTTGGTGGGCAGGGGGGGGTGGGGGTGGGGGGGGGGGCAGATATCCAGGTGGGACTAGCATAAGAGAGGATAGGATGAACTAAGGAATTGTAGGCGTGGAGGATGGTAGAGGTGTTCAAACCCCATGTCCGGCCAGAAAGGATTTGAATGAGTCAGAGGCGGTTGTGAGCTTTCTATTGGTTTCTTTTTCTTTTTTTAATCAATGCATCACCACAAGTGTTGCTGAGTGTGAAGAATTCTCTTTGCAAATAATTAATAAACTTGAGCACTTATACGAACTTTGTTAACAAACTATAAGTAAGCAATAAACATAGATAAAGTTTCTAATTGTGACATCAAATAAAAGGTTCTCCATTGCTTGCACTGTTGCTTGGTGTCACTAACCAATGTGAGCTCGGCACGATGCCGTGAAAAATATGACGATCCTTTTACCACCTTGCTCCTGTCACCATCTGATTTGCAGTGGCTGATAGAGCACAGTCGTATGTCGCTGATATTCTATGCACCCATTTGTAGCCCTGTATGGAAAGTCATTCTGGGCTTACATTTCAGAAAGATAATGCCCATCTCCACACAGCGACCCTTTCTACTGCTTGTCTTCATGCTTAAAAACCCTTCCTTGGCCAGTGAGGTCGCAGGATCGCTCCTCATCTGAAAACGTATGTAACATTATTGGTGAGGCCCTCTGACCAGCTCAGGATTATGATGAGCTAAAGCACCAACTGGACCGTATATGGCTCGACATCCCTCAAGAGGACATCTAACAAATCTATCAATCAATGCAAAGCCAAATAACAGCTTATATAAGGGCCAATGGCGCATCAACACATTACTGCCTTGCTCCATTTGTGAAGCTCTTTCTCTTGAATAAGTCGTCCAATTTTTCTGCATTTCTGATCATTTGGTTCACTGTACATGTATATAACATCCATCAATTTCGGTCCCATGTGGACAATTTCTTCTAGGTGAGTTGTTTTTTTTCTGTCTTAGAAGTTTTTCCCCGAGTGGGAATCATGAATTGTGCAAGTATAAGGGTTGTGACTATGTGACACGTGTAAGTTTCGATTGATACTGGAAGTGTGCTGAGGTAGTTGTAGTTCTTAAGGCAAGTGCTTGTGGTAAGCGACAAATCTGGGTTCGAATCCCGGTCCGGCACAAATTTTTTTCTGGTCCAAATGGCTGATGTCAATATAGTGTCTCAGTACATGAAGTTATTTTGTAACATTTCGGAAGTATTCATAGCTAGCTGTATTATTCAGCAACAAGAAATGCTTTTTTTTTATAACATTTTATATCCTCTTCACTTCAGCCAGAATCAGTTATTTTGCCACCTAATTGGGTAAAGTCATATACTACTTCAGTGTGTCATTTTCTAGTCTAATTCCCTCAGCATCAGCTGGTTTGTTTCAACTACATAGCTGTACCCTTGTTTTATTTTTGTCACTGTTCTTCATATGACCGCTTTTCAACACACTGTTCATTCCATTCAACTGCTCTTCATAGCCTTTTTCTGTCTCTGAGAGAATTACAATATCATTAGAAAACCTCAAAGCCTTTGTTGTTTGTCCCAGAACTTTAATTTCCCTCACAAATTTCTCCTTGATTTCCTTTACTCCATACTGAACGTACAGACTGAATAACACCAGTGGTGCACTACAACCCAGTTTTCCCGACTTACCCACTGCTTTCCTTTCACATTCTGTGGCTCGTGCAACTGCAGTCTTGTTTCTGTACAAGTCTTGAATAATTGTTCACTCCAATTTCTAAAAATTTGTGATACCTTCAAACTTCAAAGAGTGTATATAAGTAAACATTGTTACAATCTCTTTCTAAATCGGCCAGTGCTATGAGAAGAAGAGCATAATATGTTATTTCTCAAGACAACAAATCTCTTGTGAACATTTACTAATTGTACACAGCCGAATGTGGTATCACTAGAAAGAGTTTTATTTGGCACTGCATACCATTTTGTGCCATGACTTACTATTTTCTGAAAATTTTAATACAAAAGACACTTTTAGCTATCGTAGGCAAAAGGGCATCATGGATGTCCAGGCTCATACCTCTATTTTACGAAGTTAACTCATTAATCACAAATAAGAGATGGTCTTTCTATACAGTGTTATCACAAATGCCTTTTCATTTGTTTTAAAGTGCTTATTAACTGGATAATTTGTACACAGCATTGTCATAAACAATAACTGTGACCACTAAGGTAGTCCATTCTCTCTGGCCATCATGCAAGTTGACGTTTCTAAACAAATATACTTTCCGAATTGCTAAATATATTTGTCATTTGTGCCTTGAATTGTAATTTACGCATTGCTCCTATGGTCTAATGTGCTTACTGTAGTTGAAAACGTTTGTCAACTTAAAGTTTCAGGTTGTGTAGCCCTACTGCAAACCTCCATGGGGTCTATGGCAGAGGGTATGTCCCACTGTAGCAGTTAATAGGGTTACTTCCTGTTTCATTCTCGAATGGAGCATGGGAATAATCATTGTTTGACACACTCACAATCCCTGCATGAGCAATACATGGGGGGTTAGCATATTTCTAGAGTAATCATTTATAGCTTTTTCTCAAAACTTTAACAGATTTTCTTGGAGTAGTTTATGTCTGTCTTCAAGAGTTTACCATTTCAGTTCCTTCAGTGTGTATATGACACTATCCCATTAATTAAACAAATTTGTGGTCACAGATGCTGCCCTTCTCTGTATAAGTTCAGTATATAAGTATATCTAGTATAGGTCCACACACTTGACCAGTAATCTAAGATGGGTCGCATAATTGATTTATAAGCAATCTCTTTAGTAGACTTATTGCACATCAAGCATTTCAAGTACAAAATGCATTTTAGAAAACATGGAAACGTATATACAAGGCTGTACCATTAATTCACAATTAGTATTTCCCATTTTTCAGTTCATTTTCAGAGATGTTTCTCTTCATTCCCACAACAACCCATATCCCAGCAACTACACTTACTCCAGATGCTGTCATTATTTGAAACTGTAAAAGTGGAAGAGCATCACACTGCTCATCCAGTACCTTGAAGAAATGCAATTCCACATTTGAATTGGAATGTTGAGATATCCCACATCTTCAAGATACTAAACTTTTCAGATGATACAATACATTTTCCATGTATTAATATTATGCTAAAATTGTCTTTTTCTACTCCGTTAAGATGAATGTGGAGGGATTAAGGCTAATGCTCTGCAGCAAATCCTAATATGTTTGCTTAACATTTTGATAAAATGTGTTAAGTGAACACATGGCCTTTCTGTATATATTGCAATAAATGCACATAAATCACTACATAACTCAGATATTATTCTATGTCTTAATATTATGCTTAAATTATGTTTTTCTACTCCATTAAAATGAATGTGGAGGAATGAATGCCAATGCTCTGCCAGTAATCCTAATATATTTTCTGGGTGTTCTGTTAAAATTTAAGAATTGAACATATGGCTTTTCTGAATATATTGTAATAAATGCACATAACTCAGAGTTTCTTGCCAGTAGAAACAAAAATCGTACAAATTATGGCTAGTTCCCAGTGTCTTTGGCATTATACTCTACTCATGGTTCATTCTTTGACATATGGTCAGATTAGATTAGAAACTCTTGATGATTCCTTCTTTTGGTAGGAATGGTAGAAATCACCTTAGATGGTATGTTCTTCTCATTTATGGGTATATGACCCCAACTGGACTTGGTGGAACTCCAGTCTGATCAGACAGTTGGAATGTGTGATCTTCAGAAGCATCAATGAATGGGCTAACTTGTGAATTGCACAAATTGTGTTACCTGGCAGTGCTGTTAGTTATTTCTGTGTGAAGCCCTTCCTTTACTTTCAACAGAAATATTATTCTTTCTGTACAGTTTTGGCCACCATTCCTTAAACATTAGCACCTCTCCTGTTTTTGATATTTTCATTTAAAAATTCGTCTTTTCGTGGGAGTCAATTATTAATTTTGCATCTTTCTTCACAAAATATATCCTATCCATCTTCCTAATTTTCCTCTTTATCTGTTGAAATCTCTATCATGTGCAAGGTAGCACTACCCTTCTGTTGGAGAGTAATGGGCGATGAATTGAAACCTTCACTCTACCACAAGCATTAAACAAACCTCACCAGTGCATGGTTTTTGTTGTTGCCTTCAAAACAGGCTTTATTAGAGGTTTTTCGTGATAGAGGTAACATATGGCCCTTGCACTCTGTAACTCGTGCACATTAAAGATATTTAATGAAATCTGACCCAAGTTAAATGGAAATTGAATTGGTATCTGAGGTAATTGCAAATTCTGCATACAATCAAACGAGAGGCCTGCAATGGTTGAATCAGTGTCAGTTTTTGCTGTAACTGCGTGTAATTTATTGAAGAATTAATCACCACACCTCTTGTGCACTATTAACTCAGCTATTGCTGCCCTTTTACCAGCATCATTCAGAGATGGACTTTTGATTTTTATTCAAATCTCTTCACATGTACTGCTCGTATACACCTGTGGTTCCCCAGATTTTAGATTAAAATAGAAATTGATAATCAACTTGAATATCCATATTAATAGTTTTGAACATGTGCCACATAATCTGCACATGTTTGGGGTCAAGATAATTAGATTCTTCATTGCCATAATGTGCTTCCCGGATTGGAAATGAGTCGATGTGCTTTTTATTTCCACTTCTTAAGCCACTGGTTCTGCACGGCCAGGGTTACATTTTCCCCTATTACAACACACCAGTGCCTGTGTTATTCTGAATTACGATGCAATATCCCATGGGACAAGGACCCTCTTGATAAGTGGGTTATCTGGATTCGAGTGCTATCTGGAACAAATTTTCATTGTCATCACTCCATTATACAGCTGTTGGTTGTCCATTTTCGCAACTGTGAATTCATTCCAGGTTTCCTCCTTTATCTCTTGGAGATTTACCTTCTTTTAACATATTGCTAAATTCGCCCATTGCTGACATCACCAACACTTTGGAAGGCAAACTTGAATTTTTCCTTCAGACCTTGATAGCCAACAAATGCATGACTACAATTTTGGTTTCTTCCCACTAAATTCCTTATCACTTCTAGGCTTCTTTCTTGCCACTTGTTTTACTCCTATGAGGCTTTGAACGATTCCATCCTGTTCATTTTTTGTTCTATCTTGCTGCCCTCTGTCATCTCAGTTGCCATGCTTTTCATCTGACAACTGGAAACAGAATGACATATTCAGTCGAACTTAACGTTCTACATTATTATGTTTGCTGTGGTAGTTAAACGTTGATTTTGAAGTAATACTAAATTTCAGGTTAAGACACGCATGCTGATATAACCATTATGTTTTGGTTGGTATCTATTCCCTCTCCAATTTATATATGCTTCATTTTCACTCTGCTCGCTATATGGCTATATGTTTTGGAACCTCCACTGCATTCTTTCTTTTTCCATTACTCCCTGATCTTTGTCACTAACGTCACGACTGTCTGACATCTTACCACCAATAACAAAATAGATAAATAAAAGAGTAAGAGGAATATTGATTATTCTCCCTGCCTTAAACTGAGATGATAGTATAAAATTTTTAGTGAGCCAAAATCTTTTGTACCTTTGGGCTTTCACTTCGAGAGAATGTGATAACAATGGCTGCATAACAATACAAAATGTTTCAGGACATATGGGATTTCGTTACATCTTGACTGGGCTACATCCTTAAAGCACAAACACATATGTAACTCATGCTGTCAAAAATGGATGTGTGTGTTTCCGTAATATTCCCATTCATTTACAAAATAAATCAGTATTGCTTCTTCTGTTCTTACCTTACTCCTAAATCCGATCTGATCATTCTTGAGGTCATGTATTACTAATATTTACAATCAAACACACTCTTGATCACAAATTATTTATTCTGGTGACCGGTTTCGACCACAACTGTGGTCATTTTCAGACCAATGATTAAGAACCTCCTTCTGGTGGTAAATCACAGTAGTGATTACACTGGCACTGTAGTAATTTACCAGCAGGAGGAGGTTCTTCCTCATTGATATTAAGATGACCACAGTTGTGGTCAAAACCGGTCTCTGGAATAAATAATTTGTGATCAAGACTGTTTTTAATATTAAATATTTGTAATAGCTTTGATCACTGCATAATCCCACAATGTATTCTAAAGTAATTTCATGTATTACTGCCTATTCACTCATCTTGTAGATATTTCCTGGTAGTTTTTTACAGCCATACATATGCTGTATTTCATAAGTTATTAGGCAATAAATGGACAGATGGATCATAATCTACAACAGCAGTTGTAAAAGGCAAAGGGCGTGAAAGTAGAACAGTGGTTGGGAAGGGACTGAGGCAGGGTTGTAGTCTATTCACCGTGTCATTCAATCTGTGCACTGGACAAGCTGTCAAGGTCACTGATAAAAATTTGGATATGTTTTTATAGTTCATGAAGAAGAAATTATAGGTTTAAGGTTTGCCAATGACAGTATAGTTCTGTCACTGTTGGCAAAGGTCTTGCAGGGCAAGTTGAATGGAAGGAATAGTGTCTCGAAAAGAGATTATAAGATGAACATCAAGAAAAGTGGTTCCTTGCAGCTATTGTCATAGGGGAGTTGATCGTCATTTGTTTTACATGTCATTTGCTTCATGGGTAACAGTGCTCCACATTTGGTAACTGAGGGATCAAGTGTTTCAATTCATAATTAATTTTTTTATGCTTTGATGAGAAAGTCAAGATAATTACAATATTGTCCATGGGCGATTTTAAAGTCCTGATTACAGGTAGTTCTCTGCATTAAACACAGCTCTCTCTTCCTGGTATGACATAGATTGAACCAGAGGAAGGAAAGACTTCCTCTTTCTCATCCACTGGGTAAGTCTCCCCAGACCCAGTGCTCTGGGTGGCTTTCTCAGACACTACACATTTCCCAAACCTCACCAGCCTTATCCTTTACCCCTCTTGTTTCCCTTCAATGCTTCTACAAGAAGAAGGAGCCACTGGCTCCTAAACTTGAGTATTTCTACAATATTTGTATATGTTTTCTCCTGCCACCGCTTATTGAGTAGACCTGTATCTACAAAATTACACTACGACTTCAATGAGAGGAGAAGACACAGGCTCAGACCACTATGTAGTTGAAATTAATATAAAATTCACACCTTTAAAGAAAATGAGTTACTACCCACCTCAACTGTTAAAAATGACAAGCAGCACCAAATAAAACAAATCATTAAATTAAGAAATGACCTAGGTGAACTGATATCTAGTACAAAAATCAAGAAAAAACTATCAGCCTCAAAACAACTTCCAGGAGTTACTGCAAATTCCTTGGGAAACAACTGCAGTAGTACTAACTATTTACGGTAATATTTGAGAATAAAGATAGAAGACACACAGTAACAAAGAAAGTGCTGAAACCATGACAGAAGCATTTAATAAATGTTTGGACTGTGAAAAAGGCAAATATATCTTACAGACCGGTGTAAATAACACAACAAAAACCAAACCTAACAAATCAGGCTCTTAAAATTTCCTAGAAGTTGAAGGAGAACTCACAGATCAAAAACTGGTAAGGTTGTTGCTGAAATGTGAATATATTTAAGTCACACTGTCAATATCTCCTTACACATAACTCTAACAGAAAGATGGACGACGTAGCCATTCCCTGAACATTATACCACAACCGTCATTCAGATGGGGATAACAGCAGTCTGAATATCTACAGAGCAATCTCTCTCCTAGACTCCACATGCAAGACTTAGTCCTGGATTCTATGTGGAACAATTAAGGGACAACTAAAACAGAAGTTACGAGGAAATCTGGAAGGTTTCAGACCATGGAGAATTTATACAGAGCAGATCATTCGTTTAAAGTTGATAATGGTGAGCTGTAGGAGACAGAACAATCTCTGGCAATAACGTTTGTAAACTTTAAGAAGCCATCCAATGTCTCCATGGAACTCCAGTTTTAAAAATTCTAAGAAATCTAGGACTTTATCCAAAATTAATTAAACTAGTAGAACTTACTCTAAACAACGCTAAATTGAAAGTAAGGTTTAGAGAAAAAAATTCTGAAACATTCCTCATAAAAACAGGCGTAAGACAAGGTGAATGCCTATTATCATTACTGTTTGACTGAGCACTGGAATATGTAATGAGAGAATGGTACAAGGATAATGCAAAGAACATAAGAATTGAAAGTGTGAAAACTGATAAAAGTTTAAACTGCTTAGGATTTATTGCTGATAATATGCTCCGAGCCAAGAACGTTCAAGAAACTACTAAAGTAGTTAAATCATTAAAAAATAGCACAGAAACTCAGCCTCAGAAAATCATTTGCAAAAACGAATTTTGCCAGCTGGTCCACAAAAATACAGCGGAAGAACAGGAAATCAAAATCGATGATCAATTTAAATATTTAGGTGACACCATAATGGGAAATCTAAATGAGGAACATGGCAAAATAGAATAAAAACCTCACTAAGGAAAATTAAATCAGCAAAAAAAAAAAAAAAAACATACAACAAAAAACGGCTGTCTGTAGTTGCAAATTTAAAACATTATAAAACAATCAAATGAGCAGAAATAACATATGCAGCAGCAACCATCTTCAGGACAAGGGTTGTTGTTGTCGGCGTCTTCAGTCCAGGTACTGGCTAGATGCAGCTCTCCATGCATGGTGGCTGCAGAGAAATGGGGAGCTCTCTAGTGCATTCAACAAATTGAAATAAAACCGTGTACTTACAGACATGTAAGTTTGACTCTCATCCGTCGCCACTTTACGCCTTATAACATTATCAATGTATTTGCCGGTTCGCACCTAACGGCACGAACCCTCCAAAAATAATACGCCTTACAACGTTATCAATCTATTTGCCGAGCAAGTCTCTAGTGCATACAGTAGAATGTAAATTATGGTAAGACCGTGTACTTACAGACACATTTGCCGGTTCGCAACACAGGCGTCTAAAGCTAGCAAAATGAGGGATGCTCAACTACCGGAACTACCGATAGATGGCTCTAGCACGTGCCGGCCAAAGTTCATATCGTTGAGTGTCCGCCAGAGATCACTGGTGTCCGCCATATCTGAATTTGGCAAGAAACGTAGTGTCAAAACACGGATGAAAATGTTTTTCGTTCTGCGCCCTCATAAGTCTTTTATATTGGATGTTCTAGATATCTACACATCAACATAATGAAGTGTCTCTAATCTAGCGAGAAAAAACAGTGACAGTTCTGCTATGAAATTCCTAAATTCGAGTGTGTTTTGGAAGTTTGACAAGCTGCCCTATAAATCATTTACTATTAATTTTATGAGTGCTTTACTTATTTGCCCGTTTTAAAACACTATTTAAGATTCAATGGAGGTCAAGAAATTACCTTACTTGCCAAAGCTATTAACTACAGGTATAATTCGAAAAATCTAGTGTGCAAAACAGTGAAGACGTCTCTTCAAATAAAAAGTTGACATCGTTTGCGTTTGCTTAGGGGTATCTTTACTGACAACAGAAATTACAACTGAACTGTCAAAGTATTACTTACGTATAAACGTAAAAATTTATTATTTTCTTTATCTGAAGTGATGCATTACCGATCTACATATATGCTGACACTGTAATTGCAACATGCACTTACGAATTATGCTCTCTCTTTGATCAGAAATTTAAATGCCATGATTTTATTAACTGCTGTACGTGATTGGTGTATTTTAACTAAGTGATAAAGTAGAAGCACCAGTTTTTGACAGTGCTTCAGTCTTTGATACGAGACAAGAAATACATGTAAATGAGACAAACACAAAGGCCAACGTTAAGGCGTCACTTAAATGCATGAATTGTATCATTTGGAAGTTAAGTCTAGTACTAATATTATATTGGACTGATCCATGATGATGTAGGAAGTGAAGGAACTTGCTGAAAATAACATCGATCACAGCTGTTAATTTTATGGTTGGGGTGTCTTAAAACCAATTTTCCAGTCTGACACCCAAACAATGACTGGTACCATGGTTTTATTTTAAAATGGGATTCAAAACATGTGAGTGAGCAAAATTAATTACACTATGAATTATAACCATGGGATTTTATTTCTGTGAATCTTGGTTCCAGTCTTTGAGATGGTGTCTGTCACTGGAATGACTGGTTGTCAGTATAGGGCCCAAGCAAACACCAAACCTGAAAGCGAAAGCTGCAGAAGCTGGCCAGACAGGCACCCCAATGGCTGCTACAATCTGTGAGAGACAAGGGTGTCATTATATTGCAAATTTAGTGTAAAAAGTTCCATATTGTCTGAATTTGTTCTATACTGACAGGACATTCTAGTCCAGCCGAGTTTCTTATCTGCAAAAGTACACTAGCCAATACCAGTAGCACAAAGGTAGTGCCAAATTACAAACTATCCGGTAACAACAGAAGTATTGCTGGACAATGTACAGTAAATAATATGTAATAACCTGAGAAATTCAGAATTGGTTTGAAGAAATAGAACAGTATCTGGAAAGAGAGTAACACTCTCTACATTCTCTCTCTCTCTCTCTCTCTCTCCCCCCCCACCCCCCCTCCTCCATGTTTAGAGTATTCCTGTAATAAATAGCTAATAGCATACCAAGAACATAAGGGTGTCACAGTGGAGATTTGTTTTCTGGTACAGACGTCTGATACAACTATTCCACAGCAAAACTTATTTTCAATAGGTGTGGTACCAGTGCACTCCCATAGGATAACAGAATATTATATCCTCCAGGAATCACATTGGGTACACCACTTACAGCATTAACTGTACAGCAACTACAATGTTCTGTGAGCAAGTAATACCAGTCAGTATCTTTAATTTTAACATAACTCTTTACTCCCATAATTACCTGCTTCTATGTGTGCTTTTACTACAGGTTATTGGTAAAGCAAATACTAATTGAATAGGTCTTCACACTTTTAATACTTACCAGAAATTCTGAAAAAGGTAAATTGTTTTATTACTGTATAATTAAGAGGTGTTGACTGGTTTCTTTGAACATTTAATAGAAGCCTTCTTTTTACCTGCTATTGATAGAGAGCCATTCCAAGTTCTCTACAGAACAATCTCTCCCATTTTTCATGAGGTTTGTTATCCTGTACACTAATATTGCTTCTTCTAAATGGTAAATAATGCATTCAGACATTGTTGGTATTAAAGGTAATTCATGAAATAAATTATATTTAAACCAGAAAATTAAAGATTCCACATGGCACATGAAAAGTACTTTGCTACACACATGTATGTACAGATTCCAAATTGTCTGGTAATTTGAGTTACAAACTTTTTTAAATAGAAATATGAAGAGCACAATACTTTGGGCCTGCAACAACTCAAACGTAAAATACTTTAGTTCCCTATGGGTAACTTTGTTCTACACGTGACTCGTGCAACTGCTTTCACTCTTAATGGAAAACTAAATGGTTTATGTTAACGTTAACTAGCAAAAAGTGTAACCATTGTTACATAATTTCTGTGAAGTAAGATTCCTTAATGTTAATTCCTTCCTTTGTCGTCATAACTTCAGTTCCATGTGGGACATATGAACTAACAAAATGAAATGCTTTTATTACTATGACCAAACAAAATATTTTTAACATTTAGTACACAGTTCAAATCAGCAAAAAGTGCAACCATATAATTAAGGTAAATGATGAAAATTAGGCATGTAACAAGTACTGAAATTTCCTAGATTGCCAAGTGCAACTGCAATCACTGTATTCTGTACTTTGTAGTGCTAGAAAGATAATTCTATTTGCATTATCTCCCCCCCCCCCCCTCCAACACAGGAAAATATAATAGAAAGACCTCCTAGCAAAATAAAGACAAAATTCAGAGAATTAGGTTTCACCTGACTCAGGCTCCCTTATTCTAGAATGGTTCTAAAGTAAAAAGAATGCTTATGATCAATTGGAACATTGTGTTCATTCTAGGAAGTATTAAAACAAGAATTGACAGAGTAACAATTTTATTGCTCTTATGTTGCAGAGTATCCACAAACATTACTGTTTGAAACATAGGGCCACTGCATACTCCATTAGATCAAATTCAAGTTAACATGGTTATTGAGGGAAATATTTTCTCACATTGAAAGCCATCTGTCAAATAAGTCTCAGAACTTTTTTTTCCATTAATTTCACACAAATCACCTGTTTTTAATGCAAGTGCATATTTTGTAACACCAAACATCTTAAAATAAGCTTATATAATAAACAATTACAATTTTGTTACAACATCTACACAGGACGTAAAGAGTTAATTTTACTTCAATGTGATTCGTCCTTTGAAGTTCATCATTACACAACAACAAATCTATGGACAAAGTTTTAAAAAAGCTGTCAAAATGTCACACCCGTCTGCATGGAATGTTCCATTACATAATCTTTTCCAATTTGCGCACTATACATGATTAAACAATATGAGTTTATTTAACTTCTGCCTTATACTTGATTTGTTGTTTAAAATTTTCTCAGCAGACATTTTTTCCCATATGTTTTTAAGCGTATGCAGGAGTACAGGGATGCAATCTTACAAACAAGTTGAGTCTGATGTAAGTCCTCAAACCCAATTTCATAACGGTAATCATGACCAAGAGCAGGAAATGGGTAATCTACAAAATTATTTTTAACAGAATGCAAAATCTTGGCCTGTATATATTTCCGTCGCATATCCCCAGCAATCACAAACATCTGAAACAGTTTATCTGAGTATTCTACAACAGAGTATACACAGCCATTTGTTTTAACCAGTTCTCCCCGGTTAACAAAATTTACAAATGCATTTTTACTGGCCATATTGGGAAAAGCATAGAGAGCATCACATTCTAATGCAGATTTAACTACTGGTGGCTTCAGTATGTGAAGACAGTCTTTGCATGTGATCTGCCTTGACAAGCGCAATGACACATATCCTGCAATATAATAGACTATGTTTTGCTTGTAAAATGAGAACTTAATCTTATCATCAAGAAGTGCACACCACTTCTCTATTTCATTTTCTGCAACACTTTCATCACTTTCTACTACATGCTTTCTTGCATGAAAATCATAAACAGGTGGCACACAACACACATTAAAATTTGATCAATTCTCATTCATTACAGTGACACTGTTACCCAAGAGAAACTTTCTCATGGCACATTTGAACTGGTATGCATTTGGATTGTTGTTCCAACCACCTCTGGGCCGAAAGCAGGAAAAAAAAGCCCTATGTGAACTTGTGACAGTTTATATGTCAGCAAATACTTCAGAGGAGATTCGACACGAAGCATACTTGACAGAGCTATGTGCCTGACTGATTGCATATCGAAAATTATCCCAAAAGCAAAAGTACTTCTTGCATGGAGCAGCAACGGAACACCAATAATTTTTAAGCTTTTGATATAATTTTTAGTGTCTGAAAATACCAAGCCAATAAGATTTGTTGTCAAGTCTCAGGGGGCTCTTATACCCTTTACCTAATGGATTTCTGGAGTTCAGAATATCAAAAATCCTATCAATATAATACAAAAATTCTACTGTTGCTTCACTTCCTTTAAAATTTGGTTCACCAACCCTCCTCAAAAACTCTATACTATCTGCCACACTAGAATTCAAAGTCTGTGTAGCTAATGAAACATTCATTTTTCTATTTACATAACTTATATGTTGCTCTGATAGTTTGTTGGCAAATGTCATACCTCCTTCTTGTTGTACCTTCTTCAATTGCTCAATGAAATGCCATCTAATAATGCCAGTTGGAGACTCGATAGATACTTCTGCTACAGCATTTATGGCTAACTTAATCATATGACACATGTCAAAGATACAATAAACATTGTATTTTTCCACAGGATGAGGAAAGTGGCTTTTAAAATCACCCTTGGAAAAATTTAAAGTACAGCCAAGTGCTTATATTTACCTTGCAGCCATCACATGTAACACACCAAACCCTAATGCCAGAACTATGCAGCCTCTCAAAGCAGATTTTATCAGTGTGGCCTGATTATTTGCCTGTACACCGTTGATAAAGAAATATGCAATCGGGCATTTAAATTTGCCTTTAATAGAGCCAAGCATGAAAGTCAGAGCCTTAGATGCCTCTATTACTTCTTTTGACTGAGAAACTTCCCCACCAAAGTCTAAAAAAAAAACTGTGTATTGCTTAGTTCCTCGGTCCCAAACTACTTGCTTCCTAATTGCCATACTGTCTACAATTAGACATGAATCGCTGAACTGGTCCCTTACAATTGGGTTCAAATCAATGTACTTAAAAAAATCTTTTAAGAAGCCAGGTTCACAGTCTACACTTGCCATCCATTTGGAAATCAATGATTTATGGGGCAGAGGCATTAATTTTTGCAGGTAATCACATGCTGCTGGTGAATAAAAGTACACAGTCATCACAAACATTTTCACATTTGTTGTGTATCTATTACCCTTTGACGAGAGAGAGTTGTTCACTAAATTGCACACTGATTCCACTTGTGTTCCTTTCTGATGATTGAGGAAATTATGTAACTTCTTAGGAAGATGCCCATTCTCCTTCAATGAACTTATGATGTCATCCATGGAACATACTTTCTTCTCTCTTCTTCGAAGTTTTTCACAGACGCACTTCAGTTTACGTTTTAATTCGTGCACAATGTCTGAGAAAAAATTGCAAGTTTCGGTCGCCTTGTCTTCCATTTCTACTTTCGACTGTATACCACAATCAATTACTGAAGAACCAACTGCACTCTGAAACAAGAAATAATTTCGTTATATATGATTGAAATATCTCAAGGCTTGATGAAAAAATATTATAAGAAAACTTTGGGCGTGTGAAAACATCCTTATACTAACGTTTTTGACACAATTCGCAGCTTCTGCATTGGATAATTGGGACATGCTTTCCACGGAAGAATTCTCATTGACAACATTCTCCACGCAATCAGTAGGTTCTGCAGCTGGCAAATCGAGCACAGATTCTATGACAGAACGCTAAAAACAAAAATATGGACCTGTATTACAACATTGCTTAGACCTATGTAGCTCATTTGTGTTCGTACGAAATAAATTCACAAAAGTAAAAAGCACACACATAGTAAGGAAATTAATTAGCTACCTCAAATGGAGAAGCATTCGTTGTCACTCAAAATCCTAACAACATGTCATCGTCGCTGTTTATTTGGTGGCATCAAATGAGTCGGAAAGTCAAAAACTGATGGCACTGCTTCGGGTTTGAGACGTTTCTTCCACGTTCTAGGGCTCACTACGTAATCATCTTGTCGCAAATGGTTTCCGCAAAGAGAACTGCAAGACGTAGGATTAAAACCTTTCCGCTTCACGGAAGTAATACACTTCTTTAGCAGCTCTGGGTGCTTTAGGAGAAACCTGTTCAAAAACATCGCATTAGCAAACGCACTAAGTCTGTATTTTTATCGTATTGTATCGGTAGTCCTATTACCTGTGAAATGGTAAGTCACTTTCCTTACTCCATCGCTTCGTACAATTGAAAGCGGAACAAGAAATCACCATTTCGATAATACTTAATTCCTTATACACCGTACAGACCGAGAGAAACTTGTTGCCAAATTCGAATATGGCGGTCAATACAGACGACAGTAATCAGCTGGTAGAGCCATCTATCGGTAAGTCCGGTAGTTGAGCATCCCTCATTTCGCTAGCTTTAGACGCCTGTAGCACAGCGTTTGAATTCAGTTCACATGATTCGTGTTTACAATGGATTTAATTCGAACAATAAATGTTTATATTATATTGCTCCAATGTCTTTAAACGTAGTATCTGATTCTGAGTGTGTGTGTGTACTGCCTTGATCTCTTGCGTGTGACTTGAAGAAAATCCAAAGTTTGTGCAATGTGTCAACACGAAATTGTGATCTCCAGCAGTCGAATTTTGGTGGCGTCTACCGGGGTATAAATGGTCAATGAGGGCACAGGAAACACCTCACTGCCTACGACAGGTGATGAGCTTGTCTTTTACACCAACCTGAAGACCTGCCGGCTTCCACTACACCATACACTTCAAGACATATTGGCACTACGTAAATATTTCTTGACCAGTGTACCATCACGTTGGTTTCTTCTTTGGATTTTCAGTTCCATTTATATGAATCATGTGCTATATTCACAAGTCCTTTGCTGTTCATCAACATCTCCTTAAAATACATTTCTTGATATAGTAAGTACATAAATATACAAATATTTACAATTAATCATTACATGAGCTAGTTACATTATTGTCATATAGTACATATACAGAATTAAATGATAAATATAGTAAATTTTTACGTTACATTCAATATCATTGTGCTGACATGTGAATTACATTACATTCAGATTGAAATATACATTTTATTTGTTATCTCATTCTTTTTTCTTTCATTTCTTTTTTTTCCATTTTTTTTTTTTTTTTTCGTTACGCTTGCAACGTTTGAAGATAATTGTGGCAACTCGCTAGAATATTCAATTTAAAATTCATCTTGCCTCCTGAAATAAAATTTACACATATTTCAAGTTTCAAGACAGCCCTCTGTAGGAGGATAGGTTCATGGGATGGTTGCTAACTACTTCATAAGTACTAGTAAAGTCATCTCCTACAGTGGACTACACAAAATAAAATATGATAAATAAAATACATGTTAACTTAATATAACGTAAAAGTTCCCATACCTAATACCGTTTCTAAGTGAGGTGTCCCCACGCCCCTCTGAATATGTTAGGATCCTACAAGTATGTACATCAGTATGGTAAGTGTATGTATATATATATATATATATATATATATATATATATATATAAAGTTTGTGTAGTTCATCTCCTTCCTTTCATGAGTATCAAGCAATATAAATAAATGTTTTACTTAATAAATAAATAAATCTTCTTAGATAATTGCCCCTGTGTTCCATGCTGTATATCCATTCTGTATTTACCTTGTGGTACCTGTAAAGTTCTATTCATAAATAAATGTGTGTGTATGTCTCTCCATACTGTCAGATAATCACGAATTATATAATGTCAAATATTTCATCATCATGTATAAATTTTTCTAAGGGAGGGATGAGAGTATGAGCCACAACAGAGGACTGATGTTTTGTTTACTCCTTTCTATTTAATGGTGCATTAGTTCAGTACAGTAGATGAGCTTTAATTATGTCATTAGATGACTGCTAAATATGTTCTCTTAAATAATTCTTCCAATCTGAAGTGTCAAGCCTACATAACTCCAAAAATTTCATTACAAGTTCCCATTAGTTTAGTGTTAAAGTGTTATAGATTTAAATCTTCTGGTATATTTCCAACAGTGGCTGCTGTAAATAATTCTTTCCACATAAATCTATACTTTCACCTGCAGTTATAAGAATATATAAGACATCACATATGTTATTATCTCAGGCATACCAATCTTTCAATAAATAATATTCTTTCTACTACTTTCGTTCTGTATTCCATGAGTACATGTGATATATCGTTCAAATCTCGTTTCTCTCCTCTCAACATATTCCCAATTACTCATAACATTCTCACCTATCCATTATTCATTCTTCACGAAATAACATACTTATTCCTCAGCATTATATATATATATATATATATATATATAAATATATATATATATATATATATATATATATATACATATTCCTCTTATTCATCATCATTTACTTTTTTACTTCAACAATAATAATACCCTTTTCTCATCTTATATTCCATTTATGTCTCTCCATTTTACTATTTATCCTCTTATTAAACTAAAATTACATTCACTCATCTCATTCAGTCACTCACATCACTCATATCAACATTACTATTATCACATGCCTCCTAAAGAAAATAATTCTGTTCAGTTCTCTGCCTCCTCTAATGTGTGTATGCCTCAATAGCAACTCCTCTTATAACCAAATATCTAATTAGCTATTGGATGGTTCACATTGCTTTCTAGACTTACCTGCATTCATTAGATTGTAAGTATCTGTATAACTTAAATGTAGGCTCATCATAACTGTATATCATATTAATTATCTTCTTCTCGTTAGCTAACATTTTATTGTATGTATTTTTTCAAATGTCTGTGTGGATGTAGACCTCTGGGTTTATGTGTTAATGGATATTCTAATGAATAACAGCCAGGGTGTGGAATATTTGCAATTCGGTATGGTCCAGAATATAAGATCTGCCATTTTCTGTTTAAATGTTTCAGTTTTGTGGGTTTAGGATGTGTTCTTAGTAAAACTAACTCATCAACTTGAAATGTTTGTGCTTTCCTGACACCTCTGCCATATTTCTGCTTTCTTTCCTTAGCTTTGTCACATAATGTTGTGTAAGCTTGTCTTACCTTTTCTTCTAAACTAACATGATTTGTTGTTGCTGTAAATTTAGGTGGAGGGTCTGTCCATTCATTTCTTTCTGTTTTATCCATAATTAATTCAGTTGGTGTGTATCCAGTAGAAATGTGAGTTAAATTGTTCACTATTTGCTCAAATGGTGCTAGGTATTCTACCCATTTTGTGTGCTTCTCTGGTGTGTGTGTTCTCATAAACTGTCCAAATTCCCGAAATGTTCTTTCTACTGGGTTTCCTGCCACGTGAAATCTTGAAATTGAAATATGTTTAACATTCTGTTCTTCAATAAAAGTCTTCCATTTTAAACTGGTAAAATATGTTGCATTATCCGTGATCATAACTTCAGGTTTTCCTATTCTTACAAAATAATCTGTTAATAGACGTCTGGTAATAGCAGTGGTAGAAACTGAACGTAAAGCATATAATTTTAAATACTTTGTGAAAACATCTAACACAGCAGGGATGTATTTCATTCCTCCACGTGCTTGTGGATAGGGTCCTGCAATATCTAAAGAAATTAGCTGTAATGGCCTCTTAGGTATGATTGGGTGCAATTCATTTGTGCTTGTGCGATTAGAATATTTGGCTTTCTGACATATGATGCATTTCCTAATATTACTCAATACTCTTCGCCTTAAATTTGGAAAATAGCAATATTGTATAATCTTATCTGTACATTTGGTTACACCATAGCGTCCCCAAGTTCTGTGTGTAAATAAAATAAAATCATCGACATGAGCTTCAGGTAAGCAAACACACCAATGCTGTGATTCAGGGTTTCGTCGGTGAAATAATACTTCTTTGTGTAATGTGTAATATTTTTCAAGATGTGGGTCTGTTCCTGCACGTAATTTATTCTTTATTTGGATCCACCTGGGATCATTGTCCTGCAATATGGCTAGCTTCCTGCACATGTTTTTGTAGTAAGGTGCAAATGTACCGTCATACATGAGTAAAATTTTGAAATCTGATGTTTGTTCTGTCACATCTGAAAATTCTTGTAGGCCTTCTGGCAAACGAGATAGAGCATCGGCTATAATGTTGGATTCTCCTTTTATATATATAATATCAAAATCATATTCTTGTAGTGATGCACACCAGCGTGCAAGACGTGAATGTAATAACTTGCATGATAACAGGAAAGAAAGAGCTTGATGATCAGTATAAAGCTTAGTACGTTTTCCCCATAGAAAGTAGCCATACTATGGCAAGTGTTTCGCACTCGGTCACTGAATAGGACTTTTCGCATTCAGTGAGCGTGCGGCTAGCAAAACTTATAGGTTTGATGACTGTTTGTTCATTTTCTACATGAATTTGGAATAAAAACGCTCCGAGCCCATAGGAACTTGCGTCTGTTACTAGGCAAAAGTCTGACGTCATGTCAGGATGACATAACAACGGTGCATTAACTAAAGCATTCTTAATCGCTTCAAAATCTGTCTGACAGAACTCTGTCCATTTCCAAATATTATTTCTTTTGAGTAAAGATAGAAGATGTGGACTGTTAAGAAGGTGGTAGGGTACAAATTTCCTAAAGAATGAAGATAGACCAAGAAAGGCTTTGAGTTGTTTACGATTCTGTGGGGATGGAAAATTCTTTATTGCATCAATTTTTCTTGAGTCTGGATAAATGCCTTCAGTTGATATGATGTGACCAAGGAATTTGATTTCTCTCCTCCCTAATTTCGTCTTTGATAAATTGATAGTGACACCTGCGTCAGAAAATTTAGTCAGAAGTTGCTTCAAAAGATTAGCAAGTTCTTCCCAAGTAGTGGTGGCAATGACAATGTCGTCAACATAAACTGTGATTTGCGATAACAATTGTGGTCCAAGAACAGCATCTAAGGCTTCAATAAATACTCCAGCACTCACTCGTAGACCAAAGGGTAGAACACAAAATTGATAACTACGTCCCTCACATAGAAATGCAGTGTATTTACGACTGTTTTTATGGAGGTTCACCTGCCAAAACGATGAGCGGAGGTCGATATTGGTTAAATACTGTACATTATGAAATTTTAAAAGTTGTTCTTCCAAATTTATAGGTCGTGTGTTGATTGGGATTATAACTTTGTTAATTTCTCGTGCGTCCAGCACTAACCTTACACTACCATCCTCTTTATTAACTGCTACGATCGGACTGCAATATGGTGAATGTGACCTTTTCAATGATACCCCAAGCTTGCATTTTTTCAATCTCTTTCAAAACTGCGGGTTTCTTTGACCAAGGAATATTATAATATGTTCTACAGTATGTTTTGTGTGGTTTAACATCCATCTCATAAGTATAGCCTCTAATAATTCGAGGTTTCTCCACAAATACCTCAGCAAATTGCTGCAAAACTTCAAGTAATTCAAGTTGTTGTTCCTTTGTCAGATATTCAAATTCTGTGCATTTTTCATATAAATCATTAGGTATAATTCCTGAGCTACAGCTTCATTAAAAGTTAAATCACATATGTTTGTTGCTGGTGGATACACAAAATGTAACTGTTCAAACTTACCTTGTTTACTGTTTAAGTTTGTACCCTGTGTTAACCCTATTGTCAGTTGTTGTTGGTTTACGGTTAAATGACATTTCCCTTTTCCTAAATCTATGATTGCTTGATATTCATTCAAAAAGTCAATTCCTAATATGCAATGCATAACTAATTTGTCTACTACCAGAAAATTGTAATTGAGTGGTATATTTGAAAATGTGAAGTTAATTAGCGCTTGAAATTTCACATTCTTCGATTTGTTACCGGTGGCACTTATAATGTGACAATTCTGTACTTGCAATGTTTGTATGTTCATTATTTGTTGGAGTTCATTATATAAGGACATTGAAATGACACTTGCTGCTGCTCCTGTATCTAACATTACTTCCACTTCATAACTACCAATCGTAACTCGTGTTACAGCCTGAATAATCTTCTTTGTTTTACTGGTACTATTAAAATCTACATCCTGATATAATTCTTTTTCTGTTTTCTTACTGTCATCATATCGGAGAAAACAAATCGTCGGTTCCGTTGCGCTCTGCTCCCTATCGACCGTAACTCGAGCGCTTAGCTCGGTCGTCATTTGTTTTCTGGTAGATTCGGTTGTTGCTGCGGGTTGGGTTCATTGCCCAACTCAATAATATTTACATTTCTGCCGCGCGTCACCCAAGTATCAGCTGTTTGGTTGTTGACATTAACTCGCGTCGCATTGGGAGTTCCGTTAGGTAGGAATTGAGGGTTGCTGTATTGCATGTGTCGTGGCGGTGGTCCATTGTGATTTCCCCATACATTATTTCATCCATGACTGTAACTGGTATTGTCATTACTGTTATTCGTGCAATACATGTTTGGATGTTGTTGTACGTTGTTTCTCTGAAAATATCCTGGATGGTACCTGTTATCCTCTCTTCTTTGATCTCTATGATTTCGGTTCCATCTTCTGTTGTTGTTATTTTGAATATAAGTGTTATTGTTCTGATTGTAATTACTGTTTGGATAACCATTATAGTAATAATTACTGTTTCCTTGCCAATGCTGCGAGTTGTTTCTCCTAATATTGAATGGATTTGTCCCAGTGTAGTGCGTATTATTTCTTTGAGTGTTTTGTTGTGGTGTCGGAGGCAGATTCCAATAGCCTCTGTCATTTCTGTTGTGCGTACGCGAATTGCTTGGATGGATTGGATACAGTTGATTGAAATTCCTGATCTCATCTCTGTAAACAACATCTATCACATCAACAGAAACCTCCGATCTTACTCGTCGGCTCACAAGAATATCACTTGGGCTGATGTTAATCTCCCTCAGTTTTTCAATAAAATGCGCCGAGTTGTTAATGTAACTGTCCGTTCTGCCGATGTGTGGTTGCAGCAAGCAGGTGAGATATCTGGCCACCTCTTGTGTCGGAGATCCTATGGCACTCACAATTGGTCTCAATGGGACCTGTGGTTTATGCACCTTTGGGAGTCCAAAAAGTCTTTGTGGATAAGCTTCGTTTTGCAGAGTTGTTTTTTATCATCCAAAGAAAGAGAAGATTGTTTCACCAGTTGATTGGTATTTCTCAATATTTTGGTTGTAGGATCCTTCTGAAGCTTTTTGTACATAGTAGGATCCAAAAGGTCACTAATCTTCTTGTGATAATTTTCGGTGTTCAGCAAAACCGTAGCATTTTCTTTATCGGCTGCAAGTACAATAATGCTCTTACACGCATTGATCTCCCTCAGTGCCCTCCTTTCCGATTGAGACAAATTGCTGGTAGATGGTTTCGCTTGGCGTAATATTCTGGCTGTTTCAGTCCCGATTTCATCCTCGGAGTGCGATGGTAACAAACGGATTCCTGCCTCCACATTCGCTATAATGTCCTCCGTAGGAACCTTTAGTGGCGTGACTGGAAAGTTGCCTCCTTTCGACAGAACTGAATGTTCCTCTTTTGTTAATTCTCTCCCAGACATGTTAATCACAGTTTGAGAGTTGCCAGCGACTGATGTTTCACCTCTGCCTTTCTGTAGGCCATCGAATTTCCTCTTATTGTCTATTAGTTGCCATTTCTGCCCTGAGCTCCACGGTCCTGAATGTTAGACAGTCCACCTTATTCCAGTCATAACACTGCATTATGTTACTGATGTATAAATGGAGATGTAAGAGCTTACCGCTAGTTTCCTCTAGTTCACGCCGCGTATGGTGAATTCGTTCAGATATCGCTAAGACTGCCATCCGTGCCTCTTCACAGAGCAGGCGAGCCACCGACCTCCACACTCTGTTACCTGGCACAGACATTAAACACCTTGTCACCGACTTTAGATTCCACCACCCTTCGACCACTGTCTGTAGATGCTAATGACGGTAGTACGCCAAAATCCAATGAGCTGTGCAGTTTCCACAGTGCTCGTAGCCACTTGTTCTCACATCAGATACCTACAGTGCACCAGGCTGCACTGAATCTGGCAATAGGCAGTGGCCTCACAATTTTGGCCTATCGGTGTAAACACGGATTACTGTCACGATACCGTGAGCAGACTGCCGAGAGACCACCGCCGGAACGTTGCGGAGACAGGTATCGGTTCCCGTGTTAGTGCAGGGGCTCTGCGTACGTGGTCGCTAGCCAGCTGTGCGATTGCCGTTCGTGACGAAACGGTGACGCAGTTTTGCGGTGTTCGGCAGCCACTGTACGTGCGGTACCGGGGCCACCCGCTGGGGGAGTCGCGGTCGCCGGTTGTGGGGAAGCTGCTGGCACTGGTGTTTGGACTGCTGTTCCTGGGACTGGCCTTCATGGCGCAGTTCCTCGGTGGCGTGCTGCAGGCCAGCCTCACGATATTCGGCGCCGTCGGCGGACCCGTGCTCGGCTTCTTCTCGCTCGGCATGTTCCTGCCCCACGCCAACGAGCCGGTACGTACCCCTCGTCCTGCTGCCTCGCCAGAGACTCTGCTAGAGATGTCTGGTGTGTAGAACTGGGATGCCGAGGTATACCGGTAGTGAACTCACTTATCTATTGTTATTGGCACTGTGATGAAATAACTGAAGTAAAGCAGATGAGACATAGTAAGCCTGACAAACTCCCACAGTGATCTGTTTGTACCATTACCCCTCAGTGTTCTCAGAAGTAAATACAAGAGACGACATGAGACCTGTTTTCCTGTCAGTGTTGAAATAAATGATTTTGTTTTATCTGCCATTCAGTGTTAATTCATTATCAGGGTTTGTTGTGGCTTGCACAAGGCATCTACAGACGCGGAAGAGATTTTAGGGTTCAAATTTCGTTGTGTGTACTATATTAAAAGATCTGTAACAGGCAGGTTACTTCGTTTCTCCACATTTCATTCAATCTTTACTGATAATTTACATATATATTTCTACCATACACATCACTGTGAAGTGCGTAACAGATGGTATGTCCCACTGTACCAGTTATTAGGATTTCTTCCCATTGCATTCATGTACGGAGTGCAGGAAGAATGATTTTTGAATGCCTCTGTTCGTGCAGTAATTATTCTAATCTTACCGTCACAATCCCTATCTGAATTGTCGCATCCTGTACAACACAATGCACCTTGCCTTTATGCTACACGGAAACTTACTTCCAAAACATGTCAGACTGTAACTGGTGCTGCTCGCCAAGGGTCAGCGGGTCCAAAACATCCAAAGATATTGCTTGCTGTAAGTATCAATCACATTGTAAATATAAGCAACTTTGTGCATATTTCATTTATAATTAATTTTTAATTTTTGTAGTTCAGTATCCAATATTAATGCCAACAGTAGTAGTAATTGTGGTGATGGTGAGGAGGAGGAGGGGGAGAATGTTTCTAGTTACATGAATGCACAAAATATGCATGACAGTTTTAAAATTACATTATTTGTGTGAAAATAGTTTTCCTTATATAAATTTTTGTTAGTTTGTGCGTGAATGTTACACTAATTTTTTAATGTTGTAATCCAAAAAAATAGTGGAAGATATCTTGTTGCACCATAAAGGAAATTAGGAGTCTATCACATACTTCACTGATACTATTGAGCTGTTCCATTACATAGTGAACATCACCAACAAACTGGTTACATACAGCTCTCCCCAAACACGTCATGTCTAAGCTGCTTAATGACTGCAACCTTCATTACTTGAACCTGCTTGCTGTGTTTGAGCCTCGGTCTCCCTCTGCAATTTCTGTCCCCCACACTTACCGTCCGTTACCAAACTGATGATTCTTTGATGCCTCCAGATGTGTACCACTCATCTGATCTTTTTTTGTTCAGGTGTGCCACAATTATTTTCTCTCCAATTTGATTTGGTACATCTTCCGTAATTATCCAAACTACCCACATGTCTCTTAGCATTCTTCTGTAGCACCCATTCTGAAAACGTTCTATTTTCTTTTTGTCTGTAGTGTTTATTGTTTTTGTCTAATTTCCATATAATGACACATTTCTAACAAATTCTTCCAGAAAAAACTTACTTAAATATGTGTTAGAAATTAAGGTATTTCTCTTTTTCAGAAAAGTTTCCCTTTCCCTCCTTCATCCTCTCTGCCCTCATTGTCACAATCAGTGGCTCCTTTTCATTCTGGTGTCCAGGTGAGCTACCCCTCCTTCTAACATTCCCCAATCTATCCATCTCTGTTCCCTGAGAAACGAAATAATAGTGCCATAGTGCCAACTGCAATGATTAGCCCTTTTGCTTTAGATCGGTCTATAAAATAATTGTCAATTAGGATGAGCAGTACTCTGATAGATCCTTAAGTGTGAATAAATGAAAGATAAAAGGAGGGAACCTGATAGCACTCAGTTAAAAAATGGGTGATAGCTTGTGTAGGCTTTCATATCACCTGTCCGAAGATAATACTAAGAATGATTATAAAATGAAATCTCGAAACCAGTTGTAGCAAAAGTTCTGAAAAACCAGGACTTGGGAGGGTCCTGAGAATATGCAATACATGTGTGAAGGGAAGGAAGGAAGGAAGGAAGAAAGAAAGGAAGGAAGGAAAAATTAGTATTTAATCCAGTCGACATTGAGATCAATAGAGACGGAGCAGAAGCTCAGGATGTTCAAGGATTTGGAAAAAAATTGGCCATGCCCTTCCAAAGGCATCATCCTGGAGTTTGGCTGGATTGATTTTGAGAAATCATGGAAAACCTAAACGTGGATGACCAGACACAGATTTGAACTGTGGCCCTCCCAGGTAGGAGTCCAGCGTGCTAACCAATGCACCAGCTCGCTTTGTATCAGTAAAGGAATTGACACATGAGACACCAGTTTTAGCAATGCAAGACTGCTATTCCAGTGTTAAGGTCAACTTACTGACCTGACTGCAGCCATCCGTGAAACTGAGACAGACATTGCGAGAATTGTAACAGCTCAGTATATGTCATATAACAGTTTTAGCTTACCGAACTTGCACATAAACATCTGCACCTTCTGCTGCTTGATAGTTGAATGTGGTGCACTGTTATTAAATGATATCCCAACACTGTGGAACAATGTGTTCGTTTCTCTTCACATTTATTAACACACAGCTCAGTTGATGGTCAGCTTTGTGAACTATAGAATGTCCGTATCTTTGCCGACATCATTAAGCGGCAGCAATCAGTAAAAAGTCCGCCAACACAAATGACACTGTTTTGCACTATTCCATTGTTTTTTCACAGTTGTGGGGCTATACCAATTCCTTCGTTTTTGCTTCAGCTGGATTGGTGATTGACATATGTCCAAGTGATTAGCAGTAACATAAAATAAACAGCAAGTTAGGAAACAAAAAAAATTCATGGGCCATGCACGAAAGTGACACAGATGGTGAGCTAGCAGCAAAACCCCCTAATGAAGCTGTTCCCTACGAGTTAATTAGTAATCAAATAATTGGTTGGTTGGGGTCTGATGCAGCTGTATACCGTGGGTCATTACCGAGAAGTAACACCTATTCGTGGCAACAGAGCGACGTAATGAAAGTTTATTTCATTATAGTTTAGTTAAGCAATGCTTTAGCAAGGGTATGTAAGTTTATTTTACGGTTGTGTAATCAAACTAAGATTAAACAATGATTTTGCTCACACATCTTAATCTCGGTATCATAAAGACCACTACTCTTTACAAGTGTACAAAGTATACCATATGCCGGCTTGTGTTACGAAAAATGGTGAACCCACTGGATGGTTAAGTTCGTTTCCCGTTGCTTCACTTTTAAGGGTAGTAATCAGTGACATTTTTCCTCGTTACTTTTCTTAACAATCGACACGAATTTCCCAAATACTTTGGTATCAGAAATGGCAGTATTAGTCTTGCCCAGATTGCATAAATATTGACAGATGCCCACGAGGCTTTCTCATCCTTCAGTTCTTTCTCCTCACCGTCAACTGAAAGAGCGACGTGAACTTTTCTCAGGCCCCTGCAGACTCTTTTGACTATTTTTCAGCCCCTCTTCCCACTGAACGCCTACTGCTACGTGACGGTGTTGCAGGGAGCCATAACGGGCCTGGCCACGGGGCTCGCCTTCTCCATGTGGGTCGGCTTCGGCGTCCCCCGGCCGGACGCAGTAAGGCTGCCCACCAGGACGGACGGCTGCGACTTCAACGTTACGGCCACACCGCCGCCGCCCACCCAGGACCCCAGGTCGGCCGCAGCATCTCCTCTCACATTTCCGCAGCGTCATAAATTAACACTGTACTTTTGGGTGCTCAGCAGAGTTGTCAGTTCCATTATTCCACACGATACTTCAACGACTGACGCAGTCATCTTCTTCAGTTGACGTGAGATGTATTGTTAAGTGTACCTGCTGCCTGGACTCTCACAAAATTCAATTTTTTCCCCTTTTTTCACACATTATATCACCTTTGCTATCACCTGCATGACATTAAAATATTTAGTTTATAAGTTTGAAAGCACACATTCTTTTGATCCCTTTGGGGGAAGGTTTGGGTCATAAGTTGTTAGTTCCACACCTCACGGGTTCCATGCTACAGAGGAAAAACTTTGCTTATTGATATGTAATTTTTAATAGCGCATAGAACCTGTTTTGGGGTCTAGATTCTTCTTTATAGATCTCATTTCTTAGTAACAGTATTGTGAAAAGGATAGTTGCTACTCACCATATAGCAGATATACTGAGTTGCAGACAGGCACCAGAAAATGAGTGTTTGGCCAACAAGACCTCATTGGGCGCACGTCCCCGCCCCCCCCCCCCCCCCCCCCCACACACACACAGACATTCAAATGGGGCTCACTCATAGATGACAGCAGTCTCTGTCTGATGAGACCACAAACCAAGTCAGGTCTCAGTAGCCAGAGACTGCAATTATCTTTCTCATAATGTTGTTACATTCCACACTGGATTTACTTTTTTTTTTTTTAAAGAAAGTCATACGAGGGCTGTTCAGAAAGTAAGGTCCAATCAGTTGCAAAAAAGGAAACCACAGTGAAACCCTGATGAAGTTTTGCACAGATCTGTAGGACAGTGTCTGTAATACACCTGTCGATCGCGCGTCACGTCGCTCCTCACAGTTCTGAGTGCACAGTGAGAATGTAAAGATGCCCCAATTTGGAAGGAAAGGGGGGGGGGGGTGCACAGAGATTCCCAAGGATTCCACCTAATGACTTATTTTGTACTAATTGGTCTATTTTGTTGAGTAATGGAGGGAAGTTCCCAGATTATAGTTCCTTACGTGGGTGCTGAAAGACATGTTCCCATGTTCTCATAGAATATGACTTTGTTTTTGACTTGGAGATATCTTTTCGTAAAGAATGATGTTAAAATTTGTATTACACCACTATTTATAGCTGAGTTTGACTCCTAGCTCCTGCTGCACTGCTTCACATGTTTGTTTTATTGAGATGACACGATTTTTTCTGAAATACACATTCTCTTGGTGTTCCAGATATTTTACTAGCTGGTATGTAGTGGGTCTTCTAAAGCCACCGTGCCCTGCTGTATGATTAAAATATGTTTGAATAACTGCTGCAATAAAAAGTCACACGTCTGTCTGTGGACACGATATGTAGAGTTGACTAAAAGAAATTGCAGGGCTCAGGTGCTAGAAATATTTCATTAACATAGTGAACAATAAATAGTTAAGAATAACACTAATCATAAGTACATTGTTGTACTTGTTGTTCTTGCTTGCTGTCTGGAAAAAAAATGGGGTATGATTTTACCAAAAGGGTGTCTGGATCTTGACAATGTTTCAGAACAATATATCCTTCTCCTTCTTGGTCTCAGTATACTAGCACAATTCATTCATGCAATAAAATAGTCAACAATGTATTTCTGTCTTGTTCTCAGAATTATCTAATCAGGTATAAAATAAAATTCTTAAAAAAAAAAAAAGAAATAAATAAAATAATAAATTTCAGTTTTTCAGATTTGTTCACACATAAACAATGTGTTTCACATGGGTGCAATGGAGAGAAGTTGCAGTTTTGCCTCCACATGTCTGATCATCAACACAGTTACAAAACGGGTTCCTTTCTCCACAGCTCACTGCCAACTACCTCCAGCTAGAGAAACATAAACCAAAGATATAAGATGGATTGTACAGTATCACTCATATCGGTATTTGTTCACAAATGGAATGTGTATAATACTTTAATCAAATAGTAATTTAAGTTTTGTTAAGCTTGAATAATCAATTAGTGTCAGATGCAATAAATTTAAAATGGGGTTTTAACAGTTTTAAATATTGATAAGACCAAAATTCTCTGCTGATAATTGATAAGTGGGAACATAATTTTTCACATTTGGTTATCAGTATTTCATCCTGGAAACTCAAAATACAAAGGCATAGGATTTCAGAAATAAAGGAATATAGTTAAATGTGACATAAGAAACATGGGTCCCCAAACATCAAAATAAATCAATAAATTAAAACTAAGGAAATACACTTTGCTATTGTTACAAAATATTATAATAACAAAAGATATATTACTTTATACATTACTTCCAACTGAATCACTATCCGATGTACTCCAGAACTACACAGGTGTAGGCTCATTGTACTGTGCCATTATTACGAACTATGGGCATTGCAGCAAAGCCTTCCTCATGTAGTGTCATATCATGAGAGCACTGCTGCAGAATTATATCATCTACAAGAAGTGTATTGAAATAGAGGTTAGTTGGATTGGTACACTGAGTGGGCTTTGTAATCAACTCCTGAGATACAGGGGGGGGGGGGGGGGAGGTTACATACAAATAATTACTCAATATCTACTGAAATTAGTACGCCTGTATGGAAAATGGCATCCACAGTCCTTCACTCACGTCAACAAAGATAAGCAATGTGGCTTGCAATGTTAGAGATGATGTGCTTCTCAGAAGGTCAAGTGTATGTAGCATATCTTACATCGGGCAGACTAGTAGAACAATTGAGAACAGGTTCACTGGCACACCCAACTAAAACAGCTTGGCAAATCAGTTGTTGCTGAGCACTGCCTCTGATATAATCTCAAGATGAAATGCTCTAAGGCCAGTGTCCTCGTGTAAACGCAAAGTTTCTGGGACGCTGTAATTAAGGATTCTAGCAATACAAAGAAGTCCAAAAAGTTTAGTAAACTGGGATGGAGATAGCAGTTTAAATAAGGCTGGGCACCTTTCCCACCAGGGGTGGTAAACACTGAAGGCATTTGCATTTCACGGAATATCAGTGCGGTCTCTGAAAAACAAAAGAGGATCACAGTGTGTAACTGGCACTAGGAATCAGTCTCAGCTACGAATAACTGTGCGACGTAGACAGTGTTTCGGTCCAGTTGTAGGCCAGGCAGCAAGTATGCATAGTGACCCAGCTAGCAGCTCCCAAAGGTGACGACTGTGTCTGTTGTTGAAATATCATACAGGAACGTGTATTTCACAACTCAGCTGATCACCTGGAAGCACAGTGTCAAGAGCTTCAATGTCCACGGTGGTGTCGGCCTGCAGTAGTAGTGGGGCAGTGAGGAGGTTGTGGACAGTGGGTGCCAAAAGTCACCCGAGCAGGCATGGAGCAGCTACTGCCACATCTCGTACACTTTCTACCTTCCATAGCATATAGGACTTATATTCATAAATCTTTTTAATAAAATATCGAGTAACAATTCAGCGATAACTTCAGCCTGGGATAATGTTAGCCACAGATAATGCAGTGTCGACACCACAGCCTGCCTTCCTATGTTCTCACCTGGAACTAAAAGAGAAAATTAGTGAAGATCAGCTTTGCACTACCTGTCTTAGTTAAGGCTGTAGATCACGAGTGTGTAAAAAGAGCACCGATGCTATTACACTGAACGATATAAGGATTGGTTCCAGTGTTTATCACCACATGTCCCCATTGCACACCTGGACATGCACAAAATGTGAACATATATTTCGTTATTTATTATTATTATTTTTTATTGCTGTTGATGTGGCCTTCAGTCCAGAGACTGGTTTGATGCAGCTCTCCATGCTACTCTAGCCTGTGCAAGACTCTCCATCTCTGAGTAACTACTGCAACGTACATCCTACTGAATCTGCTTACTCTGTTCATGTCTTGGTCTCCCTCTATGATTTTTACAGCCCCCTTCCCTCCAACCCCCACTTCCCTCCAGTACAGAATTGATCACCTGGTATCTCAGAATGTCTCCTATCAACCGATTCCTTCCTCTAGTGTGGTTGTGCCCCCCAACTGTATTTAGTACCTCCTCATTAGTTACACAATCTAGGCATTAAATTTTCAACATTCTTCCATGGGACCCCATTTCAGAGGCTTCTAGTCTCTTCATGTGTGAACTCTATCTTCCGAACATGGCTACATACACTGATAAAAATAGCTTCAGAAATGACTTCCTAAAGATTAAATTGATACTGAATTTTAACATAATTTCTCTTCTTCAGAAACGCCTTACTTGCCATTGCCAGTCTAAATTTTATGTCCTCTCTACTCCAGTCATCCTAAGTTATTTTGATGCCCAAATAACAAAACTCGTCTACTGTTTCAAGTGTGTCATTTCCTAATTTAATCCCCATAGCATAACTTGGTTTAATTAAACTATATCCAATTATCCTTGTTTTGCTTTAGTTGATGTTTATCTTATATCCTCCTCTCAAGACACTGTCCATAATTTTCAACTGCACTTCCAAGGCCTTTGCTGCCTCTGAGGGAATTACACTGTCATTGACAGACCTCAGAAGTTTTATTTCTTCTCCTTGAACTTTAATGCCTACTCCAAATATTTCTTAGGTTTCCTTTTCTTCTTGCTCAATGTACACATTGAATAACATTAGTGATAGGCCTACAACCCTGCCTCACTCACTCAATGACTGCTTTCCTCTGTTCCCTCAACTGTTATAACTTCCACATGGTGTAAATAGCCTCTTGCTCCCTGTATTTTACCCCTACTACCTTCAGGATTTAAAAGAGAGCATTCCAGTCAAGGCTGTCAAAAGCTTTCTTAAAGTCTACAAATACTGTAAATGTAGGGTTGTCTTTTCTTAATTTATCTTCTAAGATAAGTTGTAGGATCACTATTGCCTCATATTTTGCTGCATTTCTCCAGAATCTATACAAACTTTCCACCAGGTCAGCTTCTACCAGTTCTTCCATTCTTCTGTAAAGAATTTGTTTTAGTATTTTACAACCATGACTTACTAAACTGATAGTCTGGTAATATTCACACACGTCAGCAACTGCTTTCATTCTAATCAATACTAACTTCTTGATTATTCTTAACATTTCTGCATATATGAGTACTTCAAGACATTTTTACTGTTCCTAATAATTTATTGAAAAGCTATTGAAACACTGTGTACCTTCCACTTACAAGCAACTATTAATGAAATACAATGTCTCATAAAACGAGATTAACATAAAATCAGTAAAGAATATGCAGAAAACATTCTAATGTGGCTCATAATAGTGGAATGAAGCATCACCTGAGAATAAAAGGATGGAAGTATGAAAAAATGCACAGTGTATGGGGTAGTTTAGTAAACGGAAAGAGTAGCGTTCAATTAAAATTCCGTATTGGCAGTAGAAATGTTGGAACACGTGAGGCTATACTGACCCTATGACTTATCTTAGAGAATAGATTAAGGAAAGGCAAGCCTGTGTTTGACAAAGTTGATTGGAATACTCTCTTTCAAATTCTGAAGGTGGCAGGAGTAAAATACAGGGAGAGAAAGGCTATTTACAATTTGTACAGAAACCAGATTGCAGTTATAAGACTTAAGGGGCATGAAAGGGAAGCAGTGGTTGGGAAGGGACTGTGACAGGGTTGTAGCCTATCCCCAATGTTATTCAATCTGTATACTGAGCAAGCAGTAAAGGAAGCAAAAGAAAAATTTGGAGTAGGTATTAAAATCCATGGAGGAGAAATAAAAACTTTGAGGTTTGCTGATGACATTGTAATTCTGTCAGAGACAACAAAGGACCTGGAAGAGCAGCTGAAGGGAATGGACAGTGTCTTGAAAGGATGATATAAGATGAACATCAACAAAAGCAAAATGAGGATAATGGAATGTAGTCGAATTAAATTGGGTGATGCTGAGGGAATTATATTAAGAAATGTGATGCTTAAAGTAGTAAATGAGTTTTGCTATCTGGGGAGCAAAATAACTCACAATGGTCAAATTAGAGAGGATATAAAATGTAGACTGGCAATGGCAAGAAAAGCGTATCTGAAGAAGAGAAATTCGTTAACATCGAGTATAGATTTAAGTGTCAGGAAGTCGTTTCTGAAAGTATTTGTATGGAGTGTAGAAATGTATGGAAGTGAAATGTGGATGATAAGTAGTTTAGAGAAGAAGAGAATAAAAGTTTTCAAAATGTGGTGCTACAGAAGAATGCTCAAGATTAAATGGGTAGATCACATAACTAATGAGGAGGTATTGAACAGAATTGGGGAGGAGAGGAGTTTGTGGCACAACTTGACTAGAAGAAGGGATCGGTTGGTAGGACATGTTCTGAGGCAACAAGGGATCACCAATTTAGTATTGGAGGGCAGCATGGAGGGTAAAAATCATAGCGGGAGACTAAGAGATGAATACACTAAACAGATTCAGAAGGATGCAGGTTGGAGTAGGTACTGGGAGATGAAGAAGATTGCACAGGATAGAGTAGCACAGAGAGTTGCATCAAACCAGCCTCTGGACTGAAGACCACAACAACAACATTGGCAGTTATATCGTGATGTCACACGCACCCCACACCTGGGATCCACACGTTACATGTATGTACAATACATATTATCCCCCACATTGCAGCGAGTACTTCTACCTGTACCGCGTGTCGTACCTGTGGGTCGTCGTGCTGGGATTCCTGCTGACACTCGTCGTGGGCGCCGTCGCATCGTGGGTGGCGGGCGTCGCCTGCGAGGGGGACCGCAGCATGCCGCCGCCAGACCCCGACCTCTTCGTGCCGCCAGTCCGGAGGGCGCTGCTCGTGAGGAGAGGGCGCAGGGTGAGTGGCAGTGGTAACAGTGGCAGCACTGTCTCCAGCTGAGCGATGTCCTGACAAGTGACTAGGCAGTCAATTTCAGATATAATCTGTTTGGAGACACATTTACTGTTGAATTAAAAGCTGTTTTAGTGGTGGAGTTAATTATGAAGTGTTTCTGAAATAAACCTCTTTCACTTGTATATGAACTATTATGGGAACACATAAACTTTTGTGATTTCAAATCACATCTTCAGGTGTACAAGATAGGAAATGTACAATGAATATTATGATAAACAGATAGCTATCCTAATAACCTATGCTGACGACAACCAATATGAGCTACTCACACATCAGTGACATGTTTAAACCCAGATACAAAAAGGAGTGGGAGTCGACATCTCTTAGTAATGTACTGTTACCCACAACAAGTGGGATGTCGTAATTCAAATTGACAGGTTGAAAAACTGAAATGTTAAAAGTGCATCTAGCTACAGTGAAAAGAGCAAAATAACAAAAGAAGAAAAGGTAAAAGCCCCAGCTAGCTACATTGAATGCCCGTGGTTATGAATCCTCACTTCATACTGGGAAGCTGCAGACAGCAGTGCTTCAGCCTGCTCAGTGTGCCAGTGTGTTCATGTGTATCATGGAGGGCACTAGCATCACCGTGCACATAGCAGGGAAAGCTACAAACATTTTTATTCAATCAAAATATCTTGGGAATATTTGAGGCCTCTGTTACACAGCATAATCGTATAAATTATAAAATATGTTGGCAAAAAAATTGTAAAACCAAATAGACGAGATGTAGGAACATGTAACAACAAGCCCAGGATCAATAACCATGCAAATATGACACTATATCTTTGAAAGGTAATCAAAGTTAGACAGTATATTGTAACGTCTTAACTCCAGCTGATTGTTAAGGATGTGTTTGGGGTATAGCTTTAGACTCCACATAATTTCAATCTCTTCCTTTAAAGATCTAGTCCTTCACTTCTCTGTGTAAGACCTTTAAATTATTGACTACACCTGTTATGGAGTGGCCAGAATCACGTAAGTGGCTACTTAAAGTAGACCTCAAATTTCTCAGACTATCGTTTTCTCGAAACATAATAGCAGACCCTCTGCCAGTCTGCCACACATACCTGGCAGGACAATTGTCACAACTGATGCGATATATACCAGCAGTGTCGTACTTTTCACAGGCCACATACTCTTTATTTACATGTGTTTGACCAAGATTCTGTGGGATAAAGAACACTAGCTTTATCTCTTTTGGCCTTAACTTTATTATTAAACTTTATTTATTTAATTTTATTATTAAATTATAAAGTGTCTTTCTCGACTGCAGAATCTATTTAGTCTAGTGGCCTAAATGGCTCTCAAGAGACTAATGTTGGCACTTAGTTTTAAAAAAAGTCACATGAGCCATTCTGCTGTGACCCCACTGGGGCCGATGTGACAACTCAGCTTGTATGATGTAGCTACACAACATGCTCTGTGACTAAATGGACGCTGAGAGTCAGACGAATGGCTCCACTATATATGCCGATCATTGGTCAATGGTCGTCTCGCTCACCAGAGAGATTGAGCTTACCGGAAATGCCGTGTGTCGTGTTGGATCGCATATAGCGGTGTTGGGGTGACCAAAAAGCTCAATATTCCTGCAAACAAGGCAACTAAAGGTAAAAGGAGAACTACCAAGAAACTGATAATAAAATGGGGAGAAAGTAAAAGCCTGACATATTATATTTAGACATGGCAGAATGTAGTGAGGTATAGTTCCTCCACTTACTGTGATGTCACCCATTACATATACAGGGTATTACAGAAAATTGTTACATCCTCAAAAGCAGCAGAATCGTCAGTGGCGGAACCAACAGCTAAAACAACATATTCAGCGGTAACTATTGCCCGTCCTACACGCAACAGAAAACAAACTCAGCGTTTTTTATGGTGAGTAACACGAGAGATGAGGATTCAAAGTTGCGTGAAGCATCTCTCTCGTGTGATCAATATGAGTTTTCCACACCCCAAGCAATACTATCAACTAATGTACTGGAAAAAGCCACTCCTAGCAAACATCACGCAAATGCAGAGGTGAGAAAAAATCAAACTTTATCTTTATTCCACCAAAATATATGTAGCCTCAAGAATAAAATAGACCAGTTGCTAATAAATTTAAAAGACGAGTGTGAAAGTGAGCCTGATATACTGTGTTTCTCAGAACATCACGTTAAGAATGGGATCCACATGATACAGATTGAGAACTTTAGTTTAGCTACTCATTACTGTAGATCTGTTATGGAAAAAGGTGGTGTTGCAATATTTATAAAAAATAATATAGTGTATAAATCCCTAGATTTAAGCAAATACTGTGATGAACAACATTTTGAGGTGTGTGGCATTGAGTTAACAGTAGATAGTGCAACTGTTATTGTTCTGGCTGTTTACAGGGCACCTGCTGGAAATCTAAAGGTATTTCTAAGACAAACTGAATCACTTCTGGCCCACCTATGTAGGAAAACTAAATCTATCATTGTTATGGGTGACTTCAATGTGGACCTTTTAACAGAAAATAGAAACAAGACAGATTTTGAACATTTAATGTACTGTTACAATTTAGTACCAGTGGTGGACACTCCAACTAGAGTAACTGCCAGCTCTAGCACTTTAATAGATAATGTATTTGTAGATAAGGATATTTGCAATAATTTAACCATGAAAAATATTATAAATGGGCTCTCTGATCATGAAGGGCAATTCCTCACTCTAAACCAAATTAATGTACAAAGAAAAGAAAATTTCATTTGGAAAACATTTAGGATTATAAACAGACACACCACTGAAACCTTTAATCAGCAATTACAGCTTGTGGACTGGTCTCCTGTATATGCTACAGTTGATGTTAATACAAAATTTAATATATTTATCAATGAAGTTACAAGCCTTTTTGAAGAAACATTTCCTAAAAAATCAGTGAGAGAAAACCTGTTCAAATCAGGAAACAAGCCTTGGATTACTAAAGGCATCAAAATCTCTTGTAAAACAAGAAGAGAACTATATGCTGCAGCCAGGAGTTCAAATGATAACAGTAGGATTACACACTATAAAATCTACAATAAAGTGCTGAATAAGACAATTCAGGCAGCAAAGAACATGTGCTTGAAGGCAGAAATTGACAACTCGAGCAATAAAGTAAAAACTATCTGGAAATTTGTAAAGAAGGAAACGGGGAAAAATGCAGTTTGTAGTGAAAATATCCAAATCAAAAGTGAGGGTAATCTCGTTAGCGATCCAAAAAAAGTTGCAGACACATTCAACTACAATTTTTTAACAGTAACAGAAAAAATAGGTTTACAAGGGTCCATGAAGCAAGCCATCAATCTTTTGAAAGCTAGAGTACCTGGTTTAGTGCAACACATGAAGGTAAAAACAGTCACTGTTCAAGAAATTGAAAGAGTTATTAAATCCCTGAAAAGTAAAAACTCTGCTGGAATTGACAACATTTCTAACAAATTATTAAAATACTGCTCCAGCCATGTAAGTAAAGTCCTTTGCCACATTTTTGATGCGTCACTTAAGCAAGGAATAGTTCCTGAGAGGCTTAAGTATGCAGTTGTAAAACCGCTGTATAAGAAGGGGGATAAGACGGATACTGCTAACTATAGGCCAATATCGCTACTGACAAGCTTTTCAAAAGTTTTAGAGAAACTAATGCATGCCAGGATAGTTAAGCATCTCAGTGAACACAATAGCTTCAGCAAAAGTCAGTTTGGATTTCAGAAAGGTTTGTCAACAGAAGATGCAATATTTGCATTTACTGGCAAACTCTTGGAATCTATCAACAAAAAACTGAAAGTGATTGGCATATTTTGTGACCTAACAAAAGCATTTGACTGTGTAAATCACCAAATTCTTTTACAAAAAGCTGCACATCTCGGTATAAGTGGTGCAGCAGGGAAATGGCTCGACTCATATCTGTCAAACAGAAAACAAAAAGTTGTAGTAGATAGTCAAGATGGTGTCCCAATATCTTCAGAATGGGGTACCATTACATGTGGAGTGCCGCAGGGCTCAGTTCTTGGCCCCTTACTTTTTATTATATTTATAAATGATCTTCCTCTCTCTACGGAATATTGTAGATTCACCATTTTCGCGGATGACACTACACTACTTATTGATAATTCGGAAGATAAGCTTGAGGTAACAGCAAATAAGGTTTTAAATGAAACGGTAAACTGGTTCAACATTAATGGTCTTATTTTAAATTACTGTAAAACAAACTACATTCAGTTCCACAAAACATCCAAAGATGAGGAAATATTTGTAAAGGTAGGTGAGCAGACAATAACCAGGGTAGATTCCTCAAAATACCTAGGCTTGCATATTGATAGCAAACTGAATTGGTCCAACCACATCATGGATCTGTGCAAAAGACTAAGTTCAGCAACATATGCATTGCGCATTGTTTCTTCTTATAGAAATATGGAAACCATGAAGTCAGCGTATTATGGTTACTTTCATGCAATTATGGCATTTGGAATTATATTTTGGGGAAATCAGCCACTGGCTAAAAAAGTACTGTGTGTACAAAAAAGAGCCATAAGGATCATGTGTGGAGTCCAACCTAGAGCCACATGCAGGAATCTTTTTAAGAAGCTTGAAATACTTACATCCACTGGGCAATATATATTCTCATTGATGTGCTTCATAAGGAAAGAAAAATCCATCTTTAAGCTGAATAGTGCATATCACAGTCACAATACTAGAAGGAAACATGATATCCACTATGAACAGCCAAATCTAAGTATGGTGCAGAAAGGAGTCCATTTCAGTGGCTGTAAGATTTTTAATGCCCTCCCTTCAAGAATTAAGTGTTTGGTAGATGATGATCTCCTGTTTAAAAAAACCTTAAGGCAGTTCCTATTGCATTAGAAGAGTTCCTGAACTACAGTGTTTAACATCTCTTGTATTGTAAGTTGCAAATGTATGCCCAAATTTGTATTTGTAATACCGAATATTTTTATTGTAAACATATATTTTGCAATATTTATTTCTCTGTAACACTTATTATTTTGTAATCTTTATCTCTCTCTAAAATGTATTTTTGTAGTGGGACCTAAGTTACTGTTTACTGTTTTTTGTTTCGTAATCTCTATCTATTTCTAAAATGTATTTTTTTTGTAGTGGGACCTAAGTTACTGTTTACTTTTTTTGTTTTGTTTTATGTATTACCATAAATTCTGGCCAAAAGCTTGTAAAATTGACACGTTCCATATCCTGTGATACTGTCACAACATGGATCACCGGAACAAGAGATAAATAAATAAAAAAATAAATAAAAAAATAAATAAATACCTATAGGAGCTAATATTGGTCAAAAATGGAATAAAAGATGTGTCCGGAAACCAGTATCTGTTGAGATATGGCTCAATGTGTCCTCTCATTCCCATCTGTGTGTTACATAGAAGTATATACTACAGGCATGCGCTTACCATGCATTCTGATACATCCTTCAGTGCTACTTCACAGTGACTAGGCATTCTTTCAGATATACAGAGCACCATTTGGATTGTGTTTTGTGCATTGGTCACGTGCTACTGCAACATCTGGACATTGTTGATGGGTTGGGCATACATCAATGTTGTTAAATATCCCCAGAGCCAGAAATCCAACGGATTCAGATTTGGTCAATGAGGTTGACCATGGTACTGGACCTCCCCAGTCAATCCATTACCCATGAACATTGCAGTGAGAACTGTTACAAAATCTGTAGAAAATTGGGTGGTGACCTGTCATGCATAAAACAGTCATCATTCTGTAATGGTAATGTTCTCCATTAGCGCTAATAATTTATTGTACAGAAAACTCTGATATTTGGCACCTGTTTAACTGTTTGGTAAAGTCTATGGCCCTAAGAGCCTTTCACTGCCAATTCCCACCCGTACATTCACTCTGAAGTGATCCTGATGCCTTATCACTGTGATTGCTCAAGTATTGCATTGGTCCATACATGCATACTGTAATAATTTACTATGGTATCTCTTGTGAATTCTGCCTCATCTGTAAATAAAATACAGTCTGTGAACTGTGGATTTTCAACAGCTCATATCATAACAGGTATTGATTTTTGGACATATCAAAATAAGTACTTTCCTTCTGTTATTCACCAATACTAACTCATCTAGGAATATATGACACTATATTTAAACACCCTGTATGTAATGTGTAGGGTGTTTGTTTTGGCATAGAACAACTAAATGGCTCCAAAAAATGTGAATTGTATGAAAAAAATGTACCAGATAAAAAGTTAATGTTTTCAAAGGGGACATATATATGTGCTACCCACTAACTTCCATTCCCACAATGCAGAGGTCAGTTTTTTATTTTCAAATGGAAATCTTCATTTCATCGCAGATTTGGAGTCTATGCCAAAAAATAACTAGGGTTTACCTGAAACTTTCTTTTCATTTGTGGTAGGTGGGGCAGTAATGTACAGATTTCAGATTCTCTGGCTTTTGCAATTAAGAACTGACTCATTTCATTCTACATTGCATTTGTGATAAAAGTGTAAACTTTCCTCTTCTGAACAGTTGTGCTTGTGTTCAAAACTTGATTGCACAGTAAAATTTTTTCGTTTAGACCTTTGAAAATGTGGAAAAGAAGCTACTTTTACTATAACATGGTGTTCTGTTCCCTACAGCACCAGGATGATGGATTTTAGTGAGTCCCCTCAAATCTCAATGTTTTCTTCCACACAATCCTAGTACATGCATAAAATTTTGCTCATAAATCTAGAACCAGCTACATGTGCTGTTTTTTGTGCATTCAGCTAGTTTTTAATAACTTAATTGCGTAATGTATATATGTTTTCTCTACTTTTCTGTCTTTTATGTTACTGTTGAAATTCAACAACTGCATAATTGATTAAAATTAAAATTTAAAAGAGTCTTGATTTTAACTACTTTTAAGATCACTGACTATGTTTTCAAAAATCTTATACATAATTTATTGTTCTGTAAAGACAGATTTATATGCATCTGTAAATAGCTGCTGCTACAGAGCAGAGGGCAGTTCGGTCACAACCGTGTTCAGTCACTTGGCTGGTCAGTCAGTATAAAGTCACTTCTGCAAATTCCCAGTTGTACAATTACTTACAATAGACAAAATATTATTGCTACTTACTAATTTTTTTAAACTCCTTCTGAAAAGCCATTGGCACTGAAATGTGAATTTGTCTCTTTTTTTTATAAAGTGGTTTCACTGTTGAGTTCTTTAATCATTCAGGAAACTAAACATTCCTAAAAGAAGAATTACAAATTTGGCCAAGTACTGAACCAACATAGGCAACACAGTGCTTTAGTATTCCACTAGATAATCCATCATGTACCTGAGAGTTCTTAGTCTTCACTTATTTACTCAGTGACTGAATCTCTACCTTTCTAGTATCATAGAGGTGTATTTCAGATAGCAGTCTTTGAAAGCTGTTACCTAAGAGAATTAGATAATTCCCTGGAGAAACTAAGTTTTTATTTAACTTACCCACTATATTCAGAAAGTTAGTAGTAGTAGTAGAAGAAGAAGAAGAAGAAGAAGAAGATTTCAGAGTAACCAAACTAACAGGACTGTAAACTTAAAGAAAGGCAAAACTACACTGTACACAAACAGGCTTCAGTGATAGGCCTTGGGTGTAGCTTTTCTGGCCTGCTGTGAAGGTATTGTGATGTGGTTGTGCTGCAAATGTCTGCATATCATAGACATTTGCAACCCAACATTTACATTATGCACTGTGTGTCTTGTTTGGAAACAAATTTGTTCAATTTTCTCACAATTCTTGCTGCCAACATCAGTAATGTCCATTTTAATCTTTCCCCTCAAGCTGGATTTTCAAACAGCTCAGTACTTTCTCAGGTTTCTTTTCTGGCAGTGTTAGCTGTATGTTAACAGTGTTGCAGAGTAGTATGGATCGAGCTGGCCAATACATCTAGTGTGAAGGTTCACTGAATGCAGTGGAAGGAACAATACAGTGATGCTATAGTGAAATGTTCTCACATGGATGGCAAACCATATCATAATATCTTCATACCACATCAGAAAAGCTACAACCAGTGAACAGTGGAATTCTGTGTCTCTGTAAGTTCAATGTCCTGTTAATTAGGTTGCTCTGTAATCAACATCTCCTTGTAAAGTCAATTGCGGGGAGTTATAAGTGAAGTCCAAATATTTTTCCATGACAATACAATATACAGTATTTAACAATTAGGTCCCATATATAGCAGCTGAGTCAAATAAAAGCTTAGTTTGCAGCCCAATCCAGATATGAAAAAAAAAAAAAAAAAAAATGTGTAAAGAGTCAAACTAGAAGCAGTTATTCTGTAAAAAGCCACTGGATAGCATGGATTTCTCATACCAATACGCCCAGAAATATTGCTCAAGAACCTCTATATCACATTTTATTTAGGGCAAAACAGTAGTGGGCCAAATACTGATCCTTGTGGATGGATCTCCATGCTTTTCTCACTGTGAATTTGGTTTTATTCCTGTATTATAATTTGTTAATGTGATCTGTTTTCTGTCACCGAGACAAGACTCTATGCACAATGCAACATTTTATAATTTCTCTTGTAGAATTAAAAGATCTGTGCATCTGAAGGCCTCGGAAAAGTTCGATAAAATATTGACAGTTTAAAGTTTTTCATATTTGGCTCTAGTACAGCCAGTGGTTACAGCCAGTACGTATCTGTGTGCAGGGCTCCAACCCGGTGCAGCTGACACGTGTGGCCGGTGACCTGTCCAATGGTGTGGGACCAGCTGCAGACACCAAGAGCCAGGAGGAGCCGCTCAATGGCATAGGTGGCCACCACGTCACCCCAATGTGATGTCGACAGAGTATAGTGGGGACTGCTGTGAGCTGAAAGGTGAATCCACATGGCATGCGACCATGAATTTTTGTTCCCTGTACTTGAGGGATCATCATAATTTGACCCAAGATAAACAACAGACCTGGTACTGACACTTATGGGACCCACATTTGATGTTATACAATTGTCAAGTTTGTTTCGTTCTTGTGTCTAAGTGCACCAGTGTGACCCTCCACTTTCTGTTCTGAAGGTTAGATACCATTTGTAGAAGGCATGATGTCACAGACTGTAGCAAGGTCACAGAGTATACTGACTGGATAATTTTTCTTGTTTACCTGTGCCAGAACTTAATTTGTGAGGTCATGCTCAGCTATATGTGTGTTAGTCCTTTAATCACTGCCACCTGGTACCAAATTATACAGGGTGTATACAAAAAGGTATGGCCAAACTTTCGGGAAACATTCTTCACACACAAATAAAGAAAAGATGTTATGTGGACATTTGTCCAGAAACGCTTAATTTCGATGTTAGAGCTCATTTTAGTTTCGCCAGTATGTACTGTACTTCCTCGATTCATCGCCAGTTGGCCCAATTGAAGGAAGGTAATCTTGACTTCAGTGCTCGTGTTGACATGCGACTCATTGCTCTACAGTACTAGCATCAAGCACATCAGTACGTAGCATCAACAGATTAGTGTTCATCACGAATGTGGTTTTGCAGTCAGTGCAATGTTTACAAATGCGAGTTGGCAGATGCCCATTTGATGTATGGATTAGCACGGGGCAATAGCCGTGGCGCGGTACGTTTGTATCGAGACAGATTTCCAGAACGAAGGTGTCCCGACAGGAAGACGTTCGAAGCAATTGATCGGCGTCTTAGGGAGCATGGAACATTCCAGCCTACGACTCGCGACTAGGGAAGACCTAGAACGACGAGGACACCTGCAATGGATGGGGCAATTCTTCGTGAAGTTGGTGATAACCCTAATGTCAGCGTCAGAGAAGTTGCTGCTGTACAAGGTAACGTTGACCACGTCACTGTATGGAGAGTGCTATGGGAGAACCAGTTGTTTCCGTACCGTGTACAGTGTGTGCAGGCACTACCAGCAGCCGATTGGCCTCCACGGGTACACTTTTGCGAATGGTTCATCCTATGTGTCGATCCTCATTTCAGTGCAAATGTTCTCTTTACGGATGAGGCTTCATTCCGACATGATGAAATTGTAAATTTTCACAATCGACATGTGTGGGCTGACGAGAATCCGCACGCAATTGTGAAATCACGTCATCAACACAGATTTTCTGTGAATGTTTGGTCAGGCATTGTTGGTGATGTCTCGATTGGGCCCCATGTTCTTCCACCTACGCTCGATGGAGCACGTTATCATGATTTCATACGGGTTACTCTACCTGTGCTGCTAGAACATGTGCCTTTACAAGTACGACACAACATGTGGTTCGTGCACGATGGAGCTCCTGCACATTTCAGTTGAAATGTTCGTACACTTCTTGACAACAGAATCGTTGACTGATGGATTGGTAGAGGCGTACCAATTCCGTGGCCTCCACGCTCTCCTGACCTCAACCGTCTTGACTTTCATTTATGGGGGCATTTGAAAGCTCTTGTCTACGCAACCCCGGTACTAAATGTAGAGACTCTTCGTGCTTGTATTGTGGACGGCTGTGATACAATACGCCATTCTCCAGGGCTGCATCAGCGCATCAGGGATTCCGTGCGACGGAGGGTGGATGGATGTATCCTCACTAACGGAGGACATTTTGAACATTTCCTGTAACAAAGTGTTTGAAGTCACGCTGGTACGTTCTGTTGCTGTGTGTTTCCATTCCATGATTAATGTGATTTGAAGAGAAGTAATAAAATGAGCTCTAACATGGAAAGTAAGCGTTTCTGGACACATGTCCACATAACATATTTTCTTTCTTTGTGTGTGAGGAATGTTTCCTGAAAGTTTGGCCGTACCTTTTTGTAACACCCTGTACAAATATTTTTGTGGATTTGTGGATGTCAGAGCAACACATTTTCTTAAGCAAGCAGCAGATTTCCAACTTTAATAGACAGTTATCCAGTGAAGAATCACAATACTACAATGTAAAAGTCCATGCAAGAAAAATATCAGAGCTATAGGATCTCATGGAAGACCTCATGGAAGAATTACAAATGTGTGAAAAGATATATACTCTTATATAAATGGTATGCAAATAAATGAATACTTGCTTTCCAAATAGTAATCAGTCACACCACTGAATACCTCAATACTATGAACATTTGTTGCCCACTTTCATAGAAGGAGCAATAACTCCATACACCAAAATTCCAGAGTTTATTCCTCGGGTCATTACTCTTTCCATTCACTGCAGTATTTTCAAAAATGGCATTCCTGTGATGCAACTTCCTTGGGGGTGACAATCTCCCACCCCCTTGCATCAGTAATTACATAAAGATATCATGCATTGGACAAACCAATAATACCACTTTTTATCCACTGAAATAACGCCTTTCCAGTATTTCCATAGTTTTTATGTAATCATGCTGTAGGAATGTCATTTTTAAAATGGATTATTTCTCTGTGTGTAACTATCTCCCCTACCTCACAAAAAAGACTTTGCATTTCAGACATAACACAGACAGAATTGTACGAGGCACTGGAGCAGGATGAAATGTAAATATGTGGTACAGTGGGCTGTGTCTTCTGCTGTGCACTTCATAATGAACTTCAGAATTAACTGAAATGTGTAATAAGTGTAATCAGTAGAGATGAAATTAGTGAAGGTAGGAGGGAGGTCTCGAAAGTTCTCTGCCTCATACTGAAAAACGTGCATTTATGTTTCCAGAATGTTTTTCAACATAATCTTCTCTAACATTAACATATTTCATCCAGTGAAATTTCGTCTTTGTAGTGTACCATTGGAAGGGCTGCAAGGCACTCTTTCACAGCTGGAGTTGCTTGTGTGTTAGGTGAAAAATGCTGATGAACAAGAGCAACTTTGAATTTTAAGAGGAAATGGAAGTCTGAGTGAAACATGCCAGGGGAGTAGGCTGAACTTTCATCCAACACTTTACAGTGCATATCTAAAAGTAAATTATGTCAAGGTTGTCTATTTACTGCCATTAGGGAAACTCCATGATACACAGTCACTGCAAAGAAACTTCTAAACAAACAAAGATTACTGCATAACAGGTGTAAAACAAATAGTAGGGCTATAGATAGATGCTGAATGAAATGCATTTGGCTGTCAAGACATCAATTACTGATGCCTTCAATGACTACCATAGCAGAATATTGTGAAAATGACATTTCACAGAAACCAAAGAAATTCTGTTCCTATGTAAAGGCTGTTAATGCACAAAGTTAGCGTCCAGCCGTAGTGAATGAGACAGGAACTGAAATTGAGGGTAGCAGAGCAAAAGCTGAAATGCTTAACTACATTTTCAAATTTCCTTTGCAAAGGAAAACCCAGGAGAATTGCTCAACTTTAGTCCTTGTACTACTGAAAAGATGAGTGAAAGAAGTATTAGTGTCAGTGGTGTTAAGAAATAGCTGAGATTGTTAAAACTGAACAAAGTTCCAGGCCCGATTGAATCCCTGTCAGAGTCTATACTGAATTTGTGGCTGAGTCAGCCCATCTTCTAACTGTAATCTATCGTAGATCCCTCAAACAAAAAACTGTGCCCAGTTCTTCGAAAAAGGTATAGGTCACACCTATCTACAAGAAAGGTAGTAAAAGTGATCCACAAAGCTGTCATCTAATATCCTTGACATCAATTTGTTGTAGAATCTTAGAACATTTTCTGAGCTCAAACATAATGATGTACATTGAATAGAATGACCTCCTCAATGCCAGCCAGCATGATTTTCAAACCAAACTTTCACTTTTCTCCCATGACATATTGAAAGCTTTGGATCAAGGCAACCAGGTGGATGTTATGTTTCTTGTTTTCTGAAAAGGATTTGACTTAGTACCACAGCTTTGCTTATTGTCAAAAGTATGATCATATGAGGTATCAAGTGATATTTGTGACTGGATTGAGGACTTTTTGGTAAGAAGGATGCAGCATGCTATCTTGGATGGAGAGTCATTGTCAGATGCAGAAGTCATTTTAGCTGTTGTGATGCAAGTAGTGTTCTTGTTGTATGTTAATGACCTTGCAGATAGTATTAATAGTAAAATCAGGATTTTCACAGATGATGCAGTTATCTATAATGAAGTACTATCTGAAAGAAAGTGGGATAAATATTTTATAAATATTCAGTTAGATCTTGATAAGATTTCAGTGTGGTGCAGAGATTGGCAACTTTCTCTAAATGTTCAAAAATGTAAAATTTTGCACTCGACAAAATGAAAAAACTCATTATCCTATTACTATAATATCAATGAGCCACAGTTCAGATTGGCCAGCTCATACAAATACCTGGTTGTAATGATTTGTAGGGATATGTAATGGAATGTTCATGCAGGCTCATTTGTGGATAAAGCAGCTGTTAGACTTTGCTTCATTGGTAGAATACTGTGGAAGTGCATTCAGTCTACAAAGGAGATTGCTTACAAATCACTTGTGTGGCTGGTTCAAGAATATTGCTCAAGTGTGGGACCCATACCAGACAGGACTAACAGGAGATATTGAACGTACATTCTGACAGCTATTGAACTATATGAAATAAAATCATCATCAAATTCTGAATGGCTTGCGTTAGGATGTTCAAACTACATGGTTGGCTGCAGGGCATGATGGGAATTGGTATGTGAATTCACACATGCCTTTCACCATTTGCATGCGAAAATGTCACAGCACAGTGTGCCTGAGTGTATAGCACTTGTAAAGGCCTACCATACGAGCAATAGCACTCCAACTGTGGTTCAAGCTGAAGACAACTGGTCCAAGTGTGCTAACAATCAACAATTTGATTTGCAAGTTTGAGAGAATGGGTAGTGTCGTGAGGACAGTGTCGGCAATATTGGTCATCCAAAAAGCCTGAAAACTTAAAGAATATGCATGCTGTGTTTCAAACTAGCCACAGGAAATTGATCAGATGAGCTGCACAACAGGTGGGAACCAACCGGAGATACTGCGACAAATTGTTGTTGAAACATGCGTCTCTTCCCGTACAAAATTCAAACCCGTCAGCCATTAAGCCCCAAGGGTATGGAACAGTGGTTGTGTTTCATCAGCACTATTGTCCACAGAACTGACAAATAGGACTTTGATCTGAATATTGTTCGGTTTAACGGAAAAGCGCATTTTCATTTAGACAAGTCCGTCAATAAGCAAAAATGGTGCATTTGGGGGGAGTGAGAATCTGCATTTCATTATCGAGAAGTCTCTTCACCTTCAGTGGGTGTCTGTGTGGTGTGCAATGTCCAGTCATGGAACAATCGGTTCCATATCTCTTGCTGGAACAGTAACTACCTAACAGTATGTGAATGTTTTGTAGGACGATTTTCTCCCCATTATCTAAAATGATCCTTATTTTGACAAGAGGTGGTTCATGCATGACGGAACTTAACCCCACAGAAGCAGGAGTGTGTTTAATGCCCTGGAGGAGCACTTTGGGGACCCCATTCTGGCTCTGGAGTACCCAGAGGCCACTGGAACAGGCTACATTCCCCTCATCCAGATTCTCTGGATCTGAAAACATGTGACTGCATTTTGTGGGGCTATATTAAAGACAAGGAGTACACAATAACCCCAAAACCATTGCCGAGCTGGAAAACGCCATTTCGGAGGTCATCGACAGCATCAATGTTCAGACAATTCAACAAGTCGTGTACAATTTCGCTATTCATCTGTGCCACATCATTGCCAATGTTGGCAGATATATCAAACGTGTCATAACCTAAATCCAAATATCTGTAGTGACATTTACATGTTGAATAAAGTGTATGCATGCCATAGTTTGTAACTAATGTAACTTTTTTTCATATAGTTCGATAGTTGTCACCCTGTATACAGAGCAGGGCAACTCAAATAATCACAGGTTTGTTTAATCCGTGGAAGATTGTCAGAAAGATACTGAAGGACCTGAACTGGAAGACTCTCAAAGATAGATGTAAAGTATCCCCAGAATGTCTACTGACAGAGTTTCAAGAAGCAGCTTTAAATGATTACTCTAGCGATATACTACAATCCCAAATGTATAACTCACACAGGGACTGTGAGGATAAGATTAGAATAATTCTTCCCGCACTCCACACATGAACGGAACAGGAAGAAAGCGTAATAACTGGTACAATACAATGTATCCTCTGCCACGCACCTCACAGTGGATTGCAGAATATGGATGTAGATGTAGATATGAATTTCAATTATGTATGACTCAATATAGTGAAAATGGTACAAAATATGCAACATATCTTCTCATTGTAAAAGAGACTGAGATTACGTTGTTATCAGCCTTATTTCTGCAGCAAAGCTCTACAATCCCCCCCCCCCCCCTCCCTGCAGACACCGCCCTCCAACAATTCATTGCTGCCTCAGGATTAAGTCCTCTCAATCAAACTACTCTTTCTGTCAAGTTGTGCAATGAATTTCTTTTTTTTCCGTAATTTGGTTCTGTACCTCCACATTAGTCTACCCATCTAATCTTCAGAATTCTCCCATAGCACCATGTCTCTTACCAGAAGTCGATATCATTGACATTAAACTTCTATACAGGGTGAAACTTAAGAGAGATACTTTCAGAACAGACTGACGTAAAACTTAAATTTGTATTTGATGTTAATAAATTTCTCTTTTTCGGGAAAACTTATCATCCTATTTACATTTTACATCGTCCCTGCTTTGGTTATTTTGCTGCCCAAATAGCAAAACTCATCTGTAGCTTTCAGTGTCTCATTTCCTAATAAAATATTCCTGACCCCTTTTGTTGGTGTTCACCTTGTAACCTCTTCTGAAGGCATTATCCACTCCATTCGACTGATTCTCCTAGTCCTTTGCTGTCTCTGATACAATTATGATGTTACCAATAAACTTCGATTTTTTGTCTGCTCCCTAAATTCTAATTCCCTGTCCAAAATTGTCTGGTTTCATTTTCTGTTGCTCAATGTACAAACTGAGTAACTTGGGAGATAGCCTACAACCTGGTCTCATTCCTTTTGTGTCCTTCAGTTCTTGTACCTGCAGTCTGGTTTGCTGCAACCCTGACTCATTCCTCTCACCCCTTTTAATTCCTATAACTATACTCTGGTTTCTTTACAGACTGTAATCTTCTGCATCCTGAAGTTTATTCCTGCTGTCTTAGCAACTTCAAAGAGAATATTCTCCTCCAATTTGGCTTGTATGATTCTTTCCATTCTTCTATAAATAATTTGCCAGTAGTTTGCAGTCATGAATTATTAAACTTATGGTTCAGTATTATCACACCTGTCATTTGCCTCCAAACCTGTCGCTTGCCTTTTTTTGAAATAGCAGTTATAAAATTTTTCTTTATGTTTGTGGGTATTTCACCTGTATCATATGTCTTGAACACCAGGCAGCATAGTTTTGTCATGGCTGACTCTTCCAAGGAGCTCAGTATTTCTGGGGGAATTTCATCTATTTCCAAGTGCTTTGGTTTCACTTACATCTTTCAATGCTCTGTCAGACTCTTCTCACAATGTCATATCTCCCATATCATGTTCATCTACTGCCTCTGTATATTTCTTCCACATTTCAGCCTTCCTTTCTTTGCTAAATATGAGTTTGCCCTCTGAGCTTTTCCAAAGGTTTCTTTAATTTCCCTTTACACAGCATGTATGTTTCCCACAACCACGTAAACTGAATGTTTGAAATCCAGTGTGTGACTGTTTGTTTTCCCTGTTATTGTGTTGCAGGTGCTGATTTGTGGGTTCCCAGCCTGAGACATTCCAGCCTTCTCTACAGAGGCTGCAACAACTTGGTCTCTTTATTTTCTAGTTTTGTAAAAAAGGAAAAAAAATTATAAACACTCAGTATTCCTCAGTTTATAATAGCTGTGCTTTTTATTGTCAGTTCTCTTCTGTTCAGCTGAATTGCTGCAAATAATGAAACGCTGCAAAATCAGTTTTATAGGTGCATGAAGTCTTGACAGAAGCAGCCAAAGAGAATGGGAGAGATTATATGAGGCAGAAAAATGTTGCTGAAGTTAACTGGTGATGCAATACTGTGCAGTGTAGGAACTTTCACAAATGTAACATTTCAGTGGACTTATTAAATATGGGCAATTGCTTACCTGGTAAACTGTGAGCAAAAGTATGACAATAATTATTACAATATTGGAAAAAGTTCTGACCAGGAAATCAGTAATCGTGTGATGAAGAACAATACTACAGGAGGGTGGAGGCATTGGATGGTGTAAAGATGGCTGAATAATATTGTTGAATGGCATAGAAAAGATGCCTCCAAAATAAAACTAGTTGCCTATAAAAGGTCACAGATACAAACCAATCACAAGATTTGCACATGTACATTTTCCATCATATTTGCTGCACTGTAATTATTTTTCTAGAGCACATTACACTTTAGAATAATCTGTCTTGTCTTGTGTGTATGGGTTCCCTGCCAAAGTAAATTTTTTTAAGGTTAAAACCATTTTGCCATATCAGCTTTAAAATTTTTTAAAATATGAATGTTTCTTTATTTCATCATTCACTCACCCACTGTCAGCTGATTTTTGGCTCCTGTATTAAATTGAGTAATTCGAAATCAAGCTGCATCTGTACTTCACTCTTTTGAATAATGCATCAGTTTAAATAGAACTCAATACAACACACTGCATTGCTATCTGCACCACTTCCATCACGGCTGAACTTATACAAACACATATTGCATAAATGGCAAAGAAATCAAGAAATATGGTATTTCTAATGTGGGTTCAACTTGTACAGTGTAAAAAGAATTTAGTGGTAAACACGTTTTTCATCCATTCATTCACACATTTTGTTCTGGCTCCACATTAGGGGTATGGAGTGAGTTAAAGTATTCATTAAAAGGTGTGGGTAGAGACATGAAATTTGTCGAACATTGGCTATTGTGTTATCCCTGCTTTTTTCAAGTCATCTTTACTTTCATGGCAAGTTCCATTGTCTGTATTCTAGCTTTACTGCTGGTTTTGTAGAGCTCCACAACTTACCTGGTTAATCTGGTTAACTGCATTCTTTTAATATCCCATAGAAGCTTAGTGCATATTTTTACATGTGAAGAAATACTGATCTTATTTAGAACCTCCTTGTTTGCTCCTTCACCCATCCTTTTTTTAACAAAATAATTTGTGATTCCTTTCTTCTCTTCTATATTTCCTCAGTGCCTCTTTGCCCATTTTAAATACTTTGTCAGTGGGCTACATCCATACTGTTTTCAAAACTAGTTCCTAGAACAATTTATCCAAATATTTGACTCAAGAAACACTTAATTGTTTTGTATTTAGTTTCTAGAATTTTGTTTGGCAGAATGTAGTTGGACATTAGCAACATTATTATTTTTAAAGGAAAGTACTGATCTTCTTATCATACTACTAGCTGCTGTTTTTATCTTATAGTTTTGTGTAAATTTGCACAGAACAGTGTCAGCTGCCTACAGAACATTAAAGTTAAAGCACAGTTTAACATATACAGTCATGATATTGATTGCTGTGGGAACTGTTACCGTCTGCAAGCTGGAACAACACTAGTGCACATTGCAGCGAGAAATCCTGCAGGATTATTGCTTTTGGCATTTTATTGTAGTGTCTGTGTGGTTTCACCTTCAGCTGCATCTGTGGAGGCATATGTAGTACATTAAATAATGCAGGTATTGCGTTCCAAACAGCTTTCCTACATTACATATTCTCTGATTTGATTGGAACTGTAATGAAAAGAGTTAACATCGTTGAGTAGATACTCAACATGGGTGTCTTTCTGCAAAAAGTCAGTTCTTCTGCTGTTTACTAGTACTTTTTGTTCTTAAGACCTTAACCCAAAACATCTCTCAAGTATGTAACAAGAAACATGTCTCCTAAAGCTTGTAATATTGTTATCACATATCCCCACATTAGCTGACAAAAATTAAGGAAATAGTCAACTGTTTCATATTACGAGTAGATGCAATACTATTGAGAACTTACAGTATTCAAAATGAATACAAAACATGTGCAGTCATTTAGTAAGAATCTTGAAATGATTTAATATTGTGACATCAATCACGATGTTCATGAGTATAAATGAAAGATTGCAGAAAATGCAAACAAAAGCAATTCAGATAACTTTTTCACACTCAATGCACATCTTCCTATTGCATTCCATGAATGTTGGCTGAGCACAATTGATGCACTTATGAGACCACCAGTTCTTTTTTTTATGCTGGGTATTTTATTCACATCTTCTTCTTTTCCATTCTATCATTTAGTATGCCTCTAAGGTGTCATCAAATAAATTCTCCTGTGTTTGAGATTTAATAGGCATTTGCACCAAAATTCGATTTTTGCTTTTAGTAGAACCATTCCTCTTTCCAAAATATTATGCTGAGCTGTTTTTCTTGCTGTAACAAACCGAATGTTTCTACTTGAAATTATCTTTGCCATAAAATTACTGTGTTTGCTGTGAGTAATTGGCTGTGGTACAATTCACAACAGGCTCTCCTTCCAGTAAAGCATTGATTGTCTTCACCACTATCACTCCTGTTTCATGGTGACCATCAGCTACTAAAGTCAGAATCGGCATTAGAATCATCAAAAATGTTATCATTTTTCCCATTTTCCTCTTTGTCTTCTTTGGTTCAACTGCATAAATCTTATTCTTCTTAGAAAGTTGCTGCATGCTGAAGTCAAAAATAACAAATTCACACATACAATAAAATGCTATAACATAAGAATATCCAACATAGCAACTGAAAGCAAAATATGTAGTAACTAGAAACATGCAGTGTATTGGACCTACCTAATTATTACACATAATGTGAAACGTGGTCACACAGGCACTCAATTTTGCACTAACTTCTAAATAATATGTCTTATTGCTAGGCTGACAAAGTCAAGCTCATTGTTGAATGTTGCTTTACACGCCACATGTTTTAGAATGAATGTTTAAAATGAATGATGGGTCTGAGAGACTATTGTTTTGGGTTAAGGGTTAAAGAAAAAAAACATGCTTCAGCAAATATCTGTAGGCTATAAGGGAACTATAAACAAACTATTCTGTAACGGACTATTTTATACCTCCCAAGGCCCTTAGGAAACTAAAGAAAGACAAATGTGGTCTCGCCCACTCTTTCTTCTTTTTCTTTCTTAGTTAGTGCTTATTTTTGCGGCAGTACATGAAGTTCCCTATTGTAAAAACTGTTAGAAACCAACATAAATGATACTGTTTGCACTAGTCTGATACCATATTTGTAAACGTAGCTTTCTGTTGGCTTGGAACGCTGCTGTTGCAATATATAACAAAAATGAGTCGGAATGTCATGACTGTATGCGTTAGACCATAGTTAAACCCGACTAATTATCAGTGTTAGGGCATTTAAAACTCCATTGTTCTGATAACCTGTAAGTGTGATGGTACCACTGCACCTTAGTTGTGAATATGTGGAGATTTCCAGTTCTCTACCTGATGTCTGTTGACAACCTTCCAAAAAATTTTTCACCAGAACATAAAACTCAGTCCCAAACCCCAGTCAGGATTCATAGTCTACATGAAAAGCCTTTTTACTTCTAGTATTTTGGCTGTTTGTCCTAAATTCATTATTATTTACCTCAGATAAGACAAAAGAGTGAACATATGTTTATCTGTTGATGTTGGTTTTTCCACTTTACTCAGTATTCTCACTATAGACTAAGTACTTTTTTGGCCTCTGCTACTCCGCGATAGAGCCTCAATTGGTAGTGAGTGTGCTTTGTGGATGTTTCCTAGAGTGGCTGCTTCTGCCTGGCGATCCATGACTCATATCAGCCCGCATTGCTGCAGGCTCTCCACTATGATGGGATTTACTGTACACAGTATGTGAATTAATGAATGAGTGAAGATTATGCCACAGGCCAACACTGAGTGAAAATGTGTGAGGTACACTGTTACCAACCACTCAAATTCCACAGACTGTGTTCATTTTTTACTGCAAAACACAGTAAGTTTAGGACACAAATTGTGTTCAAAAAATTCTGGCTGTGATGAAAAACAGTGACAACATTGCATTGCAGACTGTAGTACAGAGCTGCATAAATTAGCCACAATGTTTACTACTTTACCTGTATGTGCATCCACTGCCTAGAACCTCTTCTGAATCCTATGTGGTTTTCTTTTTGTATTCCACTAGTTATATAATCCATCCAAAACTGTCATCACTTCATATTTTGGAAAATGTGGCAAAGGGACCAACAGCATCCAAATAAATGTCAGGCCGATTTATTTTTTAATGTAAAGTATTACATCATCCTCCACAATTTGGCACCATCGCCATCACATTCCGCATGTCGTCATCCCTTGGCCGGACATCTTTCAATATATAGCCCCTCTGTCTTTCATTAAAGTTGCATCCTGTCTCCAAGTCTCTGGTAATCTGTCCACTAGTTAACACGGTCTTCAGTTCCCACTGAGTGGCTATAGGATTTGTAGGGGGTACACTGATTGCACCAACACTGAAATAGGTGTGGGTTACAAAACTATCCCCCGTCAAAAATAAACTTTTTCCAGACAGTGGTAAAACCTCCTCAGCACACAGTTAATGCTTTCATGGCCAGTTGTCATAGTTGCTAACGAATCTTCCAACTTGTGTGGTTAACGTTTTAGGTCTCGCAATTTGTCCAGAGCTGTGTTTTGACATCTTCAGAGATGCTCCTGGTGCCACTTTCTTTTGCTGAATGAAGAGTTAGGCATTGGAAAGAAATATAAATACAAATATTTCATATACAGTGATGAAATGTTGTCCACAGCTATATAGAGAAGCCATTGAAGTTCATAAATACGTGGATGATTTTAACAGAAAAGAAGCCATGAGACTTAGTGGTATGTGGATTGATAAAAATATTTAATAATGAACATACAGCACTGGAATTGTTACAGATCATAGCCCTCTAGACAACACAACTATGCAATATAGTTGCCATGCATTTATACACATTTGCACCATCATTGAACCCAGGCATCAAAACCAATTTGGGAAAAAAAAATCACACTTTCGCTTCTTAACCTATTTTTGTCACCATGTCTGTCACTGTGAATCACTTCATTAACACATCCTCAATTGACATCTGTGACATATGTTGTTGGTTGGCACAGCAGTATCTGTTTCTCCGTAACCCGACTTTCACGCAATACCACACACAGCTGATGTCGACTGCAGCATCACCACATGCTTGGTTCATGGATGGATGACATAAAATCAGCTTTAAAACAGTGGGTCAAGAAGCAAAATACTGAACTATTCCAAACTGGCTTTGATGCATGTTTTAAACAATGGCATAGATGCACTGTCACAATTTTAAATACCAGTGTTATGCAGGGACACTTTGGTCAATGATCTGTACTAATTCTGCTGTTCTTTGTCCACTATTAATTTCTTTATGAATCAAGAATCAATAGTTAAGTTTCATCTTTGATGGTGATTATGTCTGTCAATCACATTAAAACACGTACCATGCCCACTTTTCACAATATTCGTGTCACATGCCTGACATGGCAGAATCAGAAGCAGCTGTGGAGATATCTGACTCTGCTCTATATGGCATGTCAGGGCCAAAAACATTTGTGGACCACGAAAGTACAACCCCAAAGATTTGCCAGCAACTAAAATCTTCTCAGTCTTACTGTCTGCTGTCTCGTCTCCATTACATTTTGTATGCTACTTCCTAATCCTACTAGCAATGTGCCTTTGGCATCTCAAGTAATGTAATTTGTGTCCTAACAAAAATAAATATTCTAATAAAATACAGTCCTCAGTGATGAGTGTCTCTTATCAGAAAATCACGCATGGAACATATCAAGTTCCTAGAAAAACAAAAATTACATTAGAAATGCAGAAAACTCTGCCATTTATGTCGCCTCCCAACTAGTGTCAGACTCACTCACTACCAACTTTGGTCGATTTTCTGCTTGTCCCAGAGCTTAAAAATGAACATAAACAGTCTCGACTGCAAAAACCTTTATTTTTGTGGTTACCGGTTTCTGTCAGTTACTGACCACCTTCAGACCACATATAATGCAGACAGGTGTTGGCAGAGAACAGAGCAGGCATTACGAACTGCATTAATGTCAACTGCGGAGTTTTGTGGTGTCCATACCACCTACCATCAGATAGTAACGGAAGGGAACTAGCAACCACAAAAATAACGGTTCTTGTGGTCGAGACTGTTTATATACATTTTAAAGTACTAAGGAAAACTACTGTTCAAGAAAATTGTTCTCAAAAATTACTGTCCCAAAGCTATCACTGTGTTGAAGTTTTGGGTTGAGAAAGGAGAGATGAATTTGAGGTGGGCTTCTGACTTAATAATTTCGATCTCTTTCTGGTAAACTGTTGAAGAGATTTCATTTTGTTCCAGAGTGCAATAGATCTTGAAGATATGCCTAGCAGTTCTGGCACATACTGTAGCTGCATACATTCTCAATATTTTGTGGTTGTCACGTTTTTTCACTGGACATGTGAAAGGCTGAGCAACAGCTTCCTCCCACATGTAGGACTACTCTATATTACAGATACTGAAGGGTACCGGATATTGTATAGAGAAAGTAATGACTGTATCCTAGTCATTTGGCACTATGACAACTAGATTCTTCGCAAGGAAATTAATGAAAAATCCTGATTTGGGGGAAAAATGGCCTCTGTTGGGTTGAAGGTAAGCTATGATGGTCAGGTAGTGAAACAATGAGTGACTTTGAGCTCATGCTAGCTTTCTCACAAAAATAACCTGTCAGTTGACAGAAACTCTTTTGCCATAAACTTTTTGGAGACAGGATTTTTTTAACCACTCTAACTGTGGATTAGAGATGTAACTGGGTGATAAAAATTTTGGGTTTCTGCTGTGGCTACTGTGATACTGGTTTTCTCAGATGTGCTTAAGGTGGGTCATCTTCAAGGATCTTAGGGACACATTTAAACATGAAAACCCTTCTTTTAATGGCAGAAAATGAGATGAGTCCCTACTTGAGTGTACTGTGCATGTAGTTTGTTTCGAATTAATTAAATCTCAAGAAAAAAATGTAAAAAATGGAATATTAAGTTTCATGAATATTGTCACAAATACTGGCAACTTACCCGCTTTTAGCAGTTATTTAAGACTGTCATTACTCTCCGCTATTGCCCCTGACCATCAGTCCTCACTTTCATTCATCACCACCATCCATTTGACATCCACTTCTAAATAAAAGCTGCCTCTTCACTTTGCCACACCTTACAAATTTTCACCCACATCCATTCCTACTGCTGCTGCTTGTCATTTTCTAATGTCATCTACTCATTTGTGTAGCTACATGTCCCACCCACCTCCATTTCATTTTGTTTTGATAAACAGGTTTCCCATTTCCCTCTGTTCCCTGACCCATATGCTGGCTTCCCTGTGTCCCCCACTAATTCCCAGTTTGCTTGCTGAGGATCCTCCCAACGTTTGAACAGAATTCTCTTTAAAACTGCAGGTTTCACTCCAGCTCCATCTACCAACCTATTATACTACACTCAGTCTAAAACAGAAATGCAGTTACCTCAGCTGGATCTTTGCCTGGAACTGTTAGCTGTTATGTAGTGCTGTTACCAATCCGGGCAATCTTGTGTTGCCATACTTGTGTTTATGTGAGTTCCGTAGAAATGTGAGGACATAAGTGGTTACAACTCACGAGAAAGATCCACTACTTTGTACTCGAAGTCCTAATTATTACTGTAGGCCAATTTGTTGGAAGCTCACTGATTACACTTATGTGGCCAGGAGTTGGGAGGTATTGTGTAATGCTGAACTCTTTGTTGAAAATGTTTGTTGCAATAGTAAAAGAATCACAAGCATATCATTTCATAAAGAGGACTTGTGCAGATTAAGGTAAGTTGTGTGAGGCCAAGAACTTGCGAATACAAGTGCAATCTTCTGGATAAGTGTTAAAATAAGAAAACAAAAATTGGGTAACATAAATTGTGGGGAATTAATATATGAAAGATATACTTTGCTCCATTGGCATATTTGGGGAAAATTTTCTGTTGTATCCAATTTATCTTCTTGTATTCCTCTGATGCTGGGTGATCCACATCATAAGAACTGAGGGCAGCCTTCTTCTGTAACCTTTGAACCAAATGTTGGTTCTCTTGGATTATCTCATGTCCTGTGCCATATGTTTCATTTCTGTATTGGGTTGATGGTGTAGACGTTCCTTGATCAGTGTACAACATTCTTGGTACTGATCTTACATCCTAACAGGCTTCAGGACATTCTAATATGGTTCATAACACACCTCCATCAATTATAGGACCAATGCAGGAGTAGTGGCATGTCGTAATGGTGTTTGAAGGGTGTATCCTGTTGGTGGAATACCCTGGCTGCTCTTGACAGGCAGTGGTACCTCTGCCATCTAAAGACGGCTCCATGTATCTAACATGTCTGTCCTTTGCTCTCCTAGTTCTCCACTAGCTGTTCATCTTTCATATCTGTTAAAGACACATCACACTCAAAACTCATAGTAAATCATTCCCAAAGGTAAATACTTGTGGCGAAGCCCCTTCTTTTTTGAAAGCTTTCCTTTATCAGATTATTCGACATGATATTTCTTGCCGGCTGCTATTTATTGTGATAGCGTGGCAACCAAAATCACAGATAAATAAATAAAAAATGAAAAATAAATAGTAAATAGTGAAAAAACTCTCATCAAGTATTACATTGAGGTTTTTGAATATCCATTGGTTGGGGAAAGAACACTGATGAGCTCTATAGGGATGTATGAAACAGAAAGGAGTAAGAGCCACTTTAGGAAAAACTTGATTTAAATCATTCCTGATGTAGTTTGGTGATTATTGGCTATGTCTTGTTGTTAAGTTATCCGCACATAAAAATGTAATGTGATAGTGTATGACTGTCTTATTGTAGTGGCACATGGCAACTGGTAATGGAAAATACTTTGACATGCTGGTGCATCCTTAGGTTCCTAATACCGTGTGTGTGTGTTTTGTGGTTCTGCAGGAGTGTATGTGCAGTGTTTGTTGTACTTATAATTAAAAGAAATGTGCTAGAAATATTGTTGTTTTAAGAAGATAAATGTGTTTCCACTTCCGAAATAACTGAGAAGCTAAGTTTCCTGGTCAGAACTTTGTAATCACTTTGTAATCAGTTTGTATTGGAGTGTGTGTGTGGATGAATTCTTCTGCACATGGGTTTCCATAATTGTTATTGCAATGCGTGTTTGGCAATTGCCAACACACACAGACAGACAATATCATATGTAGGAAATGCACATCTCCATTTGAGCTGTTGGTAAGTGCCTTTTGTCTGTCATTGTTAATTTTGCAGTTCATTGCAGTAGATTACTTGTTAAATGTCTAATTTGCACAAAAAGCTTGTACTCTTTCCAAATGTCTTCCAGCAACGAAAAGTGATGAAGGGAATGTGTGTTCAGTGAAAAAAATTTATATTAGTGTAAAAGTGAGAGCATTTAGCAGTATTATAGTGACAACTGTGGTATACAGAATGTGTTAGTGATGTGGGAAAAGAATAATAAACTTTTTGAGATAATAACTTATAACGTGTGCTGTAAATCTGCAGACCACTTCAACAATAGACTCCTACTCCATTCTTCCTTCCTCATGTTTTTATTATTGTTATTGGTTAATATAACTTAATTTGTTACACAAAAGGTGTCCACTAAACTGCATTTAATGGTCATCACATGGGCTGTAGTTTCACATCGCTGAAATGTGCAAAGAGGATGGAAGCAGCAGTTGCAATCTGAAAACAGTGAAAAGATGGCAGGAAGTAGTCTCCATATACTGAAGGTTCAATATGGTACATCAGGACCAAAGCTTCCTAGAGCTACTGTTCAATGCTGAATACAGTGCTTGATAAGGAACAAGGAAATTATAGGAACATACTACATTGGGATGAACTGTTAGTAAACATTTTAATATGCTCTGTGATTATGCCCGCTAAATGAAATATAGTGAATCAGCAGGAATGCTGCCATTTTTAACAATGCTCCTACTGACTCAGTTGTACCAGATATTCACTGTTTATCTTGTATTGGTAGCTTAATGTTTACTTGAGTGGATTTCCGTGTTTTGCAGAAAATGCTTCCCTACACCTGTAACAAAGTAGTTGTTGTTTCACCACTTGTGCATCTTTACAGCCAATACTGTTACTTGTCAGTAGCTGACAGTAACGTTTAAACCTTGAATGTAGGTAGTCAGGTCAGTTGTGGAGGAAGTGCATTCATTTAATTTTTTGTTTAACTAGTGGCAATTTGCAGTGTCATGTTTTGTGTTAGGTGGAAGCTAATCCACTGAAATAAATACAGGAGGTACGTAAAGCCTGGGAACACTTTCAATTATTTATTGCACAAAAACCAAACACTGTACAGATATCATACATATGTCATTTTGCAGAGAAACCCTGAAAGTTTTTTTTTTTTTTTCACTTATACTGCCACAGTGTAGTTTGGTAATTTGCCGATAGTCAGCGCCAGTCGCAAACATGGCGAGTTCAGGTGCGGAGCAAGCTTTCTGTGTGTTGGAGTTCGAAATGGCCTCCCAGATCCCCAGATGTCACTCTGTGTGACTTCTTCCTGTGGGGACACATTAAAGATCTGGTGCATGTACCGCCTCTACCACGTGATGTAGGAGAGCTCCAGGAGAGAATACGGGAAGCGACTGCCACAGTCGACAATGCAATGCTCAGACGGGTATGGCAGGAATTTTTACCTTATTGACATCTGCCAGCTCACTCATGGTTCACACATCGAATGTTTGGGGGAGGGGGGGCGGGGGGGAGAACCACACTTTCAGATTTCCGCTTCAAAGTGCCATATGTATGACATCTCTACAATATTTAGTTCTTGTGCAATAAATAATTCAGTGTTCCCAAACTTTATGTATATCGTGTATTTTATTCCTTTAAAGAATTTTCCCAGTCAGCATACTATGAATCTGTAGAAATGTCATTCCTCGAACAGCATAATTTCTCTGGATGTAACATACCCCTTTACTTTAGTATAAATACTTTGCATTTTAAACACAGTACAAACAGATTTATACAAGCTAATGGAATTGGAAGACGTATCAATTACAACAGGAAGTACTTTGTGCCATGCACTTCACACTGACTGCAGAATACGATGTACCTGTGGGACTATCATGTTTTTTTCATAATCAGTCACTGTAACATATATAAATTATGTTAAAATACTCCCTCTGTCAAAAAAGTTTCAGGACAGGTTTTTATTTTTTTTTATTTTCAAGTTTGCAAAACTGAAAAATGTTGTTTTTATGTGACATGGTATGAGTGTGTCCTTGAAATGAACTTGGCCACATTGCCATGTAAAATCACTAAGTGACAGGACTGTGCTTAGCAACATGCTGTTTAGGTTTTAGTTATGGTCACACAATGAATGCCGATTGTGAGCAATGAATTAACATTATGTTCTGCTTTACGCTCTGGAAAACCACTTGTGAAAATTGGACAATCCCTCATTTCTGTCAAGGGTTATTACTGAGGAAGAAAGTTGGTGCTACCAGTATAGCCCTCACACCAAGCGTCAAAGTGCTGAATGACAGAGACCTGGATTACCATCCTAAAAAAAAAAGGTCGAATGACAACCATTGAGAATATAGGAAATGTTGACCGCATTCTTTGATAATTAAGGATTATTCACCATGAGTAAACTCCTACAGTTCAAACAGTAAACCAAACTTTTTACACTGAAGTCTTGAAACATTTACGACAAGTCATTTGATATCACCGCCCTGATTTGTGACATTCTCAGTACTGATTTTCACTGCATGACAGTGCAATACCCCAAAGCTGGGCAGACATTTTGTTATTGCCATCCCACATCCACCATGTTTAACTGCCCTTTCGCCTCACAGTTTTTTGTTTTTTCCTTGTTTGAGTGAAAGGGTGACTGAAAGGAAAGCTCCATCAGGATATTGCAGACATCCAACGGGCTGTGAGAAATGACCTTACAGCAATTGCAGTTGAAAATTTTCCTGCATGCTTCCAAGACCTCCAGAAACATTGGCAACTGTGTATAGAGAGACAAGGGGACTAATTTCGATAGGAGCTAAGATAATTACTTGGTAAGTGTAATTTTCTATTTTTTAAAATACCTGTCCTGGAACTTTTCTGACAAAGGGAGTAAATTCACACCAGAAACCAATGGACTCTGAAGCAACATACTGAAGAGATTTGCAAATTATGTGGCAACAAATTCAAATTATGGCAGTTTGTTTAAAAAATACTTTTATAAGCTCACCAGACCCAGAACAATGTGACGTGATAAATCTCAAATTGTTGAACCACTCTTTGTATGGTAAACTTTATCATTGCAGGCAGAATAACTTTTACTGGATGCTGCATTACACTTCCAAGTGACACAGATATGTGGCACTATTTTTTCACCACAGTCGCCAAGTCTCTGTAAACAATGGTCAGAACATTGAACAGTCGTTAACTTCCTCAACAATAGAAATCTGCTCCTAGGCCATGGAACCATGCTGTATGAATGTTGACATTATTGGAAAAGCTCTCCCCCCCCTTGCCGAAAATTGCACAGTGGAAGGCCTGGAGTTACCAACCAGCATTGCCCAGGTCTGTTCGACGTCAGTCAAATGGTTGGCACAATTTCACTGCGGATGGACATGACATTGCATTTGGTCCACACACCAAAAGGCATTCACAGAAATTCAGTGCACTGCCCCTTATACATGAACTTACAGTAAATTTCCAGTCGGTACTGTAACACACCTGTATGTGCTGGAAACCTGCAATGTGTACCCTTTCCGACAATGCGTCAATCTCCTTGGACAGTGATCTTTGCATGGGATGATATGTGTAACTTGTTTTCTAAGGTCCCTTCATGCTTAGCACACCAGAATCCTGACCACATGTTGACATTTGCACGGCACTGTCCATGAAGTTTAATACAGTAGTGTTTTCCATTGCAGATTTAGTCAGAGCCACTGTTAGACTCTGGACTTCAACTACTTTCTTACCTTAAATTTTCTATACCATCAGGTGTACAGCATTGGTGAACCAACATACTGATTATTTCAAGTAATCCATTTAAATTTGCACTTTTTCTCATTCATATAGAAGACAAGGCTCACAATGCAGAAGAAAAATAATGTTCATTATTGTAAATTTTTAGCCAGCAAAGTTGTATGTAATTCAGAATTCTGTTGATTCTTTAGGCCATAAAAAACTAAATTCCAGTCAAGCTATATTTCATTGCATTACGTTCTTCTCTAAATAATAATTCATTCTTACCTACATCTATAAGTAGTTCGACATCACCCAGAAAAGCCAGTCCACAGTTTGAAAGTGAATGGGCAACTACTATGTTGGAGGTGCCAGCATTTTAAGTTACTGTCAACAGGTTCGTTTCATTTCTCTAGACAGCAAATAATGTCTTTTTTTTCCTCACTGTCTTTGTGGGTGTTCTACCTTAGGTACTGATAATATAAATAGTAGTCCATAAAGATCACTGACTTTTTTTGGTAACGTTTTTAAGTACTGTATCCTAAAACCATTTTACAAAAATCCTGTGCTTCACCTCTTCTTCGGAGGTCTTCTGCGAACTTAATAACAGCAGACAACTAGGAATGAAACTTTCTGAAGTTCCAGTGTGCTCTACAATTATTTTACTTCTCTATGCCAGTTTGAGCTGCCATACTACTGCTGACGGTATCATATTTACAACTTTTTCCAAAGCTGTGTCCCACTTTTACCCAGGTTTCATTAAGCCAAATGATTTTTTAAAAATTCGCCCCTACTGATTCACTCAGGAAACGGCAGCGCCAGGCTGTAGTATCTTGGTGCTGCATTAATAACATCCAGCCACAAACAGGTATGTAATGGAATCCTAACTTTCTTACAAATTGAGGCAAGAATGATTAACTACCCGGAAACAGGTCTGCTGCCACAAGAGAAGCAGATAGTTTTATATGCATTGGCTGTTCCTTTCTCGAATAATACACAAACTGTATATTTTATGATGAGAAAGAATACAATTTGTGACTGTCCTCTTGAGGTGCTTCTGCTTCCCAAGCATCACCAATTTAGATGATGTCTAATCTTCTTTTGCTAATGTCTCACTGTTAATTCTTATTATTTGTCATTCACTAATTTTTAGAGCATCAATAGTTGCCCATCATTTTGTCCAAAGACAGGAGAGACACACGTGTGTGCAGCATATTGATGCATTTGAGCTTTGGTGCTGACAGATTACTGTACATAAAATGGATGGGAAGAAGAACAGATGTTTGTTGTTGAGCAACTGAATATCTCCAGACACCTTTCTTCTTGTATCAATCAAAAAATTCTCCACCCTTTGGCCATACTGTGAGAAGATGTGGAGAAAATAATCTCAGAAGGGAACACCGAGGGCAAGAGACCGAGGAGAAGATAATCTCTGGTCTACTTCTTCAACAGGGCCTAACAGGATGGAGACACTCAGTTTGTGGAGTCATAATGCTCCATGATGAGCATGAAAACTTGTGATGATGAAATAACAAAATAGCACCAGTTGTTATTTTCCGTGATCTATCTAAGACATCTGAGTGTGTAAATCACAACATTCTTGTAGATGATCTGAGGTTTTATGGAATTGATGGCACAGCCAACCAACAGATAATATCATACATAATAAATAGAATGTGAAAAGTTATTCATAGTAAACCAACCAATGTAATCAGGGTAGATTCTTCTAATGAGAGAAATCATATATAGGGTTCCCCAAGGTCCCATCATAGATCTGCCATAATGTAAATTATCACTCGTCTAACACACAACAAACAGAGTTAGTTCCTTTTGTAGATGACACTAGTTTTGCAATCAATCCAAGCATGTATACAGCAGGAGAAGAAATGAGAAACAATCTTCTTAAACGTATCATTGACTGTTTTCTTCACATGGTCTCGCTCTCAATTTCAAAAGGCACAAATTATGCAGTTCTGCCCTCTTATGGGTACTAAACCCATGATAACTGTAACAAATGGTGGGGAAATGATACATAGGGTGGAACATCAAAATTTTCTTAATGTCTATATTGATTAGACTTACTAGGGAAATAAAAAGCTTTTGTAAGTCCTAAAACAACTTAGTTCAGCCACATTTGCACTCAAAAACCTCGCAGATATTGGGGAGAGACCACGTATTTTCCATACTTCCATTCAATAATGTCACGTGGAATAAAGTTCTGGTGTAACTTATCTTTGAGAAAGGCTTTTTTGCTCGGAAAAGTGGTGCTTACCCATGGTCAGCTTGTAGACATCTGTTTCAAGAGTTTGTTATTCTGACTACTGCATCACAATATGTTAACTCCCTCATTAAGTTTGCTGTATATAACCCACTACAATTCAAAAGGAGCAATGATGTGCATAATTACAACACCAGAAGAAAAAAAAAATGACGTTCACTATCCATGTTTGAGGTTGTCTTTTGCACAAAAAGTGAAGCACAATACTACTATCAAAATTTTGATCAGAGACATGTGACACACGGCGAAGTTAAATTTGAAAACCAACTGAAAAGATTCTCCTCGATAACAACTGTCTGTGTTTCTGTTTGTGTACCGATAATGTGTAAAATGTGGTTGGTAGTAATTAGTAATTAACTTCTTTATAATTAAAAAATAATAAAAACACCCTGTAAATAGTCTGGATGTAGCAGCATATTGTAAATTTGTTACTTGAGCGTAAAATGATTCTTTCCACATCATTACAACTTGTTGTGCAAATGATCCAGGGAATACGAAAGTACCGTACTGATTCCAAGTTTTTTTTCTTTTTAATAGTAGTGCAAAAAGTAATAGTAAATGTAGAAGTCCTATATCACTGTACTGTATATATGTGTTATTAAATTTGTCTAAATAACGAACTGCGGAAGGACTGGAATCGGTAAATGGAATAAACCAATTAGGTCAATTGGGGTTACTGATTCCAATATTTGTTACTTTCCCATAGTAGTACAGAGAGTAATTATTAATGATGAAATCCTATTACCCAGTGCACAAACCTCCTGGATAAACTATCTAAATAATGAACCATGAAATTACTGGAATCTGTAAATAGAACTGACCTACATCGTTTAATGCAACTTACTGATGCCAACATTTGTTACTTTATGTGACTGTTCATTACATGTATACCGACAGCTCTTTCAGGATTTGTGTGTCAGGTTCTTCACATTTCTTGCTACTGTTTTTGTAATGTTTCATATATGTTACGATTTATTTCATTTTCTGTTATTGTGTTCCATTTCAGTTTCTCCATGCACAAAAACTCCCACTTTCCCACAGTAGAATTTTTAGATTCAATAATTATTATATATTAATGCTATTTTATAGTATAATGACTTCACCACATGCTATACTGTAATAGATTTAAAGGTTATCTGTCCTTTTCTTACTCACATATATTACGATATTAATTTATTCCAGACATGGATATTACTCTTTTTCTGTTCTTTCCGATATAAATCTTGGCTAAGTAATTAATCACCTGTGATTGTACATAATTTTATAGTATGCTACATTCGTTTTTTTTTTATCAGTTACTTTTTTGATCAGTTACTTTCAAAGATTACCTCAATGTAGCATCTTTGTCTTAGATATGACATCACTGTTCAAAGCCGACGGTTGGAATCAGACACTACAATTGGCCCTTCAACTGGATGTCGTAACTTATGTGAACTACGTCCCTTACTCTGTTGGTGTAGTCTTGTCTCTCCTGTCACCGTCTGCTGTGTAGTGACTGTGCACCGCAGCAAACACAAGCGAACGAGCAATCCAGACAACAGTTCACTACAATTCGCTTGTACTTACGAACAAGCGTTTACACTAGACGAGCGAAAGAAAGCACTGCCAAATGAGTATTGAGAGAGCGAACAAAAGCAAAGTCTGTGATTTTGTTTCTTTGGTACTAAACTTACATACACAGATACCCGATAGAACCACACCGCAGTGAAATAGTTGCGATGAAAACAGTGATATCTAGACAGGATTGTCGTGTATGTCAACTGCGCTGTTGCTGATGCAGGAAACAAAGCAGCGAAGGAAGAGTAAAATTTCGGTCTGAATTTTTGTGGAAGCATCAGATATGTGGTGGCAGTTCACTAGTCACTAACTTCATAAGGCCTGCCTCGATATGTATGTCGTTGGATGATTTTCGCTGCTTGGTAACACGTATTGAAAGGAAAACTAAAATCAAGACTGTGGCTATAGACTAGGGACCTCGGCTGAAGAGAGACTCGCACTTACGCTCCGTGCCAACAACTGGAAACATTTACACAAGTCTAAAACATTTATTTCGAATTTCAACAACAGCTGCATCACACAGAGTTCCTGAAATCTGCAGTGGCACATATGCGAATCACTCGAGGATTATATCAAGGTCGGGAAAATAATTTCAGTAAATATGAACAATGTAAATTAAAAATATGGAAATGACCTGCTATAGTCGATAAAGTATATGTTACTTCTTGCCTGTGGTGGCAACAATTATAAGGTCATTGTCCCTACCCCTGAGTGCGTAAGGTATTAGCTAATTCCCCCTCCATCCTATATCACAAACATTATTGCCAAACTTCATTTTAGAAAAAAATTTGATTAGTTTTGTTTATAAAATGATTAAAGATAAATAATATTTGGTTCTTGTTTGTATTATACTGAACCAAGAACTAGTGAGTCTGTGACATATGGGTGCTGCTTATTTTTATTCGTCTTTTTTTTTCTTTTTACGTTTGGTTTCTTCTCAGGCACTACACATTGTAAGTCACGCACAAAGTCTATTCAGGTTCTTTTTGTTTCATTGATATCATAATCAAAAATCTACTTTCAAATGAGTATATCTTGAATGCAGTGTTTCTCAAAAATGTTCAATTGTGTGTGATATCTTATGGGACTTAACTGCTAAGGTCATCAGTCCCTAAGCTTACACACTACTTAACCTAAATTGTCCTAAGGACAAACGCACACACCCACGCCCGAGGGAGGACTCTAATCTTCGCCGGCACCAGCCGCACAGTCCGTGACTGCAGTGCAGTGTTTCTTTCAGTGTGTGTGTGTGTCGCAGCAGTCTGTGAGCTAAAATGAACGGTAAAGTAATTCCCAGTGCATCACAAGTGCCATCAACAACTCCACCTCAGAAAAGAAATGTGCACTGTCCTACCTACTGGCATTTAGTTCTTCCACACACTTTGCCCACAGATAAAATCAACACAGTTAAAATGTGGTTCTTCCTGTTTGGAAAGTATTTGATTGCTGGACAACCTTCCATACTAGCAGAAATTAGAAGGCTTCAGCATGACAATGCTTCATGTCCGAGCACTCCCACTAACTAATAATAATAATAATAATAATAATAATAATAATAAATTGGCACCATTACATCGATGCAATACAGCTACATCCAAACTTATATATACAACTACAGAAATCTGTAATTATTGATACATGTTCAATTACCCAAAACTTCCTAAATGCAATATAACATATACCGTACTGTTAAAAGGAAGTCACGCTTGATCAAGGTCCACGCCACTTTCCATTTTTGACCAGACATAACGTCTGAGAAAAGAAAGAAATAATAATAATAATAAGATTAAGTGTGGAATATACCAAGGAGACTCATTAAGTCCTTTCTGGTTCTGCCTTGCTCTGAACCCACTATCCAACATGCTAAATAATACAAATTATGGATATAAAATTACTGGAACATACCAACACAAAATCACACATTTGATATACATGGATTATCAAAAACTACTGGCAGCAATGAATCAGTGAGAAAATTGGTTGACAAAGGCAGAAGCATTGCACATCTCTACAGCGACAGTGAAGAGAGTTACAAATGAGAAGAAGCTGCCAATTCAGCTGCGAGCCCTGTTATTGTGACGCCTGGAAACTTCAGAAAGAGATCGTGTCGTGTGACTGAAACAGACAACTTTGTCAAAAGTGCTATCAGGCAACACATATACGCGTACTACAGCAGGAAGGAGAATTCGAAACTTAAAAAGTTGATGGCATCACTGTTGGACAGTGGTTTGTTCGCAGGCAGAACGACAAGTCTCTCCATTGTTTTGAAAAAAAAAGAAATTGGCTTCCATTGGAAAAAGTTCTCAGTATGAAAGGTATTAACGGAATGCGGGGACACTGTAGCACGGAGATGTCGTTTCCTGCGCGAGTTGCTAGCAGTCAATCTGGAAAATGTAATATGGATGGACGAAATGTGGGTCAATGTGCGTCACGCATGTTCTGTCACAAGGACAGACGACACGCACCACGGAACTATGTGT